>NC_140589.1:711790342-712390342 GCF_964204655.1 Triturus cristatus | reverse complement strand
CCAAACGCCGTGAAGATGGTATGCTGGAATATAGCCGGCCTAAAAAGGAAATTCCAGGAACCTGACTGGCACGCATACATAGACACCTTTGATCTCTGTCTATTTCAAGAAACGTGGGCCAGGGAACCTCTGCATAAGGCGGGCTATAGAACATTCAGTATAGAGGCACGTCAATCAGCTAGGGGCAGACCATCAGGAGGCCTCCTTATTTGGGTTGCAAATAGTATTAACGCGTCAATAGGGATAATACGCTCAGACACAGAGGACATTTTGGCATTAAGCTTCAAATTTAAAAACAATACGAGGTTATTCTTAGTCAATGTATATATTAGGCCTAGAGACAACTCAAAAGAATCAACGACAGTACAGTTACTGGAAGATGTTTTAGTCCCCTTACTCTCCTCTGGCCCCATCCTAATTGGAGGTGATTTTAACTGCTGTTACGAACCCCTGTCAGGCCTGAAAGAAATTTTTGAAGATGAAGACACTGCAATGGGCATACCCATTTTGGGTATACCCAAACCTTCTAGAACCTCTCAATCTGCATTACAGCTATTGAACTTTACCATAGCAAATGGCCTGAGATCATGTAACGGTAGGACACCTTCGGACCCTCTTGGATCAAACACCTTTTCAAGGGGGTCCGCAACATCCAGGATCGACTATATTATGCTAAGCGCAGCTTATTGGGCCTATGTTAAAGACTTCAAAATAGACGCTAGAAGAGAAAGTGACCACTTCCCACTCTGCCTAGATCTCGCAGAAGTATCTTTTCAAAAACATCTAACGACCCAACTGGGATCTGGCCACGAAATAATCCAGCCCATTGTGAGTAACAACAGAAGGGCGGTGAAATGGCCGTCTATAATGGGGAACACTGAATCACTCACTCATATTTACAATAGTTTCAGTGATCTTATGTCGTTGCATTTAAATGAACCCCCAGGGTCTATTCTGATAACACAGACCCACTTGGAACTGGTAAAAAGAATCGAACCAGATTTGACAAAACCTGGGCTTGCTAAACTAAAAAACCCTCTTAAGGTGATGAAATCTAATCCCTGGTTCGACAACGATTGTGCAGAAAAAAAACAACTTCTAATGAAGGCACTCCACACAAAGGATCCTTTGCTCATTAGAGATGCAAGGAAATTATATAACAAAATCTTGAACGCAGCGCGTAGGAGTTGGGAAGACTTGAGTTGGGGAGAACTACTAAAAGCAGCAAAACTGGGCGATCAATCAGCATTTTGGCGAATTATCGCTAAGAGTAAGAATCCAGGTACCCCGGCTCTTGACCTCAACCTGGACCCAGGCACATGGCATAGACATTTTGCTCATTTATACGCTTCCCAAGTTCCTATGACGGACGGTCATAGCAGTGCCATTGGTAGTCTTATAGCACTAACCACGATTGCCCCATTGTGCTTCACCATCGAAGAAACTAGACTGGCTTTGGACTCAACAAAATCTTCAAAAGCCCCGGATCCTGACAAAATACCAGGTGACCTTTTTAAACATGCACCAGATGTATGGGTTCCATACATCAATTTGTTAAGTAATGCAATTGCAGGAGGCCAGCCAATTCCTGATTCCTGGAAGGGAGCAGAGATTGTCCCAATCTATAAAAAGGGTGGTAGAGACGACCCGGCTAATTACAGGCCTATCAGCTTGTTGGACATACTACAAAAACTCTATGCAAAACAAATTCTGGGAAAATTAAAAGCCTGGATATTTGCAAACAACATCATTTCCACCTATCAAGCAGGCTTTAGGGAACGGACAAGCACCATAGATCAGGTGTTTCGTCTGATAGTAGTAGCCTGGAAATATACCAGGCTAAGAGACGGTCATTTATATGTGGCCTTTATAGACTTAAAGGCCGCTTTCGATTCAATTCCCAGAGAGCTTTTGTGGTCAAATCTGCTCCAACAGGGAGTTCCCAAAAATATCTTAATACAGCTGGTCAGGCTCCATGAGAACAATTACGCTAGAGTACGTTGGGGACAGGCGGGTGAACTCACCGAAGAAATACCAGTCAACAGAGGCGTGCGCCAGGGATGTGTCCTGGCACCGACACTCTTCCTCCTTTATGTCAATGATATGGTGGAGTTCCTCCAAAGATCTAACCACGATTCCCCGAAGCTGGGGGGGAACCATGTCTGTGCTCTAACATTCGCAGACGACACAATATTATTATCGCAAACACCTAAGGGCCTGCAAAACCTCCTGAACTCACTTAACGACTATTGCACTTTAAAAGGTCTGGAGATTAATCCCACAAAGACTAAATATATGTCAATCAGACCCCATAAATGCTTCAAGCACAACCTTAACTTGAATGGAATGAGCTTAGAGTGTGTTCCTAATTTTACTTACCTAGGTGTGAACATTGACTCCAAACTTTCCTGGAATCCACAGATCACCAAATCAAGTACAATTTTAATGCAAAACTCAGTCCTAATTTTAAAAAAACTGCACGCAACCATGTCTAGGGCAATCACCCCAGCACTGGAAGTCTATAGGGCAAGGGCCCAGACTGCTGCCCTATATGGCTCAGAGTTATTGGGGGGGGGGGCCCGCTTAGTGTTTTAACCAAGGGGGAAAACAAGATACTAAGGAGTTTTGCTACACTTCCACAAAACACTCCATTAACCCCCTTCATGATGGACCTAGGCATAAAACGCTTGGGCCATAGAGCTGTGTGGATGTCCCTGTCTTACTGGATAAGAATCTGGATGACAGAGGAACTCTACGTGTACAGACAAGCCTTAATTGAACTTTTGGCCCTAGACACCAACCTTAGTTTTCCATGGTTGGCACACATTCGCAAATGGTTGCTGGACTTGGGTTTGAGCAGATTCTGGGCTAACCCGAATCTGCTCAATTCTGACTCAAAACAGGAAATAAAAAGTATCTACTGGAACTTTATAATGCACAATGTTGTTTTGAATTGTGATGCTGGCCCCCTCACCTCTCAATTTATAATGTTCAAAACAACCCCCTGCTTTGAACAATTTCTGGATGAGATCGAGCCTCAGCTCGCTAAAGTTTTATACCTTAAATTCAGATACAGCACTCTCCAAATTAAGTCTTTCACATCTAAATGGGGGCTTGCCCAGAGCGAGAGAGGGGATGCTGATGACAGGTGCTCCCAATGCAATATAGGGATCAAAGAGGACGTTGCACACATTTTATTTTTTTGCCCTGTGTACAGAGTACCGAGAAATAAATGGATAAAACCGTTGGCCAGGAAATTAGGTGTTGGAAAATACCTTGAAATGCTACGCATCCTAAAAACTGATTCATCAAGACTCATTGTATTTGGTACCAGTAGATTCTTATTGTCAGTTTATTTTATTAGGACTAAAAAGGGACTCAGATTTTAGATTTATTTTATTGAGAAATGTGGAATTTCTTTTTTTTAAATAATTTTAAAATTTGTACTTAGTGTGTACTTAAAGTTTATGTCTGAATGCAATAATTCCTAGCGAAGTCATGTTTACACTTTTTTAAACCATAGAAGCTTAGGACAAAGCACTTTGCACCTTGCACTTTGTTTTTTCTACCTCGCACTCTTCTCTCGATGAAAATTAATTCTGTTTATATATGGATACTTAGCCCACAAGCAAGTAACAAGCATTTTATGTGTCTTTGTTAGGGACTAAACATGTTCCACCATGTATCATTACAGGGCTTTAAATGCTGGTAGGTGTATTTTTATGAAGGATTAGCACCAGCATTGTAAATAGCTTTTATTATATTTTATCTCCTTGTTTGTGTAATGCTTTTATGATTCTGTGAATCGAATAAAGATCTATTGACTGACTGTTAAGTTAAGCCTGACTGCTTTTATGCCAAGCTACCAGAGGGTTAAGCTCAGTTTAATTTGGGGTTTAGTGGTGGTTGTTGCTTGAGTAGGATTTTTCACCCCCTCAACCAGTAACACAATTTCCTACAACTTGGTGTTTAATGTTTCGCTATTTCCAATGTTTTTGTAATAATTTTCAGGCTATAATTGGTGCACTTGCTGTAAGGATCATGATACGGAAACAAAAAGCAATATCGGGTTATCTGTTATCTGTCTAAATTCTAAACAGGTATTTATTTTAAGTGTGAAGTATAAAAGTAACAGAGGTATCAACATAAAAGTGCATGGTTTGCAAAATGTTGGAAAGAAGCTTGCTAGAGTATAATTCATTTCTTTAACCAGTTGGAGTTTAATTACACCAGACACGTATGGTGTAAATCAAATATCTGTAGTTTAGTTACTTATATTTATAAAAATTAAGGAAATCAACATTTTAATATTGTTGTATTCAAATTTCTTTTGTTAGTAAATATACATTGGAAGTAAGTAAACCATAACCAAAAAATACTAACCCTGTCTTGAATTTGCCACCACAGATGATGACGCTGCATTGGATTGCAATTGTGATGAGGATCTTAGAGAATATCACAACATGTGTTGGAGCACAGAATTTAAACCTGTGGCCCTGCAGCTGCTGGACAGGATTCAAAGACATCATACATATCTTGAACCTTTGCCCATTCCTTCCTAATGACAGAATGACCTATTTAAATAAATCAAACTTTTGCAATTGCCTTTTTGTTAAGTTCAGAGATGGCAATGCAAATGTTTCAAAATAAACTAGTAAATTATATTTATGTATGCGTCAGACACTGAAAGATTATTTTGGTATATAAATGCTACATTTACAGATGATTTTAAATATGATTTATACATAACATTGAGGTGTAAAAATATGTATTGCTTGAAATTAAAGAAATTGAATTAAGTAACAAACAAATTCTACTTTTTATACTGTTTCACTAATTTAACACACAATATATCTATGAACACTTGTAACAATGAAACATCAACATGAAAAATGCATTTGACACTTTATTCATCTACTTGTTTGAATGAAAGAAGTGTATCTTGTATAATATATTTTAAAATGTTATGCGTGTTGGTTGTAATAAACATTCCATTACAAGTTGTTTTCTAAGCTCATTTTGATATTTGAAGAGCCTTATTAAACTGATTGAGTGCAAATAAAGTTCATTCTTTTAAATCCTGGTTAAACAGCTGTCAAATGCAGTGATTGATGAATATGAAGACAGATTGTGTGCCAACACTAACCTCCCATTGAATACATTCCTTTTTTGAGGCAGGGTTTTTGCAGAGCTTTTTCTTTGCTTCTTTGTTGAGAGCAACGTTGCTACATGTTTTTTGGTGTGACTCAATATAGGTCTCCTTATTTTGAATACTGTTTCTGGCCACTTTTTTCCAAATGCGTTTGAACATATATTGTTAGTCACAGGCTGCTCTCACTCTAAATACCAGTGACATATGATATTGCAACTGATTTTGTGCGCTTCCAAAGGTTTTATGTACCTTGCACTGCCTCGTCTTCTGCTCTGACGCCCAAACTAATTTGACATCTGCATTAGATATCTCTAAAAACTATTTCCGTTTTGGATCACATCCTCTCCTATCACTGTCAGCCTACAAAAATAACCAACTGGATAGGAGTAAAACTAAAAACACCCTTGAAAGGCAGTTCACTAAAGGTCCAAACCTTAACCATTAGGCCTCTTCTCAGAATCCCCCTCCACAGTTGCTTACATCTCAGGAGCTCAGAGAAGTGCTGTGTATATTTGCGGTCCTGAGCTGGCATGGTTGGAGGTAGAGAGAATTAGAGAGATCTGTAGGGATGGGCATTTTTATTACCATCCCATATTTGATTGCCATTGTGAGCTGTAAAGAAACAATCAGATTGTATAGAAATTTGGAACCTGCAGTGGTGGAATGTATTATCTATAGCCCTCTAAACTGTCCAGCAATGTGTAACAGATCTCTTCAGTTATTTCATGCATGCTCATTTGGTGATGACATGTTTTTTTGGCTTTACAGTGCTGGTGATGGACAACCCTGAAGCAGATATAACTTATGTGAATTTAAGAGATATAAGTTATAATTTGTTGCTGACTGCAGCGTATTATCGTTTTTGTGTTATTGTGAGCAATAACTCGTATATTTGCAAGTACATAACTAAATAATGCCACAGAAAACTATAGGTCAACCCTGCACTTTGTGGGTTATAAGCTGATGATTGCTCTTGAATTGCAACTGTTTCTTGGGCTTTGTTGCTGGTATGTGGGTGGTGCAGTTATCTTGGAAATAGCAATGCTTTTAATTGTCTTTGGAAGTGTGTATGCTGCTGGATGCTTCGAATGCTGGCTGGTAGTGAGTGAGTTACGGAGCCCAGCGGATAGTACTGAGAAAGCAATGCCTCCTATGGATTTCTTATGGGAAAGTGTTATGATATGTGGTGCAAGCCTGGAGCACAGTGTTCTATTTGGTTTGTATTGCTTGAATTTAACTTGTAGGTATAGTGGTGCTTTTCTTTGGGGCACTGTGTGGACAATACAGATTGCCTTGAACATTGCCTTTCTAGCCTGAGGATTGGGACCGGTGCAAGCTCATCACCACAGGCAAAATGGCAGCGCTTGGCACGCCTTGATTTCACAGCACCGGCTGGAGCCTACGGATTTTCAGGCCCGATAAAACTGTGGCGGCTGACCCCTGCTGCAGGGGGAATCCCTTGAGGATCGGTGCAGGCCATGTTCCCTCCCCCTCTAGACTGCTGTGCCCTGGCGTACTGAGAAAAGCTAGGTGGAGTGCAGCGCAAGCAGAGACAAGCCGCTGAAGACAGGTGAGAGTAGCACCAGACGGCGAGTGCGGCCAGCGCCAGGAGGGACATGCTGAGTTCCATCAGGGGTGCTCATGTTCTTGGGGGGTTGGTGCGGCGACCTCTACAGGGGCTTGCCCTGCCCACTGGGTGCCAGGCGCACCCGGTTCTTGGGTCTTGGTGGGGGAAGGAGGCTGAGTCCCCTGTGGGGAGTGTGGCCTGCGGGAGAGTCCTGACCCACCTGTAGAGCGGGAGTGATGTCCCTGTATTCATCTGTGGCTCTCTGGCGTTGGAGAGCTGGTGATTATCATGCAGGGGGTGGGGACATTTCCCCCTCCCTCTGTGCTCCCCCTTTCTGCGAACTGCCATCGCTATGGTGTGTCTAAAGCAGGACAGGATGGTACCAGAGGTGGGGGGGGGGGGCAGAGTCCTGGCCCATAGTTTCTGTATGCCAGGCTGAAGGCCCACATAGGCAAAATCCGAGCGGTGATCCTGGAAACCACATCTGCACTGGAGGCAAAGGTGGACTCGGTGGCCCTTGACCTTAATGTATTGCGGGTGGACCACATGAAACAGGCGGATAAAGTGACAGAGGCAGAAACCTCTTTGGCGCTGATTAGCCCAACTGTGATGGAGACCCAGGCCAGTCTGGCCACCCTAGGCTGTATTTTGCAAGTGGCCAGGACCCATGGACCATAAAGTCTAAAAGGGGGCTCCGTGAACATTTACCCTGCATATACTGCTGCCATCCAGAGGCAATGTGAGACACTCTTCACTGTGAAGAAACACCTGCAACAATTAGACTTGAAGTACTAACTGCCTTTTCCAGGTTAAACTGCGAATTATCGACTGAGGGAAGTCCTTCTTCGCCAGGTTAGCAGAAATCTGGGACTGGCTGGTGGCTAGGGGACACCCTGCGCCTCATTGGAGGGCACCATGATTGCTCATCAGGCTGGAAGAGCAAGTTGTAGCGCAGCCATCCCACAGACAAATGAAGCCGGCTCCCCAGCAGGACCACGTTGAGGTGGAAAAGGCCAGGGTGGTGGCGGACATTCCCACAGACAGTCTGTTGTGATAGATTACTGGTGGGAGGCAATGTACAGAAACTCTTGCAACACTGACGAGAAGGCCACGGGAGCTAGGGGAGAGTCTGATCTGCTCCAGCCGGTCGTCACGCCGATTACCTCACATTCCATTATCTGACTTCACCTTGATGCTAGCATGTGGTGCATTGAGGTTGCAGTGGATGGGGCCACGGGAGAAAGTCCAGAGAAGTAGGATAGGCAGGCACAATATATCCTAAACCAGTGGGGCACTGCTCCACTGAAAGGATGACTACATTCAAGTTTGCCCCACAGGCAGTTTCACCAGTTATATTAGGGGGGCAACAGACGCCTTGAGCGTTGGAGTGGCGGTTTGTTTTAAACCTGCTGCATGAGGTAATGGGGTGGGAGGGTTTGGTTGTGATGGGGGAGTTTTGGCATGCAGAAAAGTGCGCATGGATGAGTATGGCGAAGAGGGAGTATGGACTCCCACATGGACAAGTCCACATGGATGGCTGAGACACCTAGCTTTCTTCGAAGCAACATGCCCTTAGGATTCTCTCCTGGAACGTTAATTGCTTATGGAACAAAGTGAAGCGAGGGGTGGTGATGCGATATCTTCTCTGTCCCAACCCTTACAAGATTCTTCTTCAGGGGACCCACCTGGCTGGAGATCAGGTTTTAGGATAGGGGCAGATCCAAAATGGAGGGGCACTCTGGCTTTTTGAAAGGCTCCAGGGGAGTCGGAATCATGGTTCGCCAATCTCTTTCAGTTTCACGCCACTAACACCTGGGTTGAATGAGGGGGTTGCCAGGCTGCGGTGAGTGGGAATTGGAATGAGGTGACCCTGGTAATGGCCTCCTGGCACTTCTCTCTGGGTCTTCAGACAAAGGGATTGAAACAACTAAGGGCCTGGCTGACCCAGGTTGCGAGTGCCCCTGCTGGCCAGGGGGACCTATACCTCACAGCACACAGTGTGCTGGACAGGGTTACCTGTTATGGAACATTCCCCAAAAACGAGAATCGCTTCTCTGCCTTTGGCGGATCTGACCTTTGGAGAGTAACCCACCCCTCCCAGCTGCATTACTCCTATGTTTTTAATCAGTTGCGGTATATGTAGCGCCTCAACTACATGCTGGTTAAATCCTGGCAACTGGGCAGACATGACGGTACTCAATATCTACCATGGGGCATCTCCAATCACTCTCCCTTGGTGACATGCCTCCAGTCGCTCACACAGCGGCCCACCCTCAGTGGCATCTAGACCCCTGGGATCTAATGCACTGGGACACAAGGAAATTGGTCCTCGGAGGTAATGGATGACTGAGAAGGGGTTGGTAGACTCAGGGAGCATTATGTGGGAAGCCTACAAGTCTGTGATCAGGGGATAATTGATAGCCCATGGTTTTGGGAAGAGGAGGAAGCAGGATGAAAAGAGTAGGGTGATGGAAAGTCAACTGGTTGACTGGGAGGCCAAATACATACAAACGCCGAACGCTGACTTGGCCATTCATTACCATGCCCCACAGAGTAGACTATACGAGATGGGCAACAAGGTAGGAAAACCTTTGGCCTGGTTGTCGCACAGAGAGGAGGGACAAAAATGGGTGGAATCGGTGACCATGGATGGGTGCAGGGAGGCCCAATCAGCTGGGGACCTTGCGCAGGCCTTCGTGGATTATCTGGGTGATCTCTGCTCTGAGGGGGCGGGTTTGATGGTTGGTGACTTAGACCATTTTATAAGGGACCTTCCATCTCACACCATAGGGGGAGAAGCCAACACATTGCTGGATGGGGAACTGAGAGATGCAGTAATCTGAGGCGCTGACACAGCTACGCTGTCGGAAATCTCCGAACCCAAATGGGCTTCCCTCAGAGGTTTTTAAAAATGCAAAAAGTTGCTTAGTAGGATCCCTACAGAAGCTGTTTTATGCTGCTAGGACAGAGGGGATCCTTCCCAGAGACCTCAGACAGGCTACCATAATGCTCATTCACAAGAAAGGGAAACCACCTCGAGACCGTGCCTTATACAGGCCAACCTCACTCCTCAGTATGGAGACGAAAGTTCTGGCAAAGGTCCTAGCCAACCGCCTAGGCCAGATAGTGAACATCCTCATAGCATCAGTCCAAACAGTCTTTATGCCCTACAGGGCGACCAGGCACAATCTCCGACAGCTCTTCTGTTGTTTTCCCGTTAATTACCTCTTCTGACACAAACACATGGGTACGGGTGAGAATGGGCCCCTCAAATGTAATTACTAAAATCACCACTAAAGAGGGCCTGAAGCAAAGATGTGTCCTCACCCCCCTCCTTTTCAACCTCTATACAGCCGATCTTGGGAGATTCCAGGAGCCCAACTGCATGCTCCCTCTACAATTGGGCCACTCAAAATTAAACATTTTACAATATGCCGACAATTTCGTCATAATGGACCACACCAAAACTGGAATCCAACACGAACAGTCTTGATGAATTCAACAGTGCCAATTCACTCAAAATCAACCAGGACAAGACCAAAGTCCTGATCGTTGGTCGTTGCCGAAAAAAGGAAATTCCTAAAGTGGAGTATTGGAGCTGCATCAACCCAAACAACATCCAAGTATAACTATCTAGGGGTATGGTTTAATGAGTCCTCCAGACCCTTGGTCCACCTAGCCGCCCTAAAAAAGAAAGCCTGAGCCATAATGATAACACACAGCCTGACCAGCCTTAACCAGTGCCTCAGCTGACCCTATATTAAAGGTCATAAAAGCAACTCTTCTCCCTATCTTACCCTGTGGGCAACAGGGCTTTCCAGAGGCATGCACAATTAGCCTAGACCATGCCCAATGTCAGACCTACACGCGAGTCTTTCAACTCTCCAAATACATACACAGGGTGAGATTGCAGCTAGAGCTGGGCCTCCCTGGGCAATAACTTACCTGCTGGGCTATCTCCCTTGAAAGACTCTTATTTACCAGGGAGGCCTCAACCATACCTTTTAGACAGTCTTAGCGGATCGGCCTGCAGAAATATCTTTTCTGATGGATACATCTGCCTGTGGATTCCTCGCCTTTTCAATTACCCCATGCACAGAATGCCACAGAAACATTTCTCCTCAGCTCTCCAACGTCCACGAGGACATCACAATGGAACTGCTCTGCACGCGAATCCGCGTGAGGTCATCGAAGACATAGGAAGACAAGGCATGATGTCAGTTCCCTTTTTTCCGTGCTGTCGCCTAACGTTTATTTTCAAGGCTCTCCTTTTCTGGAAGTTTCTTTGTTCCAAGTCTTTGGGTCTATTCGTAGCAAAGACTATGACTACTCAGAGGAAATCTGGATTCAAGCCATGCAGGGAATGTGGGGGTCAGATGTCTATCACTGACCTGCACACAGACTGTTTGTGATGTCTCTCATTGGACCATGACGTCGGGGAGTGTTCGCCATGCAGGTGCATGAACCCCAAGGCACTGAAGGAGACGGAGGCCAAAGCCAAGAAACTAAAAAGGGGTCAAAGAAGGTCGAGCTCCCGATCAAAGTCACCAACTCTGCATACTTCAAAGTCATTGAGGAAGCACAAGAAGAAGCGGCGCCATGGGTCTCGGCGTCGTCAAAAGATGCGATGCCAAAGTCCATGTCCCCAGTCCCCAGCGTCATCAGAAGAATTTAGTTGCTCCATATCCTTCTCCTGAGGTGACTGTGGCCTGTCTTCGGCTCAGAGAGCGCTGACTCCACCAGGTCCAAGAGAAACAGCGCCTCCACTGTTGTCGACCACCCCACCTCTGGCTCCAGGGTCTCTGACGCTACAACCGGAGCCAAAAGTGCTGCCTCCTCGAGCGGCTTCAGTGCCTGCAGTACTGGATCCATGGTATGCTGCCTTCCCGACTTTGGGTATGGATCCGTCGCATTTTCTGAATGCGATATTTGCTTGTTCACCATAGCGGCAAACCCTACTGGTGCACCTGTTGGCCCCATGGGTCCACTGGCATACTCCCTGGGAGGTTTGCCACCTCATTTCCGTCAGGCGCCTCTTATGCCTTTTATGCCGATAGCTCCAGGGAGTTCGCCTCTCACGACGCCGAGATTTTTGACGCTGGTACAATCTCTGGAGGAGCAAGTGCCACTGGATGGATCTTTCCCAGTGCCGACTCAACCTCGACCGGTGTCGACTACTGTCCTGGTAGACCTTCCTTCGACGACGATCCCGAAGTCACTGCCACTGCATCTGGTGCCTCTGACGCCAGTTTCAAGTATGAGGTCTTGAAGAGAGTCACAGAGGTTAATGGATGAGGAGGAGTACCCGGAACAACATGAGGTGGCTGAGAAAGGGGAGATTGTGGATCCTGATCAGGATTTCGAAGGTCTGCATGAAGCTAGTGGCATGGATATTTCCCTTGAATGGAAACTCTCATCTCCGAAAGGTCTCTCAATGCAGGAGGTGACTTCTTATCACTCTGTGATCAGGAAGGCAGCGGATCTCCTGGAATTGCAACTTCCCGCAGCAGAATTGAAATCTAATATTTTAACAGAGGTGCTCCATTCCCCTTCCTCTATCTATTAGCCTTTATTTCCTTTCAACAAGGCTTTGACTGAGCCCATCCTTGGTGTGCGGCAGAAGCTGATGACTGCTTCTGAGGTGTCCAGGTCTGTGGCGAGGAGCTGTAAAGTGGCTATGGGGGATCCTGTTTTCCTGTCCACTCATCCATCACTGGAAAGTTTGGTCGTCCCGGCTTTATGCTCCTCCTAAGAAGTCTGCAGAGTCATTCCCATCTATACCTGCAGATAGGGAGTCCAAATGCATGGAGCAATCTGTGACAAAGGTATTCTCTTCAGGCAGTATGGCTCACAAGTCAACAAATGCTACAAGTCTTTTGGGCTGCTACATCGATGCACTTATGGACTCGGCAAGGGAAGTGCTCCCAAAACTAACGGAGGATGTTCAGGGTAATTTTTCAGAGGTTCTTATGGATGTTCAAGCTGCTGCCCGCCAGGTCATACAATCTTGTCTGGACACTGCTGTTTCGGTTGCCAGGGCGATGGGATCATCTGTGGCGACCAGGAGGCATGCTTGGTTACAGGGTTCAGGGTTCTCCCATGATGTCCAAGCTACCCTGTTAGAGCTGCCTTTCAACGGATTGCTCCTATTTGGGGCCAAAGTGGACTTGGCGCAGCAGCGCTTTAAAGACAGTAGAGCCACGGCAAGATCTTTGGGTCTCCAGTCTCAGTCCAAGGGCTTTGGATATAGCAAGTTTTGTGGTTTTGGCAGGCCCTTATCCTTTCATGCCAAGCAACAGCAAGAACAGCAGGCAAATCCCCTGTACAGATCATACTGGGGAAAGGGCAGAGGTCTTCTGCGGGGTGCAGCATGGCAGCAAGTCTTCTCCTCTTACTCCTCCTCCTCTTCTGCCCCTCCAACTGGTGTGGCAAGGAAGCAGCTCTAGCTCCACCATCCTAGAGCATACTTGTCCCATGGGAGGACGGGTGTCCCATTTTCTACAACATTGGAGGTCTGTTACTACAGATCTCTGGGTGTTGAACATCGTTGAGAATGGGTGGGTACGGTTACGGGCAACGGCGGACGCAGTGACTGCACTCCCCTGCTGTGTTCCCTTCGTGTTTGATTCAACAATAAATCCGGTTGAGTGTGCACAAGCTACTCCAACACCTGCCGTCGTTGGGTGCCAGCTGCGACGCATATAATGAACGAACACAAAATTAGGAGTGGTGCACCACTTGATAATAAATGTAGTTTGTAAATAAGCCATATAGTCTTGATTTAGTTGACTTAATGAATCCTTTATTTTCAAAAGTAGCAGCCGTCGGCTCCGTATGGTAGTACTGCCATACGGAGCTTACTGCTGCTGCTAGTTCTACATCAGATTCATTGCATGCTGGCCCTTATCAAGGAGGCCTACGCAGCCACACTGTACATGTGCATTTTCTATCCCAGGACCATACTTCACTCTATGCCCTGAAGAAGTTCACGAAACACGTTGGCTGGCAATTTTCTGTATTTGGATACTTTTGAAAAATACCTTTATTATCAAGTGGTGCACCACTCCTAATTTTGAGATCATAGAGAAATGGGTACGACCTACCCTTCCGGGAGTTTCCCCCTCCTCACCCTCCTCGTCAGGGTATGTGGTCAGAAGAACACCTTCTACTTCTCTAGCAGGATATTCGGTCATTACTGCAAAAAAGGTGTGATTGAGGTGGTTCTGGTGCAGGAAAGGGGTCAGGGATTCTACTCCCGGTACTTTCTGATTTACAAAAAGGGCTGTGGCTTGAAACCGATCCTAGATGTCAGGGTCTTGAATTTTTACCTCAAACAGGAGGGATTCAAGATGTTGACCCTGACTCTGTTTCTTTTTGTGCTGTAGAAGGAAGACTGGATGGGGTTGATCGAGTTGCTGGATGTGTATTTTCACATCCTCATCCTGAAGTCGCATGGGAAGTATCTTCGTTTTACAGTGGTTTCTCAACACTACCAGTTTGCGGTCCTTCTGTTCGGTCTTACTTTCGCAACTCTGGTCTTCACAAAGGTGATGGTGGGAGTAGCCGCACATCTCGGAAGATTGGAGGTCCCTGTTTTCACCTATCTGGGTGACTGGCTGCTCAAAGCGAAGTCGCCCGAGATTGTGTTACATCATTTGCAAGTAACAACACAACTGTTGTTCAACTTGGGGTTTTCAATAAATGTACCCAAATCTCACCTGGTACCCCCTCAGCTCAACTTATTCGTAGGGGCAGTACGGAACACTACTGTGAGCCATGCCTTCCTGCCTCTACAGAGGATTCAAGACATCTAGGCTATGATTCCACTTTTTCAGAATGGAGCGGCTGTTCCAGTCCTGAAGGTCTCTCATCTGTTCGGTCTGTTCGGTTCCTGCATGCTGTTGGTCAACCATCCATGCTGGCATATGAGGGTATATTGGGGTCCCTGCAGGCAGTGGTTTCAACACAATGGGGATCTCGAAGAGGTGGTCAGGATTTCTAGAGACAGAGCTGTTATAGTGGAGTGTTCCAGGCAAACTGTCTCAAGGGAAGCCGTTTCAACCTCCTTCTCTGGTGGCTACAGTGAAAACGGATGCCTCCCCTAAAGGGTGGGGAGCTCATCTGGGGGATCTTGAGGTCAAAGGCCTTTGGTCTCCAGAGGAAAGCTTGTTTCACATCAATCTTCTGGAATTGTGGGCGATACATTTGGCTCTCAGGGCTTTCTTTCCTTCCTTCGCGGTCAGTCAGTTCAGGTCCTGACGGGCAACACTACCGCAATGTGGTACATCAATAAACAGGGAGAGTATTGTTGTATCTTCTTTGCAGAGAGGATCTGGGACACTGATCCTGGGCTCAGGACCATCAGATTTGCATGATCGGAAATCATCTGGCCAGAGAACTGAATGTGCGTGTCGACAGTCTCAGTCGGCAGTATTCGGTCAATCATCAGTGGCGTCTCCATCTAGAGCTGGTCCTTTACATTTTCAGGAAGTGGGTGTTTCCTCAGTTGGACCTGTTTGCCACTCACGAGAATGCGCACTGACCATGGTTCTGCAGTTGGGGGGCATGTGTCAGTTCATTTGGGCTCACAGCTTCTTTACACATTTCCTCCCATACCCTTGATTCCTCGAGTTCTGAGAAAGATTAGCAGAGACCGGGCCCAAGTCATATTGATTGCCCTGGATTGGTCGCAAAGGGTGTGGTACACAGACCTCCTTTACATCTCATCACACCCTCCGCTCTGTCTCCCTCTCAGGGCAGACCTCCTCTTACAATCGCGGGGCAGGTTCTACACCCTGACCTCCAGAGCCTGCACCTTTATGCCTGGAGATTGAACGGGGCAACCTGAGCTCTGTCTTTCTCCCACCGAAACTGGTGGATGTTATTTTATCGGCCAGGAGACACTCCACCAAATCTCTCTATTCTAGTAGGTGGGCCAAGTTTGTTAAATGCTGTGGAGAGAGATCGATTGATCCTTTGCAGGCCCATTTGTCTGATATTCTGAGTTTCTCTCTTTCCCTAGCACAACAGGGTTGTACAGTAGCTACTGTTAAGGGCTACTTGTTTGCCTTGTCGGGTTGTCTCTGCTTACCAGATCAACTCTTGTTGTTTAAATCTCCCATAGTTATGAGATTCATTAAAGGTCTCACAAATAAGTTTCCTCCCACTCCGATAATCATGCCTCAGTGGGATTTGAATCCGGTTTTCACTTTCTTGATTGGCCCACCATTACATAGTTGTCCCTTAAGGCTTCTAGCATTTAAAACAATATTTTTGGTTGCAATTACTTCCGCTAAGAGGGCGAGTGATTTGCAGGCTCTTAACTCCAAGCCTCCTTTTACATCATTCCTTGCGGATAAGATCATTCTTAGGACCATAGCTGCTTTCCTGCCTAAGGTGGTCACTCCTTTCCACCCTGGGCAGTCCATCACCTTACCCACTTTCTACCCTCACCCTTCTAAGGAGGAGAGGAGACTTTATTGCCTGGACTGTAAGAGGGCGGTCAGCTTCTACCTGGACAGAACCAGGGACTTCAGGTTGGATGGCCAACTCTTCATCGGATATGTGGACAAGATGAAGGGCAAGGCATTCCACAAGAGAACGCTGTCCAGGTGGATCATCCTCTGTATCAAGATCTGCTATGCCTTGGCCAAGAAGGAGCCTCCTGAAGGTATTCGAGCTCATTCTGCCAGAGCTAAATCTTCTTCTTGGGCTTTAGCTAGAGGTGTCCCTGTGGTAGACATCTGCAAGGCGGCAACTTGAGCCTCCCTCCCACACTTTTGCAAAGCACTATTGCTTGGATTCTGAGGTGAGGAGGGACACCCATTTTGCATGTTCTGTTCTGCAGGATTTTTTAGTTTAGGCAGGCAGGCACCCTCCCTCGAGAGCGGGACTGATTGGGGATTCAATTCAAAAGGTGAGGAATCCACAGGCAGATGTATCCATCAGAAGAACAAGTTACTTACCTTCGGTAACGCTTTTTCTGGTGGATACAGTATCTGCCAGTGGATTCCTCACTGACCCACCCGCCTCCATGTTGCCTGCCTGCTTATACCAAAAAATAATAAATGTATATCTTAGGTGATTTATTATTAGCATCATGTGGTGCTTCGCACTATGAAATGTCTATGATGAGAAATTTCCAAATTTGACTGTGTTTGTATACTGTGAATACTGGTGAAAATGTTGTCGGATCACCCGTTTGCCTCGGAGGGATGGAAAAAATGGGTGTAACTGACGTCAGCACACCAACGAGGTCTTCTTATGGCTCCGATGGCGTCACACGGAGTCGCGTGCGGAGCTGTTCCATTGTGACGTCCTCGTCAACGTGGGAGAGCTGAGGAGAAAATTTCCGTGGAATGCTGTGCATGGGGGTAATTCAAAAGGAGGTGAGGAATCCCAAGGTAGATACTGTATCCACCAGAAAAAGCATTACCAAAGGTAAGTAACTTGTTTGTTTATGCGCCTGCTAGGTCTGCAAGCTGTTTACTTTATTCAACGGGCTGTACATGGAGAGAAAGGAGCCTGCAGACTATGCAACTACTTGACCGAATCATTGCTCCACCTCCTGTGCTGCTGTCCCTCACTCTACGCCCCCAGGAGATCTTTTCTCAAGCCACTCTATTTAAAAAAAAAAAGAAAAAAAAGGCCATCCATTCATGCCTGGAGGTATATGCACTGTGTTTCTCCCACAAAGTCATGTGTCAAATATGTTAAGAAGCTTGAAGATCTACTATTTCCCCGCCTTGCTCCCCCCAAACCCGCCACTGCTGTTCCAAAACTGATAACTGGCTATTTTACGATGCGACCCTGTGATTGCCCTTCCCACAAAACTCCTGCACTCTGCACTTTCATCTGTTTTAACTATTGTCCACGGAACATCCGTACGCCATTGACTTTATGCCTTTTAACCACAATGTGCACTATGTCAATTCCACGTAATGCACATTTTCACCTGTCATGGCTAATATCAATGCTTTATAGGCCTGTTTTACCTTTTTAAAAAGTTTATTTTTTCTATTGTGAAATTGTTCTGGTTTTAAGTAAACAATAAAGATTTACATTTATTTCTTCTCAGAGCTGCCAGGGCTGCTGGCCCTTGATGCTGAAAAGACATTCTAGTCCGCTGAGTGGTCATATCTGTGGGCATTGCTGGAAAAATAGGCATGGGTCCCTCCTTCTTGAAATGGGTGAAGCTGCTTTATAATCAACCAATGGCCAGGGTCAGGGTCAATGAGACCCTCTCTGCGGCATTCTGGTTGGGGAGAGGGATGAAACAGGCTTGCCCCTGTTACCCATGCTTTGTGCGGTGGCGCTGGATCCTCTGGCGACCTAGGTGAGATGGGACTCCATGCTCCGTGGTCTGAAATGGGACCCTGATTGGGAGGATGTTATATCTTTATATGTGGACAACATACTCTTGTACCTGGCCAATCCGGACCACTCTGTCCCAAGAGTCCTTGAAATCCTGGGGATTTTCACAGAATACTCTGGGGTGCATATCAATTGGCACAAATCAATTTTATATCCAGTGACAGACTGGAGCCCCGAAGCAGATTGGATGTACCCCCTGTTGTGGGAATGGACAGGGTTTACTTACTTAGGGATATTCGAGACGACTGATCAAGTGTTGTTCCATAACAGTTAACCTAGATAAGATACTGGAGAACTATCAGAGAGATGTGGGTGACTGGCGACACCTGCCCTTGTCCTTAATGGGCAAGACTGCCCTTTACAATATGATATACCTACCCAAGTTCTTATATGTTTTACAGAAGTGCCCTTATGAGGTTCATGACTTTTTTATCGAGCTGGTTGATGGGGTCACAGGACTGCTGTGGGACAGGGGGCAGCGCGGATAGCACTAACCATGCTAACCAAGAGACCAGAGGACAGGGGCCAGCACTGCAGAACCTTTGACTTTACTTTTGGGCATCCTAGCTGTTCGTTGTTAATGATTGGACCTTCGCTGCACAGTGGGAGCCCTCGCTCCTGGCGGAAAGGAGGGCTTTTCTGTTTAAGAAATTTTTATTGAATTTTTGAAAAACAATAAAACACAATATACATAAAAAATGCAATCAGATAAGAAATCAAGCTCATACTTACAAATTATAGTAAACCAGTAAATAGGAATCAAAGTACAATGAACCCATATAGAAATCAAACAATATCAGAAAAAGAGGAAAGAAGAAGGGAGAACGAAATGAAGAAAGAAAAGAAAGAAAGATAAAAAGGCGAGAAAGGGTCAGAGCAGTAAAGAACAGAAATCATAAAGTATGAATCAAAGAATAGCAAGTGTCCTAAGACCATATAAGATAATCAGTAGAATTGCCAAATTAGAGGAGAGGAGCATGTAGAGAGAGATAAGAAGAGAAAGGTAGCCAAAGAAGATCTGATTTATTTTTGGGGGAAATGACAGAAGAAGAGACACTAGCAATACGGTGTTCATCGCAAATAAGATTCCACCACAATAATATTGAAATTTTCGAATTGTCTTTCCAAGCAGATAAAATAACTTTAAATGCTAATGCAATAAAAAGGTCAAACAATAGAGAAACAGGAGAGGAATCATCCAAATCAGATGATAGAGAACCTAAGAAAACATTATGAAATGACAAATTCAGATTACAATCAAAGATAGTCATACATTTTGACCAAACTAATTTCCAGAAGTTAAACACATTAGAACAGCCGTAAAGAAGGTGTCTCAAAGTGCCAGTGTGTTTAGAACAGGACCAGCAAAGTGGAGACGCAGATAATGAAAACTTGGATATACAAACAGGAGTAATAACAGCTCGGTTATAAATAAAAAACAAAGATTGAGTTATACGGGCAGCTGCAGAAATTTTAAATAACTTGGACCATAGTTTATCCCAGATATCTATAGTAAAGGAGAGAGAAAGGTCAGCTTCCCAGGCCAACTCAATAGAGGATTTGGGTCTCTCAGTTGTATGTGACATGAGTAATTTGTAGACAAGAGCTGCTTTAGGTTTATGGAAGGAGAATAAACTATAGAGTGGAGAAGGGGGAGTGAGGGATGGAGCAGGGATAGAAGAATCAAAAGAAGCTAACTGAGTTTGTATAGCAGCTGAAATTAATAGATACTCGGTATGGGAGGTGTCAGGTAAGAGGAATTGCAGCTGTAATTCCAGGAAGGAAATAACAGAGTGTTGGGAAATTAATTGATGAACAAAAACAATGCCCTTCTCCTTCCAGTGCTTGTAGTAAAAAGATTTACCCTTATATCGAAGCGATTTATTGTACCAAATAGTAGAAGAAAGGAAACACTGAAAAGGTTTTAAACCCTTAGTAAATGTATTGTATAATAGTTTATGGGAATATTTTATAATAGGGTTATTAGAAATGAAAGAGCAATTAGACATGTAAAGCACATTTTGAAAGGAAAAGTCCTTTAAAAAGGAGCGTTCAAAAACAATCCAACGTGGTACCGGAGTATCAGCGAAATCAAAGGAGAGAGCAAAGGACTGTTTAATTATGAAAGATGAGTGATAAACCTTAAAATCTGGGAAACGCACTCCACCTTCAGATTTAGGGCGAGTAAGCTTGAGAAGGGAAATACGGGGATGTTTCTTATTCCATAAAATTTTTTTACAAATGGAGTTAATACGTGACAAATATGTATTAGGGATACGAATAGGCAACATTGACAAAATATAAAGGACATGAGGGACTATCATCATTTTTATAGTGTCCAATCTACCCCACCAGGATAGATACAGTGGTGACCAGGAAAGAAGCAAAGATTGAATTTTAGTAAGTAGTGCAGCAAACGTAAATTTGATTGTATCAGGTAGGGACGCAGAGAACCAAACTCCCAAGTATTTAATTTTTGAGGGACACCAAGTAAAATTAGTATCATTAAACATATACTGATAACATAACAAATTCAGGGGCAACACTTCTGTCTTAGAGAGATTCAACTTATAACCAGAGATGCTGGAGTACAAGCGGACCTCATCCATAAAGGGGGGGAGAGATGTAGTGGGATTAGCCATATATACCAATATGTCATCAGCATAAGCGGATAATTTAACTTCTAACGAATTATAGGTAAAGCCAGAAATACGAGGATTAATCCGAATGCGCTCAAGGAAGGGTTCAAGACACAGGACAAATAACAAAGGGGAGAGAGGACAGCCTTGACGAGTACCCCGAGAGAGAGAGAAAGATTTAGAAAAACGATTATTTACAAAAATACTGGCTCGGGGGCAAGAATACAATAACTTAACATAGGAAATGAAAGAAGGACCAAAGCCAAACCATTGGAGTGTTCTAAACATAAATTGCCAATTAATACGATCAAACGCCTTTTCGGCATCCAGAGACAGTGCTGCAAGAGGAGATTTACATTTTTTTGCATGAGATATAATATTAGTAAACATTCGGGCATTATCAGCTGCCAATCTACCTTTAATAAAGCCAACTTGATCAGTTTTAACCAGTATTGGAAAGAGAGTCTCCAGACGACTAGCAAGAATCTTTGCAAATATCTTACAGTCATAATTGATTAATGAAATGGGGCGATAATTTTTGCACAAGGAATGGTCTTTATCAGGTTTGGGGATGATGATAATGAGAGCATCCATAAAGGAGCCAGAAGCCTTAGCATCATTGATAAAAGAATTAAACAGTGACAGCAGTTTAGGGACAAAAAGCGATGCAAAGGTAGAGTAAAACTCAACCGATAGGCCATCAGGCCCAGGGGCCTTGGATTTCTTTAAGGATTTAATGGCAGTAATAATTTCATTGGCAGTAATCGGAACCTCCAATAACTCAAATTCGTTAGGTAAGGAAGGGGGAGGAGGAAGGCCAGAAAAAAAGGTATCTAAACTTTGATTGGAAGGATTGGTATCGTCAAAATATAGGGCCTCATAATAGTCATGAAAGATATTTGCAATATCATCATCGGAGGACATCAACCTGTTAATAGATTCGTCTAAAATGGGACCAATGTTTTTACGTTCAGCCTTAATCTTTAAATAATTGGCTAACAACTTGCCAGCTTTATTTTGGCCTCCATGATATTTAGATTTAATTTTAAGAAGAATATTACAAGCTTCCACAGTTGCAAGTTTATTAAGTTCGGACTTGGCTTTAATGAGCTCATGCAAGGCAGAGGGAGATTTGGAAGTGAAATAATTATGTTCAAGAGATTTAAGCTTTTGAAGGGAAGCAATATACTTATTCCTAGCATTTTTCTTTTTCTTAGACACATGAGAAATAGAAAAAGCCCGAAAGGAGGCCTTGAAGGCATCCCAATTATTTGAAACAGAGGTTTCTAAAGGGTTATTGAATATGAAAAACTCTTTGACAAAAGCAGTGGCTTCAGCAATATAGGCAGTATCTAATAATAAGGAATTGTTAAACTTCCAACGGCTAGATTTCTGGAGGTTTAACGAAAGATCAAGATCAGTAAGGACTGGTGCATGATCAGAAATAAAAATTGAGCCAATATCCGAGGACTGAATCGTAGGGAGTAGGAATTTGCTAACTAAAATATAATCTATCCTGGAACGCGTATGATGTACATTGGAGAAAAACGTGAACTCCAGAGAGTCCGGATTGCACGTCTTCCAAACATCAAATAGAGGACGAGAGGTAATGGCCGATTGAAAAGCCTTATAGGACTTGTCGGGTTGGAATTTGGATTTAGATTGCCTGTCAGAAAAGGGATCAATCCATTGGTTAAAGTCACCTGCAATAACAACATTGGGACAATCAAAGGTGGAAAGAAGAACCTTAATATCGTGCCAAAATTTGGGATCAGGTTTAACCGGACCATAAATATTCAGTAAGGTCAAGTCCTTGCCTTGCACAACAACCTTAGCCATTACCCATCTTCCATCAGTGTCATTTTGCGTAGTAACAATTTGTACAGATAACGATTTGTGAAACAATATAGCAACGCCCCCTTTCTTACCGGAGGCTGGGGAGTGAACAACCTGACCAACCCATTGTCTTTTCAATTTAAGAGATTCTTCTTCATTACAGTGGGTTTCTTGAATGAAAGATATGTGGGAGTTAAGTTTGGATAAATGAGAAAGTACCTTTTGACGTTTGACGGGGTTGCCAAGACCACGAACATTCCATGTAACAAACTTACACATGACGGAGGAACGAGGGGATAATATATGAAAGGAGTCAAAACACTTCAGGGGAACATCTAGAAAAAAAGAGACACCGTAATTGATAAGGATAAAAAACAAAAACGGTAACACAGGAAACAATTGCAAAGGACATATGTAGTAAAAAACTTAACATTAGGTAGGTAGAAAAATAAACAAAAGGAAAAAGTATCAAGACAAATAAAGAAAACGAAGAAAGGAAGTAAAGAAAAAGAGGATAGATCAAGGAAGAAAATCCAGACCTAAAAGACAAAAACAGAAACAAGTGCATGGGGCGTAACAGCACCAACGAAAGACTGGACGGCAGATGGCAAAAATAAAAAATAAAAATAGAAAATTGTACTACACAGCCAGAATAGAAGATAGAACAAATAATTTAGAGGGCATTAGGGAATGGAGTGAGAACTATTTGCAGGAGATGAGGTGATGGTTTGAAGAAACGATTTCAGTTTAAGAGGGTCATCAAATGAGCGAGTGGAGCCTTCATGTGTGATTTTACACAGACACGGATGGAGGATACCATAGCGGATATTCAACTGTCTCATTTGAGGACGAAGTGCCAGAAAGTCCTTTCGTCGAGCGTTGGTAGCATTCGATAAATCCTGTGAAATGAAGATGTTGTGTCCCGACCAAGTGAGACGACGTTTTGATTTGGCAGCTGACAGGACTCGCATTAGGTCAGTAAACTCAAGAAACAGCATGATAATACCCCTGGGCTTAGAGGCATGAGGCTGAAGACGACCAAGACGATGTGCACGCTGGATGTTTAAAGCGGGGTCCGGAGCGATGCCCAATAGTTCAGTCAGAAATTTCTTCAGAAAAAGAAGCATGTCCGGTCCCTCAAGATTTTCTGGCAGGCCATAAAGGCGCAGATTGTTGCGCCTGTTACGATTTTCAAGATCCTCAGTGAGGAGATTAAGACGATGTATTTCCTTTTCCAAAAGTGGGATTTTAGTAGAAATGTCCTGGACATCATTAATGCGTTGCTCCATGTCGAATACCTTAGCCTCCATAGTAATCCAACGGTCTTCAATTAATTGAAGCTTCTCATTTGTAGTGGCCATGAAAGATTTAAGACCTCGAACTTCATCCAAAATGGTATCGAGAACAGGGTTCTGAGATGATAGAATGGGTGAAGGAGGGTCATTTTTAGCTCTCTTGGGTTTGGTGCCAGACGAAACTGCTCTGGCAGCATGAGGGGTCTCGCTAGCCATCTTGAACTGACACAAGGGACGAGAGGTGATTCTCAGTACGGACTTCTGTCTGCCCATTCGCCACTGAAATGACAATTCTGATGGTAGTATGCCCTTATGGACTAATACAGTGTGTCAGCATATAGACTTCTGAGAAATATGGCAGAGAGACACCATAAGTAACCAGAATAAAAAAAATAGGGCAAAATTCAATAGCATGAATAGAGAAGCGCAACAGGCAACAGCGCTGTAGAAGTTAGTTCAATAGACACGCTGCGGCTAGGGCAATTGACGATACAGGAGAGAAAAACATCACCATCCTCAGAGCTGGGTGACATCATGCAAAAAGTCCCATTGTGTCTTATGAATCACGGAAGAAAGAGCAAGAAAAAAGGAAGAAAAACATCGTTGCAGCGCCCATTATAAAAGCGCCGATTTACCTCATGGAACTCTGGAGGAAACGACAGGTCCACACAAAATGGATGCCGCCGCACGTAGACACTGAGGAGAAAGCACCGCAGCGGTCCCCGGGCTCAGGAAGGCGAGAATCAGAGCAAAAACGGCATGAATCGCCTCACCGACCCTTCATGAGATGAAATTCATCCTCCGTGTGATCCCAAATGCCGAATTACAGGCTGTTGTCGGCAAAAAACCTCCGCGGTCGAGCGGAGCTCACGGGTCAGCCGCCATCTTGACGCGGCGCGAGACCACGCCCCGGAAAGGAGGGCTTTTGACCGAGAGAGATATGTACACCTGCTGTATGGCAAGAGCAGTTAGGGACTTTCCTGAGCCCGACCACTATGGTGATACAGGTATGGAGGAAGGTGGCTGCACAACTGGGCTAGAGTACTAAGGTTACCCTGGAGACATCCGTCTGGGATACTAACATATTTAAAAACCTTCAACTGGTGGAGGGCCACTGTAAATGGGACCTTGTAGGTATTACCAAGCAGGGTGACATATGAGCGGTCAATGGGCTGATATCATTCCCTGACCTGCAAAAGCAATACGAGATTACAGGGAACCCGTACTTAAGGTATCTCCAGATTTGGCATGTTCTACAGGGATATGGAGATCTGTTAATGGACATGGTGGAAGAAGCGCTGCTAGAATATAGATGCTGAAGACAAACCAAATAGAGGAGATGAACATTTTTATGTTTGATTGTTCCATTGAAATTTAAGATATTTTCTGAAGTGGAACCAGTATTGTCATATATGTATCCTGAAAATCTATCCGAACCCTCCAGTCCCCGTGAAAGAGGGAATCTTATAGTTTTCATTTTGTATATGATAGTAGACTACATATTGATGAAAATGTCTTGGATGCATCTTTTTGTTTTTCATTTGAACTAGAAATATAGTACTTAGGAAACCAGAAAGAAGGGTATCATCTTGTTTGTGTTGGTCTTGTAAAACTGATTGAACTTCTTAGGATACCAATGAGGCTACTTCATATGAACATTTTAGAGGCTGAGGAAGAAACTCTTGAAAACACATTGTATAAAGTTCAATGGAATAGGCTTGAACTGTGGACAGAATCCAATGGTCTTCGGTGATAGTGTTCCAATTTTTTAAACGATTCAGTACAGTATGATGCTCCGAAATTTGACTTACTGTTTGGGTTCCTTCCTCTTTGCACTTGTGCATTTCAGGAACTGACAGTTCTGCCCCTCTATGGGAAAAATTGAGATCTGGAGTAGTTGGAGCCCCTGTAATTTTGAAATCTGGAGTAGTGGCTGGCTACGACCATCTCTGCCAGCCCTGGCAAAAACCCGGTTTGAGCTTATGAGCCTTGGCTAAGGAAGCGAACATAGTGACATATTTCCTTAGGTCTTTAATGAAAGAGTTTCCAAAGAGCATTCCTTCAGCTCTGACTTTGGCTGCCACAGGAGCTAGGTTAGCTAATTTGGACTCAATCTGTAAAAAGAGATCCATCCTCCTGTCATGGGCCATAGCGGCATTGGCATTTGCCAAAAGACAAATTGTTCTCTGAGTCCCAATAGATAATTCTTCCACATTAATACTAGCATTTTCTAGTTCAGCTTCTTCAGCCAGATGTGAAATATGGGCTAACGGTCCAATCATGTCTGACATTTTGACCAGGCTTTATATACTCCTTTTCTTGGGTCTTTGCAAAGTTTGGAAAAGAAAACCAACATGTTTGAGTTTACATTAAGAGTTGCTGAAGTGTTGTTAGGCAGCTTGTTTGTCTAGAGGCCAATTTACTCTACATGATATGCATTCGCCTATACGGTCTATAGTAAGCCATTCCGTGATTAGGGTGATGAATTACTTTGGGTCAAACATAGTCTGGCCCTCTGAATCCAATTCCATTATAAGTTTTGAATCTCTCCATTTAGGAGAAAGAAAACATTTTTGGTCTTTACTTGAGGGACCAAACAAGAATTCTTATTCGTCAACTTGGTTAGCGGAGGTGTCATCATCAGTATCTCTGTCATGCAAGTCTTAGACTATAATTTGTTACAAAGTAATGTTCATGGCAGAAGAAGAAAAAGTAGCACCCCCCTCAGCAGGCGGCCTTGAAGGGACAGAACCCTTAGTCATTTGTGAGGAAGACTTGTGTACCGTGTGCAAACAACCTAAAGATGAATTATGATTGCCAGAATCATTGCTACTAGGGGAGACATTGGTAGGGGCACTTATTTTCTGTTTAATTAAATTAATATATTTTGTGCTTTGTGTTTTCTATTGTTCCCCTCAGAATGGGCCAAACAATTTTTGTTAAACATTTTTGTCATTGTTGTCTCAATAATTTTTTTATATATTTTTCATGAATGATTCCCACCCCCTTACATCTTTATCTTGCAAGTGTGTAACTCCTACCCTTGTATTGAACTGTTGACCTTTAAATCCCTTAACGCTTTATTTGTTGCTTCATCCAGGTGTAACTTTATAGCCCCCACCCCATTGTCCTGATTCACCAATGTTCGCAACAATATTCTTAATCTAGAACAATGCAAATTTAACTGCCAACCGCCACACAGAAACCCCCCCCAAATGTTTCTGGATCCCCCTCCCCCAGGAACCACAGTTGCACCTTCCAACATTCATTGTTCTCTTGCGCACTTCCTTCAACTGCAACAAATATAGCTCCATCTCGTAGCGTGATAAGTGAATCCCATCTCTCCTTAAAAATTCTATGAAATCATATTTTAAATCAGGATGTTCCACCCTACCAAAGCCTTCGTCCCTACAAAAAACGTGCATGTCCCTGTTAATTTTGCACCTGGTATCAATGGCAGAGGGCTTCACTGTCTCCTCAGAATGTATTCCATCCACAGGACTTAGATTCCGAACCACTGCCACCTGATTCCCAGCATATCCTTCTTCATCCCCTTTAACAAAGCCAGACCGTTGCATACTACCATGTCATTTTTACCCAGGTGCAGCACTAACGCATCTGGACATCTATGCCTTTTCAATAACTTATTTAAACATTGCAGCAGCTCTAGCCATCTTATACTACCTTTTCCATGTCAAGTAACTTTAAACATGCGTTCTTCGAGCCTGAGATAAGCACCTTGACCTTTCTGGAATTTGTGCCTTTCCTCCCACTTAATAAAGGTAAGTCTTACGTTCGAAATAGACAGTTTGACTGCCTCCGGCCCAGCAGTTGCACTTGAAAAAACAGCATATGTGAGATACAGCGGAAATGTCCCATATTGTCAACAACCTCCTTCACCCAACAGCATGTACTGACCAAAGCACTCCAAAAACCACTGCCCCAAGTACATGACCCTACCCTGGCCCAGCCCCACTGTGCAGTCCCTGTGGCCACCCCAATTCTGAATGAAGAGTTACCATAGTTCCCCGGGGCTTCCCCCAGGCTTGCCAACACCTTCCATAGAACCCACAAAAGCTTGAAAGAAGTCACCTGCACCCCATTAGTGTGACTAAAAAATGCTCCCTGAGTGACCCCGCTAATTGCCTTCAGTTTTTGCCCCAAAACACTGGAAATAGGCCAGGAACTGCGAATGCCTGTAAAATCACTGTCTTCCCCTTCGCCATTTGATCCGTCTTAGATTGATGAAGGCGCAGCTCTATACTGCTACTTGTACCCCCAACATCTGCCCAGTCCAATCCAGTGACCCTTTTCCTCCCCAGCAGTTTGAACGTCCTGAATGCCCCAAAAACATCCATGGCATCAATGTTGAAAACAAAACTGTCTCCTCTTTGCCGTTGCATATTGTTGGCAGAGGCCCCAATATGTTGCCAAAAAGGTTCCTTGATAATGGCCTCCTTACTCTGGGCCACCAAACTCTTTCCCTCGGCCATCCCTCTAGCCTCCTCCTTCCCAGTTCCCTGGATGATAGCGCATAGCCCCGGAGGAGCTTGCCCATTAAAGCAGTTCTTGTCAGCTTACCTGCTATCATGATTCTAGACAAACCCTTGTCAGTCAATGCCAAAATGAACTGAAATACATCTTCGCTGCTCCAAACATCAAAACTCCGTCTGGCAGCATCGGATAGGAACTCCTGCCAAGCCCGTGCATACGGCTTCCTGGTGGATACCGCCAAATACCCTACTACCAACTAAACTATCCTTTTTCGCCTATGGTCCACATGTCCGCCAGCATAGGTGTCTTGACCTTGCCTGCCTCCATGGCCAACCCATACTTCCTTTCCCACTGAATGATGAACGAGTTCGAGCATCTGCAATTTCATTGTCCACTCCTGGCACATGTCTAGCTTTGAATGATACATCATGTCTCAAACATCCCATCACAAACACGTGCAGAAGGTTAATCGCTTGTGCATCCCTTGCAGACTGTTTGTTTACTACATGCACCCCTGCCATATTGTTAGTTCTGAACAAAACTTTCTTGTGTGCCAGTTCCTGCCCCCAGAGTATCACCACTGCCACCAGGGGAGACAATTCTATAAAAACCATGCTCCTTTATACCACCTGCCTTGCCAGGACAAACCGAATCCTAAGCCCCCGCGGCATCTGAATATATATGCACATTCCAGTCACAATCTTTCGGGGCCACCATTGGAATGCCATTGAAAACCTGCACTACATACGTAAGTCCTTTTTTGTGCTGCAACCAATCATATGTGGTGATGACACAGGAACAGTGTTATATCTTGGTATAGTGTGTTTCTTCCTATTTACTTCTCCATCAGTGGAACACTGTGTGAGTTATGACAGTTGACTGGGCTGAGCTGCCTCCTGGCTGCTCCTGGTGGGGTCTCCCTCTGGACCTGAACTGATCCTCATCTGGTCCTGTTCTTATCTACCTGTGATCTTGTACCATCTTCTACTAAACCTTCTTAAATCATCACAACTGAGTGGACCTGATTACTACAAACAGCCTAGCTAGAGACATGCTCCGTTGCTTACAAAAACTCCTCCCTGTCCTCAAAACCCGACAGGCAAAATTCAAGTGCCCTAGCAGGACCTGCACTTCCCTGATGGTCACCTTGCATATGCAGCTTCTTGTCTACCGGGAGGCGCACCTATATGGACACTGAATCCAGTTTTTATACCCAAAAATGAGAGTATCATGGTCGGCCCCATTGTCTTTTCAATAGCCAGCAGCACCCCAAGGTCATCCATGAGCTTTTGAAAACTTGCCAACTGTTGTCGACAGTCCGCAGAACCGGGTGGATCTACAAAGAAGAAGTCATTAAGGTAATGTCTCACCATCCCCTTTGCCATGTGAACAATCACTTTAGAAAGGAGCTGAAATGCTCAAACAGAGCACAAGAGATGGAACTCTCAATGGGTAACACTTGGTCGATATACCAGTGCCTGTCAAACTGTATACCCAGCAACTGTAAATCCTCAGGGTGTACTGGCAGAAGCCTAAAAGCCAACTTAGTGTTGAACTTTGTCATCTGGGTCCTCCTTTCCACCTGTTCCACCAATGCCATGGCCGCATCCACAGACACGTAGGAGACTGATGTGACCTCCTTTGATATGATATTATTGACAGAACTCCCTTCTATCCATGACAAGTGCTGTATGAGCCGAAACTGACCTTTCTCCTTTTTTGGCACCACACCAATGGGTTATATGATCGATTCGGGCAACGGCCTTGCACTAAATGGCTCTGCCTTTGGCCCTTCTGGACTTCCTTTAGGAGTGTCGCCTGCACCACCTGTTTATGTGACTGTTTTGACTTCAAGTTCTCTGCAAACCTACGTGCCCTCTGACCTTCTTACCCCAGCCTGAACCCTTCACAAAAATCTTTGCTCAACAACTTGGAATCCTCTAGATTGTGGTAGTGGGCCAACTAAGTGCTCCACATAAATTGGCGTATGAGCCCTTGCCCATATTTCCATCTGTCCCGCGCCCTCCCCTGCCGCTGGATTACCCTGCTGCCCACTGTAAGTCCTCTGGTGTTGTGTTCATTTGCCCTATCTGCTGCCCCTGTCCAATTCCCCCTGCCCCATAGCACTGCACAAGGGTGTGTCTACCTGCACACTTGAAGCACTTGTGTCGGAATTTACAGTACTCTTTCCTACATAGGTCTTTGTTAAAATCCCAGCATGTCCCAGGCACTCCTCTCTCAGTCTTAGCAACTGTCCCCATCCCTCCCTAGGTGGGACGGGACTGAAAGGGCTGTTATACCAATGGAAGGCCACTCGCCGTTAATGTGGTTTTACCAAACTTAACCAAGCCCATTGTCTGCTGATAGAGATCAGTGTCAATTTCCCCCCGTTTTGCCTCAGGATCCCATGCTAACCATGCGCGAAACTCCTCATCGTAATGTGCCTAGGTGTAACCCCCATACATGAGCTGAGCTCTGCTGATCACGTCCATATATTTGAATAGCGACACACTCCTTTCAGGGTACTTCTTGCCATATACACTAGTGAAAATGAAAAACGCTGCCGTTCAGTTCTCGATTGTCGTCAGCACCTTAGGCCGCTTTAACAACTCATATTCCTACTCCTTGGAACCTCCTTTGCCTTAAGCTCCCTATGGAACAGCTTCAACATCCTCCCCTTTCCATATCATTTCTTTGGTCGCCATCATTAAGTGTGCACCAAGGGTCTTCATCACCCCCACAAATGGCAACTTCTTAATCTTGAGTTATTTACTCTCTTTAATTCTAGTGTCCTGCACTCCTGTCTTGTCCTGTCTACCCTCCCGTCTTGTCCTGTCTACCCTCCCCTTCTCCTTTAACATGTGGAGTGACCTGTTCCCCTTTGGTCCCTGTTTCATAAGTTCCTGCTTGTGCTGCTTGCCCCTCCAACCCCTCTGACTCCACCTGGTCGACCCCGGACTTTCCCTCGGAAGGCTGAGCCTCTGTACCCACCCCTGCATCTTTGACATACTAACTTTTCATTAAACGTTTGTACCAGCTGTCCCAGACTCCCACCACATCTACCCCAAATGGACACTTTCCTTGTGACTCCCTCCTTTGCCCTGGAACACCTATCTCCCTTACCTGGCATCAAGGTCGGCCTCTGCTCCAGTTCCAGCCACCTAACCAGTTCTGAAGGGGCACCTTCAACCACTGCCTTGTGATGTGCCCCCAATTGTCATGGTGCTCCTTCAAATTACTAGGGACAACCACATTATCATTACCCCCCACTGCATGCACCGTTTTGCCGCCACCTGTGTTCCTCCTCCACAGGGGCATCGTCATCCACCACTTCACCTTCCTCACTCATCGTACTCCAACGGTGGAGGAGCTTCGACTAAATCCCACATCTCTGTGGGCACAAGTACCTATGCACCTTCTGGGGTATGCCAGGGGGCTGCGATATGTCCTCCTGGTGTGCCCCCACCTGCTGTCACTCTACGTTGCTGCCAGCTGTCCCGGGGGCCATACTGAGCCGTCCAGGTTGATACACTGCTGAGGCCACACCAGACCTTCGAGTGGCAGTGTTTTAGCCACCCCACGTCAGCATCTGTCTGGCTGCACTAGAGCCTGCATCTCATCCCCTTGGGGCCCTCCAGCCGCATAAAGCTCTCTCGAGTCCATGTGACAGCTGGGGTGATGAGCATGCAATAGAATGGTGAGGTCTGTTGTACCATGGTTTGTGTCCCTACCTGCTTGTTTTGCGCCCTGTTCCAGAACCCAAATCCATCGAACTGTATATCCCTGTCCATGTTGTCCTGCAACCTCCTCCTTGCCTTGCCGCAAAGCTTGTCCCCGCCCTGGCCTGTGCTGCCCTAGCAGTGTCCCCCTGCCGTGCTGGAGCCACGCCCCCCTCTCTTGAACCTAACTCTTCTATATCCCGTGGACTGCCCTGACTTCCAGTCCCCTAAGCACTCCTTCCTTGAGCCACGTAGCCCCTTCCCCATTGTCCTGCTGCTCCTCGTTGCTCCACTTCACCATTGCCACCACTAATACCATCATGGGGCCCACCATGTGCCCCCTAGCATTGCCTGCATCCTTACCATAGAGCTTCCCGTCTGGCTGTAGGTCTGAACCAGAGGCGGTCTCCTTCACCAAGCCACCCTCTTCTGACCAGAAGGACTGCAGCCCCCACGGGGCCCTCTCCAACCACCTCCCTCTTTGACAATGACACTGGGGCCATGGCCTTGCAACCCTGCCCTCACTGTATGAACCCCTGGCTACCTGCCCACTCCCCTCATGCTCGAACATTGATAGCCCAACTGTGGCTTCCTCACCACTACTCTGCCCCTGTCGAAATTTCTCTGCATCCTCGGTGCCCCACCGCTCTTTCCTAAACACCCCCACCACCTGTAGCACTTCCATGCCCCCCCAGAGTTCCACTAGGGCACCCCAAATCTCCCCTGCTCCCCTCACCCCCATTCACCTTCTGCGCTCACTGTCCACAGTATGAGGGGCCTGGGTCCAAAGACCCGTCCCTTGTCCATTGCCTCACTGCTCCTGTTGTGCCTCCTGCAAAAGATGTCTGTCCTTGCAGCCTCCTTCAAGTCCACCTGCAAGGCTACGGCTGGCGTCACCTTCCACACATGGACTCCCCCTTCTGACTATAAATTGAAGCACGAGTCGCCGCGTTGTGCCTCGCGCCAACCCAGGGGCCACTCTCCCGTCTCTCAAGCGGCCCCTGGTGCCTACCATGGGTCGCAGCTCCTCCGCCCTTGTACGGCAGAGTAACGAACACGCCAACACCGCCACTCCTCTTGCAAGCTGCGCTGGGTGCACCACCACACGTGCACCCAGTGTGAGAAGATCAATGCAGCCTGCCGCTGCGAGCAGGCGCATAGCTTCTTGTACAGTTGCGTCCTCCATCGTTAAAAGTTAATACGCTGAAAGCACAAAAATTACTTGCTAAGATCCAACCACCCTGTCGCCTCGCCAAAATGGTGACTGAAACCTGAAATGGCCGGCTATATATTGGGCTGAAAGTCCAAAAATTCTAGCCCAAATACAGCCTTATGTAGCCTGGGCTGACCCATTTTTCCAATATCCCCGGGAGGGCACTCCTCCCTACGGTCAGCTGCCCCCCAAAGCCCATTAGACAAGGTGGTCATAGAAAACAAGAACATACCACTGACGCCGTTTTGCCCATAACCTGTGCAACGTCTATTTAACCCGTTCTGGGCCCCACTATTTCTAACCTCATCCGGTTCCCAGAATTACCGGGTTCATGCCCTGACCCTGCATTGCCAGCTGCCTTGTCTGATTCCCTGGTGTCCTAACTTCCACCCGACAAAGTTTCATTCCCGCTGTTCTTCGCCTGGTCCCCCCTAGTGTGATGGTTACCGGCAGCCATATCAGGCTGCGCAGGGCATCGCATTTGTCCGATCTACCTAGCGATTACCGGAACCCGGATCCACACCGTACCACTGCGCAACCCGCTGCCTACATGGCCTGCCGCTTTTGCCCTTTCAATATGCCTCCCACCGAATCCCTCCTAGAAATGGCGATGGCCTGCATGAACCACCCAGCTGCCTCTGTTTTTTAAAGCCTCAGGGCACCATCACTGCTAATTCTGAACTCTCCTAGAAATTGTCAAGATCCGCATGAATCACCCTTAAGCATCTGTCTCCTAGTCCTCCTGACCGTACCCGATCTTGCCTCCTAAGTGGCGGTTTTAACCCAGCTGCTTCATCCTGCTTCTCCCCCCGGACTTGTTTTTCCCTCACTTGCGGTGGTGCCCTGGCTGTACATGATGTGGTCCCGCTACAAACTTTTGACCGCGTTCCTTGTGCCATCATTGATGACCATGTCCTTTGCTGACCCGATCCCTCCTTTAAAACACTAGTCCTGTGTCCTTCGATGGCCTCCAAATTAGGATCCCCTACCTCGAACTAAGCTAATTTACTGCTTGTCTAGTACGCTCAAGTCCAATTTCAAACCTTACAGCTACAACCGATACTATAAAACAGTTCCTGTTACGAGTACTTCAGAGGGTATCATTGCCCTCTTGAATAACTATCCCCCTTATCCATCTGATATACTGTGTTCCTATGTAATAACTTTTACACAATGTTTCTACGTATCTTCCATGCAACTTCCACGGATGCTCTAGTAAACTCTTAAGTTACTCTTGTTTTTGCTATTTTGTTGTTCTCTTATTTTGACACTCTCTACTACTTAATATATTGACTCTTTACCCCCTCTTTCCACCTCACATTGTCTCTCCTCTCTCCCTAAGCTATTCTCTGTACAGTATTCAACCCCCCTCTCTCTTCTATCTTCTATCCTTTCTCCTCCCGGCTTTACCCCCTGCCCCAACTAGCGTCCGATTATGTCCAGGTTTCACAATTTTGATGTTCTCTCTTTGTAATTCTCTTAACTGTGTTTACTTAAACAAACCCACCTCTCTTCCCCCCCTACCACTGACTCTCCTCTCTCTCTTACTATTTTCCACCAGGTTTCTCAATCCCCTTCTCCTTATTTCCTTACTTTCTCTGCCCCTATCTCTCTTTCCTCCTAGTCTTCATCTAAAGACCTAACATGCCCCCCCCCCTTCAATACCTTCTTCCCACCTCCGGACCCTGCCCCCTCCAGACATGGTCCCAACTCATGGAACATCTTATACCCTTCCAATCTTTCCAAAAACGCCAAGAATTTTTTTTAACATAAATTATTGATTCGTCCCCCCGAAACATTAATAGTTGATACCTACCACAGCCTCTCCTCTCCTATAAAAACAAACTACATCTTCTACTCCAAACGCCCCTCCAAATAGAAAAACATTTTCCTTCTCCACCTTACAGTCTCTAAATCAAGAAAAATCCCATATGGATTAGAATTATCTATTACTCCATCCCCAGATTTTCTCGGTGAAATTGACATTTCCATATTCAAAACTGGTAATATCCTCATTCAAGCATCTGAATATCACCTCAACATCTTTGAGCACCATTTCCATACCCTGTCCTACCATCTATCCAAACCAGTTCCTATGCCTTCTCCAACCCAACTGCCTGACACCCTTATCTTGTCTCCCTCCCCCCGATTCCTACTCCCCCTTCCTTAGACATCTCAACTGCACACGCCGTTATCCAAATTCACACTCTCTCTAGTGACGGATCCCCCAAACCCCTCTCGCTACCTCTAACCTCTCTCTTCTTCTTCCCGTCCCCCACACCTGGATTTTCTGACTGTACCCCCGCGCCAATATCTCCCTCTCCGAACTGCATTCTCCCCGAACTGCATTCTCCCACCTCAACCTGATGTGACTTCCCCCTACATCCCTTACTCCCTCTTATCATCTCCTACCACATGGCCTGACTCCATGTTTGACCTGTCCTTCTCCACGTCAAATAGCCTGAACACTCCTCTGACTCCCTCCCGGCATCTCCCCCCCCCCCTCCACACATCAGACTTTCTTCCCCGGTTACTATGGAATCCACTCTATCCCCCCCCCTTTTCAACTGAGTTCCCCCTCAATCTTATTGCTCAAACACTATCTAACATTGAACTTAATCTCTCAACCGTGAAGACTGAACTTACACGATTTAGAGAGGATTACAACGCTCTTAACCCCAGAACCTATCTCATTCATACTGATCCCTTCTGTTCTTGATCCAAAAACATCTTAACCAATGGAGAACTACACCCCTCTGCAGCCAAACACATAGGCCTCTCCACGCTGTGAACTACCTCTCCACTTCTGACCTTATTGACCTATGAAACTCTTACCTATCAAAACCTTTGATTACTGATCACCCCCTCCCTTACTCTAACATCCCAGTGATTTTGGGAACTAGAAGAATCCCTTCCTCTCCCATCTACCCCAGACCCCCAGCTCAAATTACCACCATCCACTCTTGCCTTCCCACCAAAGACAACCCTAATCCTTTCTCCTGCATGCTTGTGAACTGCCAATCGGCGTAAATAGCAGAAACCATCCTCAGCTAAGCAATTGACATCGCCTTCCTTACGGAAACCTGGCTTAATGACCACTCGACGGCCATCCTTGACTTACTTACGCCCCCCCCCGCCCCTTCCCGGTTACTCTATCATTAGGAAAGACAGACCTGACAGAAAAGGGGATGGATTAGCTATAATCTATAAAAACGAACTTCCCTTGTTAAGAAAACAGACCACTTAACCTTTGAAAACCTTGGCGCCGAACTCAAAATGCAGGGTTCTTCCTCAATTAGACTACATAACATCTACCACCCTCCTGGCGATCCTCTTTTCTTCGCTGAGGAACTATCCGACCTTCTTACACAATCCTCACTTTCTAACTCGAAAAATCTCTTCTTAGGAGATTTTAACATCCACTGGAACAATGTTGATGATCCCACAGTCATCCACCTCATTAATCTTCTTGAGATAAATGACCTTATACAACTATGTCATACTCCTACCCATAACAAAGGGGCCACTCTCAATGCCATCATTTCCAACAATGACTTGGCCTCCCTCTCCAACATCATCCCCATCGACTGGTCTGACCATCACCTCATTTTGTTTAAGATCTCAACCACTGCCCTAATCCCCCCTACAAAAAAATTCCAAACCCATGAAAGGGACCAGAAATCGTAATCAAATGCCCCCTGGTGAATCTGAGTCTAAACTCCAAGCACAACTTCTTCTCATCCCTCTCTCCCAAAATGCCAATGAGCTCACTGAGCTTTTCAATAAGAGTCAATGATGTCTTAGACCAAATAGCCCCTCTTAAACTAAAAAAACCCGAGATATCCCATCCAAATATTGATTCAACTCAGATCTCAATAACGAAAGACGCTCACTTAGACTGACGGAAAGAACATGGAGACAACACCCCTCTCCGTCCCATCACGCTCTCCTACGAGCCACTAGATCTACTTACAAGAAACACATTTTCAATGAAAAGGCAACCTTCTTTCGAGCACAACTTGATCATGCCAAAAGGTGACCCAGAGAACTGTTTAACATTGTTAGAAAACAAACATCTTCAGCCCCCCTAAAGCTGATGGCCTGTACAGATAGATGTGAGGAAATTGCTAACTTCTTCTCGGATAAAATCGCCAAAATAGTTCAATCCTTCTATCCCACCCAGCCCCCAATTTGCCATTGACGTTACTTCAGACTCACCTCCCTTGTTGACTCTACCTCATAATTCTTCCTCTCACCGACCCGTTACAACTCCTCCTGAATCCAGCCTTTCTAACTTACAGCAGAAAAACAATGCATCCTGGCAAAATTTCCACCCCGTGACTGAGCTCGAAGTCTTTTACATCATTGCCAAACTTAAGCCGACCTCACACACCAAAGACCCTCTCCCCTCTAACCTTGTCCAAGATCTAAACCACATCATTGCCCCTTACTGGACTACTAGCATCAACACCTCCCTTGCCACAGGCTGTATCCCTGACTACCTCCAACTCGGACAAATCACTCCCATTCTTAAAAACCTCACTGCTGACCCTAATGACTTTAACAATCTCCGCCCTGTCTCTAACCTCCCACTTCTTTCCAAAGCCCTTGAAAAAGGTGCCCTGCTCCAATTGGATAAACGCATTGGCAATTTCAATTTACTTGACTCCTTGCAATCCGGCTTCAGAAAAGGCTCTACCACAGAAACCGCCATGCTAAATATAGTGGATGACATCCATTGTTCCCTTGACCTGCCTACTTGTTCTCCTCGACCTCTCTGCTGCCTTTGATACAGTTGACCATTCTTCCTTACTTAACTCGCTCTAAGCTCGCTTTGGCCATAATGGCCCTGTCCTCAAATGGTTCGCCTCTTATCTCCAACACAGAACACAACAAATAAAAATCAATGACTGTCTCTAAAACCCAACACCTGTCTCCCTAGGTGTCCCTCAGGGCTGTATTCTCTCCCCCTCTCTCTTTAACCTCTTTATGGAATCCTTACTCTCATTCTGAAACAAGCTGGAATCAACTAGCATCTCTATGCTGATGACACCCAACTTTATTATAAGATTAGATCCCACTCTGATGTACGTCATCTAAACAATACCCTGAGTAAGATCCAATCCTGTTTCTACTCCAATCATCTCAAACTAAACCCTAAAAAAACTGAAATCATTCTCTTCTCTCCAAAAAACAACCGGCTCTCCATCCAACCCTGGATCTCGGACCTTAATGCCCTCAGTGCCCTCCTTATCCAACTGAGTAAAATCACTTGGTATCACCATTGACAAAAACCTAACTCTTAACGACCACATAAAAAAGCTCGGCTAAAGGAGCTCTCTTCACTCTCCGTCATCTCAAGAAAATTTACCCTTCATTCCAGCTGACGACTTAAAATGGGTTGTCCAATCACTTGTCCTCTCGAAAATTGACTATGGGAACGCTATCCTCACAGGAACACCCAAAGTACACCTAGCCCCCCTCAGATCTGTGCTCAACCTAGCGGTCAGGCTAATCACTGACTGTAAACGCTTTGACCACATCTCCCCAGCCCTAAAAACCCTTAGTTGGCTACCCGTTGAAGGTAGATCCTCCTACAAGACAGCATGCGTTGCGCACAACGCTCTTCACCAAAAAAACATGTTGTACTCAAACTCAAAAAAGCGGGCTGCTCCAGATCAATGAGAAGCACTAACGCACTCCTCCTCGTCCCCCCTCCCCCCCCGGTTAAAAAAAAACAAAAATACACACAATCTCGCTCCTTCTCTGGAACTGCCCCGAACATCTGGAATGCTCTAACCAAGCACCTGCGATGTAACCCCTCATACCTCAGCTGTAAAAAAAGACCTCAAACATCACCTTCTCTGCATGTATTGGGGTCCATAACCTCGCCTTTGACCCTACACTCTGCTTCCCCCTTTCTGGTTCTCCTTTGCTTTACTCTTGTCTCTCACCCCCCCTCTTTTTATATATCACTCTGTTTACTCTCTCCCTACCCCCCTTCTCTCCCCTCCATCTCCTACCCTTAACTAGCTCCTCCAAAAATCTCTCTGTCTATACTACCTCCTCTTCCTCAACTTCTTCCCACCCACCTATATTTGATCTAATTATTCATCACCCGCAGTCCCGCCCAGAACTTTTTCTCCCCCCTTTATTCTTTATAGAGCTTTACCTGCATTTCTTGTTACTGTGTAAAATAGCTTTCCTTGATTGCCTTTTTATATATATATTGCTCTTTTTTTGCCCATTTGTTAATTGATTTGTTTTAATCTTGCCTGTCTGAATTTTTTGCTATTGAACAATCTGTTCTTTTTCCTGTACTGTTTTATTGCTCATGTAAATCGTTCTGATACCCCCGGGTCTAGCCAGCGCTATATAAAACCTTTCAAATAAATGAATAGGGACAAGGAATTTGGTATTGAATGCAACCACAGGAGGAAAGAGTGGTGTTCACCCGCAGTTAGAAACGGCACAGTAAGGAGAGATAGAACCCGCTTCAAGGCCTTGCTGGTGAACTCGTTCCTTTCGATGAGAGCAGCCAGCAGGTTGGTTGAGAAATGGCAGCAGTGGCCAGCGGTGCAGTATGACTGAAATAGCGGTCACACGACAGAACAGTGAGTGTATTATGAAGCATGTGTGGCAAATAACGAAAGCAATACAAATTATTATTAATATATGAACTACATTTAAGTAAGCTTAACATCATATGAAACATACCTTTCTTGACTGCAAGCAGCAAGAACAGAAAGTTGATTTTAGTTAGGATAGGTATTATAGGTATTCTTCAATGTTGGTCGGTGTTCTTTTAGCGCAACTAACACTCTCCCATTGGCCAATCCTTGCTAAGTTTTATGGCAAATTTAGTTTTTGGGTTGTTCTTAACTGCTGTTATTGAAAAAACCAAAGTTAAGATAAGCATAATACAAATCTCCGGTCTTGCCATAACATTCTAACAACTAAAATGCTACCCTTCTAAATTCATGGCAAAAATGAAGCACTCAGCATGCAGTGTTGGTGAGATAGGAGAAGCTGCATGGTGGCTGTTGATGAGAGTGATGGAACTTGACCCAATTGGTAAGAATTGGCAGCCGAGCATGGGTAGAGTGAGCAGCAAATTAAAATGAAAGGATGGCCGAAACTCACAACCACGTCATAATACAATGCGATAAGAAAGGCAGTGATGTTCAAGGAAATGCTCTAGTCCAACACAATAATTTGACAATCTCATGTTCGCGAGGATCCCTCTATGGGTGAATTGTCTGTCCTTGTGGAGGAGAAGAGAAGGTGTTCCCTCATGATCAACCCTCGAAAAGCAGAAGGGAAAAATAATGTTTGTATCCTCTTGATGGCCTGAAATTGGAATTGCAGTGGACCTTCATGGCAACAAGCAAAGTTGCTCAAGTTGAATGTGAGAGTGGAGGGCTTGGAGCTTCCCAGATGAAGAGGGTGAGTGGCACTCACCTCTACAGGCACCCAACAGGCTTCTCAACTAGCATCACTGGGGAGTTCTCCTCGTCTACAATCCAGAAAGGGATTTTGCCCTCTGGATAGGTCCCTTGAAATGTACACACAGAGTGAGAGCCCCTGGATGCGGGGTCATATTTGTTCTCTTCTCATGGGAAGGTGCATTTTTCTGTTCAATGATATATAAGTCAACTTCAAGTTGCTTGCTTCCACCAGGGTAGTGTTCTGGATTGTGCGGATGACGTCTGGGGTTCATCAGTCCTTGGGAGCTCAGTCAGGGCCAGCTGCCTTGTCTTTTGTTTATACATCCTTCCTTCTTTTAAGCCCTCTAAAGGGCTCAGGGCCTCTACTAGACTAGGACCTCAGCTAGATGCCCTACCTTCCCAGGGAGCTCCCTGGCAGCTGACGGAGTCCATTCTTCCATTGAGAGGGATTGGAGAAGTGACTGTGTGAAAGCTGTCCCATCCTTTTTCTGGATATCAATGCTGACCGAAGTCAGCCATTGTCTTGACTTGAAGGAGTAGAAATTTGGTGGAGGGCATCGTCCCCTGTCAGCCGGATATGCTACTGGCCAGGAGGCAGGATATATGGAGCTCCTTGGATGACTAGTAGTGCATGGAGTTCTGTAAGTCCAGGAAGGAACAGGGGAGCTTTGGGTAGATGAGCAGGTGCATGGAGTTGAAAGAGGGAATGGGAATCACAGATTGAAAGTTAACAACCCCTACTGGGCATCCATGTGTCAATGGTAAGGTGCAAACCCTTAGAGCAGATTAATAGGAATTAGAAGCAGGGAACTGGTAAATGTATTGCATTATTTGAAAAATAAAAGACATCTGTTGTAGTGTTTTGTTTATAGAGAACCTACTACCCCTGATGAGGTGTTGAAGCACTTTTGGCAGGTAGCATGCTCCTCCTGAACCCACCTTTAGTGGTTAGTCCAGTGCTTATTGGCTAATGTTGGGAATTGGTTGGCTATTATTAGTTTTTGGGTTCAGTTTTCTGCTGTCATGGAGTCAATTCCATGTATTTATTTGAGTACTTTTAGAGTAGATTTAATTAATAGGAATTAGATATGATGGGGATGTGAGATATTATGAGTTCAGTAACATGGCTGGTGGGATGAATGGGCGGGTGAGAGATTATTTATTGTTAGGATGCAGGGATATGGTTTCAACGAAGGAGTTTTTGATCTTTGAGGTGTTGGCAATTTGCAGAAATACAATAATGCAAACAGGGCATGTGGATAAAAGTAGACTACACTCAGTAAAGAGCTGTTCAACAGAAAAGAAAGAGAGAGAGCAGTCACTTGTTTTAAGTCAAGGTCAATTTTTATGCATGGTGTTAGAAAGATAGAGGAGGCTTGTTGAGATAGCATTGAATCTGAAGATGTACAACTTTAGAAAGAAATGATATTGTTTGCATTGTGTGATAACATATTGCACCATTGCATATACTTAGCGTTTACTACCCCCAAGTGGGGCACCCAGCACCTATGCACAAAGATAGCACGCTACACAGAAATATGTAAATGTATATAGACAAACAACCCTGAAACAAAAACTTGAATGGAAGCTCACACAAAGCACTTACTGATCTGGTTCTCCCTTCATCTAGTAAATGGAAGTTTTTTAAGGGGATTGGGCTGACCTAGTTCTTCCTCGATCATTAGAGGTTACTGCATGGGCATCTTTTTGTAGAGAGTGATGACAGAATTTGTGTTGCAAACAAGATCATGCACGTTCTCTGATGGATCACGTTGGGAAAAAACAACTCTCATCTCATTCTTGTCTTTGAGAGCTGTAAATGACAGGTGCTAGTAGAGTACCCAATTTATTAGCATGACATTTATCAACTTCAGATGGATAAATATCTGAGCTGGCCCAATCAGAACTTGATCTTAAGACATGAAGGATACTCGCACGCGGAAGTCAGCAGTGAAAGTTTAATGCCACCTTGGTGGATTTGTGGTTTGTTAGGAATAGGCACCTACCAGAGAGCAGGAGCGAGTATGCTATGTTGGTGGGAGCTTACATCCAAGATGGATGCTGTGATGGTGCGAATAGGTAAGTACCAGAGATATATGAGGCAGCAATAACCTATCAAGCATGTGTAACGACAACAGCAGCGGTTACCTGTTAATGAGGATACCTGGACCAGGAATCTTAAAAATATGTGTGGGATGGAAATAAAGTATCTAGAAGGGATTTGTGAGTAGAGTGTGGGTAACGATTATGGATATGTGAAATTGTAGATGTGAACAGACCAAGGCTGTGATGGTAAGAGCTGGTACTAACCAATGATGAGTACTAAATAGGACGGGATACCTACCAGAGATGTGACAAGTATCTCACAAGGATATGTAGGATAGCATTAGAAGGTAACTGTTAGGAATGTGAGTGATGCCATAACCAAGTACCTATCAAAGATGACACGATGGCGAGAGCAATTACTAACCAGGAATATTTAGATGTCATATACCAGTGCCTATAAGGAGACTGTGAGATATTGGGAACAGGTACCACCCATGGCAAATTTTCAGATGCCAGATGTGGGTACCTGTCAGGCCTGAGGGTGGCGTAAGCTGGTACCTACAAGTGATTTGTGAGGTGGGTGGTGCAGGCATCTATCCAGGCTTTGTGGCTGGCTGTGTCAATACTTATAAAGGATGTGTGAAATGGCAGTCACGTCATCTTCCAGAAAGGTGTTTTGGATGATAAAGTATGTAACTACAAGAAATGTTTACCACAGTCGATGCAGCAAGATTTTGCAGTGTTTTTTTAGGGTGGTGGGTGCTTGCAAGCAGTGTGTGAATATGCCCAACAAGCATGTGTGAGATGTCTTAAGAAGGTATATGCTAGCAATGGTTGCAAAATGGGAGATTCAGATACCCATCAGAGATGTCTATGATGGTGGGTGTGGGCACCTGTTGGTTTGGTGCCTATGGGGGATGTGTGGGACAGGGGGTGTAAGGTGGGTACTCTAGTGTTGTGGGCCGTAGGCCAACATGCTACTAAAAGTATAACACAGACACATGGTGTATGCTTAGTAATCTGGCCATGAGCACGTGCACTTAGACCCTTTTATTGTCAGCTCCACGTCACTTGTGACGCCTGTGGTGGATGGGTGTGGGGTGCGAGTGTGTCCAGCCCTCGAGGGAGTGGCTGGCAAACTAAGTGCCTGCTGAGACACTAGAACGTGTACAGCACGACACTACAAGTACTACAAAGCTGTCCTATGGATGTTGATGTAATGGACAAAAATCGCAATACGATGGCAGAAGAAGAGTTGGAGTTCGAAAAGGAGGCTCTTCTCCAGATGTAGCTCCGGGATCTTACAATGGGGCAGCTACAGCACCGTCTGAGCAGCCATTGGGGAGCATAGCCTACTCCTTGCTTGAGACCATGTTACTTTAATGCCCCTAAACTAAAGTTTTTGAAAGGCGTTTAACTTTTTATTACAAAATAAATTACGTTTGATTAAAGAACCATAACTGCCAGTTAACAAGGTTCACGATCAATACATTTCAAAAGCAGCAAATCACTTGATGAGTGTTAGTTTACACATTGCATACAAAAGGGCAGCAAGCCCTTAAGTACTAGCAAAAAGATACCATTTAATTTTCATTTTATAATTGGAAACCTTTCTGGTGTGCATAAAGGACTTTTCCATATTTGTGTGAATGCTTTTCACGTTGTTTAGGCTATCTGTGCACAGCGTGAGAGCTTAAAATCGATCCTGTCGAAGATGTGGTGAAAACAAAAAAGCACTTCGATGAAAAGAAAGATCTGTTAAAAGTAAGACAAACTAAAATAACATGTGAGGGAAATGATCTGAGATGTGACAATAAAACGAATAGCCATGTGTTGTGTTTGTTACTGAGGGAGGTATAGATATTTAAAGGGTGCATAGTTGTCAAGAGCGGTGCTGATTTCACTTTCCAAAGGCTACTTTTTTTTGTTACTAAATGGGGCATATGTATGAAGCCATTTTCCCGTTCGTAAACGGGCCGATTCTCAGAACGGGAAAAAGCCTTTTGGGATGTAGAAAAGTCCAAAAGGCAGCAGAAGAAGCTGACATTTTGGAAAAAGAAATTGTCGAAATAAACTTGCCTGAAGTAGCTAAAATGAACTATACAATTTTGGAAAACATTTTGAACAAATTTGAAGAGGAAACAAAAGAAAAGAAAGCTTGTAAATTAAAACGTGATGAAATAGACTACCGCAATGGTAGAGTATTCACATTTGCCAAAAAATTTGATAATCTGGTCAGACAGGACCAACAATTGACGAGTAGCAGATCATCTCTACTCAGCACAGTGAGTTCTGCCTCATCTAGTAATGTCTCAGTATCAGGAACGGAGGGAATTACAGAAGGGGTGCCTAACGTACTCCCGGGTGCTGGAATTTAATCTGTGACTTTCATTGATGTGCACTAGCACCATTACTTGATCTTTACTTTGAACCCTATTGCTCGGTTTTCATAAATTGTTGATGTTCATCCCAAAAGGCCCTCGCAAAATAGGGAATCGCAAAATGTGTGATTCACTATTCTGCGAATGCATTTAAGGAATCGCAAATTGCAATTCCTTAAATGCAATTCTGGAAGCACCCAAGTTGTGCGATTTTGCCTTTAGAAATTGCAAATTACCACCAAATTCAGGTTGGTGGTAATTTGAGATTTCTTTGAAAAATTCACTTTTTTGCATTTTTCAAAGAGCCATGTATGTGCGCCACATGTGCACACATGCTTATTTCAGGGGTGCAACAGGGTGTTTTTTTGACACACTTGCACCATTGAAATTGCATTCACAATTTGCGAGTACCTATTGGGTACTTGCAAATTGCGAATGACTTCCCATTCATTCCTAGACTCATAGGGATCAATGGGAAGGTATTAAGGAATATGTAGGATTCGCAATTAATATTGCGAATCCTACATACATTGCCTTTTGCGAGTCCTTAATAGCGAATCGCTAAAATTCACTTTTAAGGACTCGCAAAACGCCTTCTTGATACATAGGCCCTAAACTTCTGTGCTGTCTTTTGTCTAGCGTCAATATTACCTAACTCGGACACTAGATGGCAGCATTGAACGGATCATTTTGATCATATGGTGATAAAGAAGACGTTCTGTACCGTGAAGTCCAAAATGCACGTGGATGTTATTTCTATTTTGAAAAGGAAGTGGGCAATCATTTACTATAAACTACAGAAGAGTTGTGTACCTTTGGTGAAGATGTCCATTTTAAAACTAGATTGGAATTACGTGTATAACACAAAAATGTCAATTTTCTTTTCTCGGACAAGTGGATTTATCTGTCTAGTTCAGCTTTTATTACATTTTCATTTATTTATGAAGTTTTGTGAAGCCTGCACATACTTTGGAGCACAGTAAACGACCATGTATGGCTCATTAATGGTTTACATCACAAAATATTTGTTTTGCAACAGCATAAAACAGTCTTGTGTCTTGAGACTGGCCCGATTCACAATCTGGCTGGTTTGCTCACTTAAGCTCAATAAGGGTCGGAAAAAGTGGGACAATTTCACACATTACGGTCCAGATCTGCTAATATTTCAGGCAACTCATTCCAGCATTCGTATTTGCTTTCCTGCATTGCACAAGATGAAAAAGGGCAGCTCAGAGTCATGTCCACAAAGATTTACTGGCTGCTACTGTCATCCCCTGCTCTGGTGCTCGAACATGACTGTCTTGCATATTACAGAGCCTTACACCATAGTGAACAGGTGAGTGGGACTGTTTAGCGTAGGATTTGTATTGTAGCAATGCCTTTCCAGTACAAATTCCCAAATGTAGACACATTCAGGGGGATCCAATTGGGTGTGTGCTGTGCATGGTATTTAAAGTTGCGCGAAAAAGACATATTGTGGGCTTATCCAGAACTTACAGTGGGCTTGAAGCTCACCCATTGCGTACCATTGGTTGGCTTTACTGTCTGTCACTCGCATTTCCTTCTTCCTTGTGTAAATCCCTCCCCTGGAGCATAGCCTGTTTAACGTCCTCTTGATTCGGCTGGCCTGTGTCCTTCCACTGCTCACTTAGTGAACTGCATCTTATTTTTGTTTGAGCATTCTGTAAGAATATGTGTTTTCCAGCTCTTTCACTCTCCCTCGTGTGCTTCCCACAAATACCCCCTGTGGTCCATGCATCTCACTCATGTACTTTTCCCCTTTCGTCGTTCTCATTGTTGTTTTCTCCCTCATGTGCTTCTTCCCTTTTAACCCTGTTGTGTTCACCCTTGTGTGCTGGTTGCTCTTTTGAGTGCTTCTCCCCCAGCCCTTGTGATCTGTGTTATTCTCCCTAACCACATTCCACTGTGTGCTTCTCTCCCGCTTTGCTGTCTCCTCCACATCCCCGTGTTGCTCTCTCCCCCACCCCCATGTTGCTCTTATATACATACATATATATATATGTATGTATATCCAAGAAATAGTGCTTAAACTCTAGGATACTTTTCTCCAAAGATTATTTTATTGTTAGATTCAGCATTGTCACCTTTTTCAGATCAATCACCCATGCAAGCTTTTGTCAACATAGATAATGGACAATCATACTCTTGGAAAAAAAACACCCTGTGGTGTTCCCACAGTGCATTTTACCTTGGATCAGATTTTTACGGAATAAATCAATGCATTGTGATTTAATCGTCATTTGTTGATCTGTCATGGGCATCTAAGAACCTGAAATAACTTTGGCGCCGATTGACGAATCTTCGCAAAATATTCCAAACTTTTGGCCAGCTCCGGTCCGCTCCTTTCCTGAAACTTTCACGGTGATTCGTCAAGCGGGGGCCGAGAAAAAAGTGGGGTCCCAAAACACGCTTTCCCCATGCATTTTCCCATAGGACCTTTAGCCGCAGCTACAGCCCGAACTGCTGAACATAATTACACCAAATTTGGCAAAGAGGTAGTCCTAAGCTCAGACTCGTGCCTTTTGCTTAAATGGTGTAAATCCGTTCAGTAGTTCCTGAGAAAATTACAGTTAAAAGTACATATATATCTATGGCCTCGGAGGATCTGCGCACCCTATGCGCACCCAGCGCGCACCCTCCCGATCACGAGCAGAATTTTAGTTGGCTGCCAACACTCTGAATCAGGAAGTGTTGACAGCCATCTTGTGCCTCGGTAGAACCGAGGCACAAGAAACAAAAAAAAAACATTGCAAAACGCAAAAAGGGGGCAGGGTAGAAACACCCTGACCCCCTAGGCCTGCTCAGGGGGTCCCACAAGGACCCCCAAGGCCCAAATGTTTTATTTTTTTTAAACGGGAGGATGCACGCTGGATGCGCACATCCTGCCGATAAGAAAAAAAAATCACCACGGGCTCCCGCGCTGAATATGCTAATTTGCCCCCCGGGGGGGGGCCAAATCCCAGGGGCATATTTAAAAATTAAGTGTGGGGGTCCTCCCCCACACTGCCCCGGGGACCGCCACCCCCGGGGCTCTAACATAATATCGGCGGGGGGCTCATGGCCCCCCCACAGCCCGGGGGACCGCAAGCCCACGGGGCTTCTTTAAAATGGGTGGGGGGCTCTCAGGCCCCCCCAGCCCCGGGGACCACCCCCCCAGGGCTTCAATACATTTGGTGTGGGGGGCTCTCAGGCCCCCCCAGCCCCGGGGACCGCCACCCCCCAGGGCAACTTCACAATATGGGAGGGGGGCCGCGCAGTCCCCCTCCTGGAAACTTGTATAGGCCCTGGGGACCGCCACCCCCCAGGGCCGGCTCCTGCAGTGTCCCCGGGTGCCCACCCCCGGGACACTACTGTTTGCAATGGCAGGGCGGGAGCCTTGTGGCTCCCGCCCTGCCATTGAAACTACTTTGCTTCATTGAAGCGAGAGCAGGTCTGCTCTTGCTTCAATGAAGCAAAGCAGATTGCTTTTCCATATGGGGAGCAGCATGTTAGCTGCTCCCCATGTCGAAAAGCAATGCCGGCTCCCGCAAGAGGCGGGGAGCCGGCAGGACCGTGGGGGGGATTGGGGAACCCCCCATGGTCCCCAACAGTGAGGACCAGCTACAGTGGCCCGGGAGGGGGGCCACACAGCCCCCCTCCCCAATTAAGATTAAAAAAAATATTTAAAAAAAATTGCCGGCCCCGGGGATGTGGTCTCCGGGGCCTTGAAGTGGCCTGAGGAGGGGGGCTACGCAGCCCCCCTCCAAAATAGAAAAATATTTTTAAAAATTGGCCATGCTCCGGGGGATGGGGTCCCCGGGGCAGGGAATTGTCCACGGGAGAGGGGCCACGTGGCCCCCTTCCCAATTTTCTCTTTTTTTTAAGAAACAAATTGGGGGCAGGCCCTGGGGGATGGGGTCCCCAGGGCCAATAAATTAGAAAAAGAAGGGGGGATACACGGCCCCACTACTAAAAAAAAAAAAAAAAAAAAAAAAAGAAGGGATGGGCCGGAGGCCTTGCCCCCTCTTTGCACCACTCTGCAAACGCGCCCCCTGGCGCGTTTGCAGTGGGGGAACTAATTCCCCTTGAATACCGAGGGTCCCTGGGGGCCAACTAGCCCACCAGGAACCTTCAGTATGCCAGGGGTCTGCGTTGCAGAGATGTGTAATGAGGCCACGCCCCTTTTTACACCTCTCTGCAACGCAGCTCTGTGGCGCTTACTGGAGGTACCTGGTGGGCTAGTTGGCCGCCAGGGGACCTCAGGATTGAAGGGGACTTAATCCCCCAACTTAAAACGCACCACGGGGCGCGTTTGCACAGTGGTGAAGGTAGGGGGCGGGGCCTGAGGTGATTTGTGTGCAAACACGCCCTGTGGCGCGTTTTAAGTTGGGGAATTAATTCCTCCTTAATCCCGAGGTCCCCTAGGGGCCAACTAGCCCACAAGGTACCTCCAGTAAGCGCCACAGAGCTTCGTTGCAGAGTGTTGTAAAAAGGGGTGTGTCCTCATTACACCTCTCTGCAACGCAGCTCCCTGGCGCATACTGGAGGTACCTGGTGGGCTAGTTGGCCCCCATGAGACCGCAGGATTGAAGAGGAATTAATTCCCCAACTTTAAACGTGCCACAGGGCGTGTTTGCACACGTCACCTCAGGCCCCGCCCCCTTCCTTCTCCATTGTACAAATATTCCTCTAAAATCAGCCGAACTACGAATTCCGATTTACTCACCTGTTATCAGGAGAGAACCCAGTGCAGCATCTTTTAGCCCAGCACTGACCCTGAAAAGTAATTCTAAGCATACTTACCAGTAACTTGTATTTCCTTCCATAGGAATCCATTGTGTGGTTTTCACCAGAAAAGTTTCTAAGTGTCTATTTTCACAAACTAAAAATCTTTTACCCCAGCACTGACCCTGAAAAGTAATTTGAAGCGTACTTACCAGTAACTTGTATTTCCTTCCATAGGAATCCATTGTGTGGTTTTCACCAGAAAAGTTTCTGTGTCCATTTTTGAAACGTACAAATATTCCTCTAAAATCAGTCGAACTACGAAATCCAATTTACTCACCTGTTATCAGGAGAGAACCGAGGGCTGCATCTTTTAGCCCAGCACTGACCCTGAAAAGTAATTCTAAGCATACTTACCAGTAACTTGTATTTCCTTCCTAGGAATCCATTGTGTGGTTTTCACCAGAAAAGTTTCTGTGTCCATTTTTGAAACGTACAAATATTCCTCTAAAATCAGCCGAACTACGAATTCCGATTTACTCACCTGTTATCAGGAGAGAACCCAGGGCTGCATCTTTTAGCCCAGCACTGACCCTGTAAAGTAATTCTAAGCGTACTTACCAGTAACTTGTATTTCCTTCCATAGGAATCCATTGTGTGGTTTTCACCAGAAAAGTTTCTAAGTGTCTATTTTCACAAACTAAAAATATTCCCAAAATATCGTCTGTATGACTTAAACACATTCTTTCAACTGTTTACAGGAGATTTACCAGTGCTGGATCCAGGATCAACCACTGAGTAAAAAAAAGTAACGATAACACTACTTACCCGCTAAGTGAATTTTCTGCCGTAGGATAACATTGGTGATTCTATGTGAAAAAAATTCTATGTCAACTTTTAAAATACAATAATATTCCTTAAAAATCACTACTGTAACCAAAACGCTTTTACTCAACTGTTTACAGGAGATGTTCAAGGACTAAATCTAGGATCCAGTCCTGTGGTTCGAAAATAAATCCATAAAGTAACTAATTGCATTTGACTAGAAATTCACATTGAGCTCAATGTTGCATTGTGTTTGAAATTGTGTTGCCCATTGCAACAACTGTAACTACTGTACTTAAAAATCTATTGCCTATTTACAAAGTATTTAAACTAAAATAATTCATTCTGAGAAAGTATATTTTGTATTGTAATGTATAATGTATTTATAATGTAATTAAAAAAAATTCTAAAAATAAATAGTTAAAAAAATGTAGTAAATCAGTACCAAAAAAGTCAGTATAACAATTAATACATTAAAAATTGTCACTGAAAAAACCATAGGTTTCATGCCTGATATATTTAGGAATTAGCATTTAAAAAACCTTTGAAATTCACTGAAAAAACCATAGGTTTCAGGCCTGATATAGTTAGGAATTAGCATTTAAAAAACCTTAGAAATTCACTGAAAAAACAATTAGTTTTAGGGGTGTTCTAGTAAGCTGGACATTTCACTCGAACAAAACCATTGAAATTCCTCCTATATAGTTAGTTATACTAACTACATCTCGCGCGCCCGCAATCTACTGCTGATGATGTCACATATTACATCATTCATGACATGGTCAGTGACATCACTGATGACATCTCAAATAACATCACTGATGACATCATCCAAGTGACAATCAGATACACCTCATCATACACTAGTATAACCTTTCATCACTCACTGTAAAATACAGAGTGCCAGATTTAAAACCATTGACACACCAATACAAGTTTCTAAACACCCACTCAGTGATTCCTAGATCTATACACACATCTAATCACTTACCTATAGATTCACTTATACATGCTGTCAATGATCAATAGAACACTATCAAATATACTTATACACCTATATCGACATTACACACCAGCACACATCCTAATCACTTATGAAGTCATCATACTCACTTATGCAAACAATGGATCATACTTACTTTTACTTAGCTATACACTTATAAAAACACCACGTCATCTATTCTTATAGATAATAACTCATACATAGTGTGTTATAAAAACACTATTACAAGTATACAGTTATCCATACAGTCAGTCATACAATCACGGAGTCTTATGTATACTTATTTATATACAACAACTAACACATACACTGGCTTTTATTTTTCTAGTTTGTTGGACATGTACCATTGAGACATATATTGGCTCATCGCCACACCCATAAAGATATTCACTCACCCAAACAACTGTTATAACATGTAGTTTTAACTTCAGATACTTACTGACTCAACTATTCACAAATCTTTGGGCAGTCACACACCCCCCACCGAACCACACACACATTCACTCTCCCATACAAATACTCAGTTAACTAATCAATAAATAATATAGACTTTCACGTAGCTAGTAACCAACTGGTGCAGCAGTTTACGCAACAACTGACAAAGTGATACAGATTAGTCACAGTTTAGTCACTTTCCAATATATTTAGTAAGACACTATAAATTAGTCAACTAAACAGTCAATCACACTGCTACTAAATCCTCCATCCAGATATTTATATATCCATTCATTCTTCAATGCAAATTGCTATATATGTATAATACATATTTAAATAACAAACCAAACCACATTCCCTGGATGATGTCATCAGTGATGTCATCAGTGTTGTCATTTGAGATGTCATCAGTGATGTCACTGACCATGTCATGAATGATGTAATATGTGACATCATTAGCAGTGGATTGCGGGCGAGCGAGATCGGAGGAATTTCAATGGTTTTGTTCGAATGAAATGTCCAGCTAACTAGAACACCCCTAAAACCTATTGTTTTTTCAGTGAATTTCTAAGGTTTTTTAAATGCTAATTCCTAACTATATCAGGCCTGAAACCTATGGTTTTTTCAGTGAATTATATATATATATATATATATATATATATATATATATATATATATATATATATTAACTGAAAAAACCATGGGTTTCAGGAACATTATAGTTAGTTGGACATTTCACTCGTACAAAACCATAGAAATTCCGGCGTTATGGTGAGTTCAGCTAACTATAACTCGCGCCCCCGCAATGCACTGCTGATGACGTCACGTATTACATCATTCATGACATACTCCACACTTTCGTTCGCGGTTGGGGATATTGTTTGTCCTTGCTTTAATCAATAAAGCACGCTTTGAATGAAAATTGGGGCTCGGCGCAATCTTTGAATGAAGAAGGATTGTTATTGTTCTGGATATTTATATACATATATATATATTTTAAAAAATTGTGAATAATTTTTAGTTAGGGAAACTATATTCATTTTTTTTTTTTTTATTATACAGAAGTTGCGCACACTTCGCGCACCCTACACGATGGCTGCGCGCATTCCGATAGCCATTTTTTAAATTTTTATTACATAACATAACAGTGCAGATCTGCATTTGTTACAACAACATCATATAGTTTTATTTACAGTCACTCTGTCAAATCAATGTTATCGCGATACATCTATATTCTCACACCCTTACATGTCGTCGTCCGACTCACTATCCTGTTCTGGGGGTGAACAAATTTCTCCTCTATGTGTGTTCCACTTTCCCCACACCCTAGCCCATTTATGAGGGCATCTTCGATTTATAAAGGTGGCCTTCTCCGCCATCATGACCATATCCATATCTCTATACCACTGTACTATTGTTGGTAGTGTTCCCACACCCCATTTAAGCACTATGTTCCTTTATGCTATCATTATGCCAGTTGTGTTCCACAGGCGTTCAGCATGGTTGAGGTCTGTCGGACCCCAGACATTAAGCAGACAGCACTGGGGCTCGACTGGAACCTGTTTCCCGGTGGCTTCTATAATCGTGCCTATCACCTCCTCCCAGTAGGTCATAGGTTTCGGGCTTTCCCATAACGTGTGATAATATGTACCGACTTCCCCGCATAGGTGCAAACAATTAGGTTCAAGAGCCCTCCCCATCTTGTGTAGTACTGTCCGAGTGAAGTATGTCCTATGTAATATTTTAAACTGCACCAGATGTAATCTGGAGGAAATTGCCACTTCTTTAGGTGATGCTAGTGCCTCTCGCCAATCGTGATCATCCATATCTCCCACTTCAGACTGCCAAAGTTCCCTGAGCCGGAGAAGGGGTCCAGTCGATTATTGATAATTTTTTTATATGTCAGGGATGTCGCTTTTTTTTGGAGGTGATCGGTGAGCAGTCGTCCCTCTAACGGGGAAGCCCCCAGGAAGCGAAGCCTCTGCCGGGAGTGATGAATACAGGCCCCAGCTAGGCCCGCAAGGCACAAGGGTTCGCTCTCCTGTAACGGAATCTATAAGGAAGTTGGCACGGAAACTGCAAAGTACAAAAACAACGTTTATTAACCCTTAAGGGTGGTCCTACAATCCACACAACACTCTTCAGTATTGCATGGAGTAGCACAAAGAACTTGCGTACATAGTCCCCTTTTATACACAACAGAGGGGCTCATAAGTGGGTGGATACAACATGAGGTCGAAGAACATTACCATTTATGGTCATTCTCAATACTGAATCAATACATGGGCGGGGCCAACACATTCCTCAAGCCCGCGAAAACACATGGTCAAGCAAGGCTAATTATAACAGATGTGGTCAAGTCTGGGCATGCGCTAGATGGACAGGAGAGCTATTTATAAACTGTTACTAGGCAGATTACAAGAGCAACTAACACAGAGGTCGGACTCTCCTCGTGGCGAACACGTGGCAGCATGTCAATACAAAATGGAGTCCGGACTTCGGTCAACATAACGAAGAAAACATGATCTAAAGGGAAAAGACATTAATGTTTTCAGTAAATGCTTAATCACATTGCTGTTTTAATTTACAACAGACGACCCTTTCAGCATTTACTGAAGACATCCGGTTTCCAAGAATAATCATCATATATGTCAATTATCATCATTCCTTTAACCTCTTTAGCTAGACCCTTTTGGTGAGCAACATCGGCAATAGCTTTCTTATCTGGAATGCAGAATGAAATGCATACAGAACAGCACAATGGTCCACATTGAATACACATACAGAAAAAGAACAGAATTGCTATAATAATACAGAGACCAGTTAAAACCTTCCATCCCCAGGCAGTAACCAATGCCCAAAACCATCCAGAAAAGGACCAAGTGCCGTTTTCTGTGTGGATTTCAGCTGCTATTTTATGCAGCTTGTTAATGGCGTTATAAACGGATGGCGTATGATCAGGAATGAACACACAGCAGCTACTTCCAATAATTTTACAGGCTCCTCCTCGATCAGCTAGCATTACATCTAATACCATACGATTCTGTAATGCAACAATCCTAGTTATTTGTAACTCTTCCGTAAGATTCCCAAGAGCAGCGGCAGTCTGATTTGTCACAGCTTCTACCACTCTTGTTAATCTTCGGATCTTCCTACTATTCAAAGCGGCTCCAACAAAGAAAAACAGTCCTAAGTTAAAATCAATATACTGTTGCAAGCTGGTATCGGTCTGATCCACATCATCAATTGATAGAGTACGTTTGTATCTATTTACAGTCACATTATTCAAAAGTTTCAAATCCTTATGATATGACGCGGGTGCTAGGAATACAGGAGGTAATAGGAATGATACATAGCATACCCCAGACCACCCAGCCGGCAAACGGTAATAGCCTTTATTTCCACATACAAAGTAGGTATTATGGGACGCTAGGAAGGTACTGTTGTTTAATCCGTCAATGTTCAATACGGTTATGCAATCACTGACACCAACAGGGATAAAACCCACACTCTGGACACACAGGTCCGCTTGAGCTTGTGCCACTTGGATCACAAATTTGTCCTTCCCCACAGTGTCTCTGGTGTTCGTGAAGATATAGGGAATGGATTCATTGTCTGGTCGGTACTCTTCCCATTCCCAAATTGTCCCATTCGCTTGTGGATATCCATTTTTGTCCTGATGACATTCCTTATTAAGTCTGAAAAGCAACCGTCCCACTGTCGGTTTCCGAGTGGCAAACAGCAAAGTGTACCATGCTCTACAAGAGCCATTATGGGAGAAAGGAAGTGGTATGAATGGCGTACCTCCTTTCTTCTGATGGGCCGGCATCATCCCACATATCCAACAGTTCGTAGCGTTCGTAGCAACGTGGGTATGATGCAGCATCTGGATGAAAGTGTTGTTCAAGTAAGATTGTCGATGCTTCAACTCTTGATACGGTAATGTATAAAAGTAGTGCTCCTCAGGCACCGGAGTTGTCAACACAAGTGTTTTCCGAGCAGGAGTTACCTCCTCCACAAACCATGTGGTTATCCCAACAACAGCTACTGTTAGCATGAACCCCAACGCACAAAGGATTTTCTTCTTCTCCATGTCAAAGGAAACAATACCCTGATATCTTCCTGAAACTAAAAAGGTCTGTCAGAACTCTTCCCCTTGGGCAGCGGTTGATTTCTTCACCAGCGGGCCAAGACGGGTGTCACTACACTAATGCAGGGCTGATCCCCCCCCCTTGCCTCATCGGCTCTCCGTTTCACTAACCCAAGGGCCGTTCTGACAGTATGTCCCGGTACTGGAAACCTTACTTCCTTGGTCGAAGATGATATCGCCTTCCTCCAGAAGTCGTGTGGTCCGGAAAGAGCTCCTCAGTGTCATTCGGCTTCGCAGCACGGCCTGTCTCTGCTGCTAGGATTTCTCGTTGATCGGTCAGCACGGCAGACTCCACCAATCCGGGCGGTACCTTTCGACAGTGCAAGGAATGGATCCAATTCTTTCGGTTCGAGACTCGTACAGCCGTCCTCGTTGCAAGGAGGACTTGCTCAGGTCCTACCCATCTCGGCTCCAAACCGTTCGTTCTGTCGAAGACTTTCACCATAACATGATCTCCAGGCCGGAGACCATGTCCTTCGCCGGTAGACCGATCAGGGAGCGCCTCTCGGACCTGTTGATGAATAGAAACCAAGTTATCCGTTAACTGTGCCAGATAATCGCTCATCATTACACAAGGTACATCATACACAGCCTTAGGCCTTGGTGGACCCCAAATGTTCATTGGGCGTCCGAATACTATTTCATATGGCGTAAGGCCGGTTCGAGAGTGTGGCACTGACCTAATTGACAATAACGCCAGTGGCAGGGCGTCTGGCCAAGTCAAAGACGTTGAAGCTTGGATTTTGGCGATCTTAAGCTTCAGTGTACCATTATACTTCTCGACTAGTCCGGCAGACTGGGGGTGAAACACGGCATGAAACTTCTGAGTGATGCCTAGGCCCTTCAAGACATACTTTATAACATCCGCTACAAAGTGAGGGCCATTATCACTCCACAGAAGTCTACAGACGCCGTATCGAGGGAAAAACTCTTTTAGCAGTAGCTTCGCCGTGGTCATTGCAGTATTGTCTTTCGTAGGGTACGCCTCAACCCATTTGCTGAAAGCGCAAACCACTACTAGAACATACTTTAAATTGTTACAGCGCTCAAGCTGGATGTAATCCATCTGCAGAACCTCAAAGGGTGCAGTAGGTGTCGCAAATCCTCCTGCTGGAGTTCGAGTGCCTTTCCCTGGATTATACTTCAGACAGATCATACAGGTCTGCACCACCCTCTTTGCCGTGCTAGCAATCTCTGGATGCTCCCAGACTTGGGTAAGCAATTTTACAATTGCGGAAGCTCCAACATGTGCTAGCCCATGTGCCATCTGAACCATAGGTTGTACGAAAGCCGTGGGTAACTTCCATCTATCCATCTGCTTATTTCTCCAACAACCCTCATCATCCAACTCTCCTTCGCTAGCCCATTGTTCCCGCTCTTTATCAGAAGCGGTCCTCTGCATTTCTCGCACTTCTTCCTTCACATCACGCCATCTTTCCACCTGTGATTTTACTACATACATGGCAGTAGCACCGGGCTGCATCGCAGTCTCCCGTGCTACTCGATCCGCTAACGCATTCCCTTCTCCAACTTTATCAACCACTTTCCTATGGGCGCTACACTTAACAATGGCAATTTTCTTCGGGTATGTCAATGCGGTTAAGAGATTGTGGACTAACTCTCCATGCATTATCTGTACCCCATGTGACGTTAAAAACCCTCTCTCCTTCCAGAGTAGGCCGAAGTCATGCGCTACTCCGAAGGCATAGCGGCTATCTGTGTAAACATTCACACACAATCCTGTACTGAGCTCACACGCTCGTGTTAACGCTATCAGTTCCGCTGCTTGAGCTGATTTCTGTGGTATGCGTGCTGTCTCCACTATCGTCTGTAACGTGGTAATTGCATACGCTGCTGAAGTCGTACCATCTGGTAGCTTCAGGCATGATCCGTCTACCCACAACTCTCCATCTACATCTGAAAAGGGCGTATCCTGGAGATCAATACGACCCTTTGTTTGTTCCTCAGTCACAAGAATACAATCATGCGCTTTCTGCGCCTCAGGCTGGGTCTCGGGGTATGGCAACAATGTGGCCGGGTTTAATGTCACGCACCTTTTCAACGTAATATGAGGAGCCAAAAGCGTCAGCTCATATCCCGTTAAACGGGCACTGGTCAAATGCTGCGTCTTTGTTTGATTAAGCAGGGCATCCACAGCATGGGGAACTAGCACCAACAATTTATGGGACAACACAATTCCTTCACTTTGGCGTATTGACACAGCTGTCGCCGCTACCGAGCGAAAACACCCTGGTAATGCTCGGGCGACAGGATCAAGCACAGCCGAAAAGTATGCACAAGGGCGCTGCTTGTCGCCGTGCATCTGCACTAAAACTGACAATGCACATCCATCTTTCTCATGCACATACAACGAAAAGGGTTTTGTATAATCAGGGGTCCCTAACACTGGTGCTGAACAAAGGGCCTGTCTCAATTGCTGAAACGCAGCATCACACTCATCTGACCAGGGGATCGGAATGGGCGTGTCTTTTGTCAAGAGAGCTAGTAATGGCTTGGCTATGTGTGAAAACCCCAATATCCACTGTCTACAAAAAGAAACAAGACCCAAAAATGCACGCACATCCTTCTGCGTGGATGGTCTCGGTGTGTCCAAAATTACTTGAATACGATCTGGCGTGAGTGCACGCCCCTCCTTAGACAAAAGGTGACCTAAATAAATCACCTTTGGTCTACAGAATTGCAATTTCTTCCTAGACACTTTATGATTGTGGGATGCTAAAAAGGAAAGTAGGGATAACGTGCTTTTCTCACACAACTCCAGGGTGTCAGCCGCCAACAAGATGTCATCGACATATTGAATGAGGGCGACCCCCTCGAGTAAGACAAAGGAGTCCAACTGTCGTTTCAAAGCCTGACTGTAAATACTAGGGCTTTCTGTATAGCCTTGGGGAATTCTACAAAAACGATAAGATCTATTGTTTAATGTGAACCCAAAAAGAAATCGGCTATCAGGGTGAATGGGAATAGAAAAGAAGGCATTTTTCAAATCAATCACTGAAAACATGGTCGCCGTAGGCGGGACCAAGGTAAGCAACGTCGTGATATCGGAAACCACCGGGTACTGAGGTATCACGATCTTGTTCACCTCCCTCAAATCAATTATAAACCGATAGACCTTTGCATCCGTGTCCTTTTTTAGAATAGGGAGAATCGGACTGTTACAGATATTATAGGGAACTTCTTCCACTACTCCTACTGCGATCAAATCGTGCACAATCTGTATGAGGGCTTCCTCGCCCTCCTGGGAAATACGATACTGCGGGAGGCGTGGTAGCACCGCCCCCTCCTGGACACTAATGTGGACCGGAGGAATCACCATTTGTCCCACATCTGTGTCCGAAGTCGCCCATAAAGCTCGGGGGAGGGTAGCCAACAACGCATCCTCTGATATCGTACACATCCGCCCAGACCGGGGGTAGTTATCATTTAAGATCACCCTCACACCCTCAGGGGAACAGCGGATTGTAGCCCTAAAGTGCTTTAACATATCAAGGCCCATAATGTTATCCGGTGTATACGGGGCAAGCAGAAACGAGCAGGGCGCAGAAAAACAATCAACCTTAAATGTAAGGGGCTGTGAAAGAGGGCTTCGGGAGAGTGTACCGTCAAACCCTACCGATGTAACTATTGAGCCGGATGGGGGAGCCCCCGGAACCAAGTACCTAGACAATGCACTACGTGTCGCTCCTGTATCCACTAGGAACTGATCAGTAGAACCTAAAACCTCAGCCGATACATAAGGACCCGTCTGATCGACCGGCACCTCAACTGATTCGGACCCCCATCCAACGCATTCCTATGCATGCTGAGAATCATGATATCCCGATTGATCGATGTCCGATACATGATACTGGTGCTGGCGATCGAAAACATTTGAGCTATCTCGGTGCTGCCCAGCAGTATCGAAACGGGCATTATCATTAGAATTCCCTCTAAAGTTCGAGGAACCCCCTCTACCTCTCGGGCCACCCGGAGTATGCCCCTGACGAGAAGCGCGCAACACTGGGCAATCCCTGGCCCAATGGCCCAATTGCTTGCAATACGCACACTGGTTCCTATTCAAATCAGATCGGCCCGGAGGGGGACCATAAGATCCGCCCCGTCCTCTATTACCCCGTCGGGGCGGGCCATATACTTGTGCTAACATCACCTTAGTCTTGAGGTCTTTCGATTTCTTCTCTTCCTGGCCCTTCGCCTCGTGCTCCTGACGCTCATAATACTGGGCGATAGTCAGAAGGGCCGTCGGCGTCGCGGAGGACCAGGAACTCTCGCTCGCTTTTAACCGGGCCGCAACTGCCGGTAGCAGATTAGCCACATATTTGTCCGCGAAAAGGTGGCGGCCCGTGTCGTCAGTAAGCGACTGGCCACTAAAATCATGAAACGTCTCCTCAAAGCGCGTAAAGAAGTCCGCAACTGACTCGTCAACTTTCTGTTTACATGCAGCTAACATATTCCAGTCAATCTTTTTAGGGGGGATAATCGTCTTCAACTTAGCCACAATAGCCGCAGGGAGATCTAAAATATTCTGGGGTGGTTTCTGTGCGGGCTTCCGTTCCCTATCCTCATCCTCAAGGTCAGACCACCGGGCCTTAAAGGCAACCGCATCATCTACCTTTCGGACAGAGCGCCACGTATCCGGTGGTAGGATAAGGCCAAAGAACAGGTCTATATCTGCTAAGGTCATAATGCAAGAATTCAAGGCCCCCTCGACTTCCTCATAGAAGGCCGCTGGATTCTTGCGGGGGTCAGGCAGCGCATTTTTTAATGCCATAACATCGGCCCTATGCCATGGAGTGTAAACCCAATTATATACAAAATATCCCCTTGCATCGGCGGAGTTAATATCCGAGCTAGTCCCTGCTCCCTTAGGAGGAACATACAAAGGCGCCGCCTCTCGCATTGGTTTAGCATGCACTATGTCATCCTTATCTGACAGGGGGGCGGATGGGTGGCCCCCTGCTGCAGACGAATCCGACTGCTTCTCCTCCTCCGTTTGTTGACGTGCTTTCTCTCTAAGGGCCAGCACCTCGTCCCGCAAAGCGAACAGCCGCCGAGCCGCCTCAGGAGCCTTAGGGGGAGAAAAAACACCATTACGTAATGCTCCGGCATCCGAAGACACTTCGTCAGGCTCAAGGACACTGGAATATTTTCGGAAAGCAGCAATTACTTCATCCGCGAAATGAGACAGAAAATACACCCTCTCTCTATCTTGCCACGACCCCCAAGTATGGAACAACTCCTCCTTAGATATCTTGCCCTTAAGTGCACGGAGGGAAAGTTTCCGAAGCTCAGCCATATGCTCGGCCGATAACATGGACCGTGTGTCTACCTTACCCGAAGCCGGGCCAGAATCTTGCGGCCGCGGAGCGGATGCGCCAACATAAGGGGGCGGAGAGCGATCTAGTAAATAAAAATCATCATCAGAATTATTAAGGACAGGATAAAGTGGCTGACGAACAACATATTGACCCGAGACCTGTAGCCTACGCTCTTTCTCTTGTCTGTCCGTGTGCTCTTTGTCCTCCCGACGCTTCGCTTCCTGCGCTCGCACATGATCATTCTTCCGTTACTCTTTATCAAACAGCGCTTTCTCACGTTTCTCTCGCTCACGCACTTCCTTCACCCATAATCGCACACACTCAAACATATCCTGACGAGCACGTCGCTTACACATACACTGTTCCACATACTCAATCTTACGTATATCAAACGATCCATACAAAGGCCATCGCAACTCAGGATCCTTCTTCGTGTATTTCCTCCATAGCGTGCTGTACATTATGGAAGAAAGACCATGCTTCACGTACATATCCCTATTAGGAGTCCCCTCTGGGGGAGCTGGAGCAGATTCCTCGAGGTTCAACCGGTTTCCAAAACAGCAGCACCACTTACGGAGTGCACTAAAAGCAGGCATGCTAGAAATAATGCAAAATATGCAATATTATAAAGAAAAATGGCACTTAATCGTTGCGCCGTTCAAAGTTTACACAGCTCTGGAGAAATCTCTCCACATTACCTGCCTATATGTGTTGCAACGCATATATTTTCACAAAGACAAATTCAAAATATGACTAGTCATCATCAATCAAACTCAAATAGCCAACCCAGGCTTCAAAAACTCGAAGCAAGTACCGTACAACGGTTCTTACCAGTCAAGAGTCCAGGTTCCAACTGCCAAGCTCCACAATCGCCCAAACGGCTCTCACGGCAGGACCGACAGAAGAGGTCTCAGTCGATGACCGGCGCCACCCAGACGGTCAGCTCGGAAGGGAAGGAAGAAAAAACCTCGGGATGCCAGGGCTAAGACGCCGCTGGCAGTGATCACGTCCCCGGCCAAACTCCTCACCTTCGTCGCGACCAGTCCTTCGAGCATCCGAGTCGCCGATGAGCCCCACGTGACGGGCGCCAATTGATGAATACAGGCCCCAGCTAGGCCCGCAAGGCACAAGGGTTCGCTCTCCTGTAACGGAATCTATAAGGAAGTTGGCACGGAAACTGCAAAGTACAAAAACAACGTTTATTAACCCTTAAGGGTGGTCCTACAATCCACACAACACTCTTCAGTATTGCATGGAGTAGCACAAAGAACTTGAGTACATAGTCCCCTTTTATACACAACAGAGGGGCTCATAAGTGGGTGGATACAACATGAGGTCGAAGAACATTACCATTTATGGTCATTCTCAATACTGAATCAATACATGGGCGGGGCCAACACATTCCTCAAGCCCGCGAAAACACATGGTCAAGCAAGGCTAATTATAACAGATGTGGTCAAGTCTGGGCATGCGCTAGATGGACAGGAGAGCTATTTATAAACTGTTACTAGGCAGATTACAAGAGCAACTAACACAGAGGTCGGACTCTCCTCGTGGCGAACACGTGGCAGCATGTCAATACAAAATGGAGTCCGGACTTCGGTCAACATAACGAAGAAAACATGATCTAAAGGGAAAAGACATTAATGTTTTCAGTAAATGCTTAATCACATTGCTGTTTTAATTTACAACAGGGAGTGCTGCTTCAATTGCATGATTGATTTGGGTGTATCGGAACCTTTCTCCTAGCGCCATGGAGTACTGTTCCTGCAGGTGAGTGAAGCTGACCACCTTCCCCTTTTGCCAAAGATCCCCCAGTAGGGAGATGCCAATTAAATCCCAACTGCGGAATCCTTTACTATTGCCCAGTGTTCCTAGTTTACGTCCACTGACACATCACACCAACACGCCCACATTATCGATCATCTCATGGAATGTTAATGCTATTATGACATTGTCGTCGACGTGGGAGAGCTAGGAAAGAATTTCCGCGGATTGCTGGCGCAGGGGATATTCACCTAAGTGTTCAGGCTAGTCCTTTGGGAGCAACTGTTTATGTTGCCACTCCAGAAACCGAAACCAGTGATCCAAGGGCAGAGGCGCTGCAGATGGCACACAAGGTGGGGAGCCCAGTCATGTGCACCGGCGAGGTAGCGAAGTGACAAGCACCACTACCCACAAAAAAGGTAACGAGGGCACTGAATAACACAGGATCTTCTCTTTGTATCTGGCAGGAACAACAAGGTTAAAATCCCCTAGTTCCAAAATGTAGAATTAGTGCTACAACGGTATTCAAGAGGACCTGCGATGGATGCCACTTCTGCCTTCCATACACTGGAGGCGCCACATGGGTCACACGGTACGGTCATACTGCGGTGGGAGGCACACTCGTTGACCTCTCATGGCACTGCTCCACACTTCGGGGATAATGCTTTCCATTAGCTGTGTTTTCCGATGACGCGTCGTGCCGGCCCCGTCCAACAGCAGAACCCCTTTAGATCCAAACAGACTCTTCCACTCTCGCACCGGAAGTGAAACCAGGCCACGCGGACACTTTCACAATACAACAGCCGGGAATGCACTTTTCGGTAAAAAAACCACATTCCATCCTCCTAATTTATCAAATAAACTATTCATTGAAGAACTGGGGCCAGCAACGATCGGTAAACAGCCGTTACAACAACTTTTTTACTTCGCGATACCATTACAACGCATGCATTACCATGCATGTGTTGTACATCGCGAAGTCATTACTACGCATTTTTTTAGAACGCATGGTCATTTACCACGCATGCCTTTACAACAAATTTTGCTGTAAAGGTATGTATGGTAAATGACCATGAGTTCTAAAAAAAGGTAGACGATCCACGTCGTTGTAAGGAAACAGAGGCTGTTCCGTTTCCTCACAACGACGTGCACTGCCCCTCAGGGACGACATGAAGCAGGAACCACGAGGAGAGAGGAACCACGAGAAGTGAGAGGTAAGGGGGATTGGGCATGGAGTGGTGGTTACTTTTCTAGGGTTTAGGGTAGTGCAGTGATGTTTGGGTAGTGTAGGGGGTCCTGCTGGGGGTAGTGTTTTAGGGTGTAGGGTAGTGCAGTGGTGTTTGTGTAGTGGAGGGGGTCGTGCTGGTGGTAGTGTTTTGGAGTTTAGGGTAGTGCAGTGGTGTTTGTGTAGTGTAGGGGGTCGTGCTTGGGGTAGATTTAGGGTTTAGGGTAGTGCAGTGGTGTTTGTGTAGTTTAGGGGGTCCTGCTGAGGGTAGTGTTTTAGGGTTTAGGGCAGTGCAGTGGTGTTTGGGTAGTGTAGGGGGTTGTGCTGGGGGTAGTGTTTTAGGGTTTAGGGAAGTGCAGTGTTGTTTGGGTAGTGTAGGGGGTCATGCTGGGGTAGTGTTTTAGGGTTTAGGGTAGTGCAGTGGTGTTTGGGTAGTGTAGGGGATCGTGCTGGGGTAGTGTTTTAGGGTTTAGGGCAGTGCAGTGGTGTTTGTGTAGTGTAGGGGGTAGTGCTGGGGGTAGTGGTTTAGGGTAGTGCAGTGGTGTTTGGGTAGTGTAGGGGGTCGTGCTGGGGTAGTGTTTTAGGGTTTAGGGTAGTGCAGTGGTGTTTGGGTAGTGTAGGGGGTCGTGCTGAGAGTAGATTTAGGGTTTAGGGTAGTGCAGTGGTGTTTGGGTAGTGTAGAGGGTACTGGTGGGGGTCGTGTTTTAGGGTTTAGGGTAGTGCAGTGGTGTTTGGGTAGTGCAGGGGGTACTGCTGGGGGTAGTGTTTTAGGGTTTAGGGTAGTGAAGTGGTGTTTGGGTAGTGCAATTGGTACTGCTGGGGGTAGTGTTTTAGGGTTTAGGGTAGTGCAGTGGTGTTTGGGTAATGTAGGGGGTCGTGCTGAGAGTAGTGTTTTAGGGTTTAGGGTAGTGCAGTGGTGTGTGTGTAGTGTAGGTGGTAGTGTTTTAGGGTTTCGGGTAGTGCAGTGGTGTTTGTGTAGTGTGGGGGGTCATGCTGGGGGTAGTGTTTTAGGGTTTAGGGTAGTGCAGCGGTGTTTGTGTAGTGTAGGGGGTCGTGTTTCAGGGTTTAGGCTAGTGCAGTGGTCTTTGGGTAGTGTAGGGGGTCGTGTGGGGAGTAGTGTTTTAGGGTTTAGGGTAGTGCAGTGGTCTTTGGGTAGTGTAGGGGGTCGTGTGGGGAGTAGTGTTTTAGGGTTTAGGGTAGTGCTGTGGTCTTTGCGTAGTGTAGGGGGTGCCGTGCTGGGGGTAGTGTTTTAGGGTTTAGGATAGTGCAGTGGTGTTTGGGTAGTGTAGAGGGTCGTGCTGCGGGTAGTGGTTTAGGGTAGTGCAGTGGTGTTTGGGTAGTGTAGGGGGTCATGCTGGGGTAGTGTTTTAGGGTTTAGGGTAGTGCAGTGGTGTTTGTGTAGTGTAGGGAGTCATGCTGGGGGTAGTGTTTTGGGTTTAGGGTAGTGCATTGGTGTTTGTGTAGTGTAGCTGGAGGTGCCGGGGGTAGTGTTTTAGGGTTTAGGGTAGTGCAGTGGTGTTTGGGTAGTGTAGGGGGTCGTGCTGAGGGTAGTGGTTTAGGGCAGTGCAGTGCAGTGGTGTTTATCTATTGTAGGGGGTCGTGCTGGGAGTAGTGTTTTAGGGTTTAGGGTAGAGCAGTGGTGTTTGGGTAGTGTTGGTGGTTTTGCTGGGGGTAGTGGTTTAGGGTTTAGGGTAGTGCAGTGGTGTTTTGGTAGTGTAGGGGGTCATGCTGGGGTAGTGTTTTAGGGTTTAGGGTAGTGCAGTGGTATTTGGGTAGTGTAGGGGATGATGCTGGGGGTAGTGTTTTGGGTTTAGGGTAGTGCATTGGTGTTTGTGTAGTGTAGCGGGAGGTGCTGGGGGTAGTGTTTTAGGGTTTAGGGTAGTGCAGTGGTGTTTGGGTAGTGTAGGGGGTCGTGCTGGGGGTAGTGTTTTAGGGTTTAGGGCAGTGCAGTGCAGTGGTGCTTATCTAGTGTAGGGGTGGTGCTTGGGGTAGTGTTTTAGGGTTTAAGGTAGTGCAGTGGTGTTTGGGTAGTGTAGGGGTCGTGCTGGGGTAGTGTTTTAGGGTTTAGGGTAGTGCAGTGGTGTTTGGCTAGTGTAGGGGGTCATGCTGAGAGTAGATTTAGGGTTTAGGGTAGTGCAGTGGTGTTTGGGTAGTGTAGAGGGTACTGGTGGGGGTCGTGTTTTAGGGTTTAGGGTAGTGCAGGGGTGTTTTGGTAGTGTAGGGGGTACTGCTGGGGGTAGTGTTTTAGGATTTAGGGTAGTGCAGTGGTGTTTGGATAGTGTGATTGGTACTGCTGGGGGTAGTGTTTTAGGGTTTAGGGTAGTGCAGTGGTGTTTGGGTAATGTAGGGGGTCGTGCTGGGAGTAGTGTTTTAGGGTTTAGGGTAGTGCAGTGGTGTTTGTGTAGTGTAGGGGGTAGTGTTTTAGGGTTTCGGGTAGTGCAGTGGTGTTTGTGTAGTGTGGCGGGTCATGCTGGGGGTAGTGTTTTAGGGTTTAGGGTAGTGCAGCAGTGTTTGTGTAGTGTAGGGGGTCGTGTTTCAGGGTTTAGGGTAGTGCAGTGGTCTTTGGGTAGTGTAGGGGGTCGTGTGGGGAGTAGTGTTTTAGGGTTTAGGGTAGTGCAGTGGTCTTTGCGTAGTGTAGGGGGTGCCGTGCTGGGGGTAGTGTTTAAGGTTTATGGTAGTGCAGTGGTGTTTGGGTAGTGTAGGGGTCGTGCTGGGGGTTGTGTTTTAGGGTTTAGGGTAATGCAATGGTGTTTGGGTATTGTAGGGGGTCGTGTGGGGGCAGTGTTTTAGGGTTTAGGGTAGTGCAATGGTCTTTGGGTAGTGTAGGGGGTAGTGCTGGGGATAGTGTTTTAGGGTTTAGGATAGTGCAGTGGTGTTTGATTAGTGTAGAGGGTCATGCTGCGAGTAGTGTTTTAGGGTTTAGGGTAGTGCAGTGGTGTTTGGGTAGTGTAGAGGGTCATGCTGGGGTAGTGTTTTAGGGTCTAGGGTAGGGCAGTGGTGTTTGTGTAGTGTAGCGGGAGGTGCTGGGGGTAGTGTTTTGGGTTTAGGGTAGTACATTGGTGTTTGTGTTGTGCAGCGGGAGGTGCTGGGCGTAGTGTTTTAGGGTTTAGGGTAGTGCAGTGGTGTTTGGGTAGTGTAGGGGGTCGTGCTGGGGTAGTGTTTTTTAAGGTTTAGGGCAGTGCAGTGGTGCTTATCTAGTGTAGGGGTGGTGCTTGGGGTAGTGTTTTAGGGTTTAGGGCAGTGCAGTGGTGTTTGTGTAGTGTAGGGGGTCGTGCTGGGGGTAGTGTTTTAGGGTTTAGGGTAGAGCAGTGGAGTTTGGGTAGTGTTGGGGGTTTGCTGGGGGTAGTGGTTCAGGGTTTAGGGAAGTGCAGTGGTGTTTTGGTAGTGTAGGGGGTCGTGCTGTGGGTAGTGTTTTAGGGTTTCGGGTAGTGCAGTGGTGTTAGGGTAGTGTAGGGGGTTGTGCTGGGGGTATAGTTTTAGGGGTTAGGGTAGTGCAGTGATGTTCGGGTAGTGTATGGGGTCATTCTGGGGGTTGTGTTTGAGGGTTTAGGGTAGTGCGGTGGAGTTCGGGTAGTGTAGGGTGTCGTGCTGGGGGAAGATTTAGGGTTTAGGGTAGTGCAGTGGTGTTTGGGTAGTGCAGAGGGTCATGCTGGGGGTAGTGTTGTAGAGTTTAGGGTAGTGCAGTGGTGTTCGGGTAGTGTAGGGGGTCGTGCTGGGGTAGTGGTTTAGGGTTTAGAGTAGTGCAGTGGTGTTTGGGTTGTGTAGGAAGTGGTGTTGGGGGAGTGTTTTAGGGTAGTGCAGTGGTGTTTGTGTAGTGTAGGGGGTCATTCTGGGGGTAGTGTATATGGGGTTTAGTGTAGTGCAGTGGTGTTTGGGTAGTGTAGGGGGAAGTGTTTTAGGGTTAGGGTAGTGCAGTGGTGTTTGGGTAGTGTAGGGGGTTGTGCTGGGGTAGATTTTTAGGTTGATGGTAGTGCAGTGGTGTTTCTGTAGTGTAGAGGGTTGTGTTTTAGAGTTTAGGGTAGTGCAGTGGTCTTTGGGTAGTGTAGGGGTCGTGCTGGGGTAGTGTTTTAGGGTTTAGGGTAGTGCAGTGGTCTTCTGGTAGTGTAGAGGGTCATGCTTGGGTAGTGTTTTAGGGTTCAGGGCAGTGCAGTGGTGTTTGGGCAGTGTAGGGGGTTGTGCTGGGGGTGGTGTTTTAGGGTTCAGGGCAGTGCAGTGGTGTTCGGGCAGCGTAGGGGGTGGTGCTGGGGGTGGTGTTTTATGGTTCAGGGCAGTGCAGTGGTGTATGGGCAGAGTAGGGGGTCATGCCGGGGTGGTGTTTTAGGGTTCAGGGCAGTGCAGTGCAATGGTGTTCAGGCAGTGTAGGGGGTCATGCAGGGGGTGGTGTTTTAGGGTTTAGGGCAGAGCAGTGGTGTTCGGGCAGTGTAGGGGGTCATGCAGGGTTGGTGTTTTAGGGTTTAGGGCTTGTGCAGTGCAGTGGTGCTCGGGCAGTGTAGGGGGTCGTGCAGGGGGTGGTGTTTTAGGATTTAGGGCAGTGCAGTGGTGTTCGGGCAGTGTAGGGGGTCATGCAAGGGGAGGTGTTTTAGGGTTTAGGGCAGTGCAGTGGTGTTCGGCAGTGTAGGGGGTCGTGCAGGGGGGTGGTGTTTTAGGGTTTAGGGCAGTGCAGTGGTGTTCGGGCAGTGTAGGGGTCATGCAGGGGGTGGTGTTTTAGGGTTCAGGGCAGTGCAGAGGTGTTCGGGCAGTGTAGGGGGTCATGCAGGGGGTGGTGTTTTAGGGTTTAGGGCAGAACAGTGGTGTTTGGTTAATGTAGGGGGTCATGCTGGGAGTAGTGTTTTAGGGTTTCGGGTAGTGCAGTGGTGTTTGTGTAGTGTGGGGGGTCATGCTGGGGGTAGTGTTTTAGGGTTTAGGGTAGTGCAGCGGTGTTTGTGTAGTATAGGGGGTCGTGTTTCAGGGTTTAGGGTAGTGCAGTGGTCTTTGGGTAGTGTAGGGGGTCGTGTGGGGAGTAGTGTTTTAGGGTTTAGGGTAGTGCAGTGGTCTTTGCGTAGTGTAGGGGGTGCCATGCTGGGGGTAGTGTTTTAGGGTTTATGGTAGTGCAGTGGTGTTTGGGTAGTGTAGGGGTCGTGCTGGGGGTTGTGTTTTAGGGTTTAGGGTAATGCAGTGGTGTTTGGGTATTGTAGGAGTCGTGTGGGGGCAGTGTTTTAGGGTTTAGGGTAGTGCAGTGGTCTTTGGGTAGTGTATGGGGTCGTGCTGGGAATAGTGTTTTAGGGTTTAGGATAGTGCAGTGGTGTTTGATTAGTGTAGAGGGTCGTGCTGCGGGTAGTGTTTTAGGGTTTAGGGTAGTGCAGTGGTGTTTGGGTAGTGTAGGGGGTCATGCTGGGGTAGTGTTTTAGGGTTTAGGGTAGTGTAGTGGTGTTTGGGTAGTGTAGGGGGTCATGCTGGGGGTAGTGTTTTGGGTTTAGGGTAGTGCAGTGGTGTTTATCTAGTGTAGGGGTGGTGCTTGGGGTAGTGTTTTAGGGTTTAGCGCAGTGCAGTGGTGTTTGTGTAGTGTAGGGGGTCGTGCTGGGGGTAGTGTTTTAGGGTTTAGGGTAGAGCAGTGGTGTTTGGGTAGTGTTGGGGGTTTTGCTAGGGGTAGTGGTTTAGGGTTTAGGGTTGTGCAGTGGTGTTTTGGTAGTGTAGGGGGTCGTGCTGTGGGTAGTGTTTTAGGGTTTTGGGTAGTGCAGTGGTGTTAGGGTAGTGTAGGGGTTGTGCTGGGGGTATAGTTTTAGGGTTTAGGGTAGTGCAGTGGTGTTTGGGTAGTGTACGGGGTCATTCTGGGGGTTCTGTTTTAGGGTTTAGGGTAGTGCAGTGGAGTTCGGGTAGTGTAGGGGGTCGTGCTGGGGGTAGTGTTTTAGGGTTTAGGGTAGTGCAGTGGTGTTTGGGTAGTGTAGGGGGTCATGCTGGGGGAAGATTTAGGGTTTAGGGTAGTGCAGTGGTGATTGTGTAGTGTAGGGGGTCGTTCTGGGGGTAGTGTATCTGGGGTTTAGTGTAGTGCAGGGGTGTTTGGGTAGTGTAGGGGGAAGTGTTTTAGGGTTTCGGGTAGTGCAGTGGTGTTAGGGTAGTGTAGGGGTTGTGCTGGGGGTATAGTTTTCGGGTTTAGGGTAGTGCAGTGGTGTTCGGGTAGTGTACGGGGTCATTCTGGGGGTTGTGTTTTAGGGTTTAGGGTAGTGCAGTGGAGTTCGGGTAGTGTAGGGGGTCGTGCTGGGGGTAGTGTTTTAGGGTTTAGGGTAGTGCAGTGGTGTTTGGGTAGTGTAGGGGGTCATGCTGGGGGAAGATTTAGGGTTTAGGGTAGTGCGGTGGTGTTTGGGTAGTGCAGAGGGTCGTGCTGGGGGTAGTGTTGTAGAGTTTAGGGTAGTGCAGTGGTGTTCGGGTAGTTTAGGGGATCGTGCTGGGGTAGTGTTTTAGGGTTTAGAGTAGTGCAGTGGTGTTTGGGCAGAGTAGGGGGTCATGCCGGGGTGGTGTTTTAGGGTTCAGGGCAGTGCAGTGCAATGGTGTTCAGGCAGTGTAGGGGGTCATGCAGGGGGTGGTGTTTTAGGGTTTAGGGCAGAGCAGTGGTGTTCAGGCAGTGTAGGGGGTCATGCAGGGTTGGTGTTTTAGGGTTTAGGGCTTGTGCAGTGCAGTGGTGCTCGGGCAGTGTAGGGGGTCGTGCAGGGGGTGGTGTTTTAGGGTTTAGGGCAGTGCAGTGGTGTTCGGGCAGTGTAGGGGGTCATGCAAGGGGAGGTGATTTAGGGTTTAGGGCAGTGCAGTGGTGTTCGGCAGTGTAGGGGGTCGTGCAGGGGGGTGGTGTTTTAGGGTTTAGGGCAGTGCAGTGGTGTTCGGGCAGTGTAGGGGTCATGCAGGGGGTGGTGTTTTAGGGTTCAGGGCAGTGCAGAGGTGTTCGGGCAGTGTAGGGGGTCATGCAGAGGGTGGTGTTTTAGGGTTTAGGGCAGAACAGTGGTGTTTGGTTAATGTAGGGGGTCATGCTGGGAGTAGTGTTTTAGGGTTTCGGGTAGTGCAGTGGTGTTTGTGTAGTGTGGGGGGTCATGCTGGGGGTAGTGTTTTAGGGTTTAGGGTAGTGCAGCGGTGATTGTGTAGTATAGGGGGTCGTGTTTCAGGGTTTAGGGTAGTGCAGTGGTCTTTGGGTAGTGTAGGGGGTCGTGTGGGGAGTAGTGTTTTAGGGTTTAGGGTAGTGCAGTGGTCTTTGCGTAGTGTAGGGGGTGCCGTGCTGGGGGTAGTGTTTTAGGGTTTATGGTAGTGCAGTGGTGTATGGGCAGAGTAGGGGGTCATGCCGGGGTGGTGTTTTAGGGTTCAGGGCAGTGCAGTGCAATGGTGTTCAGGCAGTGTAGGGGGTCATGCAGGGGGTGGTGTTTTAGGGTTTAGGGCAGAGCAGTGGTGTTCGGGCAGTGTAGGGGGTCATGCAGGGTTTGTGTTTTAGGGTTTAGGGCTTGTGCAGTGCAGTGGTGCTCGGGCAGTGTAGGGGGTCGTGCAGGGGGTGGTGTTTTAGGGTTTAGGGCAGTGCAGTGGTGTTCAGGCAGTGTAGGGGGTCATGCAAGGGGAGGTGTTTTAGGGTTTAGGGCAGTGCAGTGGTGTTCGGCAGTGTAGGGGGTCGTGCAGGGGGGTGGTGTTTTAGGGTTTAGCGCAGTGCAGTGGTGTTCGGGCAGTGTAGGGGTCATGCAGGGGGTGGTGTTTTAGGGTTCAGTGCAGAGGTGTTCGGGCAGTGTAGGGGGTCATGCAGGGGGTGGTGTTTTGGGGTTTAGGGCAGATCAGTGGTGTTTGGTTAATGTAGGGGGTCATGCTGGGAGTAGTGTTTTAGGGTTTCGGGTAGTGCAGTGGTGTTTGTGTAGTGTGGGGGGTCATGCTGGGGGTAGTGTTTTAGGGTTTAGGGTAGTGCAGCGGTGTTTGTGTAGTATAGGGGGTCGTGTTTCAGGGTTTAGGGTAGTGCAGTGGTCTTTGGGTAGTGTAGGGGGTCGTGTGGGGAGTAGTGTTTTAGGGTTTATGGTAGTGCAGTGGTGTTTGGGTAGTGTAGGGGTCGTGCTGGGGGTTGTGTTTTAGGGTTTAGGGTAATGCAGTGGTGTTTTGGTATTGTAGGGGTCGTGTGGGGGCAGTGTTTTAGGGTTTAGGGTAGTGCAGTGGTCTTTGGGTAGTGTATGGGGTCGTGCTGGGAATAGTGTTTTAGGGTTTAGGATAGTGCAGTGGTGTTTGGGTAGAGTAGGGGGTCATGCCGGGGTGGTGTTTTAGGGTTCAGGGCAGTGCAGTGCAATGGTGTTCAGGCAGTGTAGGGGGTCATGCAGGGGGTGGTGTTTTAGGGTTTAGGGCAGAGCAGTGGTGTTCGGGCAGTGTAGGGGGTCATGCAGGGTTGGTGTTTTAGGGTTTAGGGCTTGTGCAGTGCAGTGGTGCTCGGGCAGTGTAGGGGGTCGTGCAGGGGGTGGTGTTTTAGGGTTTAGGGCAGTGCAGTGGTGTTCGGGCAGTGTAGGGGGTCGTGCAGGGGGGTGGTGTTTTAGGGTTTAGGGCAGTGCAGTGGTGTTCGGGCAGTGTAGGGGTCATGCAGGGGGTGGTGTTTTAGGGTTCAGGGCAGTGCAGAGGTGTTCGGGCAGTGTAGGGGGTCATGCAGAGGGTGGTGTTTTAGGGTTTAGGGCAGAACAGTGGTGTTTGGTTAATGTAGGGGGTCATGCTGGGAGTAGTGTTTTAGGGTTTCGGGTAGTGCAGTGGTGTTTGTGTAGTGTGGGGGGTCATGCTGGGGGTAGTGTTTTAGGGTTTAGGGTAGTGCAGCGGTGTTTGTGTAGTATAGGGGGTCGTGTTTCAGGGTTTAGGGTAGTGCAGTGGTCTTTGGGTAGTGTAGGGGGTCGTGTGGGGAGTAGTGTTTTAGGGTTTAGGGTAGTGCAGTGGTCTTTGCGTAGTGTAGGGGGTGCCGTGCTGGGGGTAGTGTTTTAGGGTTTATGGTAGTGCAGTGGTGTATGGGCAGAGTAGGGGGTCATGCCGGGGTGGTGTTTTAGGTTTCAGGGCAGTGCAGTGCAATGGTGTTCAGGCAGTGTAGGGGGTCATGCAGGGGGTGGTGTTTTAGGGTTTAGGGCAGAGCAGTGGTGTTCGGGCAGTGTAGGGGGTCATGCAGGGTTTGTGTTTTAGGGTTTAGGGCTTGTGCAGTGCAGTGGTGCTCGGGCAGTGTAGGGGGTCGTGCAGGGGGTGGTGTTTTAGGGTTTAGGGCAGTGCAGTGGTGTTCAGGCAGTGTAGGGGGTCATGCAAGGGGAGGTGTTTTAGGGTTTAGGGCAGTGCAGTGGTGTTCGGCAGTGTAGGGGGTCGTGCAGGGGGGTGGTGTTTTAGGGTTTAGGGCAGTGCAGTGGTGTTTGGTTAATGTAGGGGGTCATACTGGGAGTAGTGTTTTAGGGTTTCGGGTAGTGCAGTGGTGTTTGTGTAGTGTGGGGGGTCATGCTGGGGGTAGTGTTTTAGGGTTTAGGGTAGTGCAGCGGTGTTTGTGTAGTATAGGGGGTCGTGTTTCAGGGTTTAGGGTAGTGCAGTGGTCTTTGGGTAGTGTAGGGGGTCGTGTGGGGAGTAGTGTTTTAGGGTTTATGGTAGTGCAGTGGTGTTTGGGTAGTGTAGGGGCCGTGCTGGGGGTTGTGTTTTAGGGTTTAGGGTAATGCAGTGGTGTTTGGGTATTGTAGGGGTCGTGTGGGGGCAGTGTTTTAGGGTTTAGGGTAGTGCAGTGGTCTTTGGGTAGTGTATGGGGTCGTGCTGGGAATAGTGTTTTAGGGTTTAGGATAGTGCAGTGGTGTTTGGGTAGTGTAGGGGGTCATGCTGGGGGTAGTGTTTTGGGTTTAGGGTAGTGCAGTGGTGTTTGGGTAGTGTAGGGGGTCGTGCTGTGGGTAGTGTTTTAGGGTTTAGGGCAGTGCAGTGCAGTGGTGTTTATCTAGTGTAGGGGTGGTGCTTGGGGTAGTGTTTTAGGGTTTAGCGCAGTGCAGTCTGTTTGTGTAGTGTAGGGGGTCGTGCTGGGGTAGTGTTTTAGGGTTTAGGGTAGAGCAGTGGTGTTTGGGTAGTGTTGGGGGTTTTGCTAGGGTTAGTGGTTTAGGGTTTAGGGTTGTGCAGTGGTGTTTTGGTAGTGTAGGGGGTCGTGCTGTGGGTAGTGTTTTAGGGTTTTGGGTAGTGCAGTGGTGTTAGGGTAGTGTAGGGGTTGTGCTGGGGGTATAGTTTTAGGGTTTAGGGTTTAGGGTAGTGCAGTGGTGTTCGGGTAGTGTACGGGGTCATTCTGGGCGTTCTGTTTTAGGGTTTAGGGTAGTGCAGTGGTGTTCGGGTAGTGTAGGGGTCGTGGTGGGGGAAGATTTAGGGTTTAGGGTAGTGCAGTGGTGATTGTGTAGTGTAGGGGGTCGTTCTGGGGGTAGTGTATATGGGGTTTAGTGTAGTGCAGGGGTGTTTGGGTAGTGTAGGGGGAAGTGTTTTAGGGTTTCGGGTAGTGCAGTGGTGTTAGGGTAGTGTAGGGGTTGTGCTGGGGGTATAGTTTTCGGGTTTAGGGTAGTGCAGTGGTGTTCGGGTAGTGTACGGGGTCATTCTGGGGGTTGTGTTTTAGGGTTTAGGGTAGTGCAGTGGAGTTCGGGTAGTGTAGGGGTCGTGCTGGGGGTAGTGTTTTAGGGTTTAGGGTAGTGCAGTGGTGTTTGGGTAGTGTAGGGGGTCGTGCTGGGGGAAGATTTAGGGTTTAGGGTAGTGCGGTGGTGTTTGGGTAGTGCAGAGGGTCGTGCTGGGGGTAGTGTTGTAGAGTTTAGGGTAGTGCAGTGGTGTTCGGGTAGTTTAGGGGATCGTGCTGGGGTAGTGTTTTAGGGTTTAGAGTAGTGCAGTGGTGTTTGGGTAGTGTAGGGAGTGTTGCTGGGGGGAGTGTTTTAGGGTAGTGCAGTGGTGATTGTGTAGTGTAGGGGGTCGTTCTGGGGGTAGTGTATATGAGGTTTAGTGTAGTGCAGTGGTGTTTGGGTAGTGTAGGGGGAAGTTTTTTAGGGTTAGGGTAGTGCAGTGGTGTTTGGGTAGTGTAGGGGGTCGTGCTGGGGTAGTGTTTTAGGGTTTAGGGTAGTGCAGTGGTCTTCTGGTAGTGTAGAGGGTCATGCTTGGGTAGTGTTTAAGGGTTCAGGGCAGTGCAGTGGTATTTGGGCAGTGTAGGGGGTTGTGCTGGGGGTGGTGTTTTAGGGTTCATGGCAGTGCAGTGGTGTTCGGGCAGCGTAGGGGGTGGTGCTGGGGGTGGTGTTTTAGGGTTCAGGGCAGTGCAGTGGTGTATGGGCAGTGTAGGGGGTCATGCGGGAGTGGTGTTTTAGGTTTCAGGGCAGTGCAGTGCAATGGTGTTCAGGCAGTGTAGGGGGTCATGCAGGGGGTGGTGTTTTAGGGTTTAGGGCAGAGCAGTGGTGTTCGGGCAGTGTAGGGGGTCATGCAGGGGATGGTGTTTTAGGGTTTAGGGCTTGTGCAGTGCAGTGGTGTTCGTGCAGTGAAGAGGGCCATGCAGGGGGGTTGTTTTAGGGTTTAGGGCAGTGCAGTGGTGTTTGGGTAGTGTATGGGGTCGTGCTGGGAATAGTGTTTTAGGGTTTAGGATAGTGCAGTGGTGTTTGGGTAGTGTAGGGGGTCATGCTGGGGGTAGTGTTTTGGGTTTAGGGTAGTGCATTGGTGTTTGTGTAGTGTAGCGGGAGGTGCTGGGGGTAGTGTTTTAGGGTTTAGGGTAGTGCAGTGGTGTTTGGGTAGTGTAGGGGGTCGTGCTGTGGGTAGGGTTTTAGGGTTTAGGGCAGTGCAGTGGTGTTTATCTAGTGTAGGGGTGGTGCTTGGGGTAGTGTTTTAGGGTTTAGCGCAGTGCAGTGGTGTTTGTGTAGTGTAGGGGGTCGTGCTGGGGTTAGTGTTTTAGGGTTTAGGGTAGAGCAGTGGTGTTTGGGTAGTGTTGGGGGTTTTGCTAGGGGTAGTGGTTTAGGGTTTAGGGTTGTGCAGTGGTGTTTTGGTAGAGTAGGGGGTCGTGCTGTGGGTAGTGTTTTAGGGTTTTGGGTAGTGCAGTGGTGTTAGGGTAGTGTAGGGGTTGTGCTGGGGGTATAGTTTTAGGGTTTAGGGTAGTGCAGTGGTGTTCGGGTAGTGTACGGGGTCATTCTGGGGGTTGTGTTTTAGGGTTTAGGGTAGTGCAGTGGAGTTCGGGTAGTGTAGGGGGTCGTGCTGGGGGTAGTGTTTTAGGGTTTAGGGTAGTGCAGTGGTGTTTGGGTAGTGTAGGGGGTCGTGCTGGGGGAAGATTTAGGGTTTAGGGTAGTGCGGTGGTGTTTGGGTAGTGCAGAGGGTCGTGCTGGGGGTAGTGTTGTAGAGTTTAGGGTAGTGCAGTGGTGTTCGGGTAGTTTAGGGGATCGTGCTGGGGTAGTGTTTTAGGGTTTAGAGTAGTGCAGTGGTGTTTGGGTAGTGTAGGGAGTGTTGCTGGGGGGAGTGTTTTAGGGTAGTGCAGTGGTGATTGTGTAGTGTAGGGGGTCGTTCTGGGGGTAGTGTATATGAGGTTTAGTGTAGTGCAGTGGTGTTTGGGTAGTGTAGGGGGAAGTTTTTTAGGGTTAGGGTAGTGCAGTGGTGTTTGGGTAGTGTAGGGGGTCGTGCTGGGGTAGTGTTTTAGGGTTTAGGGTAGTGCAGTGGTCTTCTGGTAGTGTAGAGGGTCATGCTTGGGTAGTGTTTAAGGGTTCAGGGCAGTGCAGTGGTATTTGGGCAGTGTAGGGGGTTGTGCTGGGGGTGGTGTTTTAGGGTTCATGGCAGTGCAGTGGTGTTCGGGCAGCGTAGGGGGTGGTGCTGGGGGTGGTGTTTTAGGGTTCAGGGCAGTGCAGTGGTGTATGGGCAGTGTAGGGGGTCATGCGGGAGTGGTGTTTTAGGTTTCAGGGCAGTGCAGTGCAATGGTGTTCAGGCAGTGTAGGGGGTCATGCAGGGGGTGGTGTTTTAGGGTTTAGGGCAGAGCAGTGGTGTTCGGGCAGTGTAGGGGGTCATGCAGGGGATGGTGTTTTAGGGTTTAGGGCTTGTGCAGTGCAGTGGTGTTCGTGCAGTGAAGAGGGCCATGCAGGGGGGTTGTTTTAGGGTTTAGGGCAGTGCAGTGGTGTTTGGGTAGTGTATGGGGTCGTGCTGGGAATAGTGTTTTAGGGTTTAGGATAGTGCAGTGGTGTTTGGGTAGTGTAGGGGGTCATGCTGGGGGTAGTGTTTTGGGTTTAGGGTAGTGCATTGGTGTTTGTGTAGTGTAGCGGGAGGTGCTGGGGGTAGTGTTTTAGGGTTTAGGGTAGTGCAGTGGTGTTTGGGTAGTGTAGGGGGTCGTGCTGTGGGTAGGGTTTTAGGGTTTAGGGCAGTGCAGTGCAGTGGTGTTTATCTAGTGTAGGGGTGGTGCTTGGGGTAGTGTTTTAGGGTTTAGCGCAGTGCAGTGGTGTTTGTGTAGTGTAGGGGGTCGTGCTGGGGTTAGTGTTTTAGGGTTTAGGGTAGAGCAGTGGTGTTTGGGTAGTGTTGGGGGTTTTGCTAGGGGTAGTGGTTTAGGGTTTAGGGTTGTGCAGTGGTGTTTTGGTAGTGTAGGGGGTCGTGCTGTGGGTAGTGTTTTAGGGTTTTGGGTAGTGCAGTGGTGATAGGGTAGTGTAGGGGTTGTGCTGGGGGTATAGTTTTAGGGTTTAGGGTAGTGCAGTGGTGTTCGGGTAGTGTACGGGGTCATTCTGGGGGTTCTGTTTTAGGGTTTAGGGTAGTGCAGTGGAGTTCGGGTAGTGTAGGGGTCGTGCTGGGGGTAGTGTTTTAGGGTTTAGGGTAGTGCAGTGGTGTTTGGGTAGTGTAGGGGGTCATGCTGGGGGAAGATTTAGGGTTTAGGGTAGTGCAGTGGTGATTGTGTAGTGTAGGGGGTCGTTCTGGGGGTAGTGTATATGGGGTTTAGTGTAGTGCAGGGGTGTTTGGGTAGTGTAGGGGGAAGTGTTTTAGGGTTTCGGGTAGTGCAGTGGTGTTAGGGTAGTGTAGGGGTTGTGCTGGGGGTATAGTTTTCGGGTTTAGGGTAGTGCAGTGGTGTTCGGGTAGTGTACGGGGTCATTCTGGGGGTTGTGTTTTAGGGTTTAGGGTAGTGCAGTGGAGTTCGGGTAGTGTAGGGGGTCGTGCTGGGGGTAGTGTTTTAGGGTTTAGGGTAGTGCAGTGGTGTTTGGGTAGTGTAGGGGGTCGTGCTGGGGGAAGATTTAGGGTTTAGGGTAGTGCGGTGGTGTTTGGGTAGTGCAGAGGGTCGTGCTGGGGGTAGTGTTGTAGAGTTTAGGGTAGTGCAGTGGTGTTCGGGTAGTTTAGGGGATCGTGCTGGGGTAGTGTTTTAGGGTTTAGAGTAGTGCAGTGGTGTTTGGGTAGTGTAGGGAGTGTTACTGGGGGGAGTGTTTTAGGGTAGTGCAGTGGTGATTGTGTAGTGTAGGGGGTCGTTCTGGGGGGTAGTGTATATGAGGTTTAGTGTAGTGCAGTGGTGTTTGGGTAGTGTAGGGGGAAGTTTTGTAGGGTTAGGGTAGTGCAGTGGTGTTTGGGTAGTGTAGGGGGTCGTGCTGGGGTAGTGTTTTAGGGTTTAGGGTAGTGCAGTGGTCTTCTGGTAGTGTAGAGGGTCATGCTTGGGTAGTGTTTAAGGGTTCAGGGCAGTGCAGTGGTATTTGGGCAGTGTAGGGGGTTGTGCTGGGGGTGGTGTTTTAGGGTTCATGGCAGTGCAGTGGTGTTCGGGCAGCGTAGGGGGTGGTGCTGGGGGTGGTGTTTTAGGGTTCAGGGCAGTGCAGTGGTGTATGGGCAGTGTAGGGGGTCATGCGGGAGTGGTGTTTTAGGTTTCAGGGCAGTGCAGTGCAATGGTGTTCAGGCAGTGTAGGGGGTCATGCAGGGGGTGGTGTTTTAGGGTTTAGGGCAGAGCAGTGGTGTTCGGGCAGTGTAGGGGGTCATGCAGGGGGTGGTGTTTTAGGGTTTAGGGCTTGTGCAGTGCAGTGGTGTTCGTGCAGTGAAGGGGGGCGTGCAGGGGGGTTGTTTTAGGGTTTAGGGCAGTGCAGTGGTGTTCGGGCAGTGTAGGGGGTCATGCAGGGGGTGGTGTTTTAGGGTTTAGGGCAGTGCAGTGGTGCTCGGCAGTGTAGGGGGTCATGCAGGGGGGTGGTGTTTTAGGGTTTAGGACAGTGCAGTGGTGTTCGGGCAGTGTAGGTGTTGTGCAGGGGGTGGTGTTTTAGGCTTCAGGGCAGTGCAGTGGTTTTCGGGCAGTGTAGGGGGTCATGCAGAGGGTGGTGTTTTAGGGTTTAGGGCAGAACAGTGGTGTTCAGGCAGTATAGGGGGTCGTGCAGGGGTGGTGTTTTAGGGTTTAGGGCAGTGCAGTGATGTTTGGGCAGTGTAGGGGGTCGTGGAGGGGGGTGGTGTTTTAGGGTTCAGGGCAGTGCAGTGTTGTTCGGGCAGTGTAGGTGGTCATGCAGGGGCGTGGTGTTTTAGGGTTCAGGTCAGAGCAGTGTTGTTCGGGCAGTGTAGGGGGTCATGCAGGGGGGTGGTGTTTTAGGGTTCAGGGGAGTGCAGTGGTGTTAGGGCAGTGTTGGAGGTCATGCAGGGGGATGGTGTTTTAGGGTTCAGGGCAGTGCAGTGGTGTTTGGACAGTGTAGGTGGTCATGCTGGGGGTTGTGTTTTAGGGTTCAGGGCAGTGCAGTGGTGTTCGGGCAGTGTAGGGGGTCATGCAGGGGGTGGTGTTTTAGGGTTCAGGGCAGTGCAGTGGTGTTCGGGCAGTGTAGGGGATCGTGCAGGGGTGGTGTTTTAGGGTTCAGGGCAGTGCCGTGGTGTTCAGGCATTGTAGGGGTCGTGCTGGGGGTGCTGTTTTAGGGTTTAGGGGAGTGCAGTGGTGTTCGGGCAGTGTAGGGGGTCATGCAGGGGGGGTGTTTTAGGTTTTAGGGCAGTGCAGTAGTGTTCGGGCAGTGTAGGGGGTCGTGCTGGGATGGTGTTGTAGGGTAGTGCAGTGGTGTTGGGGCAGTGTAGGGGGTCGTGCAGGGGGTGGTGTTTTAGGGTTTAGGGTAGTGCAGTGGTGTTGGGGCAGTGTAGGGGGTAATGCGGGGGGGGTGTTTTAGCATTTAGGGCAGTGCAATGGTGTTCGAGCAGTGTAGGGGGTCATGCAGGGGGTGATGTTTTAAGGTTTAGGGCAGAGCAGTGGTGTTCGGGCAGTGTAGGGGGTCGTGCAGGGGGTGGTGTTTTAGGGTTGAGTGCAGTGGTGTTCGGGCAGTGTAGGGGGTCATGCAGGGGGTGATGTTTTAAGGTTTAGGGCAGAGCAGTGGTGTTCGGGCAGTGTAGGGGGTCGTGCAGGGGGTGGTGTTTTAGGGTTGAGTGCAGTGGTGTTCGGGCAGTGTAGGGGGTCATGCAGGGGGTGATGTTTTAAGGTTTAGGGCAGAGCAGTGGTGTTCGGGCAGTGTAGGGGGTCGTGCAGGGGGTGGTGTTTTAGGGTTTAAGGTAGTGCAGTGGTGTTGGGGCAGTGTAGGGGGTAATGGGGGGGGTGGTGTTTTAGCATTTAGGGCAGTGCAGTGGTGTTCGGGCAGTGTAGGGGGTCATGCAGGGGTGATGTTTTAAGGTTTAGGGCAGAGCAGTGGTGTTCGGGCAGTGTAGGGGGTTGTGCAGGGGGTGGTGTTTTAGGGTTGAGTGCAGTGGTGTTCGGGCAGTGTAGGGGGTCATGCAGGGGGTGATGTTTTAAGGTTTAGGGCAGAGCAGTGGTGTTCGGGCAGTGAAGGGGGTCGTGCAGGGGTGGTGTTTTAGGGTTCAGTGCAGTGCAGTGGTGTTCAGGCAGTGCAGTGGTGTTCAGGCAGTGTAGGGGGTCATGCAGGGGGTGATGTTTTAAGGTTTAGGGCAGAGCAGTGGTGTTCGGGCAGTGTAGGGGGTCGTGCAGGGGGTGGTGTTTTAGGGTTGAGTGCAGTGGTGTTCGGGCAGTGTAGGGGGTCGTCCATAGGGTGGTGTTTTAGGGTTTAGGGCAGTGCAGTGGTGTTCGGGCAGTGTAGGGGGTCGTGCATAGGGTGGTGTTTTAGTGTTTAGGGCAGTGCAGTGGTGTTCGGGCAGTGAAGGGGTCGTGCAGGGGGTGGTGTTTTAGGGTTCAGGGCAGTGCAGTGGGGTTCGGGCAGTGTAGGCGGTCATGCAGGGGTGGTGTTTTAGGGTTCAGGGCAGTGCAGTGAGGTTTGTGCAGTGTAGGGGGTCGTGCTGGGGTGGTGTTTTAGGGTTCAGGCAGTGCAGTGGTGTACAGGCAGTGGTGTTCGGGCACAGTAGGGGGTCGTGCTGGGGGTGGTGTTTTAGGGTTCAGAGCAGTGCCGTGGTGTATGGGCAGTGTAGGGGGTCGTGCAGGGGTGGTGATTTAGGGTTCAGGGCAGTGCAGTGGTGTTCAGGCAGTGTAGGGGGTCATGCAGGGGGTGATGTTTTAAGGTTTAGGGCAGAGCAGTGATGTTCGGGCAGTGTAGGGGTCGTGCAGGGGGTGGTGTTTTAGGGTTTAGGGCTGTGCAGTGCAGTGGTGTTCGGGCGGTGTAGGGGGTCATGCAGGGGGTGGTGTTTTAGGGCAGGGCAGTGCAGTGGTGTTCGGGCCGTGTAGGAGGTCATGCAGGGGGTGGTGTTTTAGGGTTCAGTGCAGTGGTGTTCGGGCAGTGTAGGGGGTCGTGCAGGGGGTGGTGTTTTAGGTTTTAAGACAGTGCAGTGGTGTGTGGGCAGTGTAGGGGTTGTGCAGGGGGGGTGTTTTAGGGATTAGGGCAGTGCAGTGGTGTTCGGCAGTGTAGGGGGTCGTGCAGGGGGGCAGTGTTTTAGGGGTTAGGGCAGTGCAGTGGTGTTCGGGAAGTGTAGGGGGTCATGCAGGGGGTGGTGTTTTAGGGGTCAGTGCAGTGTTGTTCGGGCAGTGTAGGTGTTCGTGCAGGGGCATGGTGTTTTAGGGTTCAGGGCAGAGCAGTGTTGTTCGGGCAGTGTAGGGGGTCGTGCAATGGGGTGGTGTTTTAGGGCTCAGGGCACTGCAGTGGTGTTCGGCGGTGTAGGAGGTCGTGCAGGAGGGTGATGTTTTAGCATTCAGGGCAGTGCAGTGGTGTTCGGGCGGTGTTGGGGGTCATGCAGGGGGATTGTGTTTTAGGGTTCAGGGCAGTGCAGTGGTGTTTGGGCAGTGTAGGGGGTCGTGCTGGGGATGGTGTTTTAGGGTTCAGTGCAGTGGTTTTCGGGCAGTGTAGGGGGTCGTGCAGGGGTCGTGTTTTAGGGTTAAGGGCAGTGCAGTGCTGTTCGGGCAGTGTAGGGGGTTGTGCAGGGGGTGGTGTTTTAGGGTTTAGGGCAGTGCAGTGGTGTTCGGGCAGTGTAGGGGGTTGTGATGGGGGTGGTGTTTTAGGGTTTAGGGCAGTGCAGTGGTGTTCGGGCAGTGTAGGGGGTTGTGCTGGGGTGGTGTTTTAGGGTTTATGGCAGTGCAGTGCTGTCGGGGCAGTGTAAGGGGTCGAGCAGGTGGGTGGTGTTTTAGGGTTTAGGGCAGTGCAGTAGTGTTTGGGCAGTGTAGGGGGTCGTGCTGGGATGGTGTTTTAGGGTTTAGGGCAGTGCAGTGGTGTTCGGGCAGTGTAGGGGTTGTGCAGGGGGTGGTGTTTTAGGGTTTAGGGCAGTGCAGTGGTGTTCGGGCAGTATAGGGGTCATGCAAGGGTGGTTTTTTGAGGGTTCAGGGCAGTGCAGTGGTGTTCGGGCAGTGAAGGGGGTCATGCAGGGGGTGGTGTTTTAAGGTTCATGGCAGTGCAGTGGTGTTCGGGCAGTGTAGGGGGTCATGCAGGAGTGGTGTTTTAGGGTTCAGGGCAGTGCAGTGGTGTTCTGGCAGTGTAGGGGGTCGTGCTGGCGGTGGTGTTTTAGATTTTAGGGTAGTGCACTTGTTACCGGGCAGTGTAGGGGGTCGTGCTGGGGTGGTGTTTTAGGGTTTAGGGCAGTGCATTGGTGTTCGGGCAGTGTAGGCGGTCGTGCAGGGGTGGTGTTTTAGGGTTCAGGGCAGTGCAGTGGGGTTTGTGCAGTGTAGGGGGTCATGCTGGGGTGGTGTTTTGGGGTTCAGGGCAGTGCAGTGGTGTACAGGCAGTGGTGTTGGGGCACAGTAGGGGGTCGTGCTGGGGGTGGTGTTTTAGGGTTCAGGGCAGTGCCGTGGTGTATGGGCAGTGTAGGGGGTCATGCAGGGGGTGATGTTTTAAGGTTTAGGGGAGAGCAGTGATGTTCGGGCAGTGTAGGGGTTGTGCAGGGGGTGGTGTTTTAGGGTTTAGGGCTGTGCAGTGCAGTGGTGTTTGGGCGGTGTAGGGGGTCATGCAGGGGGGTGTTTTAGGGTTTAGAGCAGTGCAGTGGTGTTCGGGCAGTGTAGGAGGTCGTGCAGGGGGTGGTGTTTTAGGGTTCAGTGCAGTGGTGTTCGGGCAGTGTAGGGGGTCGTGCAGGGGGTGGTGTTTTAGGTTTTAAGGCAGTGCAGTGGTGTTCGGGCAGTGTAGGGGTTGTGCAGGGGGGTGTTCTAGGGATTAGGGCAGTGCAGTGGTGTTCAGCAGTGTAGGGGGTCGTGCAGGGGGGCAGTGCTTTAGGGTTTAGGGCAGTGCAGGCTTGTTCAGGAAGTGTAGGGGGTCGTGCAGGGGGTGGTGTTTTAGGGGTCAGTGCAGTGTTGTTCGGGCAGTGTAGGTGGTCGTGCAGGGGCATGGTGTTTTAGGGTTCAGGGCAGAGCAATGTTGTTCGGGTAGTATAGGGGGTCGTGCAATGGGGTGGTGTTTTAGGGGTCAGGGCACTGCAGTGGTGTTCGGCGGTGTAGGAGGTCGTGCAGGAGGGAGATGTTTTAGGATTCAGGGCAGTGCAGTGGTGTTCGGCAGTGTTGGGGGTCGTGCAGGGGGATTGTGTTTTAGCGTTCAGGGCAGTGTAGTGGTGTTCGGGCAGTGTAGGGGGTCGTGCTGGGGGTGGTGTTTTAGGGTTCAGGGCAGTGCAGTGGTGTTCGGGCAGTGTAGGGGGTCATGTAGGGGTGGTGTTTTAGGGTTTAGGGCAGTGCAGTGGTGTTCGGGCAGTGTAGGGGGTTGTGCTGGGGTGGTGTTTTAGGGTTTATGGCAGTGCAGTGGTGTTGGGGCAGTGTAGGGGGTCGAGCAGGGGGGTGGTGTTTTAGGGTTTAGGGCAGTGCAGTAGTGTTCGGGCAGTGTAGGGGGTCGTGCTGGGATGGTGTTTTAGGGTTTAGGGGAGTGCAGTGGTGTTGGGGCAGTGTAGGGGTTTGTGCAGGGGGTGGTTTTTTAGGGTTAAGGGCAGTGCAGTGGTGTTCGGGCAGTGTAGGGGTCGTGCAGGGGGTGGTGTTTTAGGGTTTAGGGCAGTGCAGTGGTGTTCGGGCAGTGTAGGGGGTCATGCAAGGTTGGTGTTTCAGGGTTCAGGGCAGTGCAGTGGTGTTCGGGTAGTGAAGGGGGTCGTGCAGGGGGTGGTGTTTTAAGGTTCAGGGCAGTGCAGTGGTGTTCGGGCAGTGTAAGGGGGCGTGCAGGAGTGGTGTTTTAGGGTTCAGGGCAGTGCAGTGGTGTTCTAGCAGTGTACGGGGTCATTCTGGGGGTTCTGTTTTAGTGTTTTGGGTAGTGCACTGGTTTCCGGGCAGTGTAGGGGGTCGTGCTGGGGTGGTGTTTTAGGGTTTAGGGCAGTGCAGTGTTTTTCAGGCAGTGTAGGGGGTCGTGCTGGGGGTGGTGTTTTAGGGTTTAGGGCAGTGCAGTGGTGTTCGGGCAGAGTGGCGGTCGTGCAGGGGATGGTGTTTTAGGGTTAAGGGCAGTGCAGTGGTGTTCGGGCAGTGTAGGGGTTGTGATGGGGGTGGTGTTTTAGGGTTTAGGGCAGTGCAGTGGTGTTCGGGCAGTGTAGGGGTCATGCAGGGGGGTGGTGTTTTAGGGTTTAGGGCAGTGCAGTAGTGTTGGGGCAGTGTAGGGGATCGTGCTGGGATGCAGTTTTAGGGTTTAGGGCAGTGCAGTTGTGTTAGGGCAGTGTAGGGGGTCGTGCAGGGGTGGTGTTTTAGGGTTTAGGGCAGTGCTGTGGTGTTGGGGCAGTGTAGGGGGTCATGCAGGGGTGGTGTTTTAAGGTTTAGTGCAGTGCAGTGGTGTTTGGGCAGTGTAGGAGGTCGTGTAGGGGTGGTGTTTTAGGGTTTAGGGCAGTGCAGTGGTGTTCAGGCAGTGTAGAGGGTCATGCAGGTGTGGTGTTTTAGGGTTCAGTGCAGTGGTGTTCAGGCAGTGAAGGGGTCATGCAGGGGGTGGTGTTTTAGGTTTCAGGGCAGTGCAGTGGTGTTTGGGCAGTGTAGGGGGTCATGCAGGGGTGGTGTTTTAAGGTTTAGTGCAGTGCAGTGGTGTTTGGGCAGTGTAGGAGGTCGTGTAGGGGTGGTGTTTTAGGGTTTAGGGCAGTGCAGTGGTGTTCAGGCAGTGTAGAGGGTCATGCAGGTGTGGTGTTTTAGGGTTCAGTGCAGTGGTGTTCAGGCAGTGTAGGGGGTCGTGCAGGGTTGGTGTTTTAGGGTTCAGGGCAGTGCAGTGGTGTTTGGGCAGTGTAGGGGTTCGTGCAGGGGTGGTGTTTTAGGGTTCAGGGCAGTGCAGTGGTGTTTGGGCAGTGTAGGGGGTCGTGCTGGGGGTGGTGTTTTAGGGTTCAGGGCATTGCAGTGGTGTACAGGCAGTGGTGTTCGGACAGAGTAGGGGGTCATGCTGGGGTGGTGTTTTAGGGTTTAGGGCAGTGCAGTGGTGTTTGGCAGTGTAGGGGGTCGTGCAGGGGGGTGGTGGTTTAGGGTTTAGGGCAGTGGACTGGTGTTCGGGCAGTGTAGGGGGTCGTGCAGGAGGTGGTGTTTTAGGATTCAGGGCAGTGCCGTGGAGTTTGGGCAATGTAGGGGGTTGTGCAGGGGGTGGTGTTTTAGGGTTTAGGGCAGAGCAGTGGTGTTCAGGCAGTGTAGGGGGTCATGCAGGGGGTGGTGTTTTAAGGTTTAGGGCAGTGCAGTGGTGTTTGGTCAGTGTAGGGGGTCGTGCTGGGGGTAGTGTTTTAGGGTTCAGGGCAGTGTAGTGGTGTTTGGGCAGTGTAGGTGGTCATGCAGGGGTGGTGTTTTAGGGTTCAGGGCAGTGCAGTGCTGTTCGGGCAGTGTAGGGGGTCGTGCAGGGATGATGTTTTAGGGTTTAGGGCAGTGCAGTGGTGTTCGGGCAGTGTAGGGGGTCGTGCAGGGTTGGTGTTTTAGGGTTCAGGGCAGTGCAGTGGTGTTTGGGCAGTGTAGGGGGTCGTGCTTGGGGTGGTGTTTTAGGGTTCAGGGCAGTGCAGTGGTGTTTGGGCAGTGTAGGGGGTCGTGCTTGGGGTGGTGTTTTAGGGTTCAGGGCATTGCAGTGATGTACGGGCAGTGGTGTTCGGACAGCGTAGGGGGTCATGCTGGGGGTGGTGTTTTTGGGTTTAGGGCAGTGCAGTGGTGTTCGGCAGTGTAGGGGGTCATGCAGGGGGGTGGTGGTTTAGGGTTTAGGGCAGTGGAGTGGTGTTCGGGCAGTGTAGGGGGTCATGCAGGGGGTGGTGTTTTAGGATTCAGGGCAGTGCAGTGGAGTTCGGGCAGTGTAGGGGGTCATGCAGGGGGTGGTGTTTTAGGGTTTAGGGCAGAGCAGTGGTGTTCAGGCAGTGTAGGGAGTCGTGCAGGGGGTGGTGGTTTAAGGTGTAGGGCAGTGCAGTGGTGTTCGGTCAGTGTAGGGGGTCATGCTGGGGGTAGTGTTTTAGGGTTCAGGGCAGTGTAATGGTGTTCGGGCAGTGTAGGTGGTCATGCAGGGGTGGTGTTTTAGGGTTCAGGGCAGTGCATTGGTGTTCGGGCAGTAAAGGGGTCGTGCAGGGGGTGGTGTTTTAGGGTTCAGGGCAGTGCAGTGGTGTTCGGGCAGTGTAGGGGGTCGTACAGGGGTGGTGTTTTAGGATTCAGGGCAGTGAAGTTGTTTTTGGGCAGTGTAGGGTGTCGTGCTGGGGGTGGTGTTTTAGGGTTCAGGGCAGTGGAGTGGTGTATGGGCAGTGGTGTTTGGGCAGAGTAGGGGGTCGTGCAGGGGGTGGTGTTTTAGGGTTCAGGGCAGTGCAGTGGTGTATGGGCAGTTGTGTTTGGGCAGTGTAGGGGGTCGTGCTGGGGGTGGTGTTTTAGGGTTTAGGCCTCTGTAGTGCAGTGGTGTTCGGGCAGTGTAGGGGGTCGTACAGGGGGTGGTGTTTTAGGGTTTAGGGCAGTGCAGTGGTGTTCGGGCAGTAGAGGGTGTCATGCAGGGGGGATGTTTTAGGGTTCAGGGCAGTGCAGTGGTGTTAGGCAGTGTAGGGGGTCATGCAGGGTGGTGGTGTTTTAGGGTTTAGGGCAGTGCAGTGGTGTTCAGGCAGTGTAGGGGGTCATGCAGGGTGTGGTGTTTTAGGGTTCAGGGCAGTGCAGTGGTGTTTGGGCAGTGGTGTTTGGGCAGTGTAGGGGGTCGTGCAAGGGGTGGTGTTTTAGGGTTTAGGGCAGAGCAGTGGCTTTCAGGCAGTGTAGGGGGTCATGCAGGGGGTGGTGTTTCAGGGTTTAGGTCAGTGCAGTGGTGTTTGGGCAGTGTAGGGGGTCATGGAGGGGGGTGGTGTTTTAGGGTTCAGGGCAGTGCAGGGTTGTTCGAGCAGTGTAGGTGGTCATGCAGGGGTGTGGTTTTTTAGGATTCAGGGCAGTGCAGTGGTGTTCGGGCAGTGTAGAGGTCATGCTGGGGATGGTGTTTTAGGGTTTAGGGCAGTGCAGTGGTGTTCAGGCAGTGAAGGGGTAATGCAGGGGGTGGTGTTTTAGGGTTCAGGGCAGTGCAGTGGTGTTTGGGCAGTGTAGGGGGTCGTGCAGGGGTGGTGTTTTAGGGTTCAGGGCAGTGCAGTGGTGTTTGAGCAGTGTAGGGGGTCGTGCTGGGGGTGGTGTTTTAGGGTTCAGGGCAGTGCAGTGGTGTAAGGGCAGTGGTGTTCGGGCAGAGTAGGGGGTCGTGCTGGGGTGGTGTTTTTGGGTTCAGTGCAGTGGTGTTTGGGCAGTGTTGGGGGTCGTGCAGGGGATTGGTGTTTTAGGGTTCAGGGTAGTGCAGTGCTGTTCTGGAAGTGTAGGGGGTCGTGCTGGGGGTGGTGTTTTAGGGTTCAGGGCAGTGCAGTGGTGTTCGGGCAGTGTAGGGGGTGGTGCAGGGGGTGGTGTTTTAGGGTTCAGGGCAGTGCAGTGCTGTTCGGGCAGTGTAGGGGGCCGTGCAGGGGGTGGTGTTTTAGGGTTCAGGGCAGTGCAGTGCTGTTTGGGCAGTGTAGGGGGTTGTGCAGGGGGTGGTGTTTTAGGGTTTAGGGCAGTGCAGTGCTGTTCGGGCAGTGTAGGGGTCATGCTGGGGGTTCATGCAGGGGGTGGTGTTTTAGGGTTTAGGGCAGTGCAGTGGTGTTCGAGCAGTGTAGGGGGTTGTGCAGGGGGTGGTGTTTTAGGGTTTAGGGCAGTGCAATGGTGTTCGGGCAGTGTAGGTTGTCATGTAGGGGGTGGTGTTGTAGGTTTTAGGGCAGTGCAGTGGTATTCGGGCAGTGTAGGGGGTTGTGCAGGGGGTAGTGTTTTAGGGTTTAGGGTAGTGCAGTGGTGTTTGTGTAGTGAACAACGCATGCGCTGCATCGCTAGGCGATACCTAAAAAGCATTTCACCAAGATGGCAGCCAACACTTCCTGGATTGAAGTGTTAGCAGCCAATTAGAACCAAGCTTGTGCAGTTAGGTCTCGCTCTGAAATATAAAGATTTTTTTCCTTTAATATCTAAAAAACTACTGAACGGATTTCCACCATTTAATAAAAAAAGGACGCTTTCTGAGCCAAGCACTACTTTTTTGGCAAATTTGGTGTAATTCCGTTCAGCAGTTTGAGCTGTAGCCGTGTCTAAAGTTTCCTATGGGAAACTGATTTTCCGACCTCTATATTTTTAATTTCTCAGGAACTACTGAACGCATTTACACCATTTAACAAAAAGGGCTCTTTCTGAACCAAGGGCTACCTTTTAGCAAAATTTGGTATAATTCCGTTCAGCAGTTCGGGCTGTAGCTGTGTCTAAAATTTCCTATGGAAAATAACATGGAGAAAACACATTTTGGGACCCGCCTTTTATCTCGGCCCCCGCTCAGTGACTCACCCCGAAACTTTCAAGGCTGGAGCTGACCGGAGCGCCCCTCTAGTTTTGAAAAATTCGCGATGATTCGTCAAACGACGCCAAAGTTAATGGGAAAACAAAAAATGCTTTTCTTATGGAAAATAGGTTCTAACTATAACTACCTACTGGCGACCGCCAGTAGGTAATATACACATATATATATATATATATATATATATATATATATATATATATATATATATATGTATATATATATATTACCTACTGGCGGTCGCCAGTAGGTAGTTATAGTTAGGACCACGTTTCCATAGGAAATCCGCAACATTCTATTTTGAATAACTTTGGCGCCGGTCGACGAATCCTCGCGAATTTTTCAAAATAGGTGGGGCGCTACGGTCCGCTCCTTCCCTGAAAGTCTCGGGGGGATTCGTCAAGCGGGGGCTGAGATAAAAGGGGGGTCCCAAAACGCGTTTTTCCCATGCATTTTTCCATAGGACCTTTAGACAGGACTACAGCCCGAACGGCTGAACAGAATTACTAGAAATTTGGCAGAGAGGTAGTCCTCAGGTCAAGGAACTGCCTTTTGTAGGTTTGGTGTAAATCTGTTCAGTAGATTCTGAGAAAATAGCCTTTAAATCAATATATATATCTGAGCCAGCTTACGGTGCGCTTACGGTACGCTTACCGTACGCGTACGGTGGCGTGCGCGAGCGCGATTCTGATTGGCTCTTAGATCTTAGTAAACATTCGAATCGGTCGAAACCAGGAAGCGGCGGCCGCCATTTCGTGTGTTTCACTCAGAAAAAAAAGAGTGATAACAAGAAAAGGGGGCAAGGAGGAGAGTTACAGACCCCCTAACATTTGTAAGGTGGTCAAAGAAGGACAGAAAAGTACAAAGAAAACATTTATTGATTTTAAAAAAAATCGCGGGGTACGCGTACGGTAAGCGTACGGTAAAAAAAAAAAAAAAAAAGAAATGAAAATCAGATTTAAGTGTTTAGATATTAGGGTGCTCTAAAAAGAGCCGTTGTGTTTATGAAGTGATTTTTAGTGGTACCTACAAGTAAGTACCGATGCAGAGTCTAAGGTTCAAGAGGAAGACTGTTCCCTTCATCATTGAAGTGCACACCATCTCCTCTATAAATGTCTTGCATGTCATAACGCAAGTTGTTGTGGTAAATGGAACCCATACCATAGTCACGGAGGAAAGCAGAAACAGATTTGTTGACGTGCTTTCTTGCTTTGTCAATCTGCGGACAGAAATGATTGGACCAGTTCCATTTTTGCCTTTGGCATATGTTAGAAAACACAAAGGCAGTTTTAGGGAAAAGTGAAAACAGTTGTGCAAAGGTGTCCTTCATAAGCATTTCCAGACCTACCCCAGTCAAAGTGCCTAGGTCATTGCCACCACAGTGCACTATTATGAGGTCAGGGTGTTGGTTTTGCATGAAGGATTTCACCAATGGCATCAATTGGTGCCACTTTAACCCTCTCTGACCAATCCATTTAATGTCTACATTTGGCAAAGCAAGGTCTCTCACCATACCTGTTTTCTCTGCATACTTTTCACTCCAGAAGACATAGCTGTGCCCTACAATCCACACTGTGAACATCTTCAAAGGAGAACTGGATGCACTCAGGAGGTGTAATTCAGTAGAATGGCAATATGAAAAGAAAGACAGTTTGGAAATGGAGGCATACATATTTTTTTCATAAAAAAAAGAACTGATTGGCTGTTTCATACCATTCTAGAATAAAAACTAGGCTGTATGTGTAAATTAATAGAAGCATGTTTTGTATTGGTACAGAAAAATGTGTTACCAAAGAACAGTACTATGGATTTGCTGTTAGGTTTGAAAAGTCAAGCACTCTTGCTCTGTGGAATTGAAACATTGTTTGGCGAACTTCTGACCTGACTCCACACAGCAGTGTTCCATGAGCTGTTGCTATGGTAGCAGGCAGAAGTCAAGTTGGGGGAAGGGTACTAGGCAGAAGTCAAGTTGGGGGAAGGGTACTTTTGGAAAAGGGTTGGTTTTCAACCAATAGAAATGTGTGATTACATTTGAAAAAAAGGGGCAAGCACTGAGATTTGAAACTAACATGTATATGTGTGGAAAAAGAGAGGGAAAGTTTGCCATTATCTGGTTCTGCTGAGAGGAGAGAAGTGTAAAGAACAGAGATCCTGGCTCTGATAATCTGCTGTTTGAGTGCCACATTTCTTTCACAACTAACTAATTTTAAAGGTGAGTTTAGAGTTTGAGAGGGGATGTATATGGTAAATTAAGAAATGAATAATAGAAATGCAATTCTTTTTGTTGAAGTTGTGTTTATTATTTTCTGTTTTGGGAGAAATTTAAATGTGAGGAACAAGTAAAATAATATGGACTATGTTTTCACAATAAATTAAGGTGTACTGGTATAATAAAAGAACAGTTTAAGGGTTTGAGGTTGGACTCAGTAATGCAAATACATTCAGCATCACTAAGGCTGTTTGCCCTTGCTGGAGTGTAGGCAGTCACCCAGGTTACAAATGGTGCTGGTCTGAAAAAGCAGTTTGGACATGTGCTTTTTAAAAAATCTGAAAAGTGGATTCATAATGTGTCAGTCTGTAAAAGTGTTTATCACTTGCCAAAAAAAAGAGCAGTAAGTGTGCTTTCAAATTGGCAAAGAAATTTCGTTTTGTGACTAATGTGAAAACATGACTCTGTGTGCAAAGAGGAATTATAGGCAGAGATTTATTGCGTATTGCTCTGGTGATTTCACAGTTGCATTAGATGGAAAGGGTGAGCCATTTTTTGGTGCAGAAGCAGACTCTTAGCACACAGCCAGCTGCTTACTATGTGGAATCATGCACAGTATTCACAAGCGAGTGGGGTTTGAGGTTTCAGTCAGTAATGCAAATACATTCAGCATCACTAAGGCTGGTTGCCCTTGCTGGAGTGTAGGCAGTCACCCAGGTTACAAATGGTGCTGGTCTGAAAAAGCAGTTTGGACATGTGCTTTTTTAAAAATCTGAAAAGTGGATTCATAATGTGTCAGTCTGTAAAAGTGATTATCACTTGCCAAAAAAAAGAGCAGTAAGTGTGCTTTCAAATTGGCAAAGAAATTTCGTTTTGTGACTAATGTGAAAACATGACTCTGTGTGCAAATAGGAATTACAGGCAGAGATTTATTGCGTATTGCTCTGGTGATTTCACAGTTGCATTAGATGGAAAGGGGGAGCCATTTTTTGGTGCAGAAGCAGACTCTTAGCACACAGCCAGCTACTTACCATGTGGAATCATGCACAGTATTCACAAGCGAGTGGGGTTTGAGGTTTCAGTCAGTAATGCAAATACATTCAGCATCACTAAGGCTGGTTGCCCTTGCTGGAGTGTAGGCAGTCACCCAGGTTACAAATGGTGCTGGTCTGAAAAAGCAGTTTGGACATGTGCTTTTTAAAAAATCTGAAAAGTGGATTCATAATGTGTCAGTCTGTAAAAGTGATTATCACTTGCCAAAAAAAAGAGCAGTAAGTGTGCTTTCAAATTGGCAAAGAAATTTCGTTTTGTGACTAATGTGAAAATATGACTCTGTGTGCAAATAGGAATTACAGGCAGAGATTTATTGCGTATTGCTCTGGTGATTTCACAGTTGCATTAGAAGGAAAGGGGGAGCCATTTTTTGGTGCAGAAGCAGACTCTTAGCACACACCCAGCTGCTTACCATGTGGAATCATGCACAGTATTCACAAGCGAGTGGGGTTTGAGGTTTCAGTCAGTAATGCAAATACATTCAGCATCACTAAGGCTGGTTGCCCTTGCTGGAGTGTAGGCAGTCACCCAGGTTACAAACGGTGATGGTCTGAAAAAGCAGTTTGGACATGTGCTTTTTAAAAAATCTGAAAAGTGGATTCATAATGTGTCAGTCTGTAAAAGTGATTATCACTTGCCAAAAAAAAGAGCAGTAAGTGTGCTTTCAAATTGGCAAAGAAATTTCGTTTTGTGACTAATGTGAAAACAAATGTAGTAATATATTTAAATAAAATAAAGGAATTTTTTTTTAGTTTTTTTCAGGTATTGCTGAAGAGCAGTGAACAAAATTTAAGATGCCTACAAAATCCAGAGTAAAAAAAGACCACAAAAAAAACCTATATTTGAAGACAACTGGAGGACCTAAGTTAGTTGAAGATGCTCATGTTGGGAAAAAGAAAAAATCTTCTGGTAAGCAGACAAAAAAATTTCTAAAAAACATATTCAAAAAAGTAAAAATGTACAAAATGTCTGTACTGGAAAGAATGATTTCAATTGAAAAGCACAGGAAAAAATTGAGAATTTAGTTAATGCAAATATACCTTCTGCAACTAAAAAGATTAACTTAAACAGAAAAACAGCGTTTAAAGAGATACGTAGAAAAATGTTTCAGAGAAGAGTTATGTCCAATTTGATAAAGGATGTGAAGAAATATAAGCAAAAGGCTAAGTTTTATAAGAGAAAAAAAGAAATTGAAGCCATTGCAGCAAAGGCATTAGAATAAAAAGGAAACTATTCATTTTAATTTTGAATAGGATGCGTACATTAGACAAAATGGTTAATGTACTGAAATCACATAGCAAAAGGAAAAGAGTAGTGAACAGAACAAACTTTTCTAAAGTGTTTTTAGGAAAATGGATGCATAGTTCAAGTAGTGAACCTTTTTTTAATGAAGAGAGTTATTTTCAAAGTAATAGTTTGCTGCATGCAGTTGACACCAGAGGTCGTGCTTATGAAGTGAAAAATGGTTGCATAATGGAGAAGGAGATAATGGTTCCAAGAGATGAGGTACAAGTGATGGCGGATGAGGCTATGGGGAGACGTCCTAAAGCCCCAGTGTACACTTGGAATTGTAGTAGTATTTGCACTGTGCGTCAGGAATCTATTGATAAATTTCGTGAGTTTCTAAGAGAATATAGCAAAAAAAGTGTAAAACAGAAGATTAAGGTGCTTCAAAGTTTGGATCCATGCAGAGTGAGAGAGAATACTGGTTTGCAGGGTCATTCTCTGGCTTGTCTATCTAGAAAAGTGTGTAATAGTGTTTTCCATCATTTTAGGATGCTGGCTGTTCATCATACTGAAATGAGAAAGTTTGTGAGACGGTTGTATTTTGCTAAAAGTCCAGCAATAAAGTTAGATGAATTGAATAGGGCTCTGTTCCGTGGAACGGTATCAGATGTAGAGAAGGTTGTTGATGAAATTCAGTTTTGTTACTTTGGTCCTGAACAAAACAGTGCAGAGAAGGACACAGTAAATGAGGAAGAAGTGGAAGAGAATGTAGAACCCTTTGTAAGTAAGACATTTAATGATCACATAACAAAATTTGCAATAATCTCTAATGAAAGACCAAATATTACTTGTATTTGTTGCCGCAGAACTCATTATAGAAAACAAACCAGGTATGTTGATCTCTACAGAAAGAGTGAAAATGAAGATAATTATAAGTGGAAGGATTTTGCCACATATATATTTCTTGGAAATTGTTTTGAATTGGGTGAAGTTCAGCGTATTTGTAAATACTGTTACAACAAGTTAGAGGAAAATAGAATGCCGACCAGAGCTGTACATAATAATTTAGAATTGGATGCTATTCCTGCTGAACTTTCTGAATTAAATACATATGAGTCTATACTCATTCAATGTGTTCATCCGTTCCAGACCATAGTACGTATGGAGCCCAAAACTGGTAAATTACCTCCTTCAGATTTACTGAGAGGTTTAAAAGGTAGAGTGGTGTATTTGCCCTTGGATTTGAAAAAAAATATGGAAACTATTGATGCGGATACTTTGGAAACTGAACCATTAATTATTCTGGTTAATGGTGTACCTACAAAGAATAAGAAGATTTGGCAGGAGCTGGTAGATGTACGGAAAGTACAAAGAGCAAATTTGTATTTGAAAAGGAATAACAAATGGTATGAATCAATTTATATAGAAGAAGAAGAAGAAGAAGAAGAAGATTGACAAGAAGACACAGAAACACCAACTGGAAAAATTGAAAAAGTGGACAAGTCAAAGGAAGAAGAAATTTATGAACATTTTAGCATACATCCTCTTCATTCAAAAGAAGTTATGGGAGACAATATTGATCTATTTCAGATGAAGAAAGCAAAAGGAACTCCCGTGAGTGTATGGGAGGAGAGCTTGGAAGCTCGATGTTTTCCCCAGCTGTTTCCTAAAGGAAAAGGAGGACGATACGATGAACGTCCGGAACAGATTCCAGCTTCTGAGTATCGGACTACAAGACTATATGCTGAAGATCCCAGATTTCGACAAAGTATTCCTTATTTGTTCCATCTTTTATTTGAAAGCGACTTGTCTGCATTGTCTTATGCAGTAAATCACATTTTAAAAAGTGGAGTACATTTGCAAAATGTGTCTGCTAAGGATTTTATGGAGAAAGTGCAGCACCGAGATGATCATTTGGAAACACAACTGATCAATCTGATGGCTTGTCAGCGTGGGACAAATGAATATTGGTACCGACGCCATGGTGAATTAAAATGCATGTTACGGAATTTAGGAACACCAACATGGTTCGTTACCCTAAGCTGTGCGGAGTACGCTTGGGATGATTTACTGGATTTTCTACGAGAGGCAAATTCAAACATTAAAAACATCGAATACAAGACAGCAGGAGAACTGTGCTCATTGGATCCGGTTAATGTTTGCAGATATTTCAATCATAGATTTGAGGCTATGATGTCCTTCATCTGCAATAAAAAAAATCCACCTCTAGGAGAAGTAGTGGATTTCTTTTGGAGAAAAGAGTACCAGGCAAGAGGTGCTCTTCATATTCATATGCTGTTGTGGATCAAGGATGCCCCAAAGTTTGGAACAGATACTGATGAAGCAGTGTTATCTTACATTGAAGAATATGCAACATGTGCTATACCAAAAAGCACAGAAGAGAAAAAGTTAAAGGAGCAAGTTTTACGTTTCCAAAGTCATCGGTGTAGAAAATACTGTCGACGGAAATACAAGAGCAAAGATAAATACTACACTAAATGTCGATTTGGATTTCCTAGACCTGTTCTTTCAAATGGAAGAGTTAACAGTTTTATGTCATCTGTGAGACATACTATCACAAGAAAATCACCTAAGAATACCTACAACCTTAAAAGAAAAGAAGAATCAAAAAATATAAATGACTACAACCCAGTGATTTTATCCATGTGGAACGCTAACATGGATATACAGTATGTAGCTGACAATTCCATTGCTGTTGCTCGATATGTAACGTCTTACATTACGAAATCAGAAAAAACAGAATTGAAGGAAATGTGGGAAGAGATTTCTCACGAGAAAACTGTCAGTAAGAAGCTGTACAGTTTCAGTTTGAAGATGTTATCGCATCGAGAAATTGGATCCTACGAATGTTCACATAGGTTATCTTCTGCAAGTCTCTACTCGAAATCAAGAAGAATAATTTGGGCAAGTTTAGGCCTTGCAGCAATGAGAAATCGGGTACTGAAATCTGTTGGAGAAATTGAATATTTGGCCGAGAATGACCCAGAAAGTACAGATATTTTGAAATCAAACATGTTGGACACACATTATCCCAAGAGAAGTCATCATCTGGAGAACATGTGTCTCTATGAAGTGCTGCAGAACTACATTTATTCACGGAAAGCCGCAGAAGACATCAACAATGGAAAATATAAAGTCATTGGTGAGGAAGGATGTTTGGTGAAGCAAACAAAAGGAAGTTTGATAAATCACCGGAAGCTGAGTTGCGACACTACTGACAAAAAGGAATTTTACTACTTGGCTCTTTTACAGCTGTTTAAACCATGGCGTACAGAGGATGAACTACTGGGAGAATTTCAAAGCTATGAAGATTCTTTTAATGCTTGCAAAGACAGCATACAATGCAATACATTCACAACTTATCTGCAAATGTTAAATGAAGAAATTGAACAGGAAACTACAATTGCAGCAGAAATAGCTAGAGACAGTTCTCAGGACAGCCAAAGTTCAGGAACACTCAGTCAAGATCCCCTAGGACAACCAATCGTTGAAAATGAAGCATCAATAGCCATGAATGAAGTGGAAACGGCTATGAATCAAGCTCAAGGAGAATTTATAGACTTACAAAATTTGGAAAGACAACTGAACGAAGAGCAGCAACAAGTTTATGAAGAGATCAGAAAAAAAATTGATCACGGATTTCTACATGAAAAAAAAGAGTGCTCATGCACATCATTTCATCCAATCAGGATGTATGTAAGCGGACAAGCTGGAACTGGAAAAAGTTTCCTAATAAAAGTCATCAGAAGCTACCTACAGCAAAAAACGGATTCTACTTTGTCTTGTGTGGTTACTGCTCCAACTGGGTTAGCAGCATATAACATAAAAGGAATCACTTTACATCGTTTGCTAATGTTACCAGTGGAGCATGAGAACAAAATACAATACAACAAGCTAACTGGAGAAGCATGCTTGGAAGTTTCAAGAGTATTGAAGAAGATGCAAGTTCTCATTATTGATGAGGTGAGCATGGTATCGAACTTAATGCTTGCCTTTGTGCATTTAAGAATGCAGCAAATTCTGAAGACAGACTATGACGTGTTATTTGGAGGAAAACACGTCATAGTTTTTGGAGATCTTTTGCAACTTACTCCAGTTAAAGGACAACCAGTGTTTAATACTGTGACACATGAAGACACGAAGAAGTCATTGAGAAGCATCGGTAATACAAATATTTGGTCCTTCTTTGAGTACAAGGAACTTACAACTAATATGAGGCAAGCAAACGATGAAGAATATGGAAGTATTCTGAAAGATATCAGGATTGGACTACTCACAGAAGCTGGCAAAAAAGCATTACAGAGTCGGCTGCTACATAATTTATTTCCAAAGGAAGAAATAGTTGCAGAGAAGATATACAAGAACATTGCAGAAAACAAAAGTGTCATCTGCTTAATGCCAACTCTACGTGAATGCTCAATATTCAATGAGGAACTTTTGAAATTGGAAAAGGAAGATATCAGGAAATTGGAAGCAGTGGACAAAATTGAGGATGGAAGAATTACTGTCACATTAACAGGCACACTGAAAAATAAATTGGATTCACTAAAGAAGAAAATTTCCAAAACAGCTGGATTAGAAAAAAATCTATATGTTTGCATGAACTGTAGAGTATTTTTAAGGAGAAATTTGGATGTTGAAAAAGGTTTAGTTAATGGAGCTATGGGAAGAGTTGTGGGTTTTATTAATTATCAGAAAAAAGATGGAATTGAATGTTTAAAAATAAAATTTGATCAGATAGAAGAAGTTAAAGACATTTGTCGTTGTTCAGTTCGTTTCATGCTTGTGAAAGACTTATATGTACGTAGGAAGCAGTTTCCGTTTTCGCTAGCATATGCTGTAACTATTCACAAGTCTCAAGGATTGACTGTAGATTGTGCATTTGTGAACATTGGTTCTACTGTGTTCAAAGAAGGTATGGCATATGTTGCTTTGTCACGAGTGAAAACATTATCAGGTTTATTCATGATAGACTTTGATGATTCAAAAGTTAGTGCTGATACAAATTGTGTAAAGGAGTATAATAGATTAAGAAGAAGCTATGCTCCTTATTTAGGTCAGTATCCTGTGTTGGAGAAACGTGTAGTTTCTCGTAAAAGGAGAAATGAGAATATATGTAATGAAGATGTAGAGAGGAGGAAAAAAAAGAGGAGTGATGTAATTGCAAGCAAAAAGAATAAGGAAAATGAAGAACAGGTTGTAGGATGTTATTTTGAAAATAGCTCTGGTGTCAACTGCTACGCTAATGTAGTGCTGAATGTTGCATTTTATCTGGAAAGTTTGCAAGAGCAGATAATAGTAAATCAGGGAAAAAGATTCTGTTCTGTGCTGAGTCTCCTTTTTGAAAAGCTGAGTAATGATAAAACTCAAATAGAAAGTGCTACTGAAATTAGAAAAGTTTTAGATGTATGTTCAGGACGAACACAGTTTTCTCAAAATGTACAGCAAGACACACAGGAATTCTTGATTTATTTTCTTCAGGTACTGGAAGAAGAAGGGGTTCCCATTGAAAATTTATTTGGTCTCTCTTATAAATGGGAACATAGTTGTGAAAACTGTTATAATATATGTGGCTCTAATGTTGATTCTGAAAGGTTTATTTATTTAACATTGCCAGAGAGTAAAACAGTCACTTTTGCTAAATTAGTTAAAGATGCTAATCATAGCATGCAATGCGGTGAGTGTAAATCTGACATGTTTTCAACATCAATTTTAAAGGAATACAGACAGTATGTAATTTTAATGATGCAACGATGTAGAGCTGATGGTTCAAAATTGGATACTTTAATAAAGAAGTTTACAGGACAGCAATTATCAATTTCAGGAAAAACTTTTGTAACAGTTGCAATAATTTTCCATGATGGACCTACTGTAACTTCTGGTCATTACACAGTTTATCTTAAATGTGAAAAAGGCTGGACACTGTGTAATGATTCCCAATTGATTTTTAAGCAACGTTTGCCTTTTGATTTAGCAAATTCCTATCTAATCTTCCTGAAACCTAAATTTTAGAGAGATTTGGCAACATCTGGACAAAACAATTTTACCATTTTATTGGATTACCATTTGGAATTTACAAATAAAAAGATTTAACAAATTATCATTTGGCCTAATGGAAAGGTAACCAATTGTAATGTGGAATTTTTCCATTTTTTAAGGAAACTTTGGAAAACCAAAAATTTAGAAAAAATCGGTAACATCTGCACAATTTAAATTTTGGAATGTTATTGGATTGCCATTGGAAATTTTTTCAAAAAAGATTTTTAAAATTACTATTTGGCCATGCGGAAAAGTAAACAATTCTATTGTGGACTTATTTAATTATTAATTAATCTTTCGGAAACCAAAATGTTACAGAGAATCGGTGACATCTGTACAATTTAAACTTTTGTTTTTTATTGGATTACCATTGGAAATTAAACAAAAAAAGAATTTTAAAATTACTATTTGGCCTAAAGGAAATGGAACCAGATGTATTGTGGAGTTATTTGACATATATTATTGTGATTATACTTCTGAAACAAAAATATCAGACGGTATTTTCAAGAAATAAGTATTGATATTAGATGATATTTTTTAAGAATATTATGCATTTCTATAAAGTTATGTTTATGCAAAAAGAGATTGTGGGCTTTTTTAAAAACAATCTTTGAGATTGTTAATTTTTTTTTTGCCTGCTGTTAAATGATGAATGCAATTGCTTTCACAATTTATAGTGAAATGCAATATTTTCTGAAAACAGCAAAAAAAAGCCAAAAATATTTTTTGAAAAATATGTAAATATGTGTACTGTATTATTAAATGTTTTATTAAATATTAATACTTTTTTCTTTTTTTTCAGATTGAGATAGAAAATTTTCGAAAACTAGAACCATTTTTAAAGCAATTAAAAAAAAAATTAAATGAATAAATCTTTTTTTGAGTGGGTATGGTAAGTCAATAATGTCATGGTCCCTTTTTTCCACTTCTCTACAATCACATTTTCAGTTTTTAATTGTAGTCTCTCAAGGACCTTGTAATGTGATAATTGATTTTTAGTGTTTTTAAAAAAAAAAAATTACGCGTACTGTAAGCGTACGGTAAAAAAAAAAAAAAAAAGTTTTACAAAAAATATATAAAAAATAGATGAAAGGTAAGGTTGGCTCTTAAAAGAGCCGTTGTGTTCATGCAGGGACAGAGGAAAGAAAGATTGGGAATATTAGACGGTACGACAAGTGTGCTGATCTATTTTACTGTTCACTAGGGAAATACTGGTCTCCCTATAAGTAATTAGATCGTGACAAGTGGCGCACCGTACTTCAACCCTCGCAAACCGAGGGTTAATTTCCAGAGGACCAGAAAAAGGAGATGCTCCCCCCACAGATGAAGGGCTCACCTGACCTGCAGAAGAAGGACTCGGCCCTGCAGATGATGGTCCAGGCTGAGCTGCTGTGGATGTGCTTGGTTGATTTACTGAAGGGTTACCTTCAGTAAGTCGAGCATGTGTCCTTTTGTGTACATCCTTAAGGTGTCTCATCATGGTGTGATTCCCAAAGGAATACTTCCTGTCAGGATTACCTCTTGAAAGTACACGCTTACACAGCTTGCAAGTCACTAAGGGTGCATTTACCTTTTGCTGGCCTTCTGGAAAAGTAAAATACTCCCATACGTAAGAGGTCTTTTGTTTCCTCGCTCTCTGCCTCAAGGTAGTGCTGATTGCCTCACTCTCAGAAGAGCTCTGCTGTTCTGCCATCGTATCACAAAGACAAGCCAGCTCCTTCTCCTAAGGGATCACAAGCAGAAATGAGGGGAATGGGTGTGGTGTAGGAGAGTTCTAGAACTGAAAGTAGTTTCAACCAATCAAAAGTTGTGTTTCATGATCACATGACCTACCGTACGCTTACGGTACGCTTATGGCAAAAGTACGCATGCGCGTAAAAAAGACACACGCTCGCGCGCATGCGCATAACAGTCACTCCCCGACACTTCCGCGTAACGTGCGCGTGTAGCGTACACACGTACCCGCCCCACGCGGAGTACGCGCGGCTACGCAAATTGCGTAACTATACGCAAACAGCGTAGATAAATTACGGACATTGCGTAAACCGTACGCTTACCGTAAGCTTACCGTACGCGCACTAAAAAAAATTAAGAAAAAATGTATTGCTAATAAATTTTACCTGTTTATTTTATAAAAAATGTTTTAAAAAAAACATATTGTAGAATTTTAAAAATTTAACCATAGTCTTTAAAAAAGGATAGAAAATTAAAATAAAAATATGTAAAAAAAAAAGAAGAAAAAAAAAAAATTAGCATTTAAAAAACCTTGCAAATTCACTGAAAAAACCATGGGTTTCACACACGTTATAGTTAGGAATTAGCATTTAAAAAACCTTTGAAATTCACTGAAAAAAACATGGGTTTCACACACGTTATAGTTAGGAATTAGCATTTAAAAAACCTTAGAAATTCAATGAAAAAACCAAAGGTTTCACACATGTTATAGTTAGCTGGACATTTCACTCGTAAAAAACCAATGAAATTCCCCCGTTATAGTTAGTTCAGCTAACTATAACTCGCGCGCCCGCAATGCACTACTGATGACGTCACATATTACATCACTCATGACATGGTCAGTGACATCACTCATGACATCACTGATGACATCTCAAATGACATCACTGATGACATTATCCTTGTGACAGAGTGGTAGACCTCCTCTCACCCTAATATAACCTTTGATACAAACATTCAAAAATAGAGACTAAAATTTTCAAAAAAATGGACATACCAATAACAGTTACAACAACCTATTCAGTAATTCTAAGATCCACATACACATCCACTCATCCACCAACAATCCTATACAGTCACTCATACATGTACTCACACATCATATGTACTCATACACCTAAACATCCTGTAACACAATGCCACTCATCCATAGAGTTACTCACACATAGTCACTCATGCTAATAAAGAATCAAACATCCATTTACTTGCATATACAGTTATACACACACCACCACACTTACTTTTACAGAAACTTACACATACTTAGTCTTTTAAACAATCACTTATAGAAACACATACTTATTCATACAGGAACACTTCCAATCTCTCACTCTCACATATACTCACTTATATACACCAATAGTCACATATACTAGTTTAAAACATATGTAGTTACGTATGAAGACACTATTGAGACAGTCATTCACTCACTAACACACCCATGCACACACTCATCCACCCATACAGTCCTGCACACATGCTGTCTTCAACACATACAAACAGTGAGTCACTCATTCATGCATCTATGCACTACGTAATATCCCCCACCGCACCATGAAGACACTCAGACACTCATACTGATACTCAAAAAACCAACTATTAACCTATATAGACACTCATGTAGCTACTCACCAACCCATGCAGCCACTTATATACAAAGTGAGAGACTGATACAGGTATTTACACATTTAAACATTACTCACTAAGCCATGTATTCAAAAAGATACACTTAATCAGTCAGTTATACAATCAATTTTTCAGAAACAAATCATCAATTTAGACACTTATATACTCATTTATTCTTCCATCGACCTTGAGATATACATATATAAAACATATTTAATTTTCAGAAAAACACACATTCATTGGATGATGTCATCAGTGATGTCATTTGAGATGTCATCAGTGATGTCATGAGTGATGTCACTGACCATGTCATGAGTGATGTAATATGTGACGTCATCAGTAGTGCATTGCGGGCGCGCGAGTTATAGTTAGCTGAACTAACTATAACGGGGGAATTTCATTGGTTTTTTACGAGTGAAATGTCAAGCTAACTATAACATGTGTGAAACCTTTGGTTTTTTCATTGAATATATATATATATATTGGTATATATGTATATATTCACTTAAAAAACCATAGGTTTCACACATGTTATAGTTAGCTGGACATTTCCCTCGTAAAAAAACAATGAAATTCCCCCGTTATAGTTAGTGCAGGCAACTATAACTCACGCGACCGCAATCCTCTGCTGATGACGTCAGATATTACATCACTGTATTTAGACACCTATTTACCCATGTCTTCTTCCATTAATCTTTAGCTATACATATCTTACAAATATTTATTTTACAGAAAGACACATATTTAATCAGTGATGTAATATCTGACGTCATCAGCAGAGGATTGCGGTCGCGTGAGTTATAGTTGCCTGCACTAACTATAACAGGGGAATTTCATTGGTTTTTTACGAGGGAAATGTCCAGCTAACTATAACATGTGTGAAACCTATGGTTTTTTAAGTGAATTTGCAAGGTTTTTTAAATGCTAATTCCTAACTATAACGTGTGTGAAACCTATGGTTTTTTAAGTGAATTTGTACGGTTTTTTAAATGCTAAGTTATGTATTTATTAATATTTATTTTTTCAGGTTCTTCACCGTGCGCGCACGGTGCACTTCGCGCACCGTGCGCACGCTGTGGACGCTGGATGCGCGTCGCGCACCGAGCGCCCACGATGCGTTGTCGTTGCCGTGCGCGCACAGTGCGCGCACAGTGCGTGCACCCCGCGCTTTTTCGAAAAAACCAAAGATGTTTTTTTCATCTTTGGGGGTCCTTCAGTGACCCCCTGACAAAGGCTAGGGGGTCAGGAACTGTCCACCCTGCCCCCTTTTCACATTCTCCACCTTTGTTTTTCACTGCCTCAGACTGCGAGAGACAAAATGGCGGCCGACACTTCCTGATTTCGACCGACTGGAATGTTTACTGTCATGTAACCACCAATCAGAATTACGCTCGCGCACGTCAGCGTGCGCGTACGGTATGCTTACCGTACGCGCACGGTGCGCACTTATAGATATATATGTACATTTACCTGAAATTTTCTCAGGAACTACTGAACAGATTGACTCCAGATATTCAAAAGGCACATCCCTGACCTGAGGACTTTCTCTTTGCCAAATTTCAAATAATTCTGTTCAGCCGTTTGGGCTGTACCTTGGACTAAAGGTCCCTATGGAAAAATGCATGGGGAAAACGCGTTTTGGGACCACCCTTTTTTCTCGGCCCCCGCTTGACTACTCACCCCGAGACTTTCAGGGTAGGAGCGGAGCGGAGCGCCCCACCTATTTTGAAAAATTCGCGAGGATTCGTCAACCGGCGCCAAAGTTATTCAAAATAGAATTTTCAGATTTCCTATGGAAACACGGTCCTAACTATAACTATCTACTGGCGACCGCCAGTAGATAATATATATATATACACACATACACATACATACACACACGCAATATTTTGGTAGCTTACATACAATGCATAGAAGCTCAATTTCTTTTGTAGATATTTTTGATGCATCATTATTGTAATTTTATATTGTTGTTCTCAATATTCTGTCATACAACTGCCATGTGAATGTGGTAGCCCACAGCACTGCATCTCTATAAGCATTTCCATATCATGGTATGTTCACTGGAGATACAGTACACACGAGCACGTGGTACACAAAAGGAGAAGAGCAACCACTCCTGGTCCAAGCAGGTTCAATTTCTGTTAGGGCCTTTTGTCAGGTTGCTCATCAGTCTTCAATACTTATTATCAGATTGTTCCTTATGCCTATCGTTTGTTTATCATTCTTGAATATTTGTTTAAAAAAGAAGTTGGCAGGAACTCACTCATATTATGAACAAGAATTATCAATTTTCTCAAATATTTGTGTACTGTATAACTCAATTAGGTCACACTTAAGTGTGAAGAAGTATATAAGTATAAAAATCTTTGAGGATATGGTTAAAGAAATTAGCGAGGCTGAAAATCTTTCAAGAAGATTTACAATACTGGTTGCAAATTATCAATACTACGCAGGGTATGAGTCTTTCTCCTGCCGTTACAATTTACACATGTTGCCAAGCAGCCTCAGTACCTAGTAGTAAAGGTCACTGCACCACAAAGCCATAAGACTGAACTCCCTGATTACTTGAAAAGTAGCACAACTCTCCCAATGTAATGCACTGTTTTATATAACCTCGGAGAGTTAAGGTGTCAAAGTAACACTCAACATATGGCTCCTGGAGGGCAGGAAGGAACTGCCACTCTCTTGGCAGCTCCCCAAACACAACTAAAGCTCTCCTGGTGGGAACACGGTCCTCTTTTTGGCACCACCAGGTAAGTATTCAGATTTCCCAGCCCGTTGTGTGGGCTCATGGGCGATGCATGGCCCAGTTGATTCGATAGTTCAAGGTACTCCTCTTGATGCATCCACTGTTCTTGAGCACTGTGCTCTTTCTTTTTCATTGGATGCCCTGCCCAAATTGGGCACCCACAACGGGCACAATTGGGCCATGATGGAGTGCTGCCTCCCTAGCCGCCCTGCTGGTTCCTACGCCTATTATAAAGAAGCAATGGTCCTGGACCAATTATTCAAGGAAGAGTTAGATTAATAGAATTAACAACTTATTTGAGCTTACATTAATCAGCTCACAAACGTCTGTAAATCGTGAAAATAAATGTGCAGAAAAAACTACTAAGTATTATTACAATATATATTATTTAGTCATTTAAAGGAACAATCATTAGAGGGTCAAGAAGGTAGGAAAATGTTCTAGGGAACGTGTAAGAAGGAGTGCTCAAGTGTATATATAGGAGTCAAGAGGGCTCAAAGTGTGTAGAAAAGTAAAGGGCATATATTTACAAGACTGTACAAAACTGATAATCAATAAACAGTTAGATGCAACCTGGCCACATGCAAATTATTCATTTGAATTTGTAAGGAGAGTTTCCTTAAGGCTGTAAACCGGGGTAATGGGGAAGGAGAAATTGGTCCAGGTGCGGTAGGGGGTAGCGTCGACGTTTCGATCCGGCGTATCGGCAAAAGAGGGACTTTAATACCTCAGCTATGCGGATCTTCCTCAGGACAAGGGGACGGGTGAAGTGACCCTTATCACTCTTGCAATGCTCAATTGGAGTCCAAAACCTGGTTACACCAATGCCTGTAACGTGGCAAGGGCCAGCTAAGGACAATTCCCATTATTCAGTAGATATAGACCATGGCGGTGGTGCCCAAACCATCCATGGAACGTAATATTCAGATCCATATTTGTGGCAAAAGTAGCAACCGCGATGGAGTAAGGACGTCGATCAGATCGTCTCTAGTTGTGAAAATCATGCTGTGCCCTGGTATGCCTGATTCATTCAGCCAACTTTTGCCACAAATACGGATCTGAATATTACGTTCCATGGATGGCTTGGGCACCACCGCCATGGTCTATATCTACTGAATAATGGGAATTGATGAGGGTCACTTCACCCATCCCCTTCTCCTGAGGAAGATCCGCATAGCTGATCTTTTGCTGATAAGCCGGATTGAAACATCGACGCTACCCCCTACCGCACTTGGACCAATTTCCCCTTCCCCATTACCCCTATTTACAGCCATAAGGAAACTCTCCTTACAAATTCAAATGAATAATTTGCATGTGGCCAGGTTGCATCCAACTGTTTATTGATTATCAGTTTTGTACAGTCTTGTAAATATATGCCCTTTACTTTTCTACATACTTTGAGCTCTCTTGACTCCTATATATACACTTGAGCACTCCTTCTTACACGTTCCCTAGAACATTTTCCTACCTTCTTGACCCTCTAATGTTTGTTCCTTTAAATGACTAAAAAATATATTGTAATAATACTTAGTGTTTTTTTCTGCACATTTATTTTCATGATTTACAGACGTTTGGGAGCTGATTAATGTAAGCTCAAATAAGTTATTAATTCTGTTAATCTAACTCTTCCTTGAATAATTTGTCCAGGACCATTGTTTCTTTATAACAATCGATACCCAGGTCCAGGGACCTTTTGGGAATACCCCTTTGTTTATAATGGTTCCTACGCCTGGCACAACTGTTTGGAAGTCAAGACAGGAGTCAGAGTTCTGTTCCATCTCCTGCCTGCCACAAGCATGGCAAGGACTGTGGCACAGGTGTTCAACACTACCCCCATCGATTGGCATGGAGAGTGGAAGGAATCCAACAATGCTTCCAGGTCTCTGCCCCGAGCGACCCTGGATGTGGAGAGGAGAGTGCTTCACACTACATTTAGGGCACTTGCTCGTCCCAGCGAAATTTGCTTTACTCAAGCATGATGGCCCTCATCACCACTTCCTCCATAGAGCACTGACCCTCTCCAGGGAGTTAGTACCTGGGAAAGGATAGAAGCACCATTTGCACTCCCACATGCGACCTTCTCCTTGGCGAGCATAAATGGAACCAGGCTATAAGGATGCCATATAGCCCTTCCGTTGCCCCACCCCCCGCACCCCATGTTATGGTAAAGGCACCGCAGGGGACACCAAAGTAACTTCTGTACATGATATGCCTTTTCTCATCCTAGCAGAACTGTGGGCCTTCCAAGCAGGCCCAAAGGAATAGGCCCAAACAAATGGAGTTTTCTCTGGCCCCAAAGGACTGCTTTTACTGGGGTTTGGCTTGTTCAGCTCCTGGTGGCATCCCCCAGCCACCAGGAGTGCTTATTTTAGGTGTCCTGGACTTTAAAACAAAATTGTAATTCTGCAGGAGCTTTATTTCCCAACTGTGTATGTCCTAGTGTTCTCTTAGTTTCTCACATCCTATTGGTAAGACTCCTTGGTAGCACTCAGGACTTGCTCCACTGTATGGGCTCCTGGTACGTCTCTTTGGGCTGGAGTCTTCATTAGCAGCACCCCACAGACTTCAAAGCAGATTATCCTTTCAGCCTGTAATACTGAAGCCCCAACAGCTCCTAGACACATGCAAGGTACCAGTGTATCCATCAGGAGTCAGGGAACCCCGTCTAGGCATCACCCCCCCACCGGAGCAGCCCACAGAGATCCTAGGGGGACCCTCTCCTTCAGGACCCCTAGCAATTCCACCCCTCAACTGCCATTCAGAAGGAGGCAGAAAGTCAGTGCCATAGGTCCTTGAGACACAGAACCACTCACATGGGCATAGTATAAATCCAGAGGGTCTCACCATTCCAGACAGGGCTCTTCCACAAGGGGTCATTCTGTCCTTGGCTTCTGCTCAGCATCGTTGGACTTCAATTTGGAACCTTCAAGTGGTCAATGGTCAAAACTCTCTGTGAACTTTAAGCCCACCCTCGGGGGGCGCTAGAGGGCGCCAAACCAAGATGGCCGCACGCGAGTGAGGCTCCCGCCGGACCGGGCGATTCCGCTATCCTCTCCAGCATCCTGACAGCGTAATCCTCTGCCTCACCCCTACGGCTGGGTCCGCTGTGCCCTGGGGGACAATCTGGTGCCTGGCACGTCTGCGGGGGTGGCCGGAGTGCCCCGATATCCTCCATTGTTGTGCCGAGCGGAGTGGAGCTTACATCCGCGGCCTGTGCCTGACGGGGGACTCTGCACGCGAGCCCGGTGCTGCGGGGCCTATGCAGCGTGGACGGATCCCGGTCCCCAGAGCTGGTAGCTGAACCGGGCGATCATCGGCTGTCCCTGCCATCACTTGGAGATCTCGGAGGAGGTAGGCGGGGAACCCCCCTGTGACCTGGGCGCCCTGTGGGTCCTTCCCGCCCGCTGCCCCCTGCATCTGCCGGAGCCCGCTCCCGAGCCTCGGATTGGCGGGCTGCTGGTGTCGCTAAGTGGCTGTGCATGCCTGGGACTGCCGTGGCTGACTGGGGGGCAGAGATAAGCATCATAGCTCCCCCGCCGGTGTGAACGCTTGCCCGGGCCTGGCTGCGGGGGACGCACTTGGAGGGGCTGGTGAACGTCGACCAGCACGGTGCATCATACACCGCTTAGCCGGCTGGGTGGACCGAGAGGCCGGAGCGGTTGCTGTTGCCCCCCCCCCGCCGCTGGGTTGAGAGGCGGGGGCTGTGATCCTTCGATTGACTGGCCGCAGACCTGGGGCCGGGGCCGCTTGCGGTGGACCACGCTGTGGGGCCGCTTGGAGCGGGAGGATTGCGATCCGGACATCCCCCCTCCCCCCCACCCCGCTGCCATAGGGACGCTTGCTGCTGTCTACTGCGGGCCTGGGAGCGCTGCCTCGTGTGGTTCGGCCGGGGTGAGCCTGCTGGCCGTGGGGTCCCCCCCCCCTCCCTGATTGCTTGACCTGCCGCGGGTGGGGCGCCCTGAGGAGGCCGGTGGGCCGCGCCCCGAGTGGCCGTGCTCCTCGAGGATGACCTGGGAGTTGCGTCGGCCCGACTTGCACAAGCGGGTTGGCTGGTTCCGAGCGGGGCCCCCGGTGTCCCGGTGGTGCGTGCTCTCTCCTCGACTGCGCTGGCTGCGGGGTGAGCGTGGAGGGTCGGATGCCTGGCATCATGGGGCGCAAAGACGCTAAGCAGTCCAAATTGCCGTTTGAAACCCAAAAAGCCCCCGCGTCGTCGCCAGAGCCTGGCCCCTCCGCCGCCGGCCCTCCGGCCGAGGACTGGAAATCTCTCCGGCTGGGATTGAAACAAAGCCTATCGACCATAGACTCCAAGATTGACAACATTACGACCAGGTTGGATGGTGTGGTTGCCAAACTGGACCAGCATGACGCCCGCATAAAGGAGACTGAGGACAGGATCTCCACTCTGGAAGACGGCGCCACATCTGCGGACCGACATATGACACAAATGGACCGTCTTCTCAAAATAATCGCCGACAAGAACGAGGACCTAGAAGCGAGGTCCCGTCGTAACAACGTTCGCATCCTAGGCCTGGCGGAGACCACCAACACTGGGAAACTGGAGGTCTTCGTTGAGAACCTGGTGGCCGAACTGTTTGGTAGAGACTCCTTCTCCCCGCACCTCATCGTGGAGAGAGCCCACAGATCCCTTGCGGCCCGTCCCCCTCCTGGCGCCCAGCCACGGCCCATCATCGCACGTTTCCTCAATTATAGGGACCGGGACGTGGTGCTCAGACGCTCGAGAGAGATGGGAACAGTGAGTTACTGCAACACTACGCTGTCCTTCTTCCCCGATTTCACCGCATCTGTGCAGGAAGCCCGTCGGAAATTCACTGGGGTTAAGAAAAAATTGCAGTCCCGTGAGATTCCGTACGCGATGCTGTACCCCGCGAAGCTGAAAATCTCGCACCGTGGCAAACAACTGTTCTTCCAGCAGCCGCAGCAGGTGGAGGACTTCCTCAAACAACACAGCAGGGACTCGGCCAAAGAGGGCGCGGAGCCGCGGCGCTCTCGGTCGTCCTCGCCGACGGAGCGGCTGGACTGAGTGAGTTGGGGGGATGCTCCCCTTGGCTTGGTATGTCGCCGTGGCCGGACTTGCCTGAATGGGCCACCGTCACTCCTGGTGAGGTACTTCTATGTTTTTTCAAAAACATGTCACTTGAACTATCGCTGTCATACAATGTGCCCGGTCGCCCACCTCCGTCCCATACTGGGGCCCTGGAGTATGTCTGGGTCCTCGTGGGTGTAAGTAGGGAGGTGGTTGGCAGGTCTGGCGCCCCTAGAGTTCGATCCCCCAATGGGCGCTCCCCATTACGCCCCTTTCCTCATCAAGGCAGGGGTGGTTACTGCCATTGTTCTGGTTGTTACGATGGGTTTGGTTGGGGGGGTAGGGGATGGGAGGGCAAAGTGTACCCGGCCAGTTGGGGTTGCCGGCGTGGGTAGGTTGCTGTTCCGACTTTCTCCTAGGTTTATCGATGACTCCGGACAGGGTATGAACAGTCGAGTGGGGGGGTTAAATAATTTGGACCTAGGTTTGAAATGTTATGCTGAGTGCTATGTGCAATTCCGTGCTATGAATACATGCCACACACACCTTCACCCGGGTGAATGGGGGACCTAACTGACACGCGCCCTGCGCCTAACTTTCAGCTGCTCTCCTGGAACGTACGCGGATTAAATGACACAAGGAAGATGAGGCAGGTCTTGAGTTACCTGACCAGGCAGGGAGTGTCCGTAGCCATGCTCCAGGAGACACACTTGAAACCAGGAGGGACTCCCCCCTTTGCATCACGATGGGCTGATAGTAGGGTGTTCTCGTCTTACTCGAGTTACGCGAGGGGTGTGACCATCCTGGTGAGACGCGGGGTAGGGTTTACACTTGCGGGGGCCGAAGCAGATCCTGGCGGGAGGTACTGCATGGCGTGGGGGACACTGCACTCACATACAATGCTGTTTGCGTGCTACTATGGCCCTAATACGGATGACCCGTCCGCGCTCCTCACCATGTGGGGCAGGATTCAGACCCTAGGAATATCGCACATCCTACTGGGGGGGGACTACAACACTGCACTCAACCCTGCAATGGACAGATCACGCCCGCAGGCATCGCACTACACAAACACACAGCGCGCGTTAGTAAACATAGTGGATGAGCACCACTTAGTAGATGCTTGGAGGCATTGCCACCCCTCGCTCCGGCAGGGCACGCACTACTCCGCAGTGCATTCCACTTGGGCACGTCTTGATTACATATTCCTGTCGCCCGGCCTCTCTCCTTGGTTGGGCGAGGCGCTTCATCTCTCCCGCACATTCTCGGACCATTCCCCTGTCCTGCTGTCCATACGTATTCCCCTTGCGGTATCTCCGTACCTGAGCTGGCGCTTATATCCCGCGCACCTCACGGACCCCGTGTTTCAGGCGGAACTAGAGCACGACATAAAAGATTTTTTTGAACGTAATATTGATTCCGTATCTAGCCTCACTACTGTTTGGGAGGCGTTCAAAGTCACCGTAAGAGGTTGGTGCATAGCTAAGGGGGGAGGTGTCCTTAAGTCTCTGCGTGGAGATCTGCGCAGGCTGGAGAGCGAACTGCGTGTGCTAGAGCGCGAAATGGAACGGAACAAACGGGGGCCTGACACTGCAGCGCAGCTCCGAGAGAAACTCAATGACTACACGGAAGCTGCTGCCAAAGAAAGCAAATTTCTGGGGCGACCCTTTGTCTCTAGGGTGTACGGAGAGGGTGACAGGCCGGGCAGGGCTCTGGCCTCCGCGGTTCGCCCCCCCAGGTACCATAACTACGTTACCTCCCTGCTTGATGAACAAGGCACCCCGCAGCGGGATCTTGCTGCCCAACTCAAAGTCCTCACAGACCACTACACTAAACTTTACACATCCCACAGGACTACACCGCTTGTACTGCATGAGTACCTTGACGACACTGCGCTTGCGTGGCTGGGCCCCTCCCAGCAGAAGTTCCTTCATCACGAACTAGAACTAGATGAAATAACAGACGCCATAATGGCCATGAAGTCGGGCAAGGCGCCGGGATCGGACGGGCTGCCGGTTGACTTTTACAAGGCCTTCAAGCATGTGCTGGCCCCCATTCTAAAGCAGGTGTACTACTCTGCGCTGGAGGGGGGCGCCCTGCCGGCCACGATGCGGGAGGCACTCATAACGTCACTGTTGAAACCTGGTAAGTCACCGGAACACTGCGACTCGTACAGGCCCCTTTCGCTATTAAACACGGACGTTAAGATTTTGGCGAAGGTCCTAGCAACGCGTCTTAACCTTCTGATGGAGCGCCTCGTCCTCCCGGACCAGGCCGGGTTTGTTCCCAACCGTGCGACTTCCCACAACCTGCGCACGCTACAGGCTGTGATGCAGGATATTGACCCTACGAGTGAGGCTGCTGCGGTTTTTCTTGACGCCACCAAGGCGTTTGACTCCTTAGAGTGGGATTACCTTCTTGCCTTGTTGGAACGGATGGGCATGCCATTCAATTTCCTAGATTGGATACGGCTGTTGTACTGCCAACCTCGAGCAGCGGTCCTGCTCAACGGCGCCCGCTCCCCCCCCTTCGCAATCCATAGGGGTACCCGACAGGGGTGCCCTCTCTCCCCGGTTCTGTTCGCAATCGCCATAGAACCCCTAGCGGCCAAGCTTCGGCAACATCACAAACACCGAGCTCTCATTTATCCAGAGCGCCAACTACTCATTGCCCTATATGCAGATGACATGACTCTATATGTGCATAAGCCGCGGGAACACCTGAACCCTCTGCTGCGTGAAGTCACCAAATTCGGAGCCATCTCGGGGATACAAATCAACTGGGCAAAGTCGGCTCTGTTCCCCTTGACTGAGAACACCACACAGTTTCCTCTAGATTACCCCCTGGTGTGGGAATCGGCCGAGATAAAATACCTGGGCATTCAGGTGGCTAGAAATCGGGAGGCCCTGATTAGAGGCAACTACGGGACTGTCATTGACAAACTCACGGACAACGTTACTCGGTGGATACGCCTCCCGCTGTCAATGGCAGGTCGGATCTCGCTGATAAAGATGGTGGTTCTTCCCAAACTGTTGTACCTCTTCACCAACATACCGTACAGCCCTGGCGCATGTTTCTTTCGTGCTCTCGACTCCCAGTTGTCGAGACTTATCTGGGGTGGGAAGCAAGCCAGACTTAGCCTGCGGACCCTCATGTTGCCTTATCACCAAGGGGGGTTTGATGTACCCAACTTTCGACGATATTATGACTGCGCACAGGGCCACTTCGCGGCCTACTGGTTCCACCCCCCTCCCTTTATGGCGCACCTGGCAGTTGAAGATGGGTATATGAGGCCAGAGCAACCCTCCGGGTATTTATACACGACAGCACGCACAGAGCGTAGAGACCCCACCACGGTCGACTGCACGGTCAATGCCTGGAAACGATTGGCAGGATATATGGACGTGAAATTCCTATACTCACCCCGCATGGCTCTGGCGAACGATCCCAGATTGAGCGTCACCCGTGAGGAGATTGGCCGTAGGCTGCTCACAAAACTCGCGATTCACACTTGGGGGGATTTATACCACCAGGGGAGTTTTCGTACGGCGACGCACTTCTTTGGGGACAATTCTCCCTCGGTTATGGATACCTTCATATACGTTCGGCTTCGGCAAAATATCAGGGCTGTCACGCCTGACTTTCCAGATGAGCCAGACACCGTGGCGCCGCTACATGCTCTGTTGCAGAAGGGAACGCCGTCACACGTGGTCTCCATGTTATATAAACACGCGCAGGTGGCCCCGTCTCCCCCCCCTCTTCGAGCACGCGCCAGCTGGGACACAGATCTGGGGGAGCCACTGTCGGATGATCAGTGGTAAGAAAGTTGCTCTCATACCAATGCGGTGACAGGCAATGCTCGCCTTAGGCTAGTTCACTTTAAATTTCTACATCGCCTCTACTTTACCCCCGCCAAACTGCACCGTCTCGGACTCCGTGACAATGATCGCTGCCTAAGGTGCAGAAGGCCAGGAGCAGGCTTCATGCACTTAGCATGGGCGTGCCAGGCCGTGGCCGCCTATTGGGTAGCGGTGTTTGCTGCCCTATCTGACATAATCGGGGTAAACATTGCGCCCTGCCCTCGGATAGCCCTGCTGGGTCACTCCGACCCCGCTGTTAAAACGCACCGGACATTTTTCGCGTTGGGACTCCTGCTGGCTAAGCGCCACGTCGCGTACCGGTGGGGACGGGGGCGAGCGCCTAAATTCAAAACCTGGCTGGACACGATGACAACTTGGCAGGAGCAGCTGCATAGTTATGCAGACCTTTTACCACACAAGTCGCGCCCTAGGGCCCTCTGGGGCCCCCTGGCTGCGTACCTCCTTCGTTCACAGGTTCAAGACGCATCCTCTGCTGACGCGAATAGTGACATGGTGATGCGCGGCCGGCCTTCCACGCTGGCTCCAGCGCCCCCTCCACTGACAACTGACATTGTCTGATCCCCTCCCCTTCCTCACACCTCTTGCTTCCCATGCACAAGGGCTTGCGTTCCTAGTACGAATGTCAGGGCAACATATGTCCCGTGGAGCGTCCGCTGACACAGGTTAGTGGAGTGGCAGACCTTCCGCCCCCCCCTGGGACTGGAACGAAGCGGAGTCCACCCCGGGATGGCATCACATACACGGCACTACAGGCAGTTGATTCATGACGCGTTTCTCACTTGGGTCATTACCACATCCTCCCAGAGCATTAGATGGGTCTGTGGGGCGCAGAGCGTCGCGATGCTGCTTATCGACTGCATTCCATGATGGACGGCAATGCCCTCACAGCACCACGCTTCACTACCTTTGTATACCTCATACTGCGTATGGAGGGCAGCTTCTGGGAGGGAACAGTTCACATTGCACTTGTTTTGGGTTTGTTATTAAAGTTGAATGAAACCTCAGGTACCTCACGCTTGAATACCGCTTGCGGATACGCCTACTTACGACTGCATTCTTCAACAGCTCAACTTTCACTACTACGCGGCCGGCCCGACTGGGTTGTAGGCGACATGCTGTGTACTGTAGTTGTTGCTTTTCAACCTGTGCTTCTTGATTCTTGCACTGCACGTTGTCGCTGCCGGCCTGTTAATTCAGGATGTAGGCGTGGAGCTGTGTATTACTCTTTCAGGATCAATAAAGGTTTTGGAAAAAAAAAAAAAAAAACTTTAAGCCCACCCTCAACTGCCTCTGCAAAACTGGTTCCATCCCACCAAAACTTCAAAAGGATGCCTGAGGAAAATGGAGGCATAGCTCTGGCGTCTGCCCTATTGTTTTTCGGGGAAGGGCATGTCCAGGTTTGTCAGGCAGTGTGGATGCAATTATCCGATGCATATTCTGCCCCAATCGTATTTCTCTCCTATGAGCAGGCTTACTCTCCTCCAGTTGGGCCTATTGTGTGGGAAAGAATTTGACCTGTCTTCTGGCTAACAGAGTAATTGACTTGGCCCAGCAATTTAGTTCAAAACCCAAATCTAATATAGGGCTGGCTCAATAAAATATGAACAAAACGCAAAGTAGATGAAGGAGTTCCGATATGACCTGGTTAATATTATATTTGCACCCTAGACTTTTGCCTATAGAAAACAATCTTGATCTATTATCTATATTTTGCCAATGCAAAGTTGTTATTTTGGTGCAGTATTCACCTACAGTGTGACTACAGTACATCACTTCAGACCTACAGTGAAGCACCACAGACTCACATTATAGCCAAAAGAAATGGGGATTGAATGCACCGTTAAATCATAAGACTAGCACAGGTAATAAACAATGTATTATGGCTTCCTATACACAGATAGTGAATTGGACAGTGGTGCCACTAGATCAGCCCACATATGTCTACAAGTGTATGTGCACATGTGATCATGTGCATTCAGCCCAGAACCTCTTAACCACAGCTGCACAGCAGCAGACGTTATTTAAAAAGGCAAGTACTCAAAAATGTTTTAGCAGAATGTACAGTGAACAAGAGTGAGTGTGACTCAGTCTTTGCAGAAATTCCCCAAAACAGGTAGCCAAAAAAACAAAAGGTCGGGAGGGGGAAACATGGGTCAGAAATCCATTCTTCATAGTAACCACACGTACATCCCAGGAGCCTATTTGAGATTTGGTGAACTTTAGTCAAAGGTTTCTAAAGTTAGGGCATAATGGATTTTGAATGCCCCTCAACTCCAAGCCAATGAAATGTATAATTGAACTCTTGCGGTACTAGTTGAGTATTTTCCCCATGTGACATATGTATTACATTGCATATATATAGAGGTTAAATAATGGGCAACTATGTGTTAAGGGTCTGTAAAGATAAAAAAAAAATATTGTGAAATTTAGCACTTCACAGTTTTGCATATTTTTTAAAACCTTCCTAACTTCAGAAGTGCAAAGTTGAATTTTATTTAAATAAAGTATAGCACAAAATGTGGCTCTGTGGCAGGGGGAATGTTCCCATTACACACAGGGCGGCAATCAGTCTCATATGCTAGCTATAGTGGTAGGGTAGGGGGAGTTTGCACCTTGCGGGGCAGCAGGTATTGTGTTTCCCCGTTGTCACTCAGTGCTGCAGGTCTGAGTGACATCAGGCAAGAGTTGTCTGAGGCTGGACGTCCTGCAAGACTTTTGCCTTCAGATAGGCTAGGGAGTGATGGAAACAACGCGGGTGAAGTTCTATAATGTCACTGTGAGTTTCCAGTGACGTGATAATCGACCATGAGGCAGAGGTGTTTGGCTGTCACAAGAACGTCAGAACATATGCTATATGTTATAGTATACCCTAGTATACCCTAATACTTTCTAGTTTTCTCATTGATTGAAACCCATAATTCGGAGTGATAATGTAATTTCCACAAATTGGGAACATAAATAAATCATAGGTTTTAAATATTTCCTTTGAGAACCACAGATGCTGGTTCCAGAGAGGTTGCTTTTGTCACAGCTCACTATTGCAGGCAAAATAGAGGTGTGACAATGGGCCACTGCTCCCCGCCACCCCTGACACCAGGGATTCCAGCTATTTGTGGCTAATTCTAGAACTTACTTTCGGGTAACTCCATACCGATATCTGCTCTTGAGCACATTTCAGGTTTTGCCTGCACAGCGCTCATGCTGTGCGTGTGAAATCTATTGTGTTCAATATAAATCTTAAAAGGGGCTTACATCCCCCCTGCTTTTTATTGGTTCCTGAGCGTGCCACTTACTTTTCCTCCAATTCTATTGGCTGTAGCATTTCTTCATGTGTTCGCTCTTAGTGTCCTGAGGCTCAAATTCAGTTTTCATCTACTTGTGGGGAACTTTCCTTTATATTTTGGTTTCACAGCGCTTGCACTGTGCTTGTTTTGTTTGTCCTCCGCCTTCAGCGCGCTGACGCCCTAATCTCCCCGTGTGAGCGCGCATTGCAAGCGCTCACTGAGCAGCCTATCTTGCGCCTCAGCCCCCACAGCTTATACCGACAGGCGCACACCATGAAAGCATGGCTTTTGTTCCACTGTTACTTTATATTTGTTTCAATTTCTCCTTTTTTTTGGCACTTCTCAGATAGCAAACACTGTTTAATCTTTATTTGATAGGCTTCCACTTTTTAAAGTTTACAGCGTAGAGTAATATCAAAATTCAATGCACTTAACGCAATTTGTGCACTGGTTTCTATGCGAAATTGTATACACCAGCAATGCATATCCAGCTGCAGAGCCATCAGTAAGGCTTGTGAAAGGCCTTGTTAAACATTATGGTATTACGGTCCAGGCTCTAACTTTTTTCCTAAAAAGGACAACGGCTCGTGAGCACAAAAGACAGCGTTTAGTTTCTTATTTTTAGGGACAGGAAAGGGCTCTTTTTTATGAACATTAATTACCTAGGCACCCATTCCACTTACATTTCGTTTAAAGATAGAAACAGAAAGGTTGTGTGTGCTGTGTCTACCACCTGGTGGCCATATGAAGCCATCACCATAGCAGATCATTGAGTTGTAGTTCTTATGGAATAAACGTCAACGGATTGGGATTTATCATTAGGGAATACTATAGAGCAGAGGTCTTCACAGTGGGGGTGAGCACCCGTGCTCTGCCATTCTCTTTAGGGCCTGTGAAATGATTACAAAGCAGTTTCATTGCCTTTGCCGGTTGAGCTGTGGGTTCATGGGGTAGTAAGGGACTGGAACTGGTCTGCTTTAGACCTGCACGATGCACGAAAAGCTTGTTCTGTGTGGATGAAGTGGAATCCAGTCTGGGGTTTGTAGCTCCCTTTCATCCATGCAGAGCAGACAGCAGAAACCAGTGAAATAGTTCATCTAGCTATGAGACCCGAGGGGAGAGAATATTATACATTTTCTTAATGCGGCCTTAAGGAGTATAATCTTTTTTTTAAATAAAAGTAAAACATTTCAATATAGAAAATTGTAAATATTAATTTTATTTATGTTTCCACAATACATTACCACTTGCCTTCATGCATCCATTCAACACAATGCCTTATAAATTTCGCCTGTTCTAACAGCCATGATCCAACAGTTGTCAAGGCAGAGCCAACATGTGTTTCGCAAGTTGTCGCTTCTTTGGCACGGCATGGGGCGCCAGTGTTGCTAAAGTCAAACACCTCTCTCGAGTACAGCTCAACTTGGCATCTTTAAAGGTGGGCCTCGTCTGCAAGTCTGTTGTTGGGCAGCTGTGACTATGTCTGTCTCCCTTCCGATTCTCTTCTCTTCTTTCTCACTCACACTGTGGGTCTCCTCTCTCTTATCCTCTGCAAGTCCCCCCTTTCATCTTTCCCTTTCTCCACATCACTCTACCAAACTCTTGCTATGCATATTTTGTTTGCTGTCTCACATTTGCTCCCTCTCCGTCACTCTGCTTTATATTGTGCGGGCTGTTTTCTTTCTCTACAAAGTCCTTTTAGTCACAGATGTAATCTTGCTGTTTTTAAACTCCTTATTTGTTGTTCTCAGTAGAGAACTAAATCAATTTTTAAAAAATTGACTTTGACTCTTTTTCTTCCCCCACTGGCTGTCCGTCTCTCTCTCTCTGTCTCTGCGACTCTTTCCTCACTCTTTCCTCTTTTTCGCTTGCTGTCTTTCTTGCTTTAAGCCTGCTTTCTCTCCTGTAGGTGTCTTGCTTTTAATCGCATACTCTGTCCATTGTTACTTCTCTTTTCCCGCTCCCCTGCTGCACACTTGTGTTGCACCCCTCGACCCATTTCCCTCCTGCTGCTATCCATGATTTGTTCCCTCATACTCGCCCTTCTCCCAATGTCTGCTGTTCGATTTCCACCCACCATGTGTAGAAAACAATGACAAAACCAATATCGTTCCCTTAGGCGAAACCTATTGTCTTTGCCAATGCTTGTTTGTTTGTTTCAGCTGTCCTGGCTCTCTCTCTCACTTACAAATATATATATATAAGACTTCCTCCAAAAGGTCACTTTTCAGTGCATTTTGATGGAGTATGAAATCAAAAAAGCAATGCGTGCCCTGCGGGTGATTTAATTAAATAAGAGGAGGGCCAGCAGTGTCCTTTTAGTGCACTACTGTACACAGAAGAAATGGATTTGCATACGAAAGAACATTTCCTCAGCTGCTCATTTTCAGAATTATCAATTGAAAAACAAACGTTTGGGGTACAGTGTTAGGTTTACAGCACCTGCTTGCTTTACCTAAACCTCCTTTTTATTAGGTCTGGCGTTAGCCAAGATCTTTTACTTTTAGCAAAGTAATATATATAATATACCAATAGGGGCTTTCACCCCACCTTCTTCCTGCATTAGTCTCTTATTGTGTCATCCACATTTTTCTTGTACTACATGATCGTGCGTGGGGGAGTGGGCCAGGCGACTTCAGCCATTGGCTCACTTCATTGTGAGTGACAGCCGCGGCCCATGCGGGTAAGAGAGGTGGGGCGTTGGGGGCCAGGTGGGAGGCATTTCGACAGACGACGACTTGTGAAAATTATTTATTTATTTACTTTTCCCTCGTGGTCGTGTGTCGAAACCCCCCCAACCCGGCCCCACCGCTCTTACCTGCAGGGGCCACTCCTAGTGAGTGAAAGCATTCTGCTCTTTCACAGGGACCACATCCGCACATGAAATAGTAAGTGCCAGAAACTACCATGGCAATGTGTACTTTTTTAGCCCAAAAATGTGCTTGCTTTTTTCCATTTTTATAATATGTGGGTGAAGTCCTGGCAGCCCCCACAACAATGCTTTATAATAACCAATGCAAAACAAAACAGGAAGGCCAGAAGGCTGGCACCAACACCAGACTGGTTAGCTTTGTTTACGCTTCTTTGTTTAAATGGTTCCATTATTTGAGTTTTTGAAAATAATGGCACAGAGGAGAATATTCGTACATTGAGCACATTTCTATAATGTAGAATAAATGCATTTAAAAAGTGTGGCATAGCCAATATTTCTGGCTCTGTTTGGTAAAAAGATAGACATTTTACCATTTGATATTGCCGAATCCCCTGAAATTCCTCCTGTGCATCTGTGAATCACTGGTCTGCACTTCCAGTCCTTCCCCTATGAAAAAGTGACCCTTTGCAGCATCTTTAATCACACACTTTTTCTGCAACTTCATCAATGGACCAAAGGTTATTGGATGTAATTGCTGGTGATTTCATCATTTTACAAATTAACAGTTTTGAAATCTGAAAATTCTTACCATTTTTGGAACACAAGATGTTGGACAAACTGAAATAATAAAGATCCAACTTTCACAGTGTGAAGGTGGCATGGCAAGAGCTGCTGTTGCAAAGCGTCTTCTTGTTTTCCTGGTGCTTGTGCTCAAGCCTCGCCTGCAGGGTCGGCTTTAACACTGCTGGTGGGTGCCCTGTGCGACAATGTATGTTGGCGCCCCCCAGTGACCACCTCTGCCACGGATTCCCTCACTAGCACCCTTTAACAGAGCCCCTCAAGTCTCTATAACCAGTCTCTTAGATTAATTTAGTTTTATAGCACCACTCATACCAGTGTAAGGTGTCTGAGCACTTTACATCATGCACACATTGCACAGAGACAATCATATGTGTGTAAATCTGTAACTCCCTGTCAGAGCTCTTGCCCGATGCTGCATTTCATGTCCGTATTTTAAATTTACAAGAGCGACCCTTGTGTCCCTGTGAACCGGGTAAGTACAATGTACTGTAAAACAACGTTCACAAGGAACTCATTCAAAAAAAAATTTCAATTACATACAATCTCAATGATTGCCTTGGAATTAATCTCATACCAGGAAGTCAGGAAAAAGAATACAAAATTTTTAAAAAAATAAAGACAAATCAATAATAAACACAGTAAGTCTACACAAGACCCTTTTAAACTACTGAAATCTACCAAGCCTCAGCCGAGGTCTTTATTTAATAATCACTTTTTTTTATATATATATCACATATAAAAACACATTTTATTTATACACAAAATCTCTCTTTCTTACATTTACAGTGAATGGTGAGCCCCAGTGAAACAAACCATAACCTCATACAATGTGACAAGACAAAAAAAGGGATTGGTGGAAGGTTATTGGAAAAAATTATAAGGACAGTTTATATACAATATACAGTGATTCAGTCAAGGCTGTCTCTTATTTTGTTGTCAACGGCGTTTCGACCCACTTTTAAATACCGGGTCTCATCAGGACTGTAATTCTGGGGGCAGTTTGACACATACAATCGTCCGTATAGGATCCAGTATGTATAGAGATGTGGCGGATGAAAGTTACATCCAAACTTGGGTTCTTTTCTATCCTTCAAGAGTGAGAGTCAATTGTTGCACCGGATATTTAGGGAGATTTTGAGTGCTGTTTTAACACTTATGTTCAGTGTCAGAAGAAAGATGACAACTCATATGATCAATAAAGGTTCTGTTGTATATTCAATGAGGCAGTGCTCACCCATTCGTGGCACCTTGGTCGATACGTGTTCTTTCACGCAGAGCTTACAGCCGAATTAATCTAGCTAGCTTTCATGTCTGGCCTGCGTGTTCCCTGCTAAAGGGGCTCCAGACCTTCAGTCAAAAATAAAGTGCTATGACCTCACAGTTAATCAATCAATCAAGTAGTATTTGTATAGCGTGACTAATCATCCCAGGGGGTATCCAGGCGCTGTCTTGAGTCCCTTCCTAAATTGGGACAGATACGCCTGATCTTTCATTTGTCCCCCATTCATGACACAAATGGAGAGTTAGCAGAACACTCGCCACCCATGCCCCTCACCTCACTCTCGAACAGTCTTCCTCCAATATCTCCTGACAACACAAAGCGTTAACCCTCCCTCCCCCTTCCCGAAAAACTCTATACAATAAACTTCCATATTCTGTTGCCTCGAGGATCTCTCCTCTGCTATATGTCAGACCTCTAAATTTAGGGGGAAAACTTAAATGTACTGCCTCAACAGCGGATCCCTTCAACCAAGTTTAATCCCCCGATGCATTCTTAACAACTCTGCTCTTGCAATAACCTTCGGGCCCTGATGGGGGCAGCGTCGTACAACTGGGATGCATAAACCAGCACTAGCAGCAATATGCCAGCTGCCCTAATCTAATCTGATGTGCCCTTCAGTTTATGTGCATCATTGTTGCATCTGAATGGTGCGGTTGCACGTGACTCGTGTTCTGTTTATTCAGTAGCATCAGCTAGTACATTTGTATGGCAAATGTTTTATTTGAAATGTCCTTCATTATATAATGTATATTCTGCATTAAATAACAACGGCCGTGGATATGTACATTAGATGACAAAGGCCATTGATATGTAGTTGGAAATAATTCTTGTATGGATTAAAGAAAGCTGCAGGAATGTTCTGGAACTGATTGTGTTTGGAAATCGTGGGGCCTGATTACATTCAAACAGGTGCGCCGTGCACAGACAGGGAAAGTGCACCTTGTTATGTTGACTACGCTGCCCTCAAGGCAGCAGCAAACTTGTGCCTCCCTGGGGGCAGCATATTCAAGTGAAATACGGAGCTGAGCGGTTTTGACGCAGCCGCTCCATGTTCCACTGTGCAGGCAGCAAACGCGCCTGAACTTTTAGGAGGGGAGAGAGATCCCCTTGTAGTCGGGTGCAGTGAGTGATTGACTGCACACACCTGCGAGGGGATGCCTCGGGGGTCCACGGGACCTGCTTGCACCCCCCAGATAGTTGCCATCAGGGGATGTAAAATTATATTTTAGTAAAATTGAGCACATATGTGTATTTTTTCAATTGTATTTTAAATATTCTCATCACGTGTACCATTACTATAGTTGTCCAATGTCTTTTAGAATTGTACCCAATTTGGAATAGCTCCCATATATTGGCACTCATTGGCGTAGGTTTTATGATGGATAATATGTGCTCTGTTTACTTGATTGGAATTGTGTATTTACGTATGTATTATTTGTAAAGCGTGAATCCTGACAGTCTTGGAACAGCACATGAATATTTGCATTTATTGCCCTGAATTTTAGAAAGAGATAATTTGTGTATATCAGACATCCTATTTAGTCCACAAGTGCTAAGAAAAACAAACATTGGGAAAGCCAATAGGTTTTGCCTCCGCTAGAGCTTTTGCCTTTGGGAATGTTTTTAGCCATGTTATGCAGCAGCGGAACTGGCGTGCAGCATGGCTGAAACTAACAAAAATAAGCGCTAGGACGTGGTCAGCACTAGCTGCTTCATAGTCCTTTTTTTTACTTTCATCCATGCTGCACAACAACCGTGCTGCTGTACAATATGGAGGAAAAAACCCATTGACAAAGCCTGTAGCTCTGGCATAAGCGAGACCAATTTGTGATAACAACACCAGTTTTGTTTTCTCTTTGGCACAGTAAATCTTGCATTTAAAACAGAAAAAGAAAACTAAAGTATGCTGTTAAAAGAAAGAGGGATTGCGAGAGCTACTCACACCAGATGTTGGACAATTTCAGTGGCTCGAAGCTATACAGTATGAAATATATAAAAGCAGCACGCGTGTCGCTGTGGCCACTCAGGCACCTGAACTCAATGTTCTCCAATTCAGCTGAAACCTTGTACTTGACAACCCCACCTTCACATTAGAACACTAGATACAATCACAATCCCATATGTCCTGTATGTTTCCACTTTGTGAAACTGAAGATTTGGGGTGAAACCCCATATTTACCAAAAGGAAAGAAATTAACACAAATGGGTAGGAGAGTTGGGGTGAAACCCCATATTTACCAAAAGGAAAGCAATGAACACAAATGGGTAGGTTATGTGTGTAAGAGACTGTTAGCACTTTTCTTCTTGCAAATTTGGGGCCCACACAGAGCTATCTGATAAACCAAAATCCATAACTGAGGCTTGGCATCAAATCAATAGATTGAAATAACGTGAAGCACATTATGCATCACAAGCTCGCTGATGACATGCTTTGACATGCTGTGATCAGATTCGCTCTATATTGAAATCGATGATGCAGACACTCGAGCGTAAGGGAAAGGGTGGACAAATATTTTGCGTCCAAAGCTTAAAAGAAACCTCAAATCCAAAACAAGTTTATTTTTACAATTAAAAATTCTAAACGTGCCAGGGGTGAGCATTTAGGTATGTATCAACACCGAAAGCTCAGTATCTGATTAGCAAAATGCCTAAAATGTATTTAATTATGCAGATAGCATGCCCAGCTGACAACTGAATAGGCATTCACTAATCCCCTTATCAGATCTTGCAAATCAGTGTTGCACTCAAAGACCATGAGAAAAAAGTACCTCCAAAAAGCAAGCAGTGGAAGGACAGTAGGCAAGGAAGCAATTCTTGGGTCATGTTCAATGAGAAGGACAAACACACAAACTGGAAGTGAAACTATTGTGTGCTGACCAAAGAGAAGCAAGAAAATGAGAGTGAAGATGAAGCCAACCAATGGTAAGCGATGGGCGTGCACTAAGCCCCTTGAAAGTAAACAAAATGTCTTGCAAGCGACTGCACATGCACTATGTCAGGAGAGAGCTATTGAATATTAACTGTATTTGTGGCTAGTTTAGCACTTGCATGCATGAAGGAATGAGACCACATAGCTCTCACTTCTATGTTTGCACTGTCGCCTTCCACTAATTACCTGGTGGAAATTACTCAAGCAAACAGTGTGCTTGTGATTATTGAAGTGGGCAAAATGAGTGTTAGCACGGTTTTCACACATTATTTCCCATTACTTAGCACACAAGCATTAATCAAGCGCCAAAACTTAAACAGACGGTGCAAAGGTCAGTTGTACCCGGGGTGAGGGAGGTTTCCACCCTTTAATATCACATGGATAGAACTGACCCATTCAGAGTTGATTGATCTATGGAATTTCATATCACAGGCAATTGCATTATTTAAATGCAGAAAAGGTACCCTATCATTGGTGTTCATATAGTTGAATATCTTGTGGCTATTTAGACTCTTGGTTTGGCCACTATGTGTCTGGGATGGTGGTGGCATGGCCTCCGCTGCCTGAGCTCTCCTTGTGCATGGGGGACCTTCAGATTGGGTCCCCAGCACGAAAAACCAGGTGAATATGACTATGAAACTAGACATCCCAATTTAGGGTGTGCTCTAACACGCTTATGGAAACAGTGGGGGAACAGGTTCACCTGGAGACTCTTAGGGCCAGATAACAGGCTTGGTGGACTTCCAGCGGGCCGTCACTGCCAAACCCATAGTCAGACTGCCCGCAGGGTAACCAGTGTAATCCAGGCCAGGCGGTCCTGCTGCGGCAGTCCCACAGTGGTGCCTTTCTAAGGCACATAGGCGTGCCTTAGACATGCACCTTGATGAGACCGCCACAGCCCATTCCTGCACGGGAAGAAATGCACAATGCTGTGCATTTCTTCCCATGCAGGAACAGGGGGTGCAAAATACAAGGGGGCACAACATCTGCCCCCCTGCATGCACCCCTATGCACAGAGGCAACAGGGAGCCCTGTTAAGGCCCCCTAAGTTTCTTCACCGCCACCCTTTTCATGGCGGGCTCACAGCCATGTGAAGGAGGGCAGTGAGGAAACTTGTAATATGCTTGTCTGTGCTGCAGCGGCACCGTCAGCATATTGCAGCTTCAGACCGCTGTGCCGGCACTGCCGCGAGATCCCTGATTCCCAGCGGTTGCAGCAGTCCTGTGGCGTTTCCACCGCTGCACTCAGAATATGGCACGGCAGTGCTCAGACCGCCACTGCAACTATGATGGTCCAATGAGCCACCGTAGTCGTAATAAGGCCTTTATTCTGAGAGGCCCCTGAGCTACAGGCCATGGTCTCAATGAAAATAACTTGACTCAAACTTGAGGCAACACCTGCATTATTGAGCACAGAAGGCATGCCAGGTGATAAATAAATGCATTCAGTCAGAACGTAATAGTGCAGTCAAGATAACCAGGCTTCTCATTTAAAAAATGCTGAAAAAAAACATAAATATTAGTTTTGGATGCAAACGGCACTAAGATTTGTCAGAGGTTTTCAAGATTGTTCCTTAGTGGACTGTACACTCTGGTAGCAGCACCAGAACCTCGTCTAGCACAACACCAGACTCCTGCCTCATGAGTTTGACCTGGCCTGTGATTTGCTGCCTACCCACCCATCACTACCCGAAATTGAACATTTCAGGATACGAGAAGCAGCCACGGACTGTGGCTTTTCATCACACTCTGCACCTCTCTCTTAAAATTCCAGCACTTTGTATAACCAGTGACCACGTTTGTAATACTAAATAGCGACCCCAAGAAAATCGCAGTTATGTGGCCTAATGGCTAGAGCGGTCGACCTTGAAGATGGGGACCCGGGTTCGAGTCTCGGCGGGGATGTTCAACACTTGTGATTCTTGGCAAATCACTTAGGGGCATATTATCAAGCCAGGCGATAAAATTATCGCTGCTTTAGCGGCAGAAAACTGCCGCTAAAACGGCGATAATGGGCTTGCTAATGTGCTCTATGGAATTCCAATTGAAGCCCATGTTAGGTGTGAAGGACATCTAACCTGAGCTTCAATTGGAATTCCATAGAGCACATTAGCAAGCCCATTATCGCCGTTTTAGCAGCAGTTTTCTGTCGCTAAAGCGGCGATAATTTAATCGCCTGGCTTGATAATATGCCCCTTAATCTCCCCGTGCCTAACAAAAAATGCATGTGTCCATCTGCAACGCAACTGGGGCTCATTTAGAGCGCTCTCATACCTTTAGGTCAAGATCATGCTATATAAAACTCTCAAAACAAAATAAAGTATATTGAGAATAGAATTTAGAGGGACAAAATATAGAAATGTAAGTGCCTATAGGGAAGTATAGATTTACGACTCCTAACTCCACTTCTACATACTGTAAAGGTATATGTTCCACATAGGTATTCGTCCGGGTAGTACGCACTATATAAATGCAATTACAAATATATTTAGAGTTAGGTATAGAAAAACTGGACTTACTTACCTTTTGACATTTTTCTCTCAATATTTTGTCCGTGATATTGTGTCCCATCGATATTTAGGGTGCGCGCCAGTAGCATAATATGGTGCAGAGGCAAAGTGTTTCCCTCATTAGCATGGAGTCTCGCCCCATGCAAACAATGGAGTGACTCATTAAAATAGCGCAGATGCTATATGAGTGCCAGCGCTATCTGTATTACAGAAGGGGCGGCGCACGCATCTGCGCACTTTCTGTGATACCAAAGTGCCATGGTGGGGAGGAGAAAGCGGGCGCACATGCCTGCTGCACTACCAGGGCACTTTGTGTAAGACACCCCTAGGGGTATTGGCTTGAAGCTCACTCTGGGCTCTTTCTCGTGCTTGCTTTTTGCAAAAACATCCTTTTGATCGCCCTGTAATTCCACCTGCAACAATCAGCAACCTCCACAATTCAACAGCTAACATCTACCCTGCATTTGTTAAAGTCACAGATTGATGAATTTGCATTAATTGTACGAACAGATAAAATAGGTTTAGTGGTAGGGTGTGTTTTGCAGTTGGTACACAGAAGAGGGACAGCCTGACAGCCTCAGGGTTTGAATCATCCTCCCTTCCCTGGGAAGTGATGTCACTGAAGAGGTTGGTGTGACCTCACCCGCCATGTGGCCTCCTCCTGCCCGAATGAACCATGGACTTGATAGCAGAAGGGGGTTGTTTTCACTTGGCATGGGGAAACAATACTATAACGCCCCCATCAACTTGCCACCCTGCATGCGGCACGGTCAGTAGCAGTGACACGTGCCACTGAAGGCTATGATGTTGGAGAAATTAAATTGATGGATTGATTGATTGAAACCCATCAACTGGACATTGAAAGGTAACTGGCTGAGTGAGGTTTGCTGGAGTTAGCCAGTGCTTTCAAAGTTGCTTTGACTTTCTGTTGACAAATGAAGAAGGAATCAAGGTGAATTACCTTTTAAATCTTTGTTGTCTCGTAAGCACTTTATTTACAATGTAGATGGAAATAAGGGTGGAGGTCCCACTAGGGTTGCTTGTCAAGGCTGGAAGAGCTACCTCCCCCCATTGCTCTCTCACTGACCTTCGGCTCCCATAACCATCCCTGCCTGCCTCATGTGCAGCTATTCACTGCGAGTATTGGTGTCTTTGATCAGTCACCACGTTGAATCTTGTTGCACTGAAAATCATTTCACATTTAACCTAATTGTATTTGTGCTTCGTGTTTCACGTCTTTGCTATCTGTTTTTATATTTACAAGAAATCGCAAGTCTAAAGCAGTGCCAAAAACGTACGCCTCCCCAGGGAAGGTGTAAGGGAGGCACAACGAGCAGAAATATCTTTATTTCCACTTGTTTTTCCTCTTTCTGTGTACTGCATTCTGCAGCACACATAGAAAGAGGAAAAAGTCTCTTGTGATTGTTTTTGTGCACAAATATAAACATCCCAGCAACGCAGGCACCCATGCACCATGGTGCAAAGCTGCCTGCGTTGGCACACGGTAGGACACTGTGCGCTGACGCAGGTGAACAGGACAGGAATGCACCGTATCTAATATATGCAGCACATTCCTGCCCTTTTCTTTTGCCGTAGGGCAGCACAGCAGCAAGGCCTGCTGCGCAAAAAAATCCATAAATGAGGCCCTTGGAATCGCTAGGACTTTCTTAAAGTGTAGTACATAAGAAGCAATACTACACTCAGGTGCAAAAGGTCCAAAAGCTGGACTATGTTAGTGGCGGCTTATACAGATGCAGCAGCAGCAGTTAATAAACTGGAGTAGAGTGCCTTAGTTGTTTAGGTCTGGGAAAGCCAACCTCTTGTGTTCGGTATACAGAGGGGGTTTTGGACCAGCTCCAACCCATTTGCTTATCCACTGACTTTCTTGGGTGTGCCCCCTTCTGCCATTAGCTTGCTTGGCATCAGATGTACACACAACCATCACACTTTTTGTCACCGCCTTTATCTCATTCATGCATTGCTCAAAAAACACAACCCTGTTTAATTTGTGTTCGTTCATGGTAAGGCACATTTGTTCACTTTAGAGCAAAACAAATTGTTCCTCCAACGGTTTCCATAAGCGGAACAGCCTTTTGGTATTCGTAGCAACATTTAGGAGTGTTGATTCAGTGCACACAGCAGCTCACCTACTTCTGTCATTGCTGTAATACAAATCCATTGCGGACAGAGCTAAGCATAAACGTAAACCAGACCTATTGGTTTTGCCAATGCCTTTTATTCTTCCCTTTCCCCCTTATGTTTGTACCTAAGAAAGTGCACAACTCATGGAAGGAAAGTGAAGGCCCTAGATAATAGAAACTCTTCCTCTCTTTGTCCCCCTCCCCCCCCCCCCGCCCCTCCCATTTACTTGGAGCAGAGGAAACTTGAGTGATTTGAGCAAAGCAGGATTACCTCGGAATATTTAGGGATTAATTACGATGGTGGTCCCGCAGCAGGAATGAGACCAGCTGACAAGGGCGCAGTGGAATAAGGCAGTTTGTGCACATTCATGTACCATGTGCCAGACACCATGGGGGGCCTGGGACATGGTGCATGCATGTGTGAGGGGGCACTACATGGGGACGGGGGCCCTGCTTGGGGCCAACAAAGTCCCATTCCGGCTGTCTTTTCATGGCAGTGGGACTGCCATGAAAAGGCAGTCAGAATGGGATGTCCTTATCCCTATGGCGGTGCCTGTGCAGGCACTGCCTCCATTGTAGGGTTAGTGATCCGACCACCGTCCTGACGGGAGCTTTGATCCTGTGGGAGGTAGCAACCATACCGACCCCCACCTCTGCACTCCGACCGCTGGTATTGTAATCCAGTTTTCAGATCGATTCCCAGGAAGTCGGACGGGCCGCCACCGACAGGCCGTCACCGACACCGAAATGACCCCCTTAGTATCGAAATGCAATGACCAGCACAATGGAAGGAGCACAGCTTTGTTTCCCAAACCAACAGGAGCACAGACATTTTAGGAATTTTTGGCACAGGGTGATGAACATTCACAGTGAACCAGGCACAAGATCGTTCAGCCAAAAGGCAGCTGTGAATAGACTTATTTTGGAAGAACCACCTACTCAGCGAAATAATAAATGGGCAGGGGCCGTGAGATAAAGGGTGGGTTTGTGTTGTTTTGCCTAAATGATGTCTGCCCTGGAACTGTAAGAATGATTCTGGATAGGTTGGAAGCATCCTTCCAACTAATACACAGGCTGTTGCCATCTGCGGTACCCTGCCTCCTACCAGCGCACAAATACACATATCAGTGCTCCAGTTTCTTGAAAGGAAGTGATCAGTGCCCTGTGAAATTAGTTTTTTCTTTCGCCACATGATAGCTTTAAGATAGTCCAAAAGTGACAGGTTTGCAACAAAATGAGCACGTAAAGTATCCAGACAGCCATTACTAAGGCTCTGACACCAGCTTTTTATCAGCCACCATTGGCGGCTCGCAGCGGTAACACTGTGGGGCGGAGAGGCGGGCGGAGAGGCGGGGCGGGGCTGGGTCGGGGGGTAGTGGAGTCCGACGGACTCTACTACCCCCCCCCCCACCAAGCCCCCCCGCCCCACAGCGTTACCGCTGCGTGCCGCCACTGTCAGCCACTGAATACAGTCTGGTACATACCATGTGCAGCTCGTACTGGGAAATAAGCCTATGCACTTCCATGGACCATCAAAGACCCAGTGTCTCAGAATTGTCATGCCCTAGGCTGTAAACAACATTTAAAATACATAAGATAGATCGGTCCACAGAAAGAAGGAGCAGAGAAACGTCTCCAGCTTACACTAATTGTTGGTGAACCAAAAAAAATGTTAACCTCTTTTTAGGTAGTTCCTATCCCACCACCAGATGTCAGCATTCTCAATGGAGGGAACCGGAAGAAGGTTGTGGGACTTAGGACTAAATGTTTTTGATACATTAATATTAAGGTCAGACGAGGGACTCTGCTTTTAATCAAAAGGGAAGGGGTCTCGCAATGCAATTCCTCTTTTTTGGTTTTAGAAAAAGCGGGTTATTTGTCACATTCAATTGTTTCAAATGAGTTTAACTTGTAAATGTATGTCTCTCTTTCCTCAGATTTTTTCCAGGTTTTTGAAATACCAGTGGGAAGACACATACCTAAGAAGTTGTTGAGGTGCACGGAGACCCAGGTTTACTAATGCTTTGCGCCTGGTTTGCGTTACTTTTGTAAGTCAATCCTACGTAAAGTGTTACGGTGGGATTTACTATCCAACGCAAATCTGGGTTTGTGTTTGATAGTATCCTAAAGTAACGCACAGTTGTGCAATGTGTTGCCTTGCATTACTTTGCATCAAGGGGGCGTTTCATGCAACCATCCATGGGAGGTGACGCAAATCCCTTTCTACAAAAGACTTGTAGTAAGGGATTTCCATAAAAATCCTATGCCTCCTTGAGGCAGGTGCAACGTGGAGAAATGTTTTCATTTCCTGATTTTCCTTCTTTGCACATGTGCTGAATTGAACAGCACACATACAAAGTGGAAAAGGTTTGAAAGCATATTTTTTGTACTGTATGGGACTCCTTCCAGTACAAAACCTATTTTAAAGAGCACAGAGACCCTTGCACTATGACACAAGGGTGTGTGAATTGGTGCATGCCAGCCATAAGCACGCCAGTGCAAGGATAGAGGAATGCGGCGCCGCATCTAACAGATATGGCGCTGTTCTGCTCTCTCCGTTTCACGCAAAGTAGCACAGCAACTTTAGTAGCTGCACTGTTACTTTTTCGTAAACATGGGTCCAATTATGTACCACCGTCTTGCACACCTCAGTCTTATCCCCGACCTATTCAAGAGAAACTTTCAGCAGTAAACACACTACCCGCCCTGCAGCGTAACAAAAGCCCCCACGTTGTGGGGGGGCTAAGTTCCAGGTGACCCCTCCAGCACTGGCAGGTCCCTAGCCTGAGATCTCCGGACTGGGAACAAGCATGGTGGCCCCGCCTGCATGTACGTTTCAAGTTTTGTTACGACACTGTACCCGCCTCCTTTTCATAATTAATTTGTTAGCACCCAAGTCAGAACAATGGCTGCCAATGAAAAGTTTCAAACAGTTAATACATTTGGTAGGTCATACCATTTTTAGCACCCTCCTTGTAAATGTAAGATTCATTAATATTCATGTAAGCTGTATGGATATTAAAATGAAATATACAAACAAAAGTTCACACTTTTTTCACTTTTATTTAAAAAAAAACTATTAATACTGACAGACTTCACTGGGAAATTCAGTAACAATGCAAGGCATCATACTCCCATCAAATATTTCCATTCTCTCTCTGAGACAAACTGTATTTTGAACAAGGATAGCATTTAAAAAACGGTCAGGTTTTGATTGATCCACAGACACACAAAGACGTTTTCCAGCTAAGTCTATGCAGCTGCAAACCGTTCAAACCATGAATTCACAGCGACTGCTTTGCAATCTACATTTAATGCTGCTTTCCTCGATCCCTGGCTGCATCTTATAAACAGAAGCACTCCAATAAACAGAGAGTGTGGTGGGCATTACAAGAGGTTCACTCCTCTGCCCCCGCACCCCCAGGATGAAAAAAAGTTAAGAGGTATTTTGTACTTTATGTAGTTACGTACTCTTACATTCTGAAAACATCACTTTTAAAAACAAAATAGAAAACATTTCTTCCAAGTCGTATGTGAGCTTCACAAAAGTCACAGAATTTTTCTTTTTTTTAAAAATCGACCAGCGCGTAGTTTGTACAGCAAACCTACATTAACAGAACCATCTTCTATTTAATGATCATTAAAAGAAAACTAAAATTGGACATGTAACACTTAACTGTACGGAAAAATGTAGGCTCAGACAGCAGCAGTTTTCACTTTATTATTGACAGCTTAATCTGGGCGGTCAGTGGCCTATTGTATTCCACCAGCAGGAGTATTTGTAGCAGCACCGTCCTCTGAAATTCTCATTTGCTTCAAGATGAAGCTACCCCCAGTTGCAATGTCTCAAGTTCTTCGATGCTCATAATATCAGCGATAGCGCGTCGGCATTTGCAGGTTTTTTGCTTGCTGTGTTGCTATAAAAGCTATTTCACTCAGTCTGCTATGATTTCGAGTCTGCTTTGCTCCCACGTAGAGCAACTGATTAGGCATTAGCTTCTGCAAGCCTCCTCTTCCTCCTCTAGAGGGCAGGCATTTAACCGGTAGCTTCCCAAAATGGCGTTCCAACAGGGGACGGGTGGTGGGTGTTGCAGAAACTACAGGCGTTATGGACATCGCAAGTTTTAGCGGCCAATGGTCCGTAGACCAAGGAGTTTGCCATGGTGGCTGCGTATCTTGTACATTCAATCAGCTTTAGTTGCGCCAAAGCTAATCAAGTCATGTAACGAGTAATCGCTCTCAGAGCGTACAGTAGTTCGGCTTGCATCCGAGCTTCCATAAGAAGCAAATTAACATGTACCTAAAACAGAAGAGGAAACAGGTTATAGTTATTTTATATCTGTGCCTGCGTCAGACAAATAATCAGCTCCCTATCCTCCCAATACACTTTAAACACCTCCTCCAACCCCTCCACAACGACAAAGAGCACCACCAGACCTGCCAACTCACACGGTGCCACTGTGTCACATGATTTCGACTCCCTTCACACGGTCACATGGTGAAGAGCCGACATCACAGCTTGTCTTTGGCAGCCGTATGCAGCCGATCCACATTAAGAGGTGTGAAAACACCCCAGGACAGCGGCAACAGGCTCAGCTACCTTTTGATTTTTGTGAAGGGTTGGAGAGGCCATGGTTAGTGTTAGAGTACCTCTTGGGTAGCTCTCGGCATGAGACCCCGCCCATCCAAAGTCCTGCCCCCTCCCCACGCAGTGAAATGTATTTATAAATTGCCAGGTATGCACCATCCCCAACAGAGCTGCAGCCCTTTCAATCACTTCTGCCATAATTGTCTTTTCTGTTGAATTCTGTAACATATGGCCTAAAGTTTAATTTGCAATTGGTTTAAAAAACACTAAGGGCCCTATTTATCAGGGGATTGCATCGCATTTGCACCACACAACGTGGTGCATGTGCGATGCAACCCCGAAATGCGATTTATTAAGCCATGTAGGGCCACTTTGTGTGGCCCCGAGTGGCTTGATAAATCTAGAGTAATTCAACAAAGAGCATGTCCCTGCATTGCTTTACTCTGCCCCAGGGAGGCGTTGCGTGTGTGTTCCTATGCAACACCCATGCATTTTGATGCATTTCCCAATTTACCATTACTGGTAGACCTGGGAATGTGCCAAAATGCTACGCCTTCCCACGGGAGGTGTAACGAGGAGAATTTTCTCAATTTCTCTGCATTTTTAACTCTTTCGCTGTGTGCTGCATTCCGCAGCAGACTTAAAAAGAGAAAAATGCCTCAGGGGTTTGTTTTTATGCAGGAAGAAACAATCCTTCATGCAACGCAGGCACCGTTGCTCCATGGTGCAAGGGTGCCTGCGCTGGCGCTTAACAACCCATTGTGCACCAGCGCAGAGGGAAGGCAGCAATGCTCTATTTTGGGATAAATACGGTGCATTCCTGCTCTTTCCCTATAACGCATCGCCTCAAGGTGACTTGCTGTGCTCCATTACTTTTTGTTAAATATGGCCCCCAGTGTTAGTTTGGAGTTTGTTAAATCTCACCACACACGTCAATACATTTTTTTTGCATTGTACAGATGGGTGCTACATCTTTGGCCATTACTAGGGAAGAGTAGTGCTGTTGTACAGCACTCTTCACTAAACCCTTTTGTGAGAGTAAAAAAGTGTTTCTCTGAGTGTTTCTATCAGTACTCGGAGTCCTGTCCCAAAGAATCGCTCAACTCAAAATAATTTTGCCCACGTGCTGAGCTGCCAGCTCAAAAAAGAGAGCTGGCAAATGGAGCTGACACCCACAGAACAGCAATTATTTCATAATAAATTATAGGTGAAAAATATATTCAATCAATCACATGCCCAAAATCTGCCCAAATTACGAGGCAGAACATTAAAAGTGGCAGGGCCTAAATTAGGGAACAATCTCCACACAGGCGTATGGCTAGTTAACAACTTAACCAGTTAAAATAATACCTGCTTAAATTACAGGCAAGAGTAAAAAAAAAAATCAACAAAAAAAACCCAGCAATTAATACATAAAATCAACACCGGAAGTCCCCGCTGCAACATCTCCCTTCAGGGTCCACTTTATCTAAGTGCGGTCCAAAGTAGTTTTGGATGTCTTTATTTGCGTCAGTGTTGCTGTATTACTTTTCTCTTGGTCATAGATTTTTACTTTTATATTTTTATAATTATTATTTCGTCTTGTTTAATTATATGTTTTATATGTGTTTGCTTTTTTATTCGGAGGTGGCAGGTAGCACCAATTGCACGTGTGCACCTTCCACCGCAAGCTGGTCAACATTTAGCCTGGATGTCAGCACACACTGGACTGCATCACCGAGCAGGGTTTACAACAAAAAAAAAGGCACAGTATCATCAGCAATTAAAAAAAACCTGTCATGGCATGACACTATGCCACGGCATGCCAATGATGCGAGAGGTCTTCACCTATTTATAAGAAATAGGCAGTTTATCTATACAACCTGCCAAAATAATGCCACAAAATAGTACTACGTTTTTTACCGCACACAAAACCAGGCAGTGTAAAGCCAAGATCTTGGTGTAGACTTGCACGATCATGGCCCAAACATATGTCTATCTAGCATTTGAACTGTGGCAGACTCATAACATTTAATCCCAGGATCTCACCCAACATGCAGCAGAAATGAAAACACCTCTTCCTACCTTCTCGGAGTGCTTGAACTGCCTCCAGAAGCTGTCGTACATTCTTTTCGTGGTCTTCTCTGGAGTACAGACCACAGTTTTGATGTAAACTTTAAAGCTGCGGTCCAGTAACAGATTGATTTCACCATAGTCATAGTCATCGTATCTGTTAAAAGGTGAGAAAAATTGTTAAATTACTTCTTTACTCTCGTTTTCATGTTGTAGGTGAATAGCACAATACACAAGCTAACATTTGGAAGTATTCCTATGATGGAGTGACCAATTTAGCCACGCATGGGTCATAATCAAAGAAGAAAAATATTTTAAAACATAGCAAAACGGCTAACTTCAAAACAGAAATTTAAGGCAGTATCTTCAAAGTGGGTTGAGAATTCTGCATCCAGGTGGCTGATGTTCACCTTAATTCTATACTATTTAAAGGACAGTGTGAAATACACTGATATTTAGAAAGCACCCCTAAGAAATGGGGAGGCCAATGACTGAGAAATGTAAGGAGGAATTGCAAACGCAGGCCTTTAAGACACAATAATGAATTCATCAAAATTGAAATAAATTGTAAAGGCATAATACATGACAATTTAATGAACAGTGGTGCACAATGCAATGCTGCTGATAGCAAGGCAGAGTTTGTATGAGCTTCCAGTAGAAGGGACATTCAAAATAGGACTACAAAATATATTAAACACCATTAGGCAGGTCACTAACATACCCAGGATATATAAATATTTGAAATTGGTTGAGTGGAAACCCACAGACATTAAGAACGGAAGACCACAAGAACAGTCTCTGGTTTACAATACCAGCTGTCCTGTGAAAAACAACACTTTGCAACCTGTACGCTTGCAGTGCCAAGCAAAGTTATATAAGCCACATATGATTCTAAACGATGAATGCACTGATGGGTATTAACCCCTTCGCCGCGGCGGGAATTCCGCCGCGGCGCGGGGGGGTGTGGGGGGGCAGCGCGGTGGCGCTGTGCTCATGACGGAGCCGCTCCGTCATGAGCCACGGTTGAGCTGTGCTCATGACGGAACGGTTCCGTCATGACTCCGCCCAGTTGCGTTGTCCCCCCGCACAGGCGGGGAAACAGCGCCGCGTGGGCGGAGCGGCCACCAACGGTCGTGGCATGACGGAACCGTTCCGTCATGAGCACACGGCAACCGTGGCTCATGACGGAACGGTTCCGTCATGAGCGGGGAAGGGGTTAATACTTCCAACTCTCAAAACTGTATGCCCGCGTTTGGTGTAATTTAAATTTGTCTCATTTCTAGGACATGACTGGATACCCAATGTGATGCAGGTGTTGCACCCTCTGGAAAGGATCAGATTCTGCGGGCCTCGTTTACAATATTTTGATGCACGTGCAGCGCAGCAAGCCTTCTTGCTGCGCTGCCGCACGTCAAAATAAAGGGGCAGGAAAGCGCCATATCTAGAAGTATTTCTCCTCATTGCACCTCCTTATGCCTCCCCTGGGGAGGTGTAGGATTCTGACGCATTCCCAGGTTAACAAAATGTTGTAAATCTGGGAATACGACAAGTTCCATGGATGTTGAGTGGGAACACCCAGAGCAACGCCCATGGAAGAGTTATGCGTGAAAGGGAAGCATATTTACAAGGCCATGAGAGTCACGCAGGGTGACTTTACATGGCCTTGTAAATATGGAAAACCCATTGTGCTGCCGGTGCGTCAATAAAAGTGACGCACCAGCCGAGCTAAGGACTTGTAAATAACCCCCTAAATATTAGATGGGGGAGTTTACTGCAACTAAGAAACACTTCCCAACAGGTGCGCATATACGTGGTTTAAAGACGATCCTTGAGGGCTGGATCCTGGTCATACTTTTAGGAAATCCACATGGCAAATTTACTTGGGGAGCATTTATATGGCCAGTGGTTATCCTATGCCCATGAGGGAAAATGTTTAGCTTTACATACACTTTTCGGACTCAACCACTTGATGACAGAACACAACATGTGAATCTAGAGGAGATTTGTGCTGCAAAATCATTCACGTCTTCAACGGTTATCCTGAAAATGTGTCCTAGCTTGTGCCCTCTCTGCTTTATATGTGCCATTAGCGTTCCTGAACAGTTATCGTTAAGTAACGAAGCACCATCACCTCCTGCCCACCATTAACTACAAAAGGACGACTGTGAGTAATTTAGAGGCTGCAGACTGGCCAATGGTCTTTAATATTATATTCTCTTGCTTTTTTATCTCTAACAGAGAAATCCACGGGGTGGAAAAGGAAGACAATAAAGTGGCATGTGAATGCTCGGCCAATAAAAAAACAAAATGCCAAGAACATCTATGTGGTGACAAAATACACACCTTATTCCGAACATGCAATGAATGTAATTCCATATGGCCCGTCTAAGCATCGAGGTGTCCACGTCTGTGTGCATCCCCATCGTATTGTAAGTCAGATTATAAGCTATGTGAAATTTTTCATCAATCAACTGGCCCACATCTGGATATAGGCGATTCACTAAGGAGTAACCGTGATCTTCCCAAGTGTAGTCCTAAACGGGGAATAAAACACAAAAAGACAATATTAAACACAGTCACCGAAGTTATTCCAACCTTTGATAAGTTTGTGTTTTGTTTTAAATACCATAATATTGTACCATTTTATTTAGTGCATGAAACATATTTTGAGCACCAGGAGGTTGACTGAATAAACATTTTAATCCTAGGAAACAGAAGCTGTTAACATGAAGTATATCTCTAATGGAAGAGTGCTCCAGTGCTTAGGTCCAAGTACAGAGAATCTCCGGTCTCCTCTACGCTTCCACTTAAGCACGCGGACCAGCAAATGTTTATCGGCAAATCACCAAGCCTAACATGGAGCGCACAGCATCATATCCTGGTTAGCTAGATTTGACGGTGCTAGATCATACAGTCAACTTGAAGCGGAGAGTAAATCTTAAAAATCTAATTCAATTCAGGAAATAAATAGAGACTACATAACCAATATGATCTGTGATGTGTAAACAGTGCAGAGCGCTCCAACACTAGCAGTGAAATCATTTGAATTTAAAGTAAGGAGGGGGTGGAAGTGTGGGGTTATCAGCCTACTTTACCATAAAAGCCAACATTAGCAACAAAAGGTGAGGCCACAATTTAAAACCCATGTAAGAAAGCATACAGGTCATTTACAACACTGTGAATGCATTTAAGGCTAGGTGGGAGCATGCTCTACTTTACCACACTAGTTTCTAGACTGCACGAATTCCCTGCGTTCGACCTAAATTTTGGTTTAAACAGTCGCACACGCTTCAAGGATGTTAGAGGGGAGCTGGATGAAACACCAGTCAACACTGCAGCTGAATATACTCTAACCAAGAACTGATCGTGTGCAATCGGTGCTGTTTGCGCAAGATGGGAGCTATGTTCTCGAAGCGAGAGACTCCGCTCAGCATTTTACATTGGTAAGAGTGTTGTGGTCAGGAAAGCTAGCAGCTCTGCCAATAGGGAGCTTCCTTTGCCCAGACGCGGTGACGCAAAAATGTGGATCAATTCATTCAAGACTGATGCCACCAGGAATGGGCACAAACATAATCTTACCCCACCGACTGCTCTCACAGAAACAACCTAATCACAGCAGTTAATCGAGTCTACAAACTATAACACTGAATGTTGTGCACATGAATAACACCGACTGAGGTGACCATAAATCACTGGAAAATTAGAGTTCTCTTGGGGGAAAGTGAAAGGTTGAAATTCAATGGAGAAAATGGTTTACTCTACCAACTAATTATTTTTCAGACAATAAATAAAAACGTAAGAACTTTAATACAAGTTAAGCATTCAGTGCTTTGATGCACAATAAATCACAACTATTCTCTTCTCGCTGATAGATAAAGACTGCCATTTCTCTGTACCTGAGCACGGAAGGTTGGCACATGCATTCCACGCCTGGAGAAATCTTTATAACCATAGCTCGTGTCTTCGAAGTGGCGAGACACATCTTTGTTCGGCACAGAATCCTCTTCCTCTAAAAATTGGACAAAAATATCAAGGATTACGAAATGAAAAATATATTATTGATCTCTCTCTTTTTTAAAACAAATTTTATAAAAGGAGTGCTTCAAAACACGAAATTGTACAACGAGCAACAGATACGACAAATAATTTAAGGGAAGAAAAGAACATTTGAGGACCCAATGCCTAGGGGCTTGATTATGATATGGGGAGGTCGGACCGCCGACCGATATCGCGGCAGTCAGGAGAGTGACAGGTAAGTAGTCGGCGGTCCGACCATCCAATTACGATGTGACCAACCTGGTCGGTGGTTGGAAAGTGCTCATTTACACTGCGGCTTGCGCTCTGGCCCAGGAAAAGGGCCGCAGCACAGGTCCAAGTGTAAATGAGCACATTGTGCACATCCATGCACTGTCTGCCATGCACCATGTGGTGCATGACACATGGAGGTGCGTGGGAACACTACATGTACCCCCAGGGCCACTTTATATTGGCCCACGAGGAACGGGTCTGTTTTGGGCCGCCAAAGTCCCTTTCCGACAGCCTTTACACTGCAGTCTTCCTGCCATGAAAAGGCTTTCGGAAAGGGACATCGTAATCACGATGGCGGTGCCTGCCTCGGCACCTCCTGTTGTCAGGACCTCTATTTCGACCGCCACACCACCGGGATCTGAGATCCTGGTGGAGGTGGCTGTCTTCCCTCTGACCTCCAACGGTCCGACCGCATGCGATGAAATGCAGCGGTTGGACCGAAGGGCTGTCGGACCGCCACCGACGACCTGTCAGTGGCGGTCCGCCTGGCATCGTAATCAGGCCCTAAGTTTAATTTTCTAGATGAACATCTAGGTATGGTTAAAAATTTGGAATTTTGAAAGGCATGAGGACATCATAAGATAAGTGGTGTTACATGACAAAATAGGGATGCATACGAATTTACACGCATATAATTGGACGGGGACCATGAGCCAAGGATGGCCTAAGCAGGAAGATGAAGGCAAGGGAAAAGGAGGAGTGGTAGCATCAAATGAAGTGGCTCGCTGGAAGTGAGCACCAGATACACAGATGGCATGGCATCCCTGTACTCACAGCATGTCAGTGTCCACAGATGAAGTCCACTGCTAACAGACATGCTCCAGAAAAAAATAATCTTGCTAGTTATCGCCACTGTAGTAAACAGTTGTGCTTTTGTGGCAGCTATCTTTCAGTGTGGCATCTGTTCCCAACCATCAGGACAAGACTCAACAGGACTGCTTGTTCCCTGGTGAAAAGGTAAAAGAAGACGCTCAGTGGCACATGTATGAGAGGCCACCCGGACTACATGGGCAAGCAGGCATCATGGAGTTTCTGGCAGTTTTGGGAGAACCCTAATAGAGTAGCACTACTCAATGGGACAGGTGGAGAAGCAAGAGAGGACAAACAGATGAATGCCAAGATGATTCGGGCTGAGCTACCTCAAAAATGTAGGAGGTACAACTTCAATGAAGTTACAATCAAATCACAGGGTAGGTCAGCCCGAAACCCATGAATCCTGACACCCTGCAGGACAACAAAGATCCAAAAAGGCACCATGGAGCCATTGTCATGTTTCTCCTGGGTTGCAAGCACTCTGGAATAGACTATGTGAAGTAAAGTGCTACAGCCCAGTAGATAACACCTCAATAAATAGGGAAGTAGAGGAAATCTTCTGTGGCTTTATCAGGTGATACACCAGCAAAACCGCTTACATAAGGACAAAGGGGCACCTTTCCCTGAGCAGTTAGTTTAGGGGAGGGAATTATCTAGAGGAATTTAAACTTGTATTGTCTTTTTTGGGGGGGGGGGGTTAATCACACAAACTCGATCCGAAGGTATTGGAGCGATTTACTTGAGCACCACTAGCGTAACAGGCGGACACATTCGTTTTTTGATAGGTACAGGGAGATTAAGTGATTTGCCCACAATCGCAGGATGTTGAGCATCCCTACCGAGACTCAAACCCGGTTCCCCAGCTTTGAGGCTTATTGCTCTAGCCATTAGGCTGCACCTAAGGGGTAATTCTCCAAGGAGCAAGATGTATTTCAGCTGCACCGGTCATGTGCTATGGTTACATCTGTCAGATACGAGTGAGGGCGTTTTTTAAAAACACATTTGCATTAGGGAAATTACAGAGAGGGGTTAGAGTAAAGTGAATAAAGGTAGAATATGGCTTTCAAGTCTATTAGTCTTGAATTCTAACTTTCTTCCGATTATTCTTGAGATCTGTATTTTAAGGTTCTGTGATTTAAAAAGGATTAAAACAATAGAATAATCTTTGGAATTCGCTGCCCCCTTCCATTGCCAATGTAGGCTCTCGCTCGGTCTTCAGAAAACTTCTGAAAACGTTGCTCGTCTCTTCTTAATTGGCGGATTGGACTTCTCTCTTTGCTTAGGTCTGCCCAGCGCCTTGACACCTTCGGGTATAGTGCGCTTTACAAATACCCTCCTATCCTATCCTTTTCTATCACAAACTAGATTAACAATCTTCTGAATAGAAATCTAGCATATCCACCTACCTGATAGTTCAAAAATGCTCTCCCTCTTTTCCCTCTCAAAGCGCGTGGCCATCTCTTCTTGGGTCGCCTCCTCTTCATCTCTGCACTCTTGGAGCTGCTTCATTTTCTCCATCAGGGCTTCTACTTCATAGGAAGATTCTGAGGTCTGCAAAATGAATGATTTCCAGCAATTTACATTTTAACTCCTCAGCCAATATGAATTCCTCTGTCTCCACACTTCGGCTTCAAGACAGACCTCCGATGGGAGTGGTCGGTTTTGTTTTCGCCACACTCGTGCTTACCTTTGGACTTGCAGGAGGGCTGACGTCCACCCCTTGATTGCCGTTGGCCAGATCACAGATGTAGTAACTGTTCAGGGGCGCAGGTCGGACGGCTTGGAGAGCGTCACAGTTCAACTTTTGGTTGATTCCGCAGCCGAACGTGAAGGAAGCGAGCGAATGGTAGTGTGTGAGGAGGACAACTGCATGGATCAACTCTGCCAGGGACCAGCTGTGCTCTTCAGTCTTCAGAAGTTTCTGAATATTTTTGGGAGGGGAAAAGCAAAGAAGACAGGATTATTACTCCAGCACGAAATATAAAAGTTTTATGCTCCAAGCTTCAGATCTAGCACTTCAAGACATGCTGCGTCACACACAAAAGAACACACGCCCCAGTTCATTCTGGTATGTACCACAATTCCCCTGAACAGAAGATGTAACTATTTCTACCATGGGACCAGTGATTATTTTTGAACTTGTACTAAACAGTGTATAGGTCTACATACAGATGGAAGTAAGACGAGTATGCTGCCTCACTGGGAAGGCTTCCATCCGGTCATGGCTCTTAAGAATGACCAATAGTAGTAAATTCCCTCACCGTTTGCTCAGGGCAGACATTTTTAGGAGGTTCAGAATTTTTAAAAAATTAGGATTAATAGTATTTCTTCAAAAGCACCTAAGTGCACTAAGATTATAAATTCTAAGGACATAAATCTTCAGTCCCAGATAAGAATCTTTACTGTGTAGTATTGATGAATTAACAAACATCGATTAAACTACCTTCCTCCGCACAATACAGTTTGTAAAATTAAGCACGATTTTCAAATATGTCAAATGTACCTCTATATGTTCTTTGGTAAGGAGCCAGGGACGGTGAGCCAAAATTTTGTTCAGCTCTCCAAGGTTTTGCAGTTTCTGTGGGGCGTTGCAGAGGCCATCCAGCCACTTGGGGTCTCCGCCGACGTGAATGAAGTCACTGACATGGAGGTTTACGAGATAGGAGCACTGGTGTCTTGCGGCAGCCTGTAGGGCGAGAAATATGGGTTTAAAAAAAACACTAATTCAACTTCAAAACTGGTTTGGTTTATAAAGGCCAGATCACAAGTCTAAGACCTGAAGTGTCCCAAGCAACATCATTGCTACCGCTGTCCTTTCCCTAAAAGGTGGCCATATTTCATCTGAATGGACATACCTACTACTGGCAAGATGCATATAGTCTGACTAAGAGCCACAGTGCTAAATTTGAAGATAAACTTGGAAAGCAAAGGTACTTAACTTTTGAAGTGATTTCCCTATCGGTGTGAAGCACTATTTACTGATCTAATCAGCTAAAGCCCTCAAAAGGTACCTCTTCTGTCCTCCTAACGCCTGGTTATTATCATTTTATTTTTCTCTAGCAGATCTCCAGGTACAGGGTAGGACGAGACTGGGCTGAACAAAGAGCAGGGGAGGAGTGGTAGGCACTCCCCAAGTGCGCATGATGGTTTGGCTGGCCAGCTCGGGCTGGCCAAACAGTCAAGTGAATGAGGATGTTCCGCACCAGGGCGTAATGCCTAGCCCGGTGAGGAACATGCACAGGCTCCCAGTCCCCATCCGAGTGCCGAACCACGGCGCTCAGACCAATCACGACGCTGCTATACGCAGTATTGTGATTGGTAAGAGGAGTCTGGAAGCCTGGGTGTTTCCTGTTTCTGCATCGTGGAAGAAGGACAGAGGAGAGGCGGGTGCCAGTAAGGTAGGTTTAAAACAATCTGTTTTTCTTTTTTTAAACCTCCGCTCACCTCCGCCCTGACCACTGCTGCCCGGTAGCAGCTGCTGCTGCTTCTGTACAGCACTTCCCTGAACTTCCAGGGCTATGCAGGCAGCTATAATATGTTACAGAACATGTCTGACCACGTTATTTGGCAATAGCTAAGTTAAATGTTCCCTGTTACTGACCATTATTCCAATGTAGTGCCGGTAATGCAGGGGCAGCGGGCCATCCATCTGCAGTAGGTAGTGTTGGGTTTTTAAAAAGCTTGCCAAGTACTGCGGGTGGAAAACCATCACCAAAGTAACATTGTCCAGGCTGTCCAGATCCGCAAAGGCGTTGGTGAAGAAACTGGACATAGCTGCATCTTCATTTCCAAACTGTAAGATCTGCCCGGGTTCAAAACAGAGAATCAGCTTACAAACATGCGGCAAAACGTAATGCATCCACAATGTCACACAGCCTAAACCCCCCACTAGCGGCACAAGTCCATCTCTGAACACTGGCCCTTTAAGAAACGCCTCCATTCTGCATAAATTCCAAATTTCAGTAGGGATGATACAAGCACAACGCCGTCTTTGTGGGCTCCACAGAGCTAAACACAGGCTGGCGGTAACTGTGCAAATAAAAAGTAAAATTGTTCAGGGGTCCGCAGTGTGATGTCAATGAGATGGCTAAAGAGACAGCGGGTTTGCTAATTTCTCAGGAACTGATGCTACCGAGACCTGCCTCACCACAGTACCCAAGAAGAACACACTATTTATTCTGAAGTTTAAACAGCAACTGCGTTGACGTCACAGCAGTTCTAATTTTTATGTGACATAGTACAGGCGTTACTGGAAATAAAGGCCTCCCACAAACAACTAGAGCACCATTGCATGCAGCCAGCTGCGCTATCCCATGGTGAGTAAAGCCTGGCTCTTGTCTTTGAAAAAGTTTATTTATCCAAAACTCGCTGGCTTCATTTTGTAGGTGGGCTCACACCCAGCTGCACTCACTCCGGTATTGAGTAACAGCGAGTCAACAAGCTATTCAGCAGGGTGAATGTATCGAGTGTTTTTTTGTCAAATTAAAGTCTAGTGTGTATTCTTTTCGTACCATAGTTATCAGAAAGTAATGCAGCGCAGCAAGGTACCTTGCTGCGCTGCATTAGAGGGAAAGGGCAAAAATGCGCTCAATTTATCACAACATGGCGCATTCCAGCCTTTTCCCAGCGAGGGCGCACAATGTGCAGCCTAGCGCCAACGCACCATGTGGGCAAATTCCTGCAGAAAAATAATCCCCTGAGGGAATTTCCTCTTTCTATGTGGCATGCAGAATGCAGCACACATAGAAAGAGGAAATAAAGATATTTCTCCTTGTTACGCCTCCCCTGGAAAGGCGTAGCATTTGGCGCATTCCCAGGTCTACCAGTAATGGTAAATCTGGGAATATGCCAAAATCCAAGGGTGTCGCTTGAGAACGCGAACCTAACGCCCATGGAACACTTCACAGGGGCAGAGTAACGCAACATGGCGATTTGCGCTGCATTACTCAAGATTTACTAAGCCACTCAAGGCCACATGGCTTGATAAATCGCATTTCAAGGGTTGCGCCACTTTTACACCAGGCAGCGTGGTGCAACAGCGACACAACCCTTGACAGAAATTACCATAACGCCTCATTTATGAGGAATTGGCATAGGGCAGTGTCGCAAGTCTTCTTGCTGTGTTGCCCTATGCCGATATAAAAGGGCACCGTACTTATTAAATACGGTGTATTCCTGTCCTTTCCACCTGCGCTGGCGCAGAATTTGCTGCTTAGCGCCAACATTGGCACCCTTGCACCACAGTGCAAGGGGGCCTCCGCTGCAGGCAGAATTGTTTTTGCGCAGGTAGGGGCACCTTCCTGCACAAAAACAATCCAGAGAGGCATTTTTCTCTTTCCATGTGTGCAGCACACATGGAAAGAGGAAAAAACGAGGAGAAAGAAAAATATGTTGGCGCAGACCCAGGTTTACATGATTAAGTAAATATGGGGCAGCATCGAAATCCATGGTTGTTATGGGAAAACGCACTGCAACGCCAATGGAACATCTCCGTGGTGCAGAGTAAGGCAAGGCATTGACTTGCGCTGCTTTGTCTTACTCCATGTCTATGAGGCCACGCAAAGCCACACAGTGTCTGCATCGCCTCACAGATATGATTGAGAAGCTTGTGCTGCCGGAGAGTCCATAAACGTGACGCTCCTGCGGCGCAAGCCTCTCATAAATACGACCCTTCGTATTTAGCCATACGTCATAACTCTATTCCATTCTTTTTCTTGTTATGATGAACAGACACCAACAGCCTGGTTCACTGAAATCAAATACAGAATGTCAACCTCTCCAATACTCATATTTCTTAATGTATGAACATTACCATATCCAGAAATCTGCATGAAAATAATGGAATAACAAAACATCCCCTGAATTCCAAGCTAGAAGGGAAGGCTGCCAAACTCCTTGCAATTGTTAACTTGGTCCAAAACCTTTTTCTATGTCAACAGCTGTTCACCAAGTAAATTAAGTATTTTTAAAAAGGTTGTTCCTTAAAAGCAAAAAAACATGTTTTGCTGCTTGAAGGCGCTCCAGGAAAAACAACATACCTCCTTCTTGGGGATGAATCGGCTTGGCCCGAGCCCCAGCGGCCGTGGTATGCGCATTCCAAGTTCCTAAAAAACAGAACACAAGAACATTTCAATTCGCGGGGGTGTAAACAGTGCATGAAGACCACAGCGCCAGAAACGTGTTGGCTCCATCCCTCAAACGCAGCGTGGCTCATGGGAATATTGCGGATGGGTCACATGTGTGGTTTATGTCTCATAATAACATGCATATCAAGTTCTCCGATTATACACCTCCCCTCCCCCTCAGGCACAGATGGTTCAGGCCAACCACTGAAAGTGTGCGGTTTGCCTCAAACACAGCACTTGGCTCGGTGTCTAGAACAAAAAGTTCTGTATACAGCAGTCAGGGCGCGGGTTGTCAAAGATATATGGGTTTACTTCCCCCACAGCTGCACAGTAGCGGCGCCTAATTTCTTTATCTTGTACTTCTGTTCCGGAAGTAACACCTCTGAGACTTAAACCTACTTTGTAGAGTCAAAACCTCAAGAAAACTTTGTGCTAGCTACTCAAGGCACGGTGTCCTGCGCAAAGAAGGCAAACAGGCTTTCGACAGAGTCACTCAGAAAGTGTGCTGTAGACGGCAGTTGCAAGAGATGACACAAAGGTCATGTGTTGGAATAAAAACTGTAAAAATAAACAAATGTAACAAAATACCTTCGCCAGCGACAGGGTTTAACACTTCAAACTGTCAAAACCTGCGGCGTAGAACGTCAGTGCCTACCTGGAGAGCAGGTTTTTACCTATGCACTGAGAGCCAATGTCTGCAGCTGTTCCAAAGCTTCCTGGGCCAACATGGAGGGGGAAAACTCAATGTAGTCTTAAGAACGGGACACAACTAACAGAAAATTATCTTAAGTGAACCACTGCTCCGAGACATCTGTTGGCACCAGTCCTGGGCTCTGGTTCACTAGGGCTTTAGGGGGGGCGGCCGACCAGCCTCCCCCGGGGAATTTTGGGCCAATGGTGCAGCCCAGAGCCCAATTGGGCTTGTTGGGCTACATTTGGGCTGGGGGATATTTAGACGGCCATTTTAGGTTACCAGCCACCATTTCGGTGGGGTGACACGGCAGCCGGTCGGGGATAGATAGGGTGAGGAAAGTTTGTCACGCCCGCCCTCCCGGTTTTTTCAGGGGGATGGGTGAGGGGTTTAAAGGGGGTGATAGATAATAGGGGTTTTTCTTTTTGGTTCGGTTGGTTTTGTTGGGAACAGGTGGGTGGGGAAACATGTAATTGATTGATTGTCGCTTGAAGCAGGTGCGGGTGTGTCCTGGGTTATGGTTTACGGGGGCGTTTTCCTTAGTAATAGTTGGTAGATCTGTTCACAGTTTAAGTTTATTGGTTGGAGAATGTCACTCCGGGAACACGCAGGAAGGGGAAGGAGCATAGGAAGGTTTCATAGATAGTTATTTTAGGAAATGATAAGAAGTTACACGTTTAATGAGTCAGCAGGGAGGACAGAGTTGGGGGTTTATAAATGGTTGCAAAGGGGGAAACTTTAGGGGTGGGGTGTAAGGTAGGAAGAAAATATTTAGTGAGGTTTAGTTTTGTACGGCACAGGCCAAGGATATGTGTTGTAAGGTGCACCTGTCTTCAATAAAGCGGTCTTTTTCACACTAAACAAGCTAGTTTGTGGTCTGTGCTGCACCCCCCCTTTTGGCCCAAAGGCTAGCAGGATCAGTTTGCAGCCTTCGAGGTTCCACGCCAAAGTTAAACAGGACTTGGAACAAGAAGTTGGCTTTGCAGAAATGCTTCCCTGCTCCCAAAGGAGGGTCAAGTTTCGATGAAGGGTTGGCTGGCGCGATCAGGAGGCTCCCACGAGCTGCCCGCGCGTGCTGGGGGTGTTTGATTCAACACGAATAAAAACTACAGGACTACGCAGAAATCCAAATCAGAACTAGAGTACAAGGATTGTAGGGTTATCATTCATTAATAAGAGGGTGGTTAAAAACTAGACTGCAGGGAAAAAAGGGTGGGGGCAGGGGGTGAAAGTTTACCTAACGGGACACATGACCATGTGTTCTATGGGGTAGCAGTGTGAAAAAACCCACCCTCAGCCTAACAGGTCTCAGTTGCTAAAACGTACTTGCACAACTAGATCTCTAGGTAGGGTCCGTGGATGGAGCTACACTACTTCTAGGCGCTCTGAAAGGGAGCTGGGAAATAGGAGGATAGCACTGAGGAGGGGGGGGGGGCACACAAAACTCAAAAACACTTTCTATGGCAATTTTGTGATTTTTTTCACTAACGTTTCCTAGAACAAGCACACACTAACAGAGAAAGCAGTGAAAATAAATCTGGCCTTATAAGTTATTTAGAGAAACGTTATTCATAAAGGAATATTTACACATTTATTATTATAATTCAATGGTCCAATTTCATATTATATCCACAGTACCAGAAGATACCTAGCCTCACAGATTGCATCTTATAATGACTGTTAGACAGGGGATCAACTCTTAGAGTCAGAAGGACTCTTTGATATGATGTTATACTACTGTACAAGAATAACGCCTTGCATTATCGTTTTGGTTACATAACTTATTTATAACAGATCTATATAAAAATGCCCTGGTATCAGCCATATTTATGCAGAGGTGCAGAAATGAATATGTTATTTATTACCATTGTGGGAGGGGCAGTATGACGCCCTTTATCTCTCCAGAGTCATGGCCCTTCCCCCACTCAACAAACCTGATAAATTACATACTGCCTTCTGTACATGTATGTGCCTGTAAGTACATTTACTAATAAACTGTTTTAACACAACACTGCAAACCGCACTCCTGATATTTATAATCGTTGCAAACAGATGTTATTTTAAATAGATACCATTGAATTAGTGTGTAGGGGACAAAAAACATTATAGAGACTTAAATATGGCATTTTATTAGGCATGCCTTGAACTTTTTTATGCCAATGACTGCGGCTACCCGTTACACTTAAACTTACGCAGCCAAGAGCGATTTAACACTAAAACTGCAATGCGAATCATGTACTTTTCTATTAAAACGAGATTACTCGACCCTCACTTGTTTATAGTCGATCCTCTGGTGTGTTTTTTTTAAAGAATGTTTGTAGCCACAAAACACACCTGTAAATTGGCTTTCTTGAGAGAGTGCCCAACAAATGAAATCACACACGTCCAACGTGCACAAACAGATCTCAGCTGGAACACAAAAGAGGACAACAAGATGAAGGCTGCTCTTGCTGGTAAGGGAGAAACCCTCCAGTTCTGCCTCCCTCCTCACTAGTAACTGCAACGAAGCCTGCCCTGCCCACAACCCTGAAGGTCTTGCTCGGAGCTCTGAAGCCACACAAGCAGGCAACAGGCAAGCCCATGTCCAAGTGCACTGTCAGCACGCCGCCGCCACTGCCAACCAAAGCGCGGCTGCTGAGCAGCGCGAGGTCCGGGGGCAAACAGGGCGGCTCGGGCGGTGTTTACCCAAGCGACAGATGTTGCAAGTTTGCAAAAGATAAATGAAGGGATGTGCCCGAATCCCTCACCAGCAGATTAATTGCCTGCCAATGAGTTACCGTTTAACTTGCAGGCACGTGATCTCACAAGTGAATGAGCTCACCGCCTCAACCGTGCGCTAGCGACGGGCTCTGCATGGATTTGCCAAACAGCCGAAGCCGGCAGCACCTCAAAAGCGCATTTCTGGGCCACGGGCCCTTCTTTGACATAGCATGGCCGGTAGAGTGAGAAGGATGTAAGCAAGAAAAATAGACCCTTTGACTGCTCTTGGGGATAATAAAAATCCAGCAATTACCAGGTTTCAATGGGCTCTCCTGGGCTCTGGCGCACTGCACCTGCTGCACCAATGGAGGCTACGACCCTAAGCATGGCTACATCCTCACGGCCTAATGACAACTCTTTCAATGCCATTTCCGGTGGCAGGTGTTATGGATTTAATGATAGCGCCCTTAGGCGGTCAAAGCCCTGAAGAAGTCCTGCCAGCCATGATTGTGGAACTTGCTGACCTAATCTCAGGGCAGAACCAAATTATAACCTTTTCAAGAAAAGGATCTTTTCCAGTGTGCGTCCAAGACTATCCGCCTTGGGCCAACCCATCACCAACAGTACTCCAGGTTACCATTCCGCATCATCCCTACCACTCCGAAGTAACCAAAAGGAGGCATGCAGCACGCTATAAAAACTCTAACTAAATAAGTCCCAAAAAGGGAAACTGTACCACGCGGACCATCATCTGTCAAAGACATCCGTTCAGAATAAATACTCCAGTCAATGACAACACCAAGGTTATGGTTGAGGTTGGCTTCCAAAACACACAAAATGGACTCCGGATGAACATAAGAGGCCACAATCGGACATAAAGGGGAAGGTTTCTAGGAACCTGCCTAGTGTAATTAAAACCCCATGCAGTACTCATTCACAGAGTGACTCAACACTAAGTGATAAACTCTCTATTGCGTTGACCTGTCCATGAGCCTCCTTATTACCAGTGGCCTCTCAAATTGCATCCTACATTCAGGGCGCCACCAGGAAGAGAACAGCCTGTCCCCTGCCATTTTTGGCACACCCAACCGTGTCATTAGATTACCACACTAGGCGTAGAGCAACGCGTTGGAGCACGCTTGTCACCTCTCAGTGGCTCAACGGCCAAGTGGAAAATACTCTTTGATTAACGGGTGCCAAAAATGTGGGGTCTGATTACTATTTTAGGAATTCAAAAACATCTCCAGGATTAGCCCTGTTAATCTAGGACAGCTGTAGCGCTCCGGCAGTACTCTCCTGCTGTGCACTGTTCATTCAGCCAGAAACTGAAGATGTAAAAACATCTGCATAAGGAAGTCAGATGAAAATATGTACTGGCACAAGTAACTTTTTTCTAGAAAGGGAAATGAATGTTTCATACAGGGATGAGCCATGTATTCCCAGGACACACACACAGATCCGTGTTACAACAATATCTCTAGTACAGTTTTGAATTTTCCCACCGTGGGAAAAGACATGCAAAATGTTTTGAACACCAACGCGCCTATAGGTTTATGGGCATGTATTTGGCATGTCCTCCGCCCTGCCCACCCAGGTATGTGGGGCACTGCACAAAGTCCAATATCCAACTTCCAGAAGCAGGCCCACTCCACACAACATGACGCGCTATCTAGACAGGGTGAAAGGCACTGCTGGGGCCTAAAGAACTCTACTGGCCGCAAAGAAAGGAAATGAAAATAGCGCTGAGTCAGTCTACCCGCAACAGTGCTGGGCCGTCTCAAAGACTCACAACCCCACAAGCAGCTCTTTCATCAGAAGGAAGTGGAGCACAACCGCTAAGCAGTGGTTTTTGTGGGGAATGCAGCATTATGATAAGGTGTTATGTACTGAAAGAAGTCAGATCAGAAATGGGTGAGATTAGGGACGATTCTATTTTGTTATAAGGGTATCACATAACATAAATGCAGAGGTGAGAGGATTTCAGCTAAAGCAATCAGACCAAGAGATTAACACAAATACAATAAACTGAGAAAAATATTTGCATTTATGTGCATTTGATGATGGAAGCTTGCCACATGTGTGCTCAATTTTACATCTGCGAGGAGGGCTCTAAATTATCGTTTGCTAGTCCACAAGGCAGCTCGATTAGTAGGCGAGAGGAGATTAGGTATATATGTCTTTGAAATAGTGGGCGATTTGCAGAAATACAATAAAAGATTGATGCAAACATGAATGTGGCTCAGGGCAAGGTAATACCCAGACAGGAGGCACACAGGATGCAAAGTAACTTTCAACATAAAAAACTGAGAGGCAACAATCATAACTTTTTCATCATTTCCATGCAAGGTTTTAAGAATATAGAGAAGTCTATTTAAGATAGCGTGCAACGGAGGATGCAAAACTAAAAAAAAAAATGAGATTACACTTGCATGTGAGGTAGCGCTGTATTAGGTACTTGTGAAACGCACTAGAATCAGGCAAACATCTACCGCTAGGTTACCACTAGACCACTTCTCAGCAAGGACAATTTATCAGATATGGGGTTTCATAGATCTATAGTGTGACCAGACCCTTTTCTCTGTGCCAGGGAGAGTGCAGTCTACTAGGCCCCTGCAAGCAAACCTTCACAGTTATGTGAAACCCAGAACCTGACACTCACATTATTTGCATTTCAATATCAAGTTTAAGAATAACAACTATTTCAGAGACTGGTCCCAGCTTCCCTGCGTGACATAGGCCGAAAATCATTCAATGTATACAAAGGCAGCTCACATAATCAAGATGGCTCCCTCTAAAAAGAGGCATTTGGGCCAGGTGGGGGGCATTCATGCCCACCAGGTGCCATCTAAATCCTAACAAGTTACATTCAAAAGTCCTACAATCGTGATCTCAAAACTGCAACCATCTGACCACCAGAACCACTAAAAACGCAAGTTTATCCTCCACTGAGCGGTCGCTAGGCCCTCAATCAAGCCTTCTTGTACGCTGCCTGCAAACCTGAGCCCCACAGCCCCGGATGTCTGACTCGCAGTAGCATAAATAGGATGCCCTGGGCCCCAATGCAAGGAAAGAACATGTCCCCTTTAATGCTCCTGAAGCAGTAAAATACAGTACTGTCAGTGTTCGATGGGCCTCTCAGCGCTCTTGGCCCTGGTGCCACTGCACCTGTTGCACCAATAGTAGCTACGGCCTCTGCTGACTCGACTTTTCGGTTCAACAGCCCCAACCCCTGCCAAGTACTTGCAGGTTGCTCGCACTAACACAACACTGCTCTCTGCTCCACACACTCTGTTGCTTTTCTGTGCTCTTATGTTTCGCCGCCGTCTGTGTTTTTTCCCGTTACTGACCCATTCGTAATAAACATGCGAGTATGGTAAAATTGAGCAGGTTTTCCATAACGTAGGGTTTCATCAACCAATAACATGTTCTATTCCTTCGCGAGCCGCATTCAATGTAATGTCCGAAACAACTCAACGCACACACAACTTTAAACCGCACATATAGGGAACAGTGCAATAAATTTGCATGAGAAACAATACAAAATGCATGACATGGCTTGAAAACTAAGTTTGACAAGCTAAAGAACCGTAATGCATGACTAAATCACTAATACCCCACTCACCCCTCCACGAACATGCTACTTCACACCTGCAAAGTGCTTTGGCCCCTCATACTATGCAATATATACATCTTGCGTCTCCTTCACCGACGACCACAAAATGATATAATAAAGAAGACAAAAATCTGTACTACGTTTTCGATGTACACACCGGAGACATGTCCCCTTTCTTCTGTTTAATGCAGTACTGAGCTAATGCAACACGTGTATACGACCGCCAACGCATGACATAATCTGTACACGTGACTAGGGTATGAGTAGACGCTCGCTACATGTTTTGACGCTTGCACCTGCAAATGTACCTGATGCACAAACAAAAGTCAAGTAGTACTAGCTGACACACGTATGTGCTGCAAAGCATGCAGTTTCAGCTCTGTGACGGCTGACAGGGCTGCCTGCCTGCGATGTGATGCCTGTCGCTTTGTTCTGTGAACCGCAGAAAGGCTTGTCTGAATATTGTGTCAGCAGCATGCGATCACCGGGAGCTGTCACTCAAAGGGCCCTGCAGATGCCGACACACCTCCATGTGCAATGAACAGAGGTGGTTGGAAGTGAAGTGCAGCCTGGCAGCGCAGTGGAGCACATGCCCTTGCATGTCGGGCAGCCTCGGGGTGCACAAACAAGCTCGCTGCAAAAAGGACTCAAGTCCGGGAGCCTCCCCGGCGCAAACAAATACGCCCCCTGCATGCAAATGTGAAACGCGATCGCGCGCTGACAAAGGAACTCACTCTCGGCTAGGAAACTCGAGCTCGAAAACATCCCCTGCATCGACAAAAGATCTCACCCTCGGCTGCGAATGGATTGTTGTGCATGAATGAATATAGCGCTTCGCAGTGCCCGTTCAATCCTGCACTAGGCGCTTGCTCGAGGTAAAAAAATATAATTGAGAAACTCAAGCCCCCCTCACCCCCCACCGCCTTGAAACCCTACCGGGTATGTAGTGCGCTTTACAAATTATGTGATTGATTGATATACATTTTAATAACGAGGCAGATTAGAACAAAAATTCATTCAATCCAAGCATTCGTAGAACCCCCACTAAGCCGGTGGAGGTGTGGGTGTCGCTGTCCAAGAAGCCTTCACGCGGGTGGCACTTACTTTCAACCCCCAACATCAACATGCTTTTAAACAGGGGAACCCCCCCCCCCCCCCCCCCCCCAATGAAAACACCTTGCTCCCACTGCTGCAAGTCACCGTCCCCTTGAGGCGTCGCGCTGAAGGGTGCATCTGTCCAGTCACCAAAGTACAGAAATGTTTTAATAACGAGGTACTGGCGTGACCGACATTGGCCAGATGTGGAGTACAAGGGTTTATGGACAGTTCTCACCACAGAACGCTAGTAATGTAGGATGCCACCCCCTGAATCTTTTGTGGTCGAAGGCGAGAGTTGACAGACGTCAAATTGGCCGTGGAAATAGGAGGCGGGGCATATAGGCCTCCAACTTCTAAAATAGTAGTGAGGGCGCACTGATATTAAAGAGATGGTCCAACTTGAACCACAATGAAGAAATGCTGCATTACCAGCAATCACGGCACTCTGTCACACATGCCAGTCGGTGAAAACACACTGCCCATCCCTAAGAATTTTTAATCAAAAAAAGACAACGAACTGCACGGTGGAATTATCTTTCGGGGTGTTTGGGGCATGCCCAGTACTACCCTTCTAAGGGGAGGGCACCAGATATGCAACAGGGTATTTTCCAGGGTGTCACCCCTTTGTCTCTCTTCTCAATAACAACAACTGCCAGCGCAATGAAATGAAGAGGTGGGCTGTCCTCTTAAGAGCCCTAACCTCCTCGCCCACTAGTTTAAGGAGGCAGGCGAGCTCCACCAATGGGCGGTGAGCGTGCATGGAGTTGGGGGCTAAGCAATATTTCGGGACTGTTGTTTGCGAGCGGGGAGCAGCGCTGGCATTAGGCTGTATCTGCGCTAGTTGATCACCTGTGGGCGCCTCAAAGAGTGGGTGAGAACATGTCCTCAATTCGCTCCCAGTGCGGGGGGGGGGATAATGGGAAAGGGGCAGAGATCGACCCCCTGGACGAGTTATTCAACCATCCCGTTAGCACACTTCAGGCTGTGGACAAGTAACTCTGACTTAATTCACGTTTTAATTGTGTCCCTCTAACCACCCCCAGTCCGCTCTTCCCTCGATGCATTAAATGCCCCCCGTGAACCCCATACCTTCGCTCGGCACACCCCGCCGCCGCACAGGAACCCGTTAGCGGACAAAGCGGCCGCGTAGTTCTCGTTTCCTGCTGTAGCCATCCTCATATTGGCAATAAACATAGGCAAGAGAGCAAGCTGTATTGTGCGATCCAAGGGGGGGTCTGCGTGCCCGGTGCGGTGCCCTGCCGTCTCTGCACTCCTTCCTCTGTGCTGGAGCCGCACTGCCCGCACTCGGCCTGGGCAGGAAAACAGCACCCGCTCCACCACGCCCCTCCGCCTCCCCCAGCTCTGCCATTGGTGGGAAGCAGACGTGGGCGCGGCTCCGAGGAGAAAAGAGGAGGAGCTAAGGCCAACATTCTGTGAAAAACAAGACGCACAAAGAGCCCTCAGAAGGCGGTGGCGCAGCCGCTGGTAAACACTTTTGTTGCTTTCCTGCCGGGTAGATAGGGCAAAGGAATATTGCGCAAAAAAACACGTCCTAAAGTCCGGCAAGTTAAACAAGTTTGTGTTCGCCTCGCCATTTCACCACCCATACACACCTTAGACCTTCCTTCTCTGTAAAGTCTGTGGTACCTTTGTGCACCCTTGTCAGTTCACTACACCGAGTATGGGTTGGCCAAAGGGCACACCTGCCAAGCTTGAGGGTACTTTTTTGCCAGCCCTGGAGAGCACCACATTTGCTGCACCCTGTAGTTAGTATCAATTCTTCATTTTCAAATATGGCTTTACCACAAGTCCCTACACAAGTGCGAATAATCGATTTGCTAGGACGTTCTCGCAGTGGGGTCAGTTGATAGGTAATGTATAATGTTGTGACTGCATTTATATAGTGCTTTACACCACTGACTAGAGGCCTTTGTATGTGGCCCCACCACATGTATCTGTAATCTTTTGTGTTCCCCTAAAAAGCACTTCTATAGACACCATTGATATGAAACCAGAGGTAACCCCTACAAGAAGATGGGCTCTGTGGGTCCTGCTTATAGTCGGCTGACCCAGTAGGAATATAGGCATGCATCCACAGATCAATATTCCACAGATTTCTTATTGACCACAGGTAGGCGGTCCATAACAAGTGGAGTAGGGACCAGTGTGGAAATTTAGCGTGCAAACTGAACATTATCTGCGCCATCTTGCCTCTCCCCAGCGCCACGCACAGCGAATGCACGGCCGCCATTTTAGGCACCCCACTCTCTCCCCGCTCATTCTCGATCACCAGCGCTTTCCCCTGGCGCTGCGAGCATCCCCCGCGCGCCGGCCACCCCCGCTCTCTCATATAGGCCATAAACCCTCTCCTTCTGCGCGACCCTGCTACGGAACCACATCCGACCGACATCCCATACATGGTCATGCCTCTCCTTTGATAACCCCCTTCCTCTGCGCCCCATTGTCTGAACTGGTCCCAGACCATCACCTAGCCCTGCGGATGCAGTTTATTGCCCCTACTGTAAGGGAAACACCCCACATCAAAGGGATTACAGTAGATCAAAACCCCTACTCCCTGAGACCCGACCGGTCACACACACCCCCCAGGAATTGGCGGAATACCCTGCTGCGCAATAGCCATCTCCTACTGTGGGTGGGGTGGGAACTTCTACTGTATCTATGTGTGGGATCGGATCTGAACCGGGGCTTCAGGGGATATTCCCCCATACATCAAGGGAATCTCAAGAATGTACTATGTGTAATAAAGCAATAAACCTGTGTATAAGAGACCAGGTCTCAGAGATGCAGTTAGAGCACCTCGTGACGATACCTTGCTGTCTGATCTGATGTGTTCTGCTCCGACGGAATAAAACTTTGTTTCCTGCCTTCCAGTCTCCGGCGCCTGCCTCTTTTATTGGTAAATTATCGAGTGGTATGAGAGGCGATTACCGCCGGGCAAATACTTGAAAGGTTATCGACTGAAACTGCCGCTACCATTTAACAATTGGCGTCCCAAACGTGGGGCCCATCAGCGACACGTGGATCCAGTGGGAGAGGTCCCGACGACAGAGTGAACGACTGCAACGATCGGGAGAGCTCCTGCCCAATAGACCCTCGTCTGGCAGCCGATCATCCGAACTTCACTGGTTCCGAGCAGACCTCTCTCGAGTGATCTACGGTCCTGACTGGGAACCATCAGGAGTGCCGCGGCAAATACGGAGAGTAGAGGACGATCGGGCGCTGGAGGCGGAAGACGAGAAACTGTCCACGCGGTCCGGGTAAGGTCGTGAAACACGACAAAAGTGCGAAATAATTGATTGATTGTTTGAATACTAGTATTGCTCATTGATTGTTCTCTTTGAGATATTCGCTGTCTACAAACGGGGAGGAGTAGAAATACTCTCTCTCTCCCTTTGCAGATAGTGAAGGGTAGGTAACGCAGACTTTTGTCCCCGTTGAAACCCGTCGTACCTATCTTTATCTCCCCATTGATTGATTGTCCGAACATTGATTGTTTTGAAGAATAGTGCTTTTTGAGATATTCTCTGTTTGCAAATAACGTAGAATAGGAATATTCTGTCTAGTCTTTGCAAATAGTGAAGGGTAGGTAACGCAGACTTTTGTCCCCGTTGAAACCCGTCGTGCCTATCTTTATCTCCCCATTGATTGATTGATTGATTGTCCGAACACTAGTTGTTCGATATTGGTTCTTTGGAGGTATTCTCTGCTTACAAATAACGAAGAATAGAGATATTCTGTCTAGTCTTTGCAAGCAGTGAAAAGATAGGTAGTGCTGACTTTTGTCCCCGTTGAAACCCGTCATGCCTATCTTCTCCCCACTGATTGGTAGTTGGTTCTGCCCGGACCGCTTATTAGAGGTGAACCATCCGGCTCCACTGGAAGGCACCCCTAATAAGGACATGTTCACTAAATATGGACTAGTCGCCGTAGCTTATAGCAAACTGTGGCATAAATATACCAAGAAGGACCCCGAGAGTCAGTGGCCACTGATGGGATCCTTCGACGACCATAAGATAGAAGCGCTAGAAATAGCTCTGCGTAGCAATAAGACGACGCCTACTATGCTTGACAGTATCGGCATGTGGCGCAAAGAAGCAACGCAACGGAAAAAGAGGGAAGAAGTAAAAGCAGAAAAGGAATTACGAAAGGCAGCTCACCTTGCCGCTAGAAAGTTAGAAGAAGACATAAAGGAGAGAAGGGAAACTAAACTAAGACAGGAGCCCGAAACCTCAGGCCAGTACGCTGTTAGGACCCCTTCTTTGCTCTACCCTGAGTTGTCCTCCAAGCAGCGAACGAATGACGAATTACTGTTAGGTCCCCCGATCATTTACATGCCCCCTCCGTATGCACCCTCCCAATCAGTAGTGCAACACCCACAACCCCGAACACGAGCGAAAGCAGTACAGGGGCCTCGGTCCTCACGGCCTCCGCGCCGGCCGAGCCTCCTGTGCTGAACACAACGTCGGCTATAACGTTAGACGACCCAGAGATGAGAAAGAAAGAGTCCACCAGAATGAATCGGCTAGCGAAGGATGAACGAACAGGAATCGACAAGATAGTAAAGGCACTGGTAGGATCCTTTTTGACCTTACAAAAACCAAAGTAACGCTAGGAGTTAGCCCTTTGTGGGACATATGAAACCAAGGGAAGGAGTCAAGCTCACGGTCGAGACGGCCACGAGGTAGCCCGACTCCCTTACTCTCGCTACCTAAACCTGTCTGCCCTACTGCCCACCCCGCCCAATAAGCATGACAAAATCCCGCACAAACGGAAGCCTGCTGACACCCACCACCGACGTCACCAAACTAGGGCTAGATCGCGCGCAATTGGTCTCTGTTATTTCTCCGATTGCACAGTAACCTCCTTGTGCTCATCATCAAATTGCAAATAGGTACAAACACTCCAACGAAGTAGTATAGTTATAACATTTTAATAACTTATAAGATATAACGAACACACCGACAGGGTAACCAGGTTAAAACACGTTTTAAAACAACTATTTACATGACAGTCTGCTGCAACCTCCATCCCAAAGCCTTAACGTCCACGTGACACCGTCCTCGCCTCTCCTTCCTCTAAATTGCAACATTGGCCTGTTTTGGGCGGTTCTTTTAGTCGGCTTTGGGCTATAAAAGCCATGCAAAAATCCATTGACCTCAGTGGCGGACGACTGTGCGAATAGGCCGGAGGCTATACGAAGCGCCGAAGTTCTGGCAACCCCAAGGCGGAGCCCGCCACGCTGTGCGGGCCTTTCCGCTTTCTCTTCTTCTTTCTTTAATGAGGGCTGATGCCCTGACGGGGGGGAGGCGACGCAGACGGGCCTCCCCCACCTCCCCAGGTGGAGGCTCACCAGCAGATGAGGACGCCCCAGCCATCTTTTTCATCGGCCTGCTGAATTTCACCCTGGCACGCTGTGCGGATCTTCCCGCTTTTTCTCTTCTTTCTTCAATAAGGGCTGATGCCCTGGCGGGGGGAAGCGACGCGGACGGGCCTCCCCCGCCTCCCCACGTGGAGGCTCGCCAGCAGATGAGGGCACCCCAACCGCATCTTTCACACGTCAGCCAGCTGAGTTGCGCCCTGCCACTTCATTCGCCGTTCGGCTGAGCCGGCGCCCCTGCACGCGGCCGCCAGGCAACCACCCAAGCACCGGGTTCACCAGGACTGCCGCTAGCACCCGACGTGAGGAGTGGGCCCCCGCAGCAAGGTAATCGGGGACCCACCCCGGTGGTGATACCATCCAAACGGCTGTCGTCACTGCTACTGGAATCACCCCGGTGGCAGTACCATCCGAACTGCCGCTGTTACTGCTGCTGGCTCCTCTCCGGTGACTGTACCGAAGAGCTGCTGCTACTGCTGCCCTTGAACTCCGGCGGTCGACTCCTCCGGATCCAGGCCTAAAGCCCACCGTGAGACAATTCTGGACTCGAAAGCTTGTCTGCTTGGGCATGGGCCCCACCCTTGACAAGATGCTCCCCTCAGCCTTGCAGAATCGGCTGGAGTCATTTGACACTCGACTCCCGCGGACTTCCGGTAAGGACAAACCGCCGCCATTGCTCTTTGCCCCGGACGGCAGCCACCTTGCCTCCGCTTGGTGCAGTGAGAAAGACTGGTTCGAAGCGTCGGCGGAAGAACCCACCTCCTGCCCCGCCCCAAGAACGAACCATGGCATTTTCTACGGGGTCGCAGTGACGCCATGCTGACGCAAAATTGACGCTAACGAAAGTTCTCGAACTACTGAAAGGGATTCTGGTCCAACAGCTAATTCATGGAAAGACTTAGACTGTACTCTGGCCCGACCTCGCCCCAAGATGGCGCCGATGTAGGAGAGGCCTACACACCCTTGTGGCGTCCCAGTCACGTGACATTTGTGTTAAAAAGATATATATATATATATATATATATGCGATGCTTCCACACATGATGGTCGGGGAGGGGCGGGAAGGGAACCGATTTTATGCCATAGTAGCGTTGCTCATGACACTCGACGCCTCCCCACCACGTGGCCGGCCTGAACGGTTGTAGGCCCGTATCTTGTATGCTGACATTGTTTTAAATAAAGGGTCTCTTGAAAGAATTACGGAATCAGTGCCATGACTAATCACATAGGTTGATAGAGATTTCTTTATTTGAATAAATGATTGTTACCCCCAAGCAATAGAAAACAGATAATGCAGTCCCCATTTGCTTGAATCTTTTTGATTAACGGAATTTGTACCCATCACACCTATCTTTTTCCAAGAGTTGTTAAACCATGGTCAACCATAGCTCAGGGTATATGCCGAACGCAAGGTATGGTATCTTGCACCCTAATACACGACCGATTGAGAAATGCATATATGACAAGGGAACCCGAATTTAGGAAATGAAATAAATTAGAGCATCTTTGTCTCGGACAAAGAGAATAATAGGTCTGTGGTATCACCCATTCCTGCGACTAGCTTGGTACGTGGTAAGTAGAACTTTTTCGTGTCTGCGCGCGCTGGGGTACTTTGAATACTGCACATCCCCTCCCCTCTTTTTCCCCTCTATAGGTCACAACGAAGCTCCGACTGAAGAATGAAGTGGACATGGACCGTACCGAGTTCAATATCAGGGAAAATTTAGGCAAACATTGTGAGATAGTGCGTGAAGTGCAGACCACCATTGAGAACATAAGAAACTGTATGGCATGATTGTACGTGTGTGCTATAATTACACGGTATGAATGTGTGTGCATCTCATGCTTAGGTCACTTGGAGAGAGAGCGTCACTGTATGATTGAAATGCTCACCATCGATCAAAGGGAGGAGAATACAGGGTCCGACACCCCCTAAAATGAACTACAAAATACTGAAAGTACGCAGCATAGAAAAAGAGGACAGGAAAGAAGAGGTCCCCATACTCAACGTAGCCCTGAGTCTCCGTCTTGCATGCATGTACTGTCACACCCTATCCGGCATTTGTGTGTACGTGATCACTGAATTTATGTCTTTTCCCCGCTCGTGTTTTCTTACATGGAACAGATCCATGCTACTCCATGTTGTGTGTGCACCAAGTGGCCTATTATCTTACCCATGTCTCTCTCGTTTTGTATCGTATGTATGCCAAATAGCCTACTTGACGCACACCTATCTCTCTCTCGCTCTCTCTCTCTCCCTCTCTCTCTCTCTCTCTCTCTCTCTCTCTCTCTCTCTCTCTCTCTCTCCCTCTCTCTCTCTCTCTCTCCCTCTCTCTCTCTCTCTCTCTCTCCCTCTCACTCCCTCCCTCACTAAAAAGCCTTCTTACCCTCTTTTCTGTTTGAATAAATTAACGACACATACCTCCTCGGTAAGTGTATAATTGGCCTGGAGCACGGTGGTGTTCGAACAAATTGACTGAAACAAAACGACCGTACTTTGCCACGTTACTACCTCTCCTTTCTACAAATATTGAGCTTAATTGGCTGAGAAAAGAAGGGACAGGTAAGACGACTGATGTCTCCCAATTTGGCCCTCATCACGGGGACTATATGTCAGTGGTTTCCGTTTTTTTTCAGAGCTTTAATAACATCATCTCCACCGCCCAGAATTACCCCCGCCCAATTACCCCGAAATAGAATGTCTAAAAGCACCCCGTTCTCCCAAGATAACCCCAGCCCTATACTAGCCGCCTCAGAGTATTTCGAACGACACAGCTGATGACCTTATTCACTAATAAAACATCGCCTAAACTGATAAAGGGTTATCTATTGTCGCCAGCAAAAATAATGCTTAGCTTATGTTCCTCCCCGAAATGGATACTCGTGAACCCGTGACAGTAGCACCTCGCACTTTCTTTTTATAAACTTAGCAGTCCTCGGAAAGAAATATGTAGTAACAAAACTTGTGTTGGGACGAACGAGCCTCTGCCGGAGAAGCCGGTTCGAATTTCTTTTTTATAGACTAGAAGGTTGACAGATGTCAGGCTTCCTGCAACCAGTATCGGGCACAGGAATCGGCACCTAGGGGACCAGACGATGGACAGGGACACCCACAGAAACTTGCACCACAACAATAATTAATAGATTAGTAACGCACACACTAACATCAGAGTTAAAAGACACCAATCATGCAGCAACCGATAAAAACATGTCCGCAACTACTCGGTGGTTGGGAGAGAGGATGAAGTATGTAAATGTCTTCCCTGCCAACTCTCTAAGACTTTTGTTTCTTGTACCCATTTAAAGATAACGTGCTGCCATCGGAAGGGAGGGGTCGGACGTGACGCACAGCCTGGCTGCAGACCTTGGAACATCTATGACATCGACCAAGGGGGAGGCTACGAAGCAAAAAGGGCGTGGGACGAGACACCATTTTCAGGATGATAAGCGCGAGGGGCTACATCGAGGCCCCCTGCTCACCGACCAGCGTGCCTGAGGTCTCAACCCGTCGGGCCCGATTGATGGGCCCAGTGCTGGAAGATTCTGCTCCCCTTGGTCCACATTTTTGATCTGATCCCACTCCACCCCCTCTTCCCTCGGCGTCCCGAAGCACGTCACACCCTTCTCTCTCTCACCATCTTTTATATGGATTATGAATCTGACCTACCCACAGAAGAACAAAAGGCAGGTACCCTGTCTCAAAGTACCTATGGTGAACTGTGTTAAGGAACAGGGCTGTGATCGGAGAACAATGAATGATCACACCCTGCAACGTGAGAAATTGGATTTGAGCTGGACCTTAGCTCCACCGCCGGTGCTCAACAGTGCCAACGAAAGAAGAACAACAATGAGAGCTTACCAGTGATAGCTCTTTATAAAAAGGACACTGGAAAGAAGAACCCATGTCAAAGTCGAAAATCCTCTCCCAACCACCTTTTTATACTAACTATCTTCTTATCAAGTTTTTATGGTGTTGCATCAATCATTTCCGACTGTACACTGAGAAGTTAAGGAAATGTAACTTTGTATAGTAACATCCATACAACACCAGCCATGTACACGACTATACTGTAACTCTGTATGTACTACCTCCTCGCCTACTTTATCACCTGTAAGTAACTATAAGCAAATGTGTCAGATTACTCCTGCATGCCCTAAAAACTCTGTATCTTTAAGGAATGTACGAAAGACATTAACGATATTATAGCTGAAGGTTAACGAAGAATAAATGACGGCCAGGCAAGCTGGCGAGATATGTTAAAAGGGAGGACTGTGGAAATTTAGCGTGCAAACTGAACATTATCTGCGCCATCTTGCCTCGCCCCAGCGCCACGCACAGCGAATGCACGGCCGCCATTTTAGGCACCCCACTCTCTCCCCGCTCATTCTCGATCACCAGCGCTTTCCCCTGGCGCTGCGAGCATCCCCCGCGCGCCGGCCACCCCCGCTCTCTCATATAGGCCATAAACCCTCCTCTTCTGCGCGACCCTGCTACGGAACCACATCCGACCGACATCCCATACATGGTCATGCCTCTCCTTTGATAACCCCCTTCCTCTGCGCCCCATTGTCTGAACTGGTCCCAGGCCATCACCTAGCCCTGCGGATGCAGTTTATTGCCCCTACTGTAAGGGAAACACCCCACATCAAAGGGATTACAGTAGATCAAAACCCCTACTCCCTGAGACCCGACCGGTCACACACACCCCCCAGGAATTGGCGGAATACCCTGCTGCGCAATAGCCATCTCCTACTGTGGGTGGGGTGGGAACTTCTACTCTATCTATGTGTGGGATCGGATCTGAACCGGGGCTTCAGGGGATATTCCCCCATACATCAAGGGAATCTCAAGAATGTACTATGTGTAATAAAGCAATAAACCTGTGTATAAGAGACCAGGTCTCAGAGATGCAGTTAGAGCACCTCGTGACGATACCTTGCTGTCTGATCTGATGTGTTCTGCTCCGACGGAATAAAACTTTGTTTCCTGCCTTCCAGTCTCCGGCGCCTGCCTCTTTTATTGGTAAATTATCGAGTGGTATGAGAGGCGATTACCGCCGGGCAAATACTTGAAAGGTTATCGACTGAAACTGCTGCTACCATTTAACACCAGGGCAGGTGTTTTTGGCTGCTTGTCCTAATCTCAGGTAACAAACAGATCTAAAACTCTTGCAGTAATCCTGCTAGAAATGTCTGGGAGGAAGCTTGCAGGATGGGGCTATGACTGAGAAGGAAGGGGTATTGAAGTTATACTTACCACATGTAGCTGCCTAGAAATGCAACCTAAACCCGCTCACTCAAAAAGAGAAGGAGGTGTGCATAAATGACCGAAAAAAACCAGTGGAGCACTGAGAGCAGGGTGGGGATCATGTGCTCTGCCTGCAGCGGTAGTGAGTTGACTGCCAATCCGTCCTTCTTGTACTTATAGCTGAGTCTCTTGTAGGTACAAGGCCTGTCTGTAGGGTCCGTGTTCCTGACTAGAGACGCCTCTATGCGAGATGCCTGCAAAGAAGGAATCACAACCTGACTATATTGTTCTAGCAATGAATATCAAAATAGGGGTAGTTCCTCCTTCGCTAAAATGGTCACCAAAGGTTGACCTAAGTGGCTGGTAGTCCTGTTGCAGGAAGACCTGAAAGTCAGATCTTGGTGCCCTCACACACCTGGAAGGGTGTCATGCTTCATCATTGGGCACTCCTCGTCAGGCCAGTGCTGCAATGCTTGGCGGGCCTTGGGGCTCTTTGTCGGAGATCTTTTGATCCGAAGACGTCATGTAGATGAGTGCAAGCGAGGGAGCTAACTAACTGTGTAACTAATGGTGTGAGGGAGTGAGTGGTGGCTAAAATATGCTCTGGTGTCCTCAAAGCGAATTTTATAGACAAAGAGTACCAGGTCTAGATAAAAACAATGGTGCTATTGTGTGGTCATCAAGTACCAGGATAGCTTCTAGTGAAAAGTAGTCAACACGTTTCGTGCCTCTAGACCTCAGGGATTGGGCAGCACTTCATCAGGACCAAACAACAATAAAGTGCACCCGATCTGGGGCTTAAGGTCTCCCTTCTAATTTGGGATGGCCTAACAATGTTCACTGGCCTACCCCTGGGTATATGCCGGTCTATGGTCCCACCTCAAGAAAGGCAGCATAATGGTCCTTAGGAAAGATCGAGGGTCCCGGTCAATTTGAAGGACACTTGTTGGATGACGGGACTCATTAGTCTCACCTACCCTCCTCCATTGTCCTGGAGATTGCTCTAGCACTAGCGATGTAAACGAAACCTAAGTAACCATGATGAGTTTCCTGTAGTAACTTTGAGCAAGTTCAGATCAACCCTTATTGTACTCAAGGATCTACATGCGCAGGGCCCTAGTGACAACTCCAGGCACCGCAAATAATCTCTCATGTGGAACAGTAAGGAGTGGAAGCCCTGAGGCAAGTATTTATCCAAAACCGCCAAAGGCCGTGCTCACTTCCTACTCCTATGTGGGCTACCACACACTACACTGAAGGGCCTACATATATGTACCTCTGACCGATGGAGACAACTAAAAGCCTGTAGGTACACCTGTTGTGGTGTGGCCTGATACTGAAAGGTGAGACATAGAACTGAGATCCAAATGCATGGCTATTACAGTGAACTTTTACAGCCAGAAGGACCCTGGTAAACAATGCTGCTAATAAGGAGAATTACCATGCAGTGTGAAGGGGCTCTATCCCTAATTAGAGCATTGTCTCATGGTGCATCGGGACAGCTTATGAAAAAAGCACAAACAGCTTGTGGAAGGCAGGATTTGTTCACCAATTTGAGGCAAGGGATTTCAAAATTGCAGGGGGGGTCAGAATCACATTCAGAGTACCACGGGGCACGCGGGGGCTTCTGGATCCAACTGTGGTGGTTGAGGCCTTTTACTCCTGATGTGACATGACCCGACCTACAATGGGTCCCACTTAACTGGGCCAGGTACCCCTTCAGCCCTTGACTCTCAGTGGTAGCTGTGGGGGAGCAGTCAAGGCTCCCTCGAAGGGGATGTAGATACAGGTCAGTGAACGCAACTCATAACTCAAAGAGCAAACAGCACAAACAATAAATCAATGACCAGCCAAACACTTGCTTTTATAAGAAAAAGTAGAATTTTATTTCTAACTCTGCACATCCAAGAAATGCAACATTCACATGCAACAAAACAAGCCCTCTTGAGGTCTGGGCTCTACTAGTTGTCAGGGGAATCCTTGTCCCACTCATTCATGTAACCTGTTCAGGGTTATTCCCTATTTAATGGTGGCCACATCAGGGAATGCAACTATTAGACCATACTCAAGAGTTCTCCCCTTTGACCCTTTAGGGACTTAGACAAGAGTGTCCAAGCACCATTTGCTTTGAGTACCCCTGGGGCCCAACTGGCTCAGTTCTCATCTTATCAGCTCTGACAGCCAGGAGAGTTGAGCGATGTAGCAGGTGCCTTCAAATGTGCACCCGGTAGTCCTGCTGTTTGTAGAGTTCGGACTGCTTGGGCCCCTCGCGCCAGCACCCAATGGTGCAGACTTTATATCTGGAGCAGCTCCCTGCTTGTGAAGAAGGGGTAACTTGAGCTTGTTCAGTGGGGGTGGGGTGTCCTTACATCAGCTCCTGACTGGAGCTAGCGAGGATGCGACGTCTTCCACAGTCTCTGCCAGTCCTCCTCAGTGAGTCAAGGGCAGTTTCCTTGCAGTGTAGTCCAGCCCTCAAGTCGTAGCCTCAGTCTCTTCTTCGGGCTGTGGCCCGAATACTTGGGCAACGATGAAACCGGCAGCCCCTCCTGGCGTCTGGGGTTGCCATTGTACGTGGTGACATGGGTGCATGCTCTTCCAGCTACAGCTCCCCGAACTGCCACAAGTCTTTCACTCCTGGAAATGATACTTTACCGGTCGCCCCTTCTGGCATACGGGGTCACCTCAGTGTGTTGATACATGTAGCAGGACCCACACAGTGCTCAACCCACAGCTCAGTCTACGGCAGACCTCTCCTGGTATACTGGGATCACTGAAAATAATCCGTCATACGAGTGACGGGCCGATCTGCGCTCAGGAGAATGCTCACAGTTTGCACAGGGAGTCTTCCCAGACATTGCTCCCTCCAACGCTCTCCTCTTCCAGGGCACACTGGTCTTAGTAAGCAGGCAGGTACTGATGCTTTAGGTTTCAGGATAGGTGGTCTCGGTTTTTCTGGTTTATGTCACCTCCCCCAGCAGGGAGATTAGTAGGCCTTGACCCCCCAGCACTGGTCACATACTGAAGTCTTACAGAGCTTCCCCTCATTACCCAGCCCGTCTGGCTGCTTGGCAGATGACACATTTTTGGGGACTAAACCTCCCCTTTTTAAAGTCCTTTTCCAGACACCAAATGTGGTTTAGGTTCTGGGTCTTTGAAATTTATGTTGGGGTTCTGCTTTATTTGAAGTAGGCTCTTCTCCTTTCCTCTTCCTTCATGAAAGACGTGCGTCACAGCATAACACACATCTTGCACAACATAACTCCTGGGAGTAAAGAGAGTTTACACCTGGATGTCAGCCACAGTGATATCTGCATCAAAGGGTCAATCCCAGCCCTCTAGTCCCACTCTTTGTGATTCTCTAATCAGCCCCATCTTCCTTCCTGACATGTGTCCAGGCCCCTTCCTTATGATCTATCACTGAATAAAAGAGCAGTCTTTTGAGATGTAAAGGGAGTCCCATCCTGGCCTTCAGTGTGTCCCCACCCAGCTCAAAGGAAAGCAGCAATACACACATCTGTCTGGGGGGATTCCTCTCCTCCTCATATCTTTACCAGGCAGGCCTGGGCTTCACAAAATGGAACTAAGGGTCTTCCATACAATGTACCATTGCAGGCACACTCACTCAGTATACATCTATAGCACACTTTCCGTTCAGCAATAATACCTCTATACATCGTACCCTCACATGTACACATGCCTTCAGCGCACACACTCAGCCTGCGCCCTGCATATCCAGGGTGTGCTATGTCAAAACACACACACAGACACTTCCAGCACACACACTCACTATGTGCGCTGTACAACTCTTCACCCTTCATGTATTTTACTTCATGCAAGCACATACACATGCAGCATTTGCCGGCCCTTCGCACGCACTGCACAGCACTACATCTCTCATGTAATGTATTCCTCTCAGCATGCATACACCCAACACATGCGCTAACCACACATGTACTGTACAGTCCTGTTCCATCCTTGTACTTACTATACCCTTCCCAGGCACATATACAACTAACTCAGAGTCACTACTCCTGAGCTATGCAGCACTCCACATCTAACTTATGTAGGCCCAGGGTGAATTAAGCACACAGCAGCGGAATTATAAAGGTGAGTGAGCTTGTAGGCCTCAATCCAGTGACACAGGGTAAAAAGGTCTTGTTAACTACTATTGATCACTACACGGTATGCTGCCATCACCATGCTCATGCTGCCTAATTTCTGGCGAAGGCGGTAGCCTCCCACCATTATGAAGGTAGTTTTTTGGCAACTTTTCCTGGTCCAACAAGATTTAAATCTGTACGGCAGGGCTATGTCATGGTGCACATGCTTGATCCATTTCTGCTATTGAGAAAAATTCAGCATTAGGGATACAGGCAACAGTACCGTTGGGCACTCAGGGACAGGATACACATCTTTACCCTGCAGAGGATGTTTCCGTCCAAACAGGGTTATAGCCGCTATTGACATGATTGTCCCTAGAACACTGTGTAGATCTGTCACTCAGGTTATTAGAGTTGTAGTATTCTGTTGTACCTAAAGTAAGCTATTTTCCATTTTTTAAGATAAAGAACTGGTTGGACATTGATTTTTTGTGAACTATTGTTATTGTATTGAGTCTTTGGATTACTCTGCAGGGTGTACTTGGTGATCAGTTATTGGTCTATTAGTAGGCAAGGCCTCGGTATTGCCACGGGGTATTGGCTTTATTTGTGTTTCCTTTTAGACTATACCTCACTTTGCAGTTTGGGATGGATTATTCCCATGAGGAGCAGGGTCAGTATTGATTTGCATAAGGTAGGCCTCTGTCTAGAGTGGTACAGAGGGCATAACACAATGGGTTGAAATGCTACCCAGAGTGATGTTGATGTTTATATCTTTATTCGAATGTAATACAATACATCCATAAAAGTACATTTTAAAACATACAGACATAACATATTCCTTTCATATGAAGAGAAACCATCCATTTCATCAATGAAACGCAAGATAATGTGCAAGAGTTTTGTAAAACCAGGATAACACATAGGATACAACAAGTTAAAAATATAAATAATTATACAGAGTTAAAAAGGGATAAAAATACAACGATAGTAGCAGCATAATTAACCTTCCATACTTTTCCTGAAGGTGATAGCAAGTTTCAGAAAGCTACATATAAACAAAGTATAATCACTATTCAGGAGTTGGAGGTAATAAAGTGCTGGTTTAATTTGGGTAAATTGTAAATCCTTTAAGCAAGGCTTCAAATACAATCTCCGAGGTACTAGATAATAAGGACAAACAAATAAAAAGTGTGCCAAATCTTGCGGAGACTTCCCGTCGCAGCCGCAAGCAGGTAACACTTGACCTCGGTGGGCTCCTTTTGGTACTGCCAACAGGAGATGGAATAAATCAAAACGGAACCTTATCAAGAGATAGCGTTCATACCCTGACATAGGCCAGGATAGGTATGGTTCCATTTGAAAACATGTCTTAAGTAGGGCGTGTTTCCTTACACTATCTTTCGTCAACTCGCCCTCCTCCCGGGCGAGATACCTAGTGGACATGAATGTCTTTTTCACAAAAATTACATCAGCTTTGGTTATAAAATTTGGGGATGAGAACAAATCCGGTCGCCCCATTTCAGTGAGGCGGTCGTTAATATACCTCAACCACGGAACCTTAAACCTACCGTCCCAGATTAGAGCTTCTTCTAGTATAGCATGAGTGAGAGGTATATCATCATTTAGCCAGGAGTTCAGCCAACATAACAGGGGATTTGCTGCTATTCTGTCACTCAGGAATGGTACACCTAATTCCTCGTGTACCGAGAAATTTCCGGTGCCCCTTGGCAGCCTCAATACCTTCTTTAAGAAGTTATTTTCTGTAACCTCCAGGGCTCGTGTCTGGCAGTAACCCCATATCTCACTGCCATAGCAGGCGATGGCGACACTTTTGGCTTGATATAGTTTGAGCAAAGCGGCCACCGGACTGTTGCCCATTTTTCTAGCAAAGCCAAGTATTGCTGCATTGACACGTATTACTTCGCCCTTTTTTTTAGCAATAGCTGGGCCCCACTCTAGTTGGTCGTCGAGAAGGACCCCGAGGTATGAGAAGGTTTTGGAATTTGGAATTCTTTCCCCATTTGTATGAAAAGAGTTGGGTTTACCTGACCCCTGGCCCATTTTCATAGTGTAGGACTTTGAATTATTGATACTTAAGCCTCTGGACTCCATGAATTCATAAAAAGAATTTAGAAGTTTCTGTGAAATAGTGATAGTAGTTTTAAAAAGACATCGCATTGACAACAATATAGTAGTTGAATTCCATAATTGATCTTAACAAGTTATAAAGAATTCATGTTGGCATTCATCAGCCAGCCCCAACAGCTGCAGGACGTCTCTGACTGCTCGGCCTCAGGCTCCCATTCACTGCCCTGTCGCCCCTCTAAAGAAAATTACATTCTCCAGGCGGATCTATGTACTGCCAAGCTGCTTGTTTTCAAATAATTAACCTTTGAAGCCCCTGCCTCCCACTTTGGAGACTCTAGGAACTTTACGGGCAGTTTAACTTCAAAATACATGCTCACCACTGTCCTGAAGATGAACCCCAATAATTGGGTTCGAAACGCCGTCGACCACCCCACAACATGAATTCTTTATAACTTGTTAAGATCAATTATGGAATTCAACTACTATATTGTTGTCAATGCGATGTCTTTTTAAAACTACTATCACTATTTCACACCACGCTTTTCTTATTTTGTGAGCATTCTAAAATTGACTTTGTTTAAATAAATACCTGCTATCTTTTGACCTACATGACCCTTTACGTACTTTGTCTCCTGCTCCCTACGGAATAGATTTCACTTATCTTAAAAAACAAGTGACCCTGCCTGGGTCACCTTTTCTATTGGACCCTTTTGGGCCATCCTTGAACCATTGTTCTTAACTCTTCGTAAGTCTGTTCAAAAGCACACCCCCTACCACTTTTGCTACAGAGTTAATTAAGGATATTGGTCTGTAGCATGTCGGGCTGCCACGATCACCCTTTTTAAACACGGGGACAATAGTTGATTGTCCCCATGATTTTGGGCACCCGGATATTACAGCTGCATTTATTACATTTGTAAGGATAGGAGCCCATAACTGAATACTGGATTTAAAAAGATCCGGAGGGAGGCCATCCGGACCAGGTGCCTTATTGCTAGTTAAACCTTGGATTGCCTTTTCTACTTCGTTGATTGAGAAACAGGGTGGCTTCTCCTCTAAAATTAAGAATTCATGATCTGAAAATTGATCATGACTTTTAAAAATTGCACTAAAATGAGACACCCAATCTGCCTCTGGGATATTTGTGCCTATTGCAGTATCACTTGGGTTGTCAAACAAAGGTTTGTTGACAATCTCCCAGAATTTGCTGCTATTTCCCAGGACAGCTGGGTCAAGTAGGGACTCCCAAGTACTGACCTTAATTTCCTTTTTCCGCTTTTCTAATGCTTTTTTATAGGTATAGCGGAGGATCCTGATTTCGCCTAGATCTCTAGGTTCGTTTTTTAACGCCATCCTTAAATTTCTATTTGCGACAGAGCATGCATGATCAAACCATTTAGGGTGACTATCAACTTGCCCATTTGCTGGAACCAGTAACATAGAGCTTACTATTAACGCTACACCTTCAAAAGTGACTAAAGTTTGCTTTGGAGACATAGAAGTTGAGGCACAGGTCGCTAATTCCTCACCACATAACTTATTAATATCATTATAAAAGTTTTCTTGATTTACCCTATGCCATTTCAAACGACGTTTACCGTTTATACATTGTAGAATTCCCCTGTCTTTACATTGTTTACGTAATTCAAATATACCACCATTCAAATTGATAGAAATGGGGTTATGATCACTGTAAATATTCATGTGAATAGTAAAGCAGGAGATCTGGTTTACAAGGTCAACAGATAATAATATATGGTCAATAAAAGACCCATAACGTGACCCTTTAAACGTCGGGACATCAAAAACTTTGGATTCTGACACCAAAGACATGGCTACAAACAAGTTATATTCATTGAGTAAATCATTAAGAAGGGAACCGCGTCTAGTATGATCAAAGTGAAAACCATCCATGTTGTTACACCCGAGGGATCCCATTGGGGTTTCTCTTGGGTTACCGCACGGATGTGCATTAAAGTCACCTACAATCAATACTTTACAAGGTAATATGTCTGTTCCTTCTTTCAACATTTCCTTCAATAATAGAATGTTACATTCCCCTTGGCTAGATGTGGCGTTATAAAAATTGATTAAAGTCAAAGCATTTTTGCCTCTCTTCAATATAAGCACTTGAAGGTTACTATTTACATGTTGGTGAATGGTTATATCACAATACAGGGCCATGTTTATAAAAATGGCCAGGCCCCCTTTTGCTCTGCCACTAGTAGAGTGATTGGCAGTGATTTAGAATATGTGCAAGCATTCCTCCCATCAACTTTTATATGTTTGCTATAACACCCTAAGTGGCAAAAGGTAAGCCCAACTTGGGTCCCTTGCTTGTTATGTCACAGGATTCAATCTATGCATCAAGATTCATAGAAACACTATATCATATTCCCTCAACATTCAAATACTTTCACTAGATCCTGCAATGGATAGCATTAATTTCAAGCTATCCTGATCTCATCTCTACATGGCTAGACACATTCAAAAACATCCTTACTGGGCAACTTCACTTTCCAGCTCTTGTGCATTTAGCCTACTCAGATGCTAGGACTCCTTCAAGCTGAAAACATCCAACCCCTGAACCAAGCACGCTTTTAATCAGTATTTTGCATGTGCATCGGACAAAAAATAGAACTCTTTCCATTCAGACATGCACATTCGCCCCTCAACTGCATCTTTCTTGGAAAATCCAAAAGTGTCCCGCTTCTACAATGAACACACTGACTGATCTTTCATTTCCCCTTTATTCACTGATTAGTCTGTCCCCCTAGTCTTCTTTCTTTCTAGCATTATTTGTCTTTGCCGTCTATGTGCTGTTACCGAGAAAGCTGTCCTTTACTTCGTCCATTGCACCATATATGGAAAATAGACTGCGTCTCATCTCAGTGGACTAATAGATTATCTACAGGGATCTCTCTCTGACCCCATGGTCACAGGTTCACAGCTCTGTAAATCCACTCAGACTTTCATCATTCTGAGGTCAATATAATGAGTATCATTGAGTTGAGTAACAATAAATCATCGGTTATCTGCAGTTACCTAACAATAAAACACCTATTACCTGCCCAGCAGGCAATTAGAGACTGAACCGTGTCCCAGTCAGGTGCATGCATAGATGACCAACTTGAAAAAAGTGATTAAAAAAAGCTTCCTGGTCTTAACCATCAGCATAAGAGAAACATGGCATAACATAGGCCGCCGCAGCATCTGCGATTTGGAGTGGGGAACTAACACTTCATGGGGCCTATATCCCTTCAGTGGCCCCCTTTCAATCCAACAACAATGAATATCTGTGATATACCGCAGACTCAGGGGCCACATCACATTCTGCAAGAGGGGGCATCATTTTGCATTATGTCACTGATGAGAAAAGGTATTGTTTGCCTTTGTACCTGATAAGAGCATCAGGGGGCCAATGGATATACACACGCCCGTTAACAAAACATACTAAAATGGGTCCTAATAATTTATGAGACCTACAACCCAACACTGGGCATCACCCCTATGGTCTCAAGGTGTCTGTAATATACAAAAACCAGCAAGGAGATTGACACATGACTTGCAAACACCTTGAAAACAACATTCTCTTACTGCTTTTAGTTGTGAGAACACCTTATACGTCATTACAAGCCCGTTAGGTCTTCGATATGTCAGAATAACAACTAGGAGAGTAAATAGACACATTTTGAACAAACAAGGCAGTATCGGATGTGCTAAATTATCAAGAGAATTTGTTACACATTATGCTAACAAAGGCCACCCGGAAGAGGACATTAAATGGACAGCAAGCAAGATAGCCAAAACCTACGACCCCCAAACCATGTGGATAAAAGAACAGCGTTAGGTTTTTCATTTGGGAACATACAAGAGCGGGTTAAATCATGGTGTGGAATTGGGTCAAATAGAACAAGCTTAATCCACGTCATACTGTGGTCACCTAAACTGACCTGAGTTGTAGGCTTTAGATTAAAGTACAGCATTGCAAAGTATTATCTTCTTTCCGAGTTGTTCAGTATGAGAAAGATGTCTACACTGGCCGTCTTCTAAGCACATTTTTTCATTTCCTTTTAGGACAGTGACACTAAAAAAATTGGTGCCGGACATTTCAAAACTCATCTTTAAAAAAAATTGACATCATTAATTGGTGACATAAAATACGATACCTAAACCGAAATTAAGGTTTATCTGCTTATATTCATATCTATATTCTAGATAAGGAACTCCAAGTTTATTTGTTTAGGTTCAGAAAGGTTTTATTAATAGAAATAAAGGTGTCAATACACAATTCACAATATTAAACTCATGTCATTACAATAGAAATTGCTATAATACAGTGTGGCTCACTGGTTAGAGAAGGCATACCCTGAAGCAGAGGTCAGACCCGGGACCAGGGTTCAATTCCTGACGCGGCAGGGTCTGAGCCCAAGTGTCCACGGACTCGATAATTCTCACTTCGGTGCCTACTCGAATCATGGGTTCACACTCTGCAACTCTGGGCAATAGTTTGCTTAATCTCCACTGCGGCCCCCCCGTGGCGGGATGCCTGGCTTTCACCTTGGGGATGCCCAGTACGGGTTATCTCACAGGGAAAAAACCAGGACGGGTTCCCAATGCAAGCGCCGAGATGCCCAAGGGTAAGTCGAGCGCTATATAAGAACACACATACATACATACATATATGAATTGGACTCATAAATAAAGAATAAAACGATATAAATAGATCATGAGAACCATTAAAATATCCAAAAATCTAGAAACATTGAGGGGATTCAAGGGGGTTTTAGAACTTCTTGTCGAGATGGTTGCAGCTGGGAACACCGCTTGGCATTTGAGTCAAGGTACATTGTGATGGGTGCCCACAAATCCAAGCGCTTCGTTGCCATATGTAAGGAAGGTACAAAAGCTGTGTCTAATCTGTGATTGTGGCAAACAGTATATATACCACCATGCCTTATAAGACATTTTTGTAAAATCTTTCCAATTTGCAGTAATTTGTTGAAATGCAACCGCTAACAACAAATCAATAATTTTAACACTAAGCGTAACATTCTCCCAGCAAGATGATAGAAAACATTGGTAAAAGAGAATGAAAACTTAGATGCATAAAACAGGTTAATTTGAGACCATACTTGTTTCCAGAAATTATGCACAATCGGACAGGAGAAAATCATGTGAAATAAATCAGCATTTGGGGAGGTACATGTCCTGCAAGCATCAGGTACAGTCATAAGTCATTTACTTAAAACATTAGGTGTCAATAAAAGTCTATTATAAACAAAAAATAACATTTGTGTTATATTGGCTGCTCTGGATGATTTACGAACCTTGGTCCATATTTTATTCCATAAGGACACTGGCCAGGATAGCATAAAATCTTTTTTTTCCATGTCTCTTCTATTTTCGATTTCTGCCTAACAATGTCTTTGCCTTGTAGATAACTGTATATCGTGGAAGCTTTGGGTATGGTTTTTAACAATGTGCAAAGTTGTGAGGTGGAGTTCGGGTTGGTGAAAATATCAGGTGCAGCAGAAATTTGATTATATGTATCCATCACAGCTTTTTTAAGTAAATTGTATTTATGAATAAATGAGGCAGGCAGATTGAATAATTGACTAAGTGAAGCAAAGGGTAGAAAGTCCGATTGTGAAAATAGTTGATGGATCCAAATTAATCCTTTTTGTCTCCAAGACCTCCAATAGAATGGTTTATTGCGAATGAGCAGACTCTTGTTGTGCCAGATTGTTGATCTAAGGAAGGAATCTATAGCATTATGAGTAGGGAGAGAATCAAATTCCAGGAGTTTGGAGGTCAGTTTAATTATGGGAGTAGATAAGGTCTGTGGTTTGCGTGAACAGGAGAGGTGTTCAGAAAAGGAAAAGGGGGATAAGAAGAGACGCTCAATTGTAGTCCAAATCCTCTGTGGAATCCAACAATCAAAGAGAGGCCTGACGTAAGAGGAATGCTTTCTGATATGTCTGAAAATCAGGAAAATTAACTCCACCTTCTGTTTTAGGACAAGTTAATTTAAATAGAGACATTCGAGACTTCTTATTATTCCATAGGAAAGAAGAGAGGATAGAATTAATACTCTTAAAAAACGTAGCAGGTATAGGGACCGAAGTGTTAGAAATGGTATACAGGATTATGGGTGACAGCATATAGTATCCAAACGGCCCCACCAGGATAAGTATAAGGGTTGCCATTTAGTGGATAGATCTGAAAGTTTTTGAGTGCATTTATTCATGCAAAGTGCTACCGTGTCCGAAATTATAGGGGTAATATATAATCCTAGATATTTAATGTGGTCAGGTTTCCATGTAAAATTAGAAGCACTAAAGTCGGCCTTAAAAGTAAACTTAGTTAAGTGCAGAATCTCGCACTTATAGTTATTCAGTTTGTAGCCAGAGATATTAGAATAGGCTCGCACTTCTGCCAAAAAGGCAGGGATTGAGTCATTTGGTTGTGACATAAAAAGCAAAATATCATCCGCATAAGCTGCGAGTTTAATGTGGGAATTTGATGTCTGAAAACCATGTAATTTAGAGAGAAAGGGTTCCAAAGCCAAATTGAAAACGAAGGGGGAAAGAGGGCAACCTTGACGCACTCCTCTACCCAAATCAAAGAATGGAGAGATTAAACCATTGGCGCATACTGCTGTGCAAGGATTAGAATAGAGAAGGGAAATCAGGGAAGTAAATTTAGGGACAAAACTAAACCACTTGAGGGCATAAAATAAATAGGTCCACTCAACCCTATCAAATGCTTTTTCGGCATCCAATGCTATCGCCACAAGTGGTTGTTTTGAATGGGAGGATTTAGACAAAACATTAAAGAGAAGTCGTGTATTGTCCGGTATAAATCGACCCTTGACAAATCCAGATTGTTCTTTTCCCAACAGGTCCAGTAGGTATGAGTCTAGCTATATAGCTAAAGCTTTAGAGAAGATTTTATAGTCAATATTAACCAAGGATATAGGCCTATAATTTTTACAGCATTTCGAATCTTTACCTTCCTTGGGGATGAGGCAGATGTGTGCCTCAGAGAAGGAGCCTGAGGAGCTACCCAATACGTTAAAAGAATGTATTAGGGAATACAATTTGGGCATTAGATGTTTAGAGAAGTGGAGATAAAATTTGACAGTAAAGCCATCCGGTCCCAGCGCTTTATCTTTTTTAAGGTGTTGAAGGTCCTTTAATAGTTCTTGCTGTGATAAGTCTAACTCCAGGGAGTACAAGTCTGGAAGAGTTTGTGGAGATTTTTGGATGTTAGAGAAAAATTGTGACAAGGAAAGATCAGTGGTTTGCGTTTCGGAGTTGTATAATGATTTATAAATGAAGGAGAATTCGTCCAAAATTTCTACATCCTTGAATTTTAAATTTGATTGTTCATCATATATTGATTCAATGTCTAATTTGTTATGTCTGACTTAAATAATTGGCCAATATTTTCCCCGCTTTGTTTTTACCCCCATAAAATTTTGCGCTAGATTTTAACAAGTACAGTAAGGCATCTTCAGTGGACTTCTTATTAAATTGAATTGTGGCATTGATGAGAGCTGTCAAACAATCCTTCGAGTGTAAAGTATAATAAGAGTGCTCCAGTCTCTTAATATCCTGAAGGAGATCCTTAGTAAATTTACGGGCACTTTTTCGTTTCTTAGCAACAAACCCAATTGTAAAATCTCTCGCAGAAGCTTTAAAAGCATCCCATACAGTTGAAAAAGGCATGGAATGAGTCTGATTTATCTTGAAAAAATCATCAAAAAAGGTAATGAAGGACGCAGTAAATTTTGGATCTAAGAGGTGAGCATTATTAAAACGCCACCTTCTAGAACCTGTAACTTTAGGTAAAATGTCCAAGCCAATTGAGACAGGGGCATGTTCTGATAATAAAATGGGACCGATCCCTGCATGCGTAAGAGTTTGCGAAATGGTATGAGAAACAAATATATAATCGATTCTTGATTGGGTATGATGAGAGGGGGAATAAAAAGTATACTCTCTAGTAGTCAGATTACAAAGACGCCAAGCATCAAGGAGTTTATGTTGAGTAACAGTGTGAACAAAGGACTTATGGGGTTTATTAGTAACAAAGGAGACTTTGGAATTTCTATCAATAAATGGATCGAAAGTCTGATTACAATCACCAGCTAGAATGAAATTGTCTTCCATGCAATGAGAGATTTGCTTAGCTAATTTGGGCCAAAAGAAGGGTTCACCACAAGTAGGGGCATAAATGTTAAGAAGAGAGACTGGAATACTCTTCAATGACAGTTTAACATTCAACCATCTACCATCAACATCTGATTCTTGGGAAACAAGTGTAAACAAAAGGGATTTACGGCAGAGTATCATTACTCCATTACGTTTACCGTCACCTGGAGAGTAGAAAACTTCACCCACCCAACCTTTTTTTAATTTTAATGATTCAACATCCGAGAGATGTGTTTCTTGCAAAAATGCAATATCGGCTTCTAACTTGGCCAAGTGAGTCAGAACGTTTTGCCTTTTAATGGGAGAATGTAATCCCCTAACATTCCATGTAATCAGTTTCAATGACATAAATTATTAGACACGAAATGATCAAAGAAAAAAAACAAGAGTCCAAGTCATTCTAGCAACAATAAAGAACGGGAGAGGAGATAAGAATGAAGTAGATAATTAATTCGAAGATAGAATAAAGAAAGGTATATAAGTCTAGAAGCAAAGGCCAAAAAAGAAGGTCAAAGACAACTGTACTGTAATGAAAAAACCAAGCAAGTCGAAGAAAGAATTGCGGAAAAACACGGAGAAAAGGACGACATGAGAAGCAAATAAGGAAAATATTGACAACACCCATGAATAGAGTAATAAGAGCATCTGGATAGGGAGAAAAAAGAAAAAAATGGAAAAGATGAAAGTAAAAAAGAAATGTATAGGAGTAACGTACCTACACATAGAAGAGTCAAGGAAATAACACGGGGGGAATGGAACCACATGGAACAAACGGGGAATCCGGGTTCAGTCAACGGAGGATCAGGGGGAGACCACACCATAAAGGTGAAGGATCTGTGAAGGCAAAGGGCAACAAAAATTAAGACAACAAATAGGAACGCACTATGAACACATGAAGCCATGAAAACATAACCAACGAGCAAGCATGCATTAAATGCGAGTTAAAACAACAAGATTATCTAGGTTATTAAGTATTATAAGTCACACTAAAGAAGGAACAGAAACTATAAAACAAGCAAATGATGCGCTTAAAAAACAGATATGCAGTGCATAATAAGAACAAGAGAATTTAAACAATCATGTAACCAAAGAGTAGAACAATTTGCATTTGCAACAGATATTAAGAGTCAAAGTAATATTCGAAGATGAGGGTCCTGCAGAATCCATAGCACTCGGTCTACAAGAGTTGATGAAGCTCTGTAGTCGCACAGGATCATCATATGATGTTGTTCTATTGTTGTAAGTAACCTTGAAGAGGCAGGGATGGAAAAGACCACAGCGGGCGCCCATCGACCTCAAAACTGGTTTCATATTAAGAAACGCCTTGCGCCTGTTGGCAGTGACTTTAGCGTAATCCTGTGCGAAAAATAAGGTTGAACCAGACCAAGTAATTCGTTGAGAGGATCTGACCGCTGACAAAACCTTTAACAGATCTGTATACTCCAGAAAGTATAAAATAACTCCTCTAGGACGTTGCGTAGGTGAGGTACTTGAAGAAGGTCTACCCAATCTATGAGCTCGTTGTATGTTGAGAGCCGTACCCATATACTTGGCTACCCCTCGGTTTCTGTATCGATTCCCTACTACCTGGCCTTAGTATAATAGTCAAGTGTCTCTTTCCTAATTCCCGTTTCCCAGTCATTAAACTATTGTCAAAAATGATAGTCCTTAGCCTGAACATGCGTGTAGCAAATTCACCTTTTCTGCAGGGTCACCTCCAGGTGCCTGTGCTTTCCCTTTAAACATGCTTAAACTGGCTTACCCCTAATTGACTTATTTAACTTGCCCATACATCCCTGGTATATGGAATAGAAAGCGTACCCATGGATTGGAAATTAAATACCACCATTGGACTGCTGTACCTATTGTGCTATCCACAGAACAGGCCTGAAAAACATGGCTTTAGACATAGCATGTGTACTCTGACTGCAGCAGCCTAAAAACCTGCTTTCAAACTCGTCAAAAGTGCTTTTTTGACAGGTGGGAAACCCTGTTTTTGACTAGCGGCCGGCACGGATTGAGAGTGGTGAGGCAGGCCGGGGGTGGGGTGCAGCGTGGTATTGGTAACGAGGGCATTCGGGCAATGCCCGAGGGGCCGGTGTACTAGTTCCAGCTGTGGGCTCCTTTTTGTAGCAGTCTGGGGGGCCGATTTGGGTGGTTTCTGCATTGTTCGGATTCCGCCAGCGGCCCAGTGGGTGCCTGAGAGGCTTTTTTGGAAGTAGATAGGCATCCATTAGCTCCCATTTAGGAACGGGCAGAGGTGTCACTCCCTTTCTCTTGCTGGGCCGGCCCATTAATATATGCAGATTGAGTGCGGGCAGGGGGCCTGAGAAGAAGTGGACTCACTTGTTTTCAGGTGTGTTTCACCAGTGTAAACTAATCCAGGCTTTTTTTTATTCCCCCCCTTTTCTTTTTTTTCAATAAAACTTCGCTGAAGCAGGGTTTTGTGGACAGACAACATGCAAATGTGGGCCACTTTTTTTAATGCGCCCGGGCCAATTTTTATTCCCAATCCAACCCTGGTGGGGTGATGTAAAATAAACTTTCTCGCCACTCTCCCACATGTCGTCTCAGTTTTTCCTCTCCGGGCCAGAACAGGAAGCAGCCAGGGTCCCTCCCCTAAGCCAATTACAATGCTGCAATGCAGGGTTGTGATTGGTCTGAGCACTGTAGATAGGCACTCAGCCAGGGAATGGGGACCTGGGCATGTTCTCCACACAGGCAGCCTGCATAGAGAGCATGGGAAGTGCGCATGACTGTTTTGGACGGCCCCAGAGGGCCGGCCAAACAGTCATTGTGCACTTGGAGTGGGCAAACCACTCCTCCCCTGCTCTGAGAGCAGAGCAACCCCACCCGCCCCACAAAGATGCGCAGCAGAAACAAATACAATGATAATAACATTGAATTATTATCATTGTGTTTGTTCTTTCTTTCACTACTTTGCAGCAGTGAGGTGAAACTCCTCCGCCTTAGTGGAGGAGCAGCCACTGCTGTTTTAAATATAAATAAGTCACCACTAAGTACACCATGTTGCCCAAAAGGTAGGGTACCTGATATTTAAAAGTGAAAAATGTGTGAAATTACAATTGTCATGCTCCTCCAGTGGCTAGTCCAACAAGTTATTTCCACTGGCAGGGGTGTAGCCGAATCCTAAAAAATGTCAAGATCCAGATTATAAATTGTAATCAGGAACTTGCTACAAAAGTCATTCAAAGACTATGTTCAATATGTATTAAAATCCCAATTCATTGATTTAAAAAACATTTTTTTCAATTAACTTTTGCTCATATGACCATTCATAACAATAGTTACAGAAATTTGTACACAGTTGACATCTCAATCTTACCACATTTGGCTCCCAGTGGGTTACAAGGACACTGGTAACATTAATTTCAGAAGGTCCAACCCATAACAGTTTATACATACAATCGATGAGATAACCCCTTTCAGCAAAACAGGGCCACATTTTCTCCTAGCCTTTGCCTCTATGGCTGTTGATCCTCTACTTCTATTCCTAGTCTATAATTACGCCATGGTGACCATATACTCTCCCACATTTTGTCGCACCCTCTTCCTTTATATACTGTTTCTCCCGCCCTTTGGCACCAATCAATGTCACGTTTCCAGTCCCCCAAAGATGGTGGCAAGGGCAACCCCCACCTCTTTGCAATATTCCTTTTGGCGATACCGGCTGCTAGGGAAAGCCAAATTCCCGTATATCTGGACCAGTCTGAGTCATCTTTGATCATTAGGAGGAGCCATTTGGCATCTACAGGGACCTGTACACCTGAAACTCTGGACATTACTTCCGTAACACCCTGCCAGTAACTGGCTATCTTCGGGCATTCCCACAGAATGTGAAAGAAGGTGCCCTCTTGCTGACACCCCCTAACGCAGAGCGCTGTGTGTGTTTTACCCCAGGTGTATAGGTGCGTGCGCGGGTAGTATGTGCAATATAATATTTTAAGTTGTACTAACCTAAATCGCATTCATACTGCAATCTGTCTTGGACTCTGTAATGCCTCCTGCCAATCTGTGCTGTCCATGTTCCCCAGATCATCTGTCCATGTTGCTCTAAGGGTCACTAGTGGGTCTGGTATATTATTGACCAGCTAACAGTAAATTGTGGAGGTAGGTTTTTTAATAATAGGGTCAAGGAGTAGTCTGTCTTCCAAAGGTGAGTAGAACCCAATTTATTGTTGAAGTTGAAGTAAACATTTAGATAACATAACTTTTAGAAAGTTACCTTTTCCCGCCTGAAGCTCCTAGCAGCTTAACAGCTGTTTAACCAAGTTCTGAACCTCAATGAGATATGAAAACTGCTCCCAAAGCAGATTCAAATGCCTAGATGTGGAGATGTGTTTTTCTTACCCTGGCAGGAAGACCTTTTGGGGTGCCATCAGGAACTTAATTAAATTCAAGGGGCCTGTCACATCCTAAGTAAATGTCATATGGCATCTGGAAAAGACCAGCCTTTGTCCCCCTAGTTAGGTTGGCACCAAACCCAGTTTGGAGAAGAATTACCCCCTGATCCGGTTTTGAGTGGCACTAATGAGAGGAGTGCTTTTACCCTGACCACACTTCTGGGTGGACACATAAGCTCTCTGATTGTTTCTGGTTCAGGGAAGACCTGTCTTGGCAGTTCAGGCTTCTGTGACTGAGGGTGAGTGTCTGAAAAGTTTCAGCGCTCCGGCCATCATCTCCTTGTGTTTGCTTTGTTCGCCCTAAGTTGGCAGGGTATGCCCGGACGTGGGTCCCTTGCTCACTTTGCCACTGGATTCAAGCTAGCCTGGCTGATGAAGGGTGTTACCCAGAAACCGGTCCCAGGATGCTTGTTTCCGGTTCAGGGAAGATCTGGCTTGGCAGTTTGGGCTTGACTGTTCCCATAAGGCACAGGGTCAAGACTGTTTTGCATATAGCTGGGTCTGAACTGAGGTGGCAAAGTGGGCTAAAGAATGAAGATGGATTCAACCCAGATCTGTGACTGAGGGTGAGCGTCTGAAAAGTTTCAGCGCTCCGGCCATCATCTCCTTGTGTTTGCTTTGTTCGCCCTAAGTTGGCAGGGTATGCCCGGATGTGGGTCCCTTGCTCACTTTGCCACTGGATTCAAGCTAGCCTGGCTGATAAAGGGTGTTACCCAGAAACCGGTCTCAGGATGCTTGTTTCCCGTTCAGGGAAGACCTGGCTTGGCAGTTCAGGCTTGACTGTTCCCATGAGGCACAGGGTCAAGACTGATTTGCATATGGCTGGGTCTGAACCGAGGTGGCAACGTGGGCTAAAGAATGATGATGGATTCAACCCAAATCTGTGACTGGGGGTGAGTGTCTGAAAATTTCAGCGCACTGTCCATCATCTCCATGTGTTTGCTTTGTTCGTCCCTAAGTTGGCAGGGTATGCCCAGACGTGGGTCCCTTGCTCACTTTGCCACTGGATTCAAGCTAGCCTGGCTGATGATGGGTGTTACCCAGAAACCGGTCCCAGGATGCTTGTTTCCGGTTCAGAGAAGACCTGGCTTGGCAGTTTGGGCTTGACTGTTCCCATGAGGCACAGGGTCAAGACTGATTTGCATATAGCTGGGTCTGAACTGAGGTGGCAAAGTGGGCTAAAGAATGATGATGAATTCAACCCAGATCTGTGACTGGGGGTGAGTGTCTGAAAAGTTTCAGCGGTCCATCCATCATCTCCTTGTGTTTGTTATAACAGAACTTTGGCAGTCCATCAAGGACAATTCTCCTCATAATATAAATCTCTCCAGTTATCAGGGTTAACCCCCAGTACTTTTCACTCTGTATCTACGCCCTTTGGTTGTGTTGCTTCATGAGTTTAGACTCACATTTTATAGGTATGCTGACAACACCTATATCATCTTGACTTTGCAGGGAAAGGATTCTCTGGCGTCAGAAAGAATCCGGCATGTATTGAATGCGGTTCGGGAATTGATGAGCTTAAACGTTTTGCAATTAAACTATACAAAAACTTAGATTATGCTTCTGAAATCAATGTAATTATTGGGGTTTCACCTTGTGGCCATCAACTCTTGGATCCAACCCTCAACCAATTAGGGTTGTGAGATATTTGGGCAAGATTACTTATTTGGAATTTTTCCTCCTTTTCCAGGAACCAATCAAGACCAAAATGTGCTTTTAGAATCTGCAGGTTCTTTTAACAATTGTTCAATTTGTGGCTATTTCACAGTAGCTACTGGCCTCTGTGCATTCTCGTATTGATTCATCTTACCTAGGTCTTCAAAAACAACTTGTCTCTAAGTTCCAGTACGTTCAACATAGGGTTGCCCAGGTCCTATGTCATTTTAAATAATTTCTTCAATTTTTGTTTTTATCAATTACACTGGCTACCGGTAAATGAAAGGATTTCCTTTAAACTCGCCTCTATGAAGTATTGTTTTTTTTTTATCTCAAAGGCCCACAATTCTAGGATAACAAATTTCTTAGTTAAAAGTTTATGAAAACTCATAGACTGGCTGTAAGTTTCTCTCTGAGATTCCACATTTGAGCTTAATGTGGATGAGACTTCAATGTCATTGTGGCCCAGCTATGGAATTTGATGCTTATGGCTAGCAGGTAGAACATGATCACATGAAATTCTGTAACAAGTTGAAATCATGGCTGTTCTCCATACACGCCCAATCATTTCATTGAAGCCACTATCAGCCCTTACCTACATCCAGTCTTACTTATTTACTGCAAATAGACCATGACCTTATATTTGTCCTTGAATATATCCGCAAATAAAACATCTCAAGTAACCGGTAGCATAGGCTTAGCTACGGTCTTCTTGTCCTGTCACTTATCTTCCCATATATGGTGAGCCTATTCATGTCCTTTCCCACTCTCATGACCAAAGCCCTTTCTTTGGCTCCTAAATCCTCTTTGTGCAGGCTGTTCTGGAACTGTTCCACCCACATATGCCTCTTATATCCCCACACTCTATCTTCAACCTAATTTCACAGTGTCCTGAGCTCCTAACCTCTGCCTTCTCCTCTCTGTTCCACCGCTCACCTGACTGACACCTCATTCGCTGAAAGTTTGGCATGATATAAGCACCTCCCACTTCTTATTCTATCCTCTTCAAGCTCCTTTGAAAGCACTGCAGATCCTCCCACCTCCACCATTTCCCAAATCATTTATATAAATTCATTTACATATCTGCTAAAGGCCATGGCTTTAGAACAGCCTCTCCTAGGCCTTGACACTCGGCTACTTGCCAATAGCACAAGGGAGATGGTGGACCTGAGCACTGTGGTCCATACCTGGCTGCAAAGAGCTTTGACATCCTAATCCCTTTGAAACCAACTTTCTTTCCAGTTCTTATAACACACATATCAGATGGTGCAGCCACCAGATTGTGAGAGATCATGTTGACAGCATAAGTCTCTGTGGGGCATGTCCCCCATGGCAACCCTGTACACCATTAACTACAAATGCTGCACCCAGTATGCCTTTCTAGCCCCAAGGAACAATCAAACCAATCATGCAGACAACTCTACAGTTCTGACAACAAACCTGTTCTAGGTGATAACACTAGGGCTCTGTTCACCCAGCGTCACCATTCCAAACTTTACAAAACCCACCACAACCACCCAGTAACTGCATCATACACCCAAAAATGCTGGGGGGAAATAGTGCTTCTTATGTAACTCAAAGGGCCCACACAAATGGAGCTCTTTGATGAAGCTTTGCAGCAAACTTTAACCCCTCCCCCTCCCAATACAAATAACAACCGCACCTTCCTCCACTTCCTAATTACAAGATAACTGTTACATTTTTGTTAGGAGAAAATTGTAAAGGTCCTTTTTAGCTATGACTTATTCACGCTTACATCATTCGTGGAAAAAGTATGAGGCCTGCACACAGAGAGGAACGAAAGGTCAGCCCCCTTCAGGCGCTGGCTGGCTGTGGCAAGTGGCAGTCAGATTTTGGTCTGCTCCACAGGCATTGCATTTGTCAGTCATGACAAAATGAGTTTTAGTTCTTAACTTTATCATTTTCCCATAAGGAGAGGTGAACCTGAAAAGACAAATATGCTCAACTCAACACAATCAGAAGTTGGATGTAACCACAGCATGGCCAACAGACCTCTCACAAGTGTTGAGCATAGCACCGTGAAGCTGCTCCACCCTGCTGCTACCTGTTTTGAGGCGCAGAGTCAGACAGAGCAGAGAAGACAGTGAGCTCAGGGCTGGCTTAGAGAACACACAGGCAGCATCGCCCAGGCCCAAGGTGACTGCAGGGAGATTCAAACGCAGAGTCTCATAATCCAACGAAAACACTGAAGCACAGCGAGTGGTCGTAACTCTCATCCTCATAAAATGATCTGTGGTTCAACCAGTCACAATGAATGTTCTTTCGAAGAATTTCACAACAAATGTAGAATAAGGTTCCTTTGATTAGTTTAATCCATTCGAATACAGAAAGAAATCAGCAGCAGCGGACGTACGTTTCGCCCCCCCGGGCTTTCTCAAGGCTTCAATTTAATCTTTTGAATTCAATTTTGTGTCTCAAATTGCCGAGTTCCTGTTAAATATCACAAATTATGGGTGTTTCAATAAGCAAGGTGAAAAATAGTCTCGACTCACAGTCATATCAGTCCCTCTGGTGAATTACGATGTTTACTTCACGAAATGTTGAAGAAGCTTGTGTCTCCCACGAATGTAAGACCCTGATAAGTCCTCTCTTGTTTCGAGGAGCTGACGGTTATGAGGTACACAGATTTCTCCTCGAAACAAGATTTATTGGGATTTATATTTCGGCAGACGAGATAATCATCACCGTTGTGACAGAACATCCGTCAAAATCTAAATCAGGCCCTATAGCTCAGTCCTGAGATTAGTGGAGCAATGGGTCAGAGCAGCGAAGGACGCTTCTGGTAGACACACCTCTACACTGCAGCGTGTCTGGAGCTTTCAAACAGCTGTCTCTTACTCCGATAAATTATTTATGTGGCTGTAGCCGGACCAGAGTTGAATTGGGCAATGAGCGAGTCAGGTCAATTTTCATTGTGTCTATGCACGGCATTCTTATAGTACAGGGTTCTCCAAAGTTGGTCCTTGAGGGCTGGATCCATGCCAAAAAGTAAGAGAATTACATTTATCTAAATAGAGATATGCTAAAAATCTGGCATGGATCCGGCCCTCTAGGGCCGACTTTGGAGAACCCTGTCATAGTGTATGGGGTCATTGATATTCATTAATGCCTGAGCTTATTGGGGATTCTTGCTGCCTGGGACTATTCAAGTTCATTACTGCTTGTGACCATTGAGGCTTGCTAGTGCTTGAAGATATTGATGTCATTTCAGTCTGAGGCCAATTATGATGATTTATTTCTGCTTGGGCCATTGAGGGAGGTTGATGCTTATTGCTCCTTGGACCCGCTGAGTTTCAATACTTGGGCTGCTGTGGGTCAGTACTGTCTACACATGCACATGAATGTATGAGCTATGTCGATGTGTGTGCAAGTGCGCATACAAAAGACAATCCTATTGGCTTTGTCGAAGCTTGTTTGAACTGGACGTGGGATATGCATATTTACACAGCTGATGACCGTCTAACTAGTGAAAAATATTTATTGTAGCTTTTCTGAGCTTAGGGAACACCAGATGCAAATGAATCCCACCCCCGACGTCAACCAGAACTGCCTATCCATAAACTGACATACAAGTTTCTCCCTCAGGTGAGACAAGGCCCGCCCCGTTTCACAAGACTGACTAGGCATTCGAGGTGAACTTCCGTGCTGCGAAGAACTTCAAGGTTTGATGGTTTATTCATAAAGGGAAACGGCTGTATGATAAAAACGCACTGATATAGTTCATTAGCCTTAGGTACATAAGTAAGGAACAAAACAAGTTTGTCTTACAATCTGAGAACATTCTGTTCTGCACTCCCTTTATGTAAATATGTGTGATTTTATACATTTATGACAGGAGCGTGTCGCGCTGCTGAGCACAAAGTCCTTGCTCAATGCACAAAGGAGAGGCCCCACAATGCACAAAAGAGCATTCTCTGGGAGGATTATGAAAGGAAGCAACACACTGTGCATGAAGGCCAAGAGCTTGGAATGAGCGCCATTGTTTTCAAACTTGTTTACTCCATGCATGTCTCCATGGGGGATGGCTGAGGAATGCCTTCCCAAGTACTCTACACCACCGGTTCCTAAACTTTGGACTTCTGTGGACCCTCACTGAATCACTACTGGAAGCCGAGCCGGACGATCTGAACCTCAAAACAATGCGCAGAAATACAGAAACAAGTGCACATCAGATGCACAAATTATGAACTGTTTTTTTTAACCCACAAGCAAAAAAGTACACATTTTTAAATTTCAATGGGAATGTTAGAGCTTTTCATAATTTTGTTTTATTCTAAAAAATGAAGCAATTATGTACTGTTGCTAGCATATCCACTTGCTTTTTTGTTCCTAATGAATTTTTAGTTGTTGACACATACCAGTGCTTCAATTGAGGCCAACAATCTACCAAACTAGATTTCGTTCCCTGTACTTGGGGTGTTCCCACAAATCAAGCTAAGAAGACTGTTGTGATTTGAGTTGTTGCTATGCACGCCCTGTTGCTCAGCCAGGATGAGTGCTGGAGTGCTTGGTGATGAAGTGGAATTCTGGAGTGCTTGGTGATGTAATGGAATGCCTTGGTGTCTGGTGAGGTGTAGAGTGTCAGTTGGAGTGTGTAGGCTGAGCAGCAAGGAAGCTGCTCCTGGTGGGGCTCTCTTCTATGTACTTATCAACTACTTACCTAAAACTTGCCATCTTAATTACCTGTAACTATGTCTTATTAGAACATTGGAATGTTGGGAGCTCGATTGAAAACAATGGAGTGCTCCGGGCTTATAATGGCTGGTATAAGCCCGTAGCTCCAACATTCCAATGTTTCTTTGTTCACAGTTGTGGCTGTGAACAAAGGCTTCAGGGAGCCTGGGGGGATTTCAATCCCCTCGCGCTCCCTAATGCCTTTGTTTTATTTGTTAGAGCATTCTGCCCTCTAGTGGCAGAATGTTCTAATAGCCTTATAGCCCTTCATAACTGGGCTATACCGGCTATTAAAGTTCCGCTCCCTTGTTAAAGGCCCTCGCCTTCCGCTCAGGCCTTTAACGCTGGAGCGGGCTTTTAATAGCCGGTATAGCCCGCTATGGTGGGCTATAAGGCTATAATAAACCTTCTGCATATAACCCACTCTTTGGCCACTGAACTTTCTTCTGTTACAACAAATACCAACTTTGTGTTCTACATGTGTACTTTACTAGCCAACTAATACTGTCAGGCATCCCGAAAAGATTCTAGCAAGACTTATTATAGCGCAAATCTTCTTTTCAAAGTGTGTAACAAACACCAAAATTCTTCCCTGAGAAGCTAATGCAGGAGATTTCATGTAACAAAATACCTGACTGCAGGCTTTTAAACAGTGCAAAAACAATTCACCCTTAAAGGCCTATTTCCTGTAGCATGTCTGCCACATAGTAAATAAATCAGGCCGACTGTCTTTGTCTTAACTTTTCATAATACACAGATTAAAGCTAGGGCATCTGAAAAACCTTTTCCTAGTGAACCAATCAAGCCTATAGATGTTGTCATTGACTTGCTACCATAAGCAACTCAGGCTTACTGCATTAAGCTTTCCCTCTCCCACAAGGCAACAATGTGACACAGATGTACACTCATAAAATTATAAAAGCATATAAAATTACAGTTAAAATATTAACTATCCTAAGAGTGTCTAACAAGAATTCTCACAGTGCAAACCGTCATAATCATACTCTGTTAGAAGGGGGTGATCAACCACAAACCCCTTGCCTACAATGGTAATCAGTGAGATTTCATGTGTAAAATAAAATGCAACACATCAGGAGGCCATAAAGTCTAATATACATTTAATGCTACAGTAGCAAGCAGCCAAACAAAATAATAAGTGCCAATTGCCATTTAACAGGCCACACCTGCTTTTTGCTAGGTCTTTATAAACTTTCTCCTAATACAGTTCAATGGAATATAGATATACGTGATACAAACTGTTACTTCAACAAAACTAAATAATGAGCAGGAGGTAGGAACTTCTCACAAGAAGAATGGTAGGAGTCTTTGATGTGCAGCTAAAAACACACAAAAATTCTGCTGAACTAACTACTTTTTGTAAATCATTCTTCTTATTGCCAATACTCAAATCAAGGATGTACTACAAGATGCAGGAAAATGTATGACACTAAATAAAATGGCTCCTGGGCCTAATAGAATCATGAAACTTTGTAGGCATTTTAAGGCTGATGGACATCTCAGGTTAATGCAGCAATGGCATTATAATTCAGTTATATAATACCTCAGTACTTGTTAAGGCATACATGTGCAATTGAAGTGTTTTTAAAGAAGCTTTGGTACTAAGGCAAAAAGTATATATGGATTTGTTTTCTCACTTGCAACAAAATACCTAATTTTCAACTTTGATACAGAAAAAAACCAATCCATCCTTAAATACCTATTGACTTTAACATATGATTCTCACAATCAATATGTCAGGCATACTACATTTTTCATAACTTTTCATAGCAAATAATCAGGTCTATACCCTTTATCATTAGCTTAGCACCAAAACCAGTTCCGACTGTGCCGGGTGTAAAGTTTACCACAAGCCAACCATCAGGTATAAGAAATATGTACACAATTTCAGTTGTGAAAGCAGTATAAAATCCTTCCCAATAGAGCCAAATAAGGATCACCATAGTGCAAATGGTTTGTTTGGGTGGGTCACCAACACTAAAGTCAATGACCTCTATACTAATCTGTTGGATTACATGTAACAAAACACCCACCTACAGGCTATAGCACAGTGTAATACCAATCCATCCTTAAAAGAATATTACCTGTAATGTCTGCTTTCCACAATAAGTAAGTCCATATTATATGCATCACTAGTTATTGTTCTGTTTGTTGTGCTAATTGTGTACTGCTGAGGGAAAAAAAGAAGTCACACACACTGCTTTGGTATGACGTTTCCTAATAGAAAGATCAAACCTATGGAATCTGGCATACATTTTTCAAAGAAACCAATAAGGCCTACAGTCTTCATTATTGGCTTGAAGGCATAGCCCATACAGGCCTATTCAAGTGCATAAAATTGGCAGCCCTCATGCATGTGGTTAAAAAATTACAAATATGTAGAAAAGTACACTTTGTAAAACCACACACAACCCTGTTCAACCCCTCTCAATGGGGCCTAACAAGAATCGCCCCAGGGCATGTCAGAGTGAGTGTCAAACACCAAATTCCTTACAAACTACATTCATCTGTAAGATTATATATAACAAAATACATTTATATAGCCTGTAACACTATGTGATAACAAATCACTGTTAAAGTAATACTGACCTTAACCAATTCTTTTCACAAAAAATAAGCTAGTCCTTCTGCTTATGTCGTAACGTTTCATAATAAGCTTATCAGATCGATGGCATTGCATATACCTTTTCCCAGTGCACAATCAAACCTAAAGCTTGTCATCATAGCCAATTCAAGCCCACTGTTTTGAATGTAAGAATTCCCACGAGGCAACCATCAGGTACACAGCCATAAAATTACAAAGATAGTCACAATTATGGTTGGCTACGGAAAATACTATCTCTTCTATGCAGGCCTAGCAAGGACTCTCACAGAGAAAAGCTTCTTTATGCATGGTTTGTCGCGGGGGTAACCAATACCAAAACCCTTGCTTACTACAGTAATCTGTGAGATTTCATGTAAATAAATCCTTCTCTGCAGGCTTGCAAAGTAATAACAATCTCCTCGATGGATTGATGTCAACATATACTTTTCACAATGAATATGTCAGGCCTACTACTTTTATGGTACCATTTCATAATACACCACTCAGGCCTATAGCCATAATTATTGGATTGCCACCATAACCAACTCAGTATTGAGTATAAGCCACAAGCAAAAAAGTGCATCACAAGCACTCTTTAAAGTGGCAGAACACAACTTCGGCCCAATCAAATCCTGTATTCAGGATAAAAAACAATAAGTGGGTGAAGCCTAGGATCCTCTTTTAGTAGTACCTGAAAACTAATTTTTTTCTCTTGCTTGCATAAGGTCTGTTGACAGCTGCTTTCTCAAACTAAATTTAAATAGCCTGGAGGCAGCTGCAACAGACGGAGGACCCTGCTCATAGGAAAACACCATCACCTTTAGAGCAATGAATCGAGTCAACTTTCCAACCTGGGGCAGTAACAGGAGTTTCTAAAATTGACTCTTTGGCACCAAAGAAGAAAATAGGAATAATTTGTAAAAACTATCAAATAAAAAAAAGCATAAGATATACAATAGTTATTTTTAAAATGTTTAAAAATGAGAATGCAATCCAATATTATAAACAAAATAATTATATATGCATGCTACCTATAAAATATAAACACAATATTTGCAAAGTCATATGTCTCCAAAAAGATCCATCTTCACAGATCAGGCAGACAGAAACAGTAGAAGAAACATCTGACATAGAAGATCTGAATGTTCCCACATGTGTGATTAGCAATTTTGCCTAACACCAGAGACAATGGTTATGTGCAGAAAGGGGAACTATGTTGCCTACCAATAATGTACCTGTTGAAAGTGCAATTATGATACACCATGTTGCCAATGTATCCTCTACAGAAAGTGCTACATTTACATCTAGACATCACTGTGTTCTGAGACAGGGCTGGGCCTTTAGGGTGCTTCCTGGAATCAGTGCTATCATTTCCACTTTGAGGCATTACAACCTACCTGTATATTTAAAGAGTTGTAATATTTTGTATTGTAATAAATATATTCAGATTCTTCAGATGGACAAAAGACAACATGTTTCATCAACACATTCAATTACATTTGTTAAATGTACAATATGATAAAAAGCCACATTTGTGGCTTGTTATGTTAGCTGGGTATGAGGAAAAACAATTTCATACATATAATTTGCCAAGAATAGCAACTAGAAAGTTCTCGCGCACTCACCATGCACATTTTTCTCATCAATAACTTCACTGCATATGTTGCAGTTTTATCAATGATGTCATAGAAGATGTCAAGACTGCTGGATGGAGGAATTTAGCAGAGCATGGCGAGGGTGTTAGTTATAGTCAATTTAGGGCATACATTATAGTTACTGCAGATTACTATAACTATATCTGCTGAATTTATATGGTTTTGTGTGTGTAAAATCTATTTCCTTACTATAATGTCATTGTAACCTTTGTTTTTTTCAGTTAATTTCTACATTTTTTAATGCTATTTCCTAACTATAACGCCCCTGTAATGCAGTGAACTTCTAGGGTTTATTTCACGTAAGGTAATTTTGAATTACTATACGTTAATCCAACCACCGCGGCGCACTGTCTCCAGTGGCCAGGCCCTGCTGTCAACCCCCGCATGCAGCCAACCCCATGCTGCACACAGCCTTTCGCCATGTGCAGTTGGGGGTTGGCCACAGGGTCAATGCCCCAAAGGTATCCAAACCACATGCCCCTTCCACGGGCCACATTTGGCCCTGGGAACCCCATCTCCAGTGAATTTGTTTACGTGGTGGGGGAGTGGCCCCATCCCTTGGCTGTATTTTGGGCCTGGGAACCCCATCCTTAAGGGCTCACCACTACATTTATGGGAGAGGAGAGCACACAATCCCCTTCCCAGGCCAATTTTGCCCCCAAGGCCCCATCTTCTGAGGCCTGGCCAAAATAGGGTGGGTGCCTTTGTTACCATCCAGGGCACGTGTTACTCGCCCACCCACACCAAAGATGCCATCATATCCAATAATGACCTGGCTTCCATCTCCAGCATCCTTCCCATTGACTGGTCCGACCATCACCTCATCCTGTTCAAGATCGGATCGCCCCCCCCCCCCCTATTAAAAGTCACCTACCCTTGAAATTGACCAGAAACCTCAACCAAATCCCTCCTGGCAAACTCGAGTCTAAACTACAAGCTCAACTTCTTCTCACCCCTCCCTCCCAAGATGCAAATGAGCTCACAGAACTCTTCAACAAGACTGCCAGGGAGGTCATAGACCTTCTAGCCCCTCCCAAACCAAAAAACCAAAGAACCATTAATCTAAAACTTGGTTTAACTCTGATCTCAACGACGAAAGGCGTTCACTTAGACTGGTTGAAAGATCTTGGAGACAACACCCCTCCGCGGCCCACCTTGCTGGTCTCAGGGCCGCTAGATCATCCTATAAAAAACACATATTCAAGGAAAAGGCCTCCTTTTTCCGAATACAACTCGATAGGGCAAAAAACAGGCCCAGAGAACTATTTAATAATGTTCACAACCAAACATCCACAGCCTCCCCAAACTTACTACCTCAACAAACAGATGTGAGGAAATTGCCAACTTTTTCTCTGAAAAAATTGCCAAAATCGATCACTCCTTCCATCTAACGGTGATCCCACCAAAATCCCCTCTCATCGCTGACAATACACTAAACGATCCTCCCGTCCTGACTCTGTCTTCTTTCCCTTCCACTCCCCCTCTCGCTACTACTCCTCCAGAACCCAACCTTCCCCCCCTTAAACTAAAAAACTTTGCATTTTGGTCTAATTTCCACCCCGTGACTGAACTTGAAGTTTCTAACATCATAACCAAACTTAAACTGTCCTCACACACCAAAGACCCTATCCCTTCTAGGCTTATCCAGAATCTCAAACACATCATTGCCCCTTACTGGACCAACATCATCAACACTTCCTTCTCCACAGGTTGTGTCCCGGACTCACTTCAACTCGGTCAAATCATGCCTATCCCTAAAAATCCCACCTCTGACCCAAATGACCTGAACAACCTCCGCCCTATCTCTAACCTACCTCTTCTTTCCAAAGCCCTGGAAAAATGTGCTCTGGTTCAACTAGATAAACACATTAACAACTTCAACCTTCTAGACCCCTTGCAATCCGGTATCAGAAAAGGCTGCAGCACGGAAACCGCCACCCTTAATATAAACGATGACATCCACTCTTCCCTTGACAATGGTGAATCCTGCCTTCTCATTCTCCTTGACCTGTCGGCTGCCTTTGATACAGTCAACCACAACTCCCTTCTCAACTCACTCACGTCCCGCTTTGGCCTTAACGGTCAGGTCCTTAAATAGTTCACCTCATTTCTCCAACACAGAACTTAACAAGTCAAAATGAACGACTGTTTATCCAACCCCTCTCCGGTGTCCCTAGGCGGCCCCCAAGGCTCTATTCTCTCCCCCTCACTCTTTAACCTCTTTATGGAACTCTTACCTTCATCCTGAAACAAGCAGGAATCAACTAACACCTCTATGCTGACGACACACAACTGTACTATAAGATTAGGTCTCACGCTGATGTACTTCTTGTTAAACACACCTTAAACAAAATCCAACACTGGTTCCACTCCAACCAATTCATACTCAACCCCAAGAAAACTGAAATCAGCCTCTTCTCCCCTAAAAACAACAGACTCCCCATCCCAACCTGGATCTCTGACCTCAATGCACTCAACTGCTCGCTCTCTTTGTCAAACTCAGTGAAATCTCTTGGTTTTACCATCGACAAAAATCTAACCCTCAATGATCACATAAAAAACTCTGCTAAAGGAGCTCTCTTCACTATCCGTCACCTGAAGAAAATCAAACCCTTCATCCCACCTGAAGACTTCAAATGGGTCGTCCAATCCCTGGTACTCTCAAAAATTGACTATGGGAATGCTATCCTCACAGGAACACCCAAAGTCCACCTAGCCCCACTCAGATCCGTGCTCCACCTAGTAGCTAGGCTCATCACTGGCTATAAACGTTTTGACCACATCTCCCCAGCCCTGAAAGCACTCAACTAGCTTCTCACTGAAGGTAGATCCTCCTACAAGACAGCATGCATCACACATAAAGCCCTACACCAGAATGCCCCGCTATACCTCACCAAAAAACTTTAAAAAGCAGGCAGCTCCAGAACGATGAGGAGCACAAACACTTTCCTCCTCATCCCCCCCTTAGTCAAAAAGAAAACCACTCAATCTCGCTCCTACTCTGGAAACGCACCAATCGTCTGGAATGCCCTCCCAAAGGAACTGCGTTGCAACCCCTCCTACATTGCCTTCATAAAAGACCTTAAACTGCACCTCAACTGCAAATACTGGGGTCCTTAATCAGACCTTTGACCTCCTCCGACCCTACCCTCCTCTACTTCACTCCCTCCCCTTCACCTCTCCCCTCTCCCCATCTATCTCCCCATCCTACTCCCACCTTCCTTCCCTCTGAAAACCCCTCCCGGCTGACCATCCCCCTTCTCCCAATCTGTGTTTCCCCCTGCCCTTCCTCTTTCAAAATTTCTACCTCACCCACATCTCAGCCCTTTATCTCTTCCTCCCCCAGCCACTATGTATGTAAATGTATCTGCTCTTGTTATGTCTCTGTTTATTAGACCTCATCAGAACGTTTTTGTTTTTTATTTACTGTTTATATTGTGTTTTGTTTTGAGCAACTCCTGTAATCTTGTTTTTCACACATGTAAAGCGCTCCGATACCTCCGGGTCTAGCCAATGCTATATAAAACCTTTCAAATAAAATGGTTGGAGGCTGCAGGGGGAGCCCCAAGGCCTCCATGGCCCCAGCTGGCTCCCCACCCCCTGTGGGAACCAGCATTGCCCCCGATTTGCATTGAGGAGCTAAAAAATGCTGCTACATGAAGGCGGGAGAAATCTGTCCATCACTTTCCCTGCCCGCTTTAGTGCGGGCAGGGAAACAGACGAAAAGTCAGCTCCCAGTGGGTGGGAGCATTTTTTATGCTCCCACCTACTGGGAGCGGCTTGGTGTTTGAAATTGCTCCTGCCTAAGGAGAGCAAACACAGGTTTTCCTGCCCACGCCAGTGTGGGAAGGAAAACCGCTATGTCCCGGGTTGGGCACCTGAGGACATAGGTAGTCCTGTGGGTAGTCCTACCCTGCCCGCTTGTATTTTTTTTCCTTTTTTCTCAGGACTCGGGCCGAATCCAGAGTCCTAAGATGGCTGTCACGACTCCCTGTTTGAAGTGGCAGCATCCAATCAGATCTCATTATGAGATCTATTGGAACGGTGGACCCTCCGTGTCTCTAGATAAATATAAATCTTTTTTTTAATTACTCCAAAAGTACTGAACAGATTTACACTAAATTACAAAAAGCACTCTTTCTGCACCATGATATAGCTTTCTGACACATTTTGTGTAATTCCATTCAGCAATTTGTGCTGTAGTCATGTCTACTAAAGTTCATATGAGTCACAGGCACTCACCTAATAAGTATTATTCTTCTGTGCCAAGGGCAAAAGGTGTACTGCCATGATCGCTGCCCCTCCGTTTCTTAGCTCTTGGATCTCTTTCAAAGAGATTATTCTTTTCATGAGGTTATGAGGGGAGGTATGAAGCTGATGGGAAAGGGGATGTCAACCTATGTTTACAGTATATATAATTGGAGGTTCGCATTTTTGTATCAAACAAAATGAGATTTGTAATGTGAGTTGTATAGGTTCAATACCTCATCTCCCGCCTACCTTTTTTTATAGTGATCATTTCACAGGGATTGGAAGTGACAGGTACATCTGTAGAAACCCTCAAAGTAAGGATCTTGTTGCTGCTGGTAATCTCCCTTCCCTCCACAGAAACTGGAGGATTCCATAGTTGCTCATAGCGTCTCCATATGGCTATTGTTGAAGGTGTGATCCTTTGCTGGAAGCTAGAGGCTACCTGATTCTCTCCTTCAGATTTAAATACTCATTAGATTGGGGTTGGGGGGACTCACATGCCCAACTTGAGAGGCGTTCTTAGGAATTTGACTCATTTGGCCCTTCAAGGAGTTAGATGGCTTTGATTCTCAGAAAGCCGGCACTGCGACCAGCTATGATTGCTGGTTCCCTCTCTGCTGACAGTGAGTGTTTGTGTGGCTTTCAGGCTAGTTTTTCTTTTATAGCAACTATAAATTAGTCCTATCGTTATATATCCATGTAAGATTCTCAGTGATTTTTCATGTTTTAAAGTAAAACTTGAACAGACGCTAGTTCTACAGTTGTGAGGTGCTGAAAAAATGTAATGGATTACTTGGGTACAACCACAAAATTATATTCCAACCAGGCCTAAGCCTAGACTAAACACCTCAAACTTTTTATGAAATTCAGTCATTTTGGATTTAAAGACTCATCGCTACCAATCCATGACTTTCAGGAAACTAAGATCACATGTACAAAGATATTGTTGCAACAAGTCGTCACAGTTTGTGAGCTGACTTTTTGAGATCTGTGTCTGATTTTGCAAACCAACCTATGTACTAATAAGTTGGTTCATAAAATACTGACTCAGGGGGATGTGCAGAACGACCGGTCTACTTAATATGAAAATGAAATGAAAATTCAATTTATAGAGGGCGCTGCTACCCTGAGGTGTCTAGGCACTAAACTCTGAGAAATAGATCCTAATCCTTCAAAAAGTCAGAGATAATCCTAAATTTTAGGAGTTTTTTCGAAAGGAGAACACCTCAGTTTTTTTTTATTTAAGATGAAAACGCATTGAATTCCAGAGTTTAGTGGTGCATGTGATGAAACTTCTGACACCCCATTTAAAAAATTTCAGATTTGGGAACCACTAAGTTTCAAGCTGAGGATGACCTGAGAAGTCTGCTGGGCAGGTACCATTTAAAGCGATGTCTGAGATATTTGGCCCCATCCCATGAAGTGCCTTGAAGGCGATACAGAGTGCCTTGAATTCAATTATTTTCTTCACAGTCAACCAATTAAGCTGTGCGAGACCTTGGGAAACAGATTGAAATTTGGGAATTACCAAAAGAAGTCGTACCGCCACGTTCTGAAGTATTTGCACTTTTTAAAAGTCTCTTTTCTTGATATTAATGAAGAGTGCATTACAGTAGTCTATTCCTGAGTTTATTATAGTAGAGACTACGTCTTTTCTTAGATCTGTCTGAACGAACGGTAACATATTCCTCAGCATTTTGATCAAGTAAAAAGATTCTGATGTAATAGTGTTGATGTGTCCCTCAAAAGAGAGATTACTATCAAAGACAACTCCTAGGTTTTTTACTTCAAGGATGGAAATAGGTGTTGTACTGAATTCTTATGACCACCATCTGGGAGACTAGAAAGATGATTCTTTGCCGAAAAGTAATACCTCTGTTTTGTTTGAGTTCAATTTCCGGTAGTTTTGGGACATCCATTTTCCAATTTGTATCATACAATTGTGCAATTTGCTAGCATTATCCTCTGGGTTACTCTTCAAAGACATCAACAACTGGGTGTTGTCTGTGTAGGACCCTACTGCAAACCCAAATGATTTGATCAGCATCGCCAGGGGGGGTCAAATATATGTTAAAATGTGTGGGGCTCAAGGATGAACACTGCGGAACCCCACAAGGGAAGGAAAAAGTTGGGCAGGAGAACTCATCCAAGTCAACCAACTGCTCTCAGTAAGTTAGAAAGGACCTTAAGAGCTGGAGGGCCTTGTCTTCAATGCCCAGGGAAGACAGATGGTCCACAAGAAGACTATGATGTACTGTGTTGAATGCTGCAGAGAGTTACAATAGGACCAAGGCAGCATTCCCACCTGCGTCTAAGGTTTGTCTAAGTTCTTCTGAGGCTGTGATAAGGGCCGATTCAGAGCTATGTTGGCTTCTAAAGCCAAACTGGTTATTATCCTACAGGCCATTGCTCCTAATGAACTCTAACAATTTGATGTTTATAGCCTTCTCTATCCCCTTAGCCGGAAAGGGGAGGCATGAGATGAGGCGATAATTGTTGGGATTTTTAGCTTCTAATGTGGATTTTTTAAAAGACGGGGAGTATGGATGCCTTCTTCCATTCTCTGGGTAAAATACCTGTCCCAAACATTCTATTGAAAATATCAGTGAGATACTTAGCTACCGTCCCTGCTGCAAGGTTGCGAATTCTAGGGGGGGAAGGGTCAAGTGGAGAACCCGACTTGACCTGACTAAGTAATTTTTTATCATAGTGGTGGATACGGTGCAGAAAGATGTTAAGGTTTTATTATCCACTGGATATCCATCCGAGCTGGTATCTTGAGAGGCCAAGTTGTTTAAAGGAGCCGAAGTTATCATTTTCTGCTCCCTCTTACTATCCTGTTCTTCAGACAAGGTGTTCATCGCAAAAGATTTGATCAACGAAATTATTTTTGGGCTTGGGAGGCTTTGCCAATTGTTTTGTTACTGTGTAAATTTCTTTAGAATAATTGACTAAGGAGTGAATTTTTGCTGTTAAATAGAGTGATTTGGCTTTCATGATCATGTCTTTATAGACTGATATGGCCTTTTCATATTGATCTCTGTCTAACAGATCCTAGTTGACGCACCATTTCTTTTCCTGTTGCCAACAGATTTGCTTTTGTACTTTAAGTGAGTCATCAAACCAGGGTTCCGCCTAAGATTTCCTGTGATTTTTGCGTGGTTTAATCAGGGCAAGATGATTGATTGTAGTGTTAATCCATTGATTGAGCTAGGGAGAGATTTAGGTCATCAGAGTTGATTTTGTGCCAAGGTCGATGGTTCTAAGGAGCCATGTGGCTGAAACATAACTGCGATGTGGTCAGACCGTACTAGCGGGATGGATGACGAGAAAGATGAAGGAAGATTGTCTGAAAAAATGCCATCTAGAAGATGACCTGCTGAGTGAGTGGGTCCTTTTACCATTTGGGCAAGACAGATACTGGCCAACGTGTCACGTATTCATTAGGTAGGTTGCAAATTGTGTCTCCCTTCTTTTGACCTATTGACTGTCCTTACAGGGATTGTGGCCTGCAAGAAACCGCACGCCTCTATCCCTTTGAAAGTATATAAAAATAGATTTTGTTTTTTAAAGGAGCCCGAGTTGCTTAAAGGAAACAGGGCTGCTTTAAAAAAAAGTTTTTTCTATTTTGAAAACCTTCAATAAGTGTAATCACCCTGAAGGTCCCACTTGAATTCCCAAGGGAGAAGGGGTCCAAAACGGAAACCCTTCCCCTTTGTAAATCAGTTAACACCAAACTTAGGAGTTGGTATCTGGTCAAAGCTTTGCGATTCGAAGTACAGTTGCAAGTTATCGATATATATGGTGCTGATTCGCAATTTGGAAGGAACACCCAAAACACACCCTTTACAAATTGCAATTCGGTAGCCAGTTCTAAACCCATTTAGCCAGTCAGTAAAACTGGGATTAGTGCATTCGAAAAACCTCTTTAACGGCTGCGTATCCTCTGATTTAGCAAACCAGAGGGTATGAAACCAGTTAAAAGCTATATACAGCTGACCCTACTGCCATGTATCAATATGAGGGGTATCACAAGAAGAAGCAACAGTCTTGTCAGTGGATCACAACTCCTGGATTTCACTTTGATTAGCTGGGTGTAACATTTCAGGATTTGGCAAGGAAGGACAGGATGGAGTTAGCTTAACTTCCGCTACAGCACCAGGAGTGGGAGCATGCACTGCCACTAAAGAGTTGAGAAGAGATCCTGCAGAAAATGATTTTACAGAACTTTTGCAGTACACTGGGGGTAGAAGGTCGCGCTTTAGCCCTTTCCTAGTAACACAAACCAATTTAGAATTTTTTGACAGTCAATTTCAAATTTTTCGAAGCACTTGTAATAGCTGCCCATTGACAAGCACTAACTTCTTTCAAAAGGGGTAATTTTCGATTTCTGCTCTTTCTGTTTTGCTGTAATGAGATAAGGACCTTATGACATAAATCTGTAAGAGAGACCTTTTTATGGCTGGAATATTTTTCCATTGGCCCCGAAAGTGATTGAAGGCAGGTATGGATTGGTTCTTCTGAAGTTAGTTATTTTCCCTATGAACTAATTTCTCTGTCATGCACTGCCCTGCTAGCACTAGTGGGCTAGCTCAGTTGATTGAGCGCCTGCTCCCGAGATCTGTGTGAGTCCTACAAGTCAAGGGATCTGGTTCCGGATAGGTCATATTTGACTTTCATGCCTGCATGTGTTTTTTGCATGAGTTCTGTTGGCTTGGGTTGGCCAAGTGCATTTTAGATCCGAGGAGCTGGTGATGACCACTTTACAAATGCTTCAGTATATATTAGGCATCTGTCAGCCCTCTACCATCAGCCCTGCTAGGCTACAGTGCAATAATGTATTATCATGGCATTTGTCTTTTTCTGTGATTTATGTAAAGCAATGACTTACCACACTTAGGGCCTCATGTAGGTAGCCAAATACCGGTCGGTAACGGCCGATATTCGGTAAATATGCCGTTACCGACCGGTATTCAGACAAGTGAGATGTAGGAGTCCAAAAACCACTTTTCGGTAAATATGAGGCGGTAAATACCGATTCATATTTACCGAATTCCAAAATACCGAATCAGATTTACCGAATACATAATTAACGATTCGGTAAACATGAAGTGGTAAATATGAAGTGGTAAAAATTAAAATGACATGTAGGAGCACTCGGTAATTAAGAAATCAAGGAAAATCGGTAAATAAGAGTCGGTAATTAACACGGATGGAAAGCAGGTGGTAACCATCAACAGTGCAGATAAGCAATCCCAAAATGCAACAGCGTGGACAACATGGCCGCTATGTACGTCATTGCAAGGCGCCTACGTCTACAGGCAGCAGGACTGAGGGTGTGGCGACGGGAGGAACAAATCTACAGACAGCGCATCACACTATTCCAGCTGACTGATGCAGAGATACATGAGAGGTACAGGCTACACCCCGAAACCATCATGGACTTAATCAGGGACCTACACCCACTCCTGGACCATCCAATAAGAAGGGCGCACGCCATACCCCCACATGTGCAGGTGCTCTGCAGCCTACATCTGTTGGCATCCGGCAGTTATCAGGTGGTGACAGCTGCGGTGGGTGGGGTATCCCAGAGTTGCCTGTCACGTTTCTTCAGGAAGTTCCTGGATGCCATGATGCAGAGAATGCACCACTACATAAGCTTCCCAAACACACAGGCTGCACTGCAGAAAACAAAAACAGACTTTTATCACATGGCACAGTTCCCCCATGTCATCGGCTGTATTGATGGTACACACATCCCAATCTGTCCACCAGCTGACACAGAGCACATCTACAGGAACAGGAAGTCCACCCACACCATCAATGTGCAGGTGATCTGTGATGCAGGGAACATCATCACAGATATTGTTGCAAAGTTCCCTGGGAGCACCCACGACTCTTACATCTTCCAGAATAGTGGGATCTACACACGACTGAGTGCCGGAGAATTCGGAGAGGGATACCTGCTAGGTAAGTAACAGTGACGCCCCTTGAAACCTGCAAATCATAGTGTATAGAGGCATGTCACTGATGGTTCCCTCTTACTCATCCAGGCGACAGTGCATATGCATGCCGTTCATTCATCCTCACTCCCTACCTACACCCAGCAACCCAGAGTGAGAGACGATACAACGTGGCACACAAAACAACACGCAATGTGGTGGAGCGCACGTTTGGACTACTGAAGAGCAGGTTCCGCTGCCTGCACAAGAGCGGAGGCGCACGCCAGTACAAACCCATCACCTGCTGCAAGATTATTGCCACTTGTGCAATGCTGCACAACCTTGCCACGAAAAAAGGTACACACGTGGAACTAACATATTTTGAGGACAACGAGGATGAGTCAGGCCAGCCAGAGGGCAACGCAGCTAGAGTGCCAACTGCAATCGATGGGAGAGAGAGACGGGCAGAGATCACATGCAACTATTTCTGAGTAAGTGAGGGGACACAGCGAGTTGTGAGAAGTCATGACGTAGTTTTAATGTGGCACCACGCCATGAACACATGAACAGGCCAATCTGGCAATATACCATCTATACAAGGAGTATGTCCAGGGTTACGTCACCCAATGGGAAGTGGCTAAGCTGGGCCACATCAATGTTTGCGCATACGCGCTGCAGTGGTGGATTGCACGGCCTGTGCATCCTCACTAGAGCCAACCCCAAGCCGCCTGCTGCTCCTGCGTGCTTCTGGGACGGGGGTGTGATGCTGCTGCTGGTGTCGATGCTCTCCGCAGCATCCCCTGCAGCAGTTGTCGACGCCTGACTAGTCAATAGCACCCCTAGTGCACTTGTCACCTGCACCATCCCCCGAGACAGGTCGCTGCAGCACTGTGTTAGGCCCTCCTGCATCGTCACAGAGCGCCGGCACAGTAGAGAAGTCGCAGTTGCCAGACGGTTGAGTGCCCTGCTGGTAGTGTCCCTTCTCTGGCGTTCCCAGCGCCGTGCTTCGATGTCAGCATCTAATTTGCTGCACAACTGCTGGATTGACTGGGACATGTCCCGAATGCCCGCAGCCATGCCGCTAATGTTACTGTCCATGTTGACTAATGTTGTCCTCATCACCCGCATGTGCCTCTGGACTGACATGACTGCCTTTGATTGCAGGCGCTGTTGCTTCAACATTTGGCCCTCGAGACCCAAGAAGACACCATGGCCGTCAGTGGGTGCTGGTGGACTCTGGACACGCGACCTGCGGCGCCCTCTTGCTCCCGTCTGTGCTGCCTGTGAGGTGTGGGGCACAGTGGCATGGCTCCCTTCCTGGGGCCCGGTGCGGTCTTCTGGGCCCATGCTGTCGTCTGACGAGGTGTCTAAGGCTCGTAGCCTGGCTGCTGGACGCCTCCTCATTCTCACACCTGCAAGCGGAGATGTGGCCGGTGATTCGAACATGAGTGGCGATGCTGGCTCTGGTTGTGGTGATGCTGGCTCTCGGTGAGGTGATGCTGGCTCTGGGTGCGGCGAGGCTGGCTGTGTTGGTGGTGCGGCTGCCAGTGGGCCTGCTCCCTGGTCTGAACTTGTGCTGGCTAGAGGTGATATTTGTGGCCGGTGTGCCGTCTCTCCTGCAGCATGCCCTGTCCTGCATGATGTCACATCTGTGGACAGAAATACAACATTGGCTCAGTGTCCCCGAAGGGCTGCATTGCAAGCGTCACAATAAAACATTTCACATTCCAATATGTCCTCTGTCTCCTTGTGCCTCGAGTGCGTGACATGCCTTGTTGCCCTGTTACATTTACGTCATGGTTAGTGTTGCCCTGACTACATCTCCCGGAATGCATTGCCTGTCTGCACTGACACGTGTGGACTGCAGTGTGATTCTCGTTTCACAATGGGGGATGTGGGATAGGGGTAGGGGGGGCTACATTGCTGTGCTTTCATCTTACCTTGGTGTGTTGCGGCTCTGGCAGGGCTGTCGGCGTCCCCAAGACCCACGACGCTCTCCTGCTCGATTGTGGCCGCCACCAGCTCCTCCAGTTCGGTGAGGGCAGGTGCCCTGTTGGTTCCACCTCCGGTCTGGCTGGCCTCCTTCTGGATGTCGCCCATCTTCCTCTTGGTTACAATCCTCAGGTCATACCAGCGCTTTTTGAGGACCTCAATGTCCCTGTGGGTCACTCCCACAGCATTGACCTGCGCCTGGATGGCCAGCCATATGTTGCGCTTTTCAGCCTCAGGCACTTGCAGGGATTGCCTTCCAAACAGCTTCTGGTGCTGCTTCACCACCTCCTCCACCAGCACCTGGAGTTCCTTGGGGCTAAATTTCAGCTTCCTCCTCCTTTCCCCTCCGTCTCTCTGTGTTCTCTGGCTGGACATGCTGTTCGTTGACCCGCTCGCACATGCAACGGCTCCCTGCCTCTCCTCTGCACTCCAAGCCTCTCCAGGGTCGGCTAATTATGTACACCTACCTGGGTGTGGCCACTTCGGCTAATTATGTACACCTGCCTGGGTGTGGGCACTTCCTGGTTGGGTGGGCTGTCGTTGCACAGGATTAGCTGTTTCGTCAAGTCATGTGATTTTATTTACCGAATCCGTACATACCGATTCGGTATTTTCCGATTCGGTAAATACCACCTCGGTATTTTCCGATTCGGTAAATACCACCTCGGTATTTTCCGATTCGGTAAATACCACCTCGGTATTTACCGATTCGGTGGATTCCGATTCGTAATTACCGAATGTTACCGAATCGGTAACTGTTACCGAATTTTTACCTACATATAACTTACCGATTCTAATTTACCGATTCGGTACGGCTCGGTATTTAAGAACCGGTAAAATTTATTTACCTACATGAGGCCCTTAGGGCCTTATGTAGGTGGGCTGGCATTTACCACTTCATAAATACCGAATCATACCGATTCGGTATTTATGAAGTGGTAAATGCTATGTAGGTAATTGGTCGGTAAATATTACCGATTCGGAATAATTCGGTAATTACCGAATCGGTAAATACCGATTCGGTAATGGGGGAGCACATGCAAGGGTGGCAGGGTGTCACATTGACACCCTGTTGCACCCCTGATTCGGCCATGTGTGCACATGTGGCACACATACATGCCCTGAGGGCATGTGTGTCTGCCACATTGCACACATCTACGGGCAAAATAATGCATTTACACACATATTCGTCATTTACCACCAACTATTAGTTGGTGGTAAATAACGAATCCCCACACACACCACACAGTCCCCCTACATCTGATTTCTGTATTCGGAATTTACCGAATCGGTAAAATTATCGAATCGGTAATTTTACCGATTCGGTAATTTTACCGATTCGGTAAATTCCGAATACAGAAATTCTCCCCCTACATCTCAAAAGCCAAAAATACCGGTCGGTAACGGTATAATTACCGAAAATCGGCCGTTACCGACCGGTATTTGGCTACCTACATGAGGCCCTTACAGAGGCACTAGTATGCCATGGTCAAGCATATGCAACCAAAAATTACCCCAGACGAGCATATTATGCCATATCACTATGATCTTATGTTTATTATCAGTTCCAATTCCTTTTCTGTGACACTTGCCTGTTTATTTTAAATGCCACTCCCGGCTGCTTGTTCTGCTGCTCGTTGAAAACCCCCCTCCCTGTAAAATGGTTATCGATGCCTCTAAAAGATTTAACTTTTCAATGGTTTTTGGTTTGTGAAGTAGGACTGCTTTACTTGGGCATAGTCGGGAGTATTCTCCTTCAAGATTGTGGGACTAGTAGTTTCCATGGCCCCCCTATAGTAGGGTTTTTGATTTGTCCTGGTAAATAGATTGTGTTCCTCACTGGAACCTAAACTCTTGACCCTCTTGAGCAGTTTCTTTGGGCCTCTGTGTTCCCTGGCGTTTCCTTTTCCAGGAATCTCAAGGAAAGGTACATGTGTAGACATAGTTGGTGATCAGGGTGGGACTGGCCTACAGGGCAATAAGGCAGTGGTCGGAGGTCTGGCCTGACTGTCCGGTGTGTGGCCGGTTTGTGGGCTGTTGTGGGCCTGTTCTAAGGTCTGCGGGGACAAGCATCGCCTGGAGCAAGATCACATCCATGCAGTCTTCCATGCCTGTTACAGCTGTCTTTACAGGTTCGAAACTGCCTCAGTTTGCAAACATGGCCTCTGTTTTAATTTTGTAATTCACAAATGGGGCTGCCACTTTAATTTGCTTCCCTGGGCACATTTTCTCTCCCAGTCAGACCCCGGTGAAACTTGCCTGTCTTGTTTATTAAGTGTATGATGCCCCATTACAGGATGTCAGAGGCTTGGTTTTTGGCACGACTAGACACAAGCAGCAGTTCTATTCCAAATGAATGTCTTTTAGTTCCAGCTTTTAAATAAAACAGGCCTCATTACACTTTAATTAAGCCGAAACCACTAAACATGTTGAGCACATTAAAACATGAAATTAATGACAAATTTAAGGAGGTGTGCAGTTTCTTGGGGCCTGTATTTCTGTGTGTTTTTTCGGACTTTATTGGCGTAAGGAATCGTGGCTGGGTGTTGCCTGCCTTCTGGCTGCTTCATTTCCTGACTCTATCGGTGGCCTTGATTTGTTAGACTTTGGGTGGGAATATCTCCTGATTGCTGGCTGAGCCCTTCCTGTACATGCTACCAGCTGTCACATGAAGGTTGTTGCTAGTGGCTTTTGAGATAAGTACACTTAGTTTGTTTTTGTGAGTGATTGATTGCTGCTGTTTTCATGCTCTATTTCAGTCTTCTGTTTAGTAAAATGTCGAGACATGCTCTCGATGGTTCATCTGGACTGTAATAGTTGGTAGGACTCGAAAAAGCCTTAAACATACAAAGTGAATTGCTTTTCCACTACCTCTGTCATACATTATAACTTAAGTGGTAGTCCTGCCATTGTCATGTTATACAGGCAATCGGTGACAATCCTTTCCCCTCTGCGCACTCTTTTGTTAGCCCTGTTGGCCTGTGATGCTGCTGGCCTAGAATCAGATTCTGGAGCTGGACCTTGAAAGTATAAACCTTGTGCCCTTTTTCTTCACAATATTCAAGATGGCCACCTCATCTCTTATATTTTTGGTCAGCAGTGTGGAAACTCTCTAGGGTCTTTTTGGGGGCATATTGGTGTTTCTTATCTGCTGCAGAATTGCCCCTTATTACTTCCAAGTAATTTTCTATAAAAGCATGCAATATATGGTCTATTGTTTAGCACAGTGATATCGGTGGTGGCGTGGCGCTCTATCTAGCTTGCACATATGTTTGTGTCTGTGTGTACTTCAACATTTTAAAGGTCTATGGTGTTAGCAGAGGACCATTCGATCTTGTTTCTTTCATACCCGTGTACAAGTGTTATCTTTCTTTAGAATGTGTGTATGCTTGACTTCTAGAGTCAGGCATCTTGGTCAAGGATTGCTCTAGTGCACTAACTTGCTCAACTCTGATACCATAGCCCTTTCTTTTCATCAGTGTGGTGTTGAAACTCGATAATTTTCTGGATTTGGATACTGATTTTGCTTCAGTTCCATTTTTCTTCTGGACAGACCTGTCGCCTGGAATGGTCCTTGTTAGCCAATCAGAGTTAATTTTATTGTGGCTGTTAAATGTTTACCTTTCTCCTGTGATTCTTGGCTTGACTGTTCAGTGAATTTCCTTATTTCAGAGATGTCCATAAGGAGGTGTTAATATCTAGGTTTAGCTTGGTCTGGAGGGTGGAAGTGAGAAGGGGGATAGGAGCGATAATTACGGTTTCATTTGGTATTTGGAGACAGTCGCCTTAGTACTGCCTTCATCAGGTCCAATATATGAGTTTGAACTGAATCATTCTTTTTGGGTCAGGAATAGTATTACCCTATGCTAGACCTGTCAGCCTTAAGGTGGTCTTACCCCTTACTCTTTGTCAACTCCTCCATTTTTTGCTGATCTCATTTTTGTTGGCCTTGGGACTCTGTGCACTTTACCACTGCTATCCAGTGCTAAAGCGCGTGTGCTCACGTCTTAAAAATATGGTAACATTGGCTTACATTCCATTGGCAAATTGAATTTACTTTTAAGTCCCTAGTAAAGTGATACTACAAGTACGCAGGGCCTGTAAATGAAATGCTCTAGTGGGCTTGCAGCACCTATTGTGCCACCCACTCAAGTAGCCTTTTAAACATGTCTTTAGTCTGCCATTGCAGCCTTTGTGTGCAGTTTATACTGCTGCTTCAGCCTGGCAATATAAACCTTTTGCTAGACCGAAAAGTACTTTTAACTTTTACATATCCTGGTAAATTTTTTTTTCCCTACTGCAAGGCCTACCTCTCCCAGAGGATAGCATTTGGTTAACTTATTACAATTAATGAGTGATATATTTCAATTGGGAGCAGGAAGGAATGTTTGAGTTTGATGTCTAAAGAATTGTAACTTAAAACCCTCCCTAATGGTAAAGTCGGGTTTTAAGTTATAATTCTGAAAATTACACTTTTAGAGAGTTGGCGTTTTCTTATCCCAAATATTTTGTGCCTGCAGCCTGTATCTTGGATCACATGACTATGTGTAGCTGGCAGTTGATCCTTGTGTATTGCTCTCAGACAGTGAGAAAAGGGGTAATAGGTGTTAGCAGGATGGGCCATCTCTGAATTGATAGGAAGGAGGAGCTGTCATCTACCACAATTGCACCTCACAAAGCCTTTGCCTGAGCACACTCAAAAAGGGCTTGATGCTAGTCTTTTGTTCCCCAGAAAAGCTGGGGCCAGAGCAGGGAGGCAGGAAATTCCAAACACCTCTGGGGTGGAATCCTCCAGAACCTTCTTCCACGTCAATACTGACACCAAATTTAAATAGTGGACCATCAGACCCAATACTTCAGTTCATCTCTGGACCTGTGAAAGACTCAGAAGGACTGCTGTGCTGCTCTGTAAAAAAGGATTGCTATTCTGCTGCACTCCTCTCTTGCAGAGGGACTGGTCCTGCATCCTGAACACAGGACCACCAGAGTAACTCCAAGGGCTAATTGACTGGCCGCCTGAATCCTGATTAGAGCCTCAGGGACAGCAAAGCATCCAACCACCTAGAACTCAGCACCTGGACTCAGTCTGCGGTGATTCTTGCCTCCCCAAGTGGTGCCACCCAACCAGATGACCATGGTTGGCGCTTTGTGCTACTAGGCACTATTTTCACTTAAATCTTCAAAACTGCATATCTCCAGTTTTACTGATTTTCTTTTTCTTTTTTGAGTCTCAAATAATCTTTTACATTTTACTCAATTGTTCTAAATTGGTGTGGGATTTTTTGTGCTGGGTCTTCACTGTTTGAAGTGTTGTATAAATACTTTACATATTGCCTTGAAGTTAGGCCTGACCGCTTTTGTGCCACGCTACCAGAGGGTTAAGCACAGATTAATTTGCGGTTTGCTTGTGTTTCACCCTGATAGGGACTGTGGTTACTCCTTAAGCAGGGATTCCCCCCTCAACCAATAACCCAGTTTCCTACACCCTGACAGTGTTGATGTTTTGCAGTTCCCATTCTGTGGGTATCAGATCTTTGATAACTGTGGGAATCTTCTTCATCTTTGGTCCATCCGTGTGGCTAAACACACTATAATATTTCATGTAGTTGGTTATCACAAATCCCTCAAGAGTACCAATCATAATGATAAACATTCACAGCTTTAAATAGAGTATATCAGTCGGAACAACACACAAATATTCACCACAGCTCTGAGGCACCAAATTATTAGACCTGATTGAGCTCACAACAGCACTCAACTCTTCATAAAACAATATTCCTCTTGATGATAACAAATAAAAGACCTAATCCAGGCCCAACACTCCGTGGCTAGACTGAATTTTAAAAAAACACCCTAACAACAGAGCATAGTTGAAGCTATCTCATACACATACCTCAACCTGAGCAATGTCCATATGACTCCTTCAGATGGAACATACATTATTCAGTTCTTTTGCTATACACCTCAAACAACACCATGACTAAAAACATTTACAAAATATTGTTAACACCCACATCACTGATGATATTATTCAAATAGAGAACAGGCTAAGGTTTGTGATAGAATCCCCAAGACCAGGGCATCTGGGTAACTGCATGCCACAATGCTACCAGGCCATAATATATGGGATAAAGTACCCCGTGCAATACAATATAAGGATATTGCAAGTCGCAGAGGAGTTCCATGACTATATAGAGGAACTCGGCCGAAGGGATGTAACGGAACTCCGAGGTGACTTGCAATATCCTTATCATGTATGACAGGGGTACTTTATTACTTATAATTAAGGCTCCCGGTTTTCCATTTAAAACAGATTTCTGCATATATATACAGATGGAAAAATATTTTTATTTCAACTGTATTTATAAGTAGAAACAGAAAAATGCCAATAAATATGTTTACCTTTGCTGCTGTCTGCCAGGAGAAGACAAGCCTGTCCCAGTGCAGGGCGGGGAGAGGTCTTATCAAATTTCAGCTGAGCTCATAACAAAGGTCGACATTAGGGGCCATCAGGCCTCCTTTTGTTTATGTATCCTGACTGGGAGCTACAGGGGGGGGAAATAGGCCACGTTACAACGCATGCGATACATCGCATGCCATTACAATGCGGTCATTACAACAACCGCGTTGTTACATTGCATACCATTACAACGCAAGTCTTTACAATGACTTGATGTAGGGGGAGTGCTGGATTTTGAAATGGTATAATTTACTATTCCAACTCCAGTCTCTACAACAGTAGGGAAGGGAAAGAAGGAGGGAAGGTAGGGAAGGTGTTGGATGTAATGACTTGCGTTGTAAAGGTATGCGATGTAACAACGCGGTTGTTGTCACGGACACGTTGTAATGGCACGCGATGTATCACATGTGTTGTAAACGATGTTTCCCATGGTGGGGTGGGGCGGGTGAGGAGGAAAACGCAACCCTAAAAGCAATTGAGGGAAAACAAATGCGCACAGCTTATCACTTCACAGGTACTTTAGATAGGCCTGCACTGGCGCCAAGAGATATGAACGCACTATAGGAATGTTAGATGTGTTGGTTTGTCCCAGTATTTACATAAATAACAATTTAAATTCCACTATTGTGTTTCATTTCTTTTATAGCACTATAGCCGTACTCATCATAATGCAAGATGTCAGAGCACTAAATCATATGTGTGTAAATCATTGTATATGATGTGTTGCATAAGACAGTGAGGGTTACATTAGAAGGACTGCAATTTATTAACTGCAAGTAACAAAAGGATCTTTATTAAAAGCAGTAACCCATTTACACATCTACATAAATCTATCTACACCTATAACAACCAAGCGCGCATTGCCTATTGAAATAAATGTAGAAAGGAAAAATACTAGCTGCATCTTCTGGTTTTGCTTGCGACAAATTAAAATGTGAATAAATACAGATAAAATGTTCAAAAAAGAAATATGGATAAATACAGACGTAAATGTTAAAGGAGGAAATACCATAAATACCATAAAACCGGGAGCCCTACTTATAATACATGGTCAATCCATCACCTTTACCACAAACAACTTAAAGCCTTAGTGTGTAGCTCTTTCACATGGAAGAGACGGAATGTTTGCAAGCGTGCAATAAAAATAGAATCTCTATTAAAAAATTAAACACAGCAACAAATGCTGTTAGATATTTGTTGCAAAAAGATATTAGAAGCAGTTTAATACAAGTTTCTAACTTTCCAATACCTACCTAAGGAGGGCATAAAATAAGTATCTCCTTTTTTCTTGTCAATGTGCAGCTAGAAAAACAGAGCAGAACACAGAAAAAACAAGCTTCATTTTTCGTTCTTTAGCAATGACTTGCATTTCCCCTTGGCTGCCGGCTTAGGCAGCAGGTATTGTCTTGTCAGAACTCCATTGTAATAAATTATTAAAGTGGAGTTCTAATGATAATTCTTTATAATTGGTGACTGGGTGCATCACAAGTCACTGATTATAAAGAAATTAAGAGACGTGCTTTTTATTCAGGGACTGCAGAATCCCATGTACTATAATGGCGATGCAGCGCTATACATATCTCTGTTAACATAGCTGGCTGTTTTCATGCCACACATCCAGGAAGGTGTGCCACTTTTTGAGCGGTCTGCTCTCCAGGTCCTTGGGCATAGTTTAAGAATTGTCACTCCCTTAGGTTAGATGACTATATGTTGACTGGTGTACCTTAGTGTCCTTTCAGGTGTTATTCTAGACTTTCTGGTTCTTGAGATAATGAATCACACTGCCATCCTACATGTGGATGGTGTTGTGATCCCAAAGCATGCGTAGTAGCGACAGTCTTGTTCAGCCACTGAGTTGATGGTTTATCATTTTCCATGTACAGTAGTGTTAGTCACCAGTACACTCACCGTGGTCAAAAGTTGTGCACAATAAAGGGGCGATTGTCGACCTTTGTCGGTTGAACACTTGATACTACTTTATATAGCCTCTTAATGCAAGGACTGTGATGAGGAAGGCAGATGAAGCAACAATGCTCCATTTACTCACTAAGACCAAAATAGAGTGGACGGAACATCTGCCACTGTTTGATGGACGGATAGCCTACATCTGCCAAACTCTAAATAAGGCCCTAAGTATTCTGAGTCTGACCCACCATGACACCCCATGTCCTCGACCCAGTCAATCCATGCAGTGAAAATTGTCAGCAGGTGGAAAGGTTGGTTGGTTGACCCAGAGTGAAGCATATGAATTAAAGGGACGGCAGAAGCTTGCATAAGAATATGATTCAGTTAAGAAACTATGCCTCCTCTAATGTCACACCATGTAAGAAAAATCGTAATCGTATTGTTGAATGCCATTTCGAGAACCATGGTCTTTCAGTGCTTCTCTTTTTCAAAAAACTCTCTTGGTGCCTCAGTATCTATTAGCCACCAATGTGAATGACAAATAATTAACTAGGGCAGAAAATCCAGAATAGAGTAGAATTACAAAAAGTAGTTGGACTCTGTTTAGTGAAAGTGAAAGTAGGTTGAGCGTCAGATACTGCAATCCACCAACCATTTTTGGCCATGGCTCAACGGGAGTGCTGGATGGAAATGTCAGAGCTGAGGGCATTCTATGGTGCACCTTGTGTCAGAAAGCCAGTGTGAACCTTGTTTTGTGGTGGAAGGTGTCTTGTGGTTTACTCAACAGCCTGGGAATCTTTTGGAGGAACTTATGCACCTTTTACAAACTTACTGGAAACAACAAGACGTGGGCCCTGATTACATGTGGGGGATGAGGTAATTATTATATCCAGTGAAATTCAGAACCCCAGTGTTTGGAGTTTATCAGGTGTGACAATTACCTCCAATTACAAATTTGCCTTTCGCAATGGGGCATAACATGTGGATTTTGGTGCTCTTCACAACAAAATCATTATGGGCCACATGTACCAAAATTGGAAATTGTGATTACCTGATTGTGATTTTCTGAGAATCGCACTTAGTTAATCACAATTTCCAATGTATGAAACTGCAAGAGTTTCATATACCGATTCCTAGGGGGTCACAAATTGACCTACCTCATTAATATTAATAAGGTAGAATGCAATTTGCGACCCCCTAGGAATCGCTAAAATCAAAGGGAGGGTGGCCTGCTGGGGTCAGCAGACCACCATGTCCGTTATTGCTTTTAAATAAAGCAATCTTTTTTTAATGCAGCTCGTTTTCCTTAAAGGAAAACGAGTTCCGTTAAAAAAAGGAAGGTTTGGTTGATACATGTGGCCCTATGTCCAGTATTTATCCTGCTATATTTTTATATTTACTGGACACTCTTACGAAGACAGCATTTCTTGAGTTTTAGCATAATATAAACCAGCAAATTAAATCCAATCGCTTGTGCCTGGAGTTCTTCAACATGTGGACATTTAAGGCATGATTAAGGGTTGGGCAGGCTGCCCTCTGTTCATTAAGGTGGAAAGGCCATTACGTATGCCAGTCTTATGGACTACTGTCCACCATCTTGTGAGATTAGTGGCAACCCTGTTGTGATCATTGTGTCTTCACAGGAACCGCGGCTCCTACACCCCAACCATTGTAAACTAGGGACATTCTGTCATAATCTGTGGCCAGCACTCACTGCACATGAGTGAGATACTCAAACCTATCAGGTGATGCGCTTGTTCAGAGGAAGGAAAGGCTAGCAGCACATGCGGAGAGTTAGCGACGCTTGGAGACAAGCTTTGCATCTTTGCTAGACACACTATGTGAGACACCGGACTACAGTCGAGGAAATTACATGTCCCTTGAAATCACAACATTCTCACGAGGTTTGCACGTGGCAGCAGCTATTATGAAGTTACTGGGTACATGTTTCGCATGGCAACCATGATACATTGTTTCTGCAGTCAGAGTTTTGCAAAACCTTGGATACTGTTTGGGATTGTTTTTGGAATTGACAGAAGTCTGAACAGAATACAGAGAAGTTCTCACAGGAATCTATTCATGATTTTGTAGCCAAATTGTATTTGCTAAAGTTCTGTTTCAGAAGTATCCTTTAACCCTTGGCAGCTAGGCATTTTCCCCTTAGAATGCTAAACCCTGTTTTTTGCTATTTGGGGTACTTTGTGCTTATGCCTTCATAATCACATAAGGCAAAATTTGTATTGTTTTTTTTCAACATCCTAGAGTTTCTAAAGGTACCCAGGGATGGTGGATTTCCCTGGAGGGAGCCGAGAAAATAGCCAAAATATAGCTACATTTTGTTTAGTTTTTAAAAAGATGTGAAAAAAGTGCGGCAAAAGAAAGCTGAGATTTGTTTTTCTTTTAACAATGGCATGAACAAATGCTTTGCTGTGCTTGGACAACAATCTTCCCAGCTTTCAGAAACTAGTTGTACTGAAAAAACATGTTTTACCACAGTGTTTGCATTTTTCTAAGAGGTAATCCACTTTTTCTAATTTTCTAACTTTTGTGGTTTCAACTTACTTGCAGTTTGTGTTGGAAACAGGTGGAAAACCTATTGATGATCCCGGAAAGCTATACATTTTTAAACATAGACAAAGTTTTAAATTCAGGAAGGAGTCATTTGTGCAGACCCCTCAAGGTTTGAATAAAATAGATATAGAAAAAAAAGCAGGAAAAATACATATTTGTGACAACATTTTCTTCTATAACTTCTTGTCACAATGCCCGATTTTCAAGAGCAATATGCCAATACATCCGACAGATCTTTCCTGTCATGGAGAAATGTATGGTTTGTACGTTCCACAAAAACATGCAATACCCAGAGTCAGTAAACTGAGCTGTGAATTACAATGATTTTTCATTGTGTACCAACTACACATTGCAATTCATATGGTAAAATATAACGAACTTACACTAGGTATGAAGGAAACTTATGTATTTCTGGAATATGCGCAAGATAGTGAGTTTAGGAGCAGTGATTATATGTCAACTCTGAATTTGGGGTTACCCATACTATCATGTGATTAAGAGGGCATTTTGTAAAATGTCAAAAGAACTGTTGATGGACAGAATGCAGAACAATGTCATACATTCACCCCAGTACAGAGATCTGGGCCTAAATCCATCGTTTTTTTGCTCACCAAGCCATTCCAGTTTGGACCCAGCCATATGCAAATCAGTCTTGACCCTGTGGCCAATGGCAACAGTCCAGCCCCAACTGCCAGGCCAGGTCCTCCCTCGACTGGAAACAATTATCCTAGGACCAGTTTCGGGGTTTCACCCCTCTTCAGCCAGGATAGCTTGATTCCAGTGGCATGGAGAGCACAGGATTCACGTCTGAGCATACCCGTCCCACTCGGGGTGACAAATGCAAAAAGAACTGTTCCCACGAGGCACAGGGTCAAGACTGATTTGCATATGGCTGGGTTCAAACTGGAACGGCATGGTGAGCAAAAAAACGATGGATTTAGGCCCAGATCTCTGTACTGGGGTGAATGTATGACATTGTTCTGCATTCTGTCCATCAACTGTTGTTTTTGCATTTGTCACCCCGAGTGGGAAGGGTATGCCCAGACGTGGGTCCCGTGCTCTCCATGCCACTGGAATCAAGCTATCCTGGCTGAAGAGGGGTGAAACCACGAAACCAGTCCTAGGATGCTTGTTTCCAGTCCAGGTAGGACCTGGCTTGGCAGTTCGGGCTGGACTGTTCCCAAGAAGCACAGGGTCAAGACTGATTTGCATATGGCTGGGTTCAAACTGGAACGGCATGGTGAGCAAAAAACCGATGGATTTAGGCCCAGAGCTCTGTACTGGGGTGAATGTATGACATTGTTCTGCATTCTGTCCATCAACTGTTGTTTTTGCATGTGTTACCCCGAGTGGGAAGGGTATGCCCAGACGTGGGTCCCGTGCTCTCCATGCCACTGGAATCAAGCTATCCTGGCTGAAGAGGGGTGAAACCCCAAAACCGGTCCTTGGATGCTTGTTTCCAGTCCAGGGAGGACCTGGCTTGGCAGTTCGGGCTGGACTGTTCCAATGAGGCACAGGGTCAAGACTGATTTGCATATGGCTGGGTTCAAACTGGAACGGCATGGTGAGCAAAAAAACTATGGATTTAGGCCCAGATCTCTACTGGGGTGAATGTATGACATTGTTCTGCATTCTTTCCATCAACTGTTGTTTTTGCATTTTGTAAAATGTCTTCTTTTTTGCACACTGGCTTACATTTGGAAGTAAGAAATGCAGAGAAGTCAAATTAGTCATAACAAATGTTCTACTATTCTCTATTTCTCCATGTCTCTCAGAAAAACATACCCCACTTGCATGGCTGAGCCTAGCGCCTGCAACACAAAACGTGATTTGAAGACGTCATATTTCATGCAGCAGAATCTGTTTAGCTGTAGATTTTGTGCCCTAGCTTTGCCACCACTGAGGGAAATCTACCATTCCCAGACATTTCTGAAAACTAGATACTCAGGGGTGTTCCTGATCGTGTGACTTGTGTTGTTCTCACAATGTTTTCTTACAAAAAAGTCTTTGCAAAACCTCAAACTGTGGTCTCCTACTACCTATCCTTCCCACACATCTCCTATTATTAATGGCACCTCACTTTTCTGGGTGCGCCTCGCACCTATGATAGGAACAAGGCCAGAACTAAATTATACCATCACTGACAAAGACCTTTCAGCAATTAAGAGTTCTATTGAGGAATGAAGACAATTTATTAATTAGAAGCCAAGCACACAATAGAAGCATATACAAATCCCAGGAGCTTGCAGCGTTTGAAATCAGTCAGAGCTTTGACTCCCAGGCAACTTAGGTGTACCTTACTCTTTTCTGTTTATGAGTTTGTCATTAGTTGCGAACAAGGTTGTTAGTATGGATATTAATGCATTTGTTGATAAAAATTAACTATCATCCTTATTAATAGAATCACCTGTTCTGAACTCTACATCTACTGCAACACGCAAGTATGTAGTCAAACAGGCCCTGCGACCTAGGCCCGAGATTACTGATTGATGGGTCACAAGTGGGAGGGTGCATAGCTGGCAGGCAAACACATGGGCAGGAAACTCTTGATCAATTCCACAGATAAGGGGGAGAATGACCCAAAAAAAGGACACATGGCCGGTGGGGGCATGCACACCTAGAAACACCATAACGTCTGATGCTACGTAAGTTAGGAGCACATAACTAATCAGGGCATAGCACACGTAGTGATCACATGCTCCCTATGCTGGACATCTGGACACATTTACCACTGGCCAAACTGTGTCTACGCAGGTCATGACCCACCTGTAGTAACCATTGACCATTCATTTATGAATCTAAAGGCAGCAAACAAAATTCCTCACCATATATGGTATGCTGGAAACCTTTATTGCTTGTTGTAATATTGTATTTAAAGAGACCTCAAATTAGATGTAAATTTAGACAGTGCTCAGACCTAGTGCCTGTAACTGTTCTCCCGGGCGCACTGTTTAATTAAACAAACTATTCCTGTTTTGCCAAACGCCTCTTGTCTTCTGTTTTCTAAGGAAATTTAATTCAAGCAACATTTCGGTGAGCCACCATAGGAGGATTGGGACCTCGTACCCGACTGCAGCAGAAGGAAGGTGATCCACCCAGACGGATTCACGTTGTGCAACGAGGAAGGTGGGCAGACACTGCAATTGATAGGCAATTCTGCTGAATCCCTGGGGCGGAGGTCTGTCCTGAAGCAGCCGTCACAGAGGGTAAGAGACTACATCCGAACCTAAACCATAGTCTAAATCATTTGGCGTATGGCAAACTAGGGAGAAGCATAATAAGCTAACCTGAGCACCCTGCCACTGACGGGGTCTGCCGTATTACCTATTTTATATGTTCCAACTGTATCAGTTGTAAGGCGACCTCAGAGGCTGATTTTTGTGACATAGCTAATCCTGATTGGGCAGAGTTGACACCTCAGTCTCATAGTTTTTTAGTTCAATGGTTACCCAGTGTTAAAGTTGTTTCTTAACACCCGTAGTATCTGGAAGGAGTGTGGGAGGTGCATTTAGCTTGACCCAGGGTGCTACAGGGAAGAATTCATATAGGGAAAACTTGGACCCAGGAAGCTGAGCATAACTCATGTGTGGCCAAGAGGGTCCGGTGATTACAGAGTTATTACTAAACAGTGTCTATGATTACCACCTTTGTTTAGGAATGGATAGTGGCAGACTATTCAGCTCACGTAGAAACGTGTTCCGTGCTATTCTTCTCTTGCTATAGAATAAAATTGTGATGAACGAACTAAGTTTTTTAAAATCAAATAATGTTTTCTGTCGACCATTACTGAAATATATTATTGTATGTGATGATAGTGCTTTGATTGTCTTTGAAAACTGTATTATATGACAATTTTAATTCATGCAGATTATGATTCTGACATATTGCATATTTGCACTGTATTATAATACTACACATGCAGTCTTACCTTGTTTTATTGAATTGCTCGTTCAAACTATTTTGATATAAAAAGTGTAAGCGCTGAGCTCATTGTATCTAATTTGTATGAGTGCACCACATACAAATTGCGTCTACGATATGACAAACCAAATTAGGGCAACATTAATTGAATTATATTATCCAAATTACTTAAGTTGTCATGAAGTACACTAAAGTACATGGAGGCTAGGTTCCCCAAACAAATAAAAATACTTTTTAAGTTTTGCCAAGAGTGGCACTTAAACACGAAGGCACATACATTTCCCTGGCCTAAGGTGGGAACATTTGACACAAATACAATTGAGCACACTAAACACATATAAAAACCAGATATACAGGACAGATAAGAAAAGAGAAAAAAAGGAGTCAGTGTTAGAATTCTGGGCTATCTTTGAAGAGGTTCAATCTGATAACCCCTTGATGCTGGTAGCAAGTGAGGCATGGGCACCTCCCACACCATATGCAGGGATGGACGTACTCACACCTGCTCCCCCTGCATTAGAATATACAAACCCAACAGTAGTAGAAGCCGATGAGCCCCCACCAGAAGAAGGTCAGATAGGTTTCAGCCCCAGAAATCTAAAAGCAAGCAAGCCTAGACACCCCCAGCACAGGCCATGTTTCTGATGAAATGCCCCAAAAGCTTGACTCCCCATCCACTACACTCTACACACCACATCTGAAAGAAGGGTAAAATATGCATTCCCACTGGGTCAGTCAAGCGTATAAGTGTGTCAGGAAAGTTTGTGGTGGTTCTTGACAGTGACTCAGCAAGCTCAGGAGAAAAAGGGAGACCAAGTCCCCTGGGAACCGCCGACAAAGGTGGGGCTACAGGGTTTGCCCAGTGAGCCAAGGAATGTACCATTAAAAGACTTTTTTACTGAGGTTGCTTTCCGAAGCCTCAGTAGATTGGTTCTAGTATGCTGACGGGACCACACCCCCATGGCAAAATACAGGGTCTCCAGAATACTGGAGCCCGTCTGGCTATCTGACTTAACAAACAACCAAAGTTTTGTCAAAGTAGGTAACAACAAAAACAGTAACTGCACCGATGCCATTTTCTTTGTCAGACTCCACTATCCAGAAGAAAAAAGGACATTTTAACATTTTCAAATTGGGCAGAAGAAACACAGCCACTGGAGGAGCACAGATGGCTCCGAAGGGACTCACACCACGAACTACAATATCAGTCGGCTACCAAGCATCAGCCAGGTCATGTTATGTCTGTTCTTTGATCCTACATGCAGTAGGTGCAGATAGGCTTTACCTGTCCCAAGAGGAAGCCCCTGAGAAAGCAAAGTGCCTCATTCACCTTTCCTTATGTAGAATAACGGCCAAGATCCAAACCAACAAGATAGAACCATACAGGGTAGTTGTAAACCTGACCCAATGCGAAACCAACCCAACAGCGTTATACCTTTTCACTGACCCCACTGATATTCAAACCAAGCTGGACAGGATGCATGGAAAGGGCATCATAGGGGAGATACTGTTTGGCCCTGAGATTGTCCAGAGAAGATATTCTTTGAGGTAGCAAAATCCCCAACTCAGTGCACAAACACTTCCACTCCAGCATCCATCTGTTGACAGAATGTGGTCTTTAGCATATCTGGGGCGGTCTTCTTTAACAACAAGTGTCTCCCAACATGGAATTCCTGTGTAGGACCGTCCAGCTCGGGGATACAAAGGTGAATGGGTCGCATGGGGGAGGGTTCAATAAAAGTACGGCTAACACATGTCAGGAGATCTGGGACACCGAGTTGGGTGGAAACACTTGGCTAGAAGGGAAAGATCAACCCCTGATTGTATGGAAACTTACAGAGTATCACAGGAAAAGGAATTTTAATTGATTTTTTTTTTTTTTAAATTGGGTTTTGTATAGCGCTCGAATGCCCGGAGGCGTATTGGCACTGCTTCTATCTTGAGCAATGCTGAAGAGGACCTTGTTGCTGCTAAAAAAACTAGTGTGAGAACATCCAGGTTTTTATCAATTTCCTGAAGGCCAGAAAGTCAGAACAGCTCCTTATGTCCAACGGTAGACCGTTCCAAAGTGTAGCTGCCTTTAGAAAAAAGCTCCTACCACCCCATGTAGCATATTTTGCTTTTGGAGGGGATAACAGCATTGCGTCTGAGGATCTGAGTTTTCTGCCTGGGGAGTACCGGGCAAATTTTGCACGAAAGTAGCTAGGACCTGAATTATGCAATGCTTTAAATGTTATGCATAAGGTCTTAAACTCTATACGTTTTGCTATAGGTAACCAGTGCAAGTTGATCAATGCTTGCGCCATCGATTTATGTTTGCGAATTCCGGAAAGAAGTCGTGCTGCCACATTTTGCAGTGTTTGAAGTTTTTGTAACAACTTTTTCCGGATGCCGATGAAGAGAGCATTTCCATAGTCCAACTTGGCCAAGATCATTGATGTAACAACAGTTTTTTGTAGATCATTCGGGATGTATGGACAGATCTTTTTGATTAATTTTAGGGTATAAAAAACAGATGAAGAGAGTGCTCTTACTTGATGGAGTTTATCATCAAAAATAACTCCCAAATTCCTTCCTTTCTGTACTAGAGTTGGTAATGTTCCAATATTCTGAGGCCACCAGATTGGCGACCAAAGAAATCTATTATTTCCGAACAATAGGACCTTGGTTTTACCAGAGTTTAATTTTGAGCAATTGCTTTTCATCCAATGATCTATTTGGAGCATGCAGGAACTGAATCTATGACCCACTTTTTCGTGATCTTTGGAGATTGACACCACAATTTCGGTATTATCGGCACACTCCCAATGGGCATGAATGCTCACTGTGGAGTGATTCTAGACAATCTGAATATGCAATGGGGCGCCTCCACGTGGATGGATTTTTACTGGCAGTTCGGCAAACACGTCTCCACCCAATTGGTTCCCGGTTGGAGGGGACTGTGCTCTCTGGAGACCTTGCACACCCCGACACTGGTCATTACCGGAGAAGAGCTAACAGAGTGGTACCAGCCCCGTTAAAGAAGAAAACCAGCTTTCTACACCAAGCTCGCGAAAAGAGAGCGGCTCACTATTTTGGCTGGGCTCAGTTCAAAGACATTCCAGAAAAATTCAGGCTTTTCATGAAAGCACAACTGGTGGAAGAGGGGTCAATACCCTTCTTTACCCTACAGACAAAAACTAATGCCCGCTGGCTCCAGATTATCTGGTGGGAAATGCTCAAGATGATGAACAGCTCTGAGCTTGGTCTCAATTCGATCAAGGGAGAAATGTGAGCCATCCGCCTCATGGTAATGTTGCACCGATATGTACTGGACTTAATGACCACAATGGAGGGATGGGTCTGTGCCAAGATAGGTTCCGCCTGTTGTACATTCATGCCAGGGAATGACGTGAACAATGGAACATTGGCACTTGCCATTCAAGAAAAAGCATAATCTCCACAGAAGCATGCGTGAAGAACGAGGTGCCCCTTAGCAAGAGTGCTTTTTGAATTGGTTCTCCTGGCTCCCACAATGGATATTCAGTCTATGTAAATCACTGTTGTCAGTTATCGTTGTGTTTATATTGGTTTGTAGGGTTATACAATTAGGGGTCCCATGCTGTAAAAACGTAGTCCTCAAATTAGATAGAATGCAAATAATTAGGAAGGCTGTTGTGGTCAAAAGTGAGCATAGGGAACAGCAGGACTCAAATAAAATAATATTACAAACACAGGAGCTAGATAGTGTAGTTGAAGAATTAACCAGAGGGGGGGAATGTTAATACAGATATCGATGCGCTTGTCAACAAAAATGAACTGATGTCCTTATTAATAGAATCACCCATTCTAAACTCCACATCTACCTTGACACGCAAGTATGTAGTCAGGCAGGCTCAGCAGCCTAGGCCCGGGATTACTGATTGATGGGTCACAGATGGGAGTGGGCATAGCTAGCAGGCAAACACTCGGGCAGGAAACTCTTGATCAATTCCACAGATAGGCGCAGCGACATTACAATGGCCTGGGGAGATTGCCCCAATAAAGCACACATGGCCGGTGGGGGTACGTGCTCCTAAAAACACCATAAAGTCAGATACCACATGAGTTAAGAACACATAGTCAATCAGGGCCTAGCACACGTAGTGATCACACGCTCCCCATGCCAGACATTTGGCAGCAACCAGCATTCCTCACCATATATGGTACGCTGAAAACCTTTATTTCTTGTTGTAATATTATATATAAAGAGACCTCAAACTCGGTGTAAATTGAGACAGTCCTCAGACCTATTGCCTGTAAAGGTTCTCCCGGCTGAACTGTTTAATTAAAGAAACTGTTCCTGTTTTGTAAAATGCCTCTTGTCTTCTGTTTTTTTAAGGAAATTCGATTTGAGCAATAAGGTCCACACAATGGTAAAGATGGCATCTTATCCCAGCAAAATAAACCTGAAAATGAAAATACATTGATTAATGGTTTCCCTTTAATTTTGTCATGTGAAACTCAGAATAGTCTCTCCGTAATTAACATAGAAGCATTTTAAACAACTGTGCATACAGATCCACGGTTTGTAGATAAAGCCTATAGATAAAGAAGCTTGGGACAAGGAACGGGAAAGTCAAAGTAAGAAGGATGAGTTACTGTATCAAGGGAGGTTCTAGATCTGCCCTGAGTTCAGTTAAGACAACAGGCTATGAGTTGGCTTCATGATTCTAAATCATCTGGATATCCAGAAATCAGTAAAACGTTAGCAGCAGTTGGGGGTTATTTTTGGAGGCCAACGTTATTGGTTGATGTGAAACATTATGCTCAAACGTGTACTATTTGTGCAAAGATTACGAGTTCTCATAGTACATATGTGGATCTTTTGAGACTGCCATCTTTTCTATGCAAACCCTGACATACAATATCCATAGATTTTATAGAATGGCCCAAGAAGCAAAATGGTAATGTAATTTTGATAATTGTAGATCGTTTGCTGAAGATAGGACTTTTCATACCACTACATATCATTATCGGGGTTGCCCACTTCATTAGAACCACAAACGTTTGTACAACATATCATTCGATTACATGGAATTCCACAAGTTTGAATAACTGACAGGGGTCTCAATTCACCTCAAGACTTTTGTATGACTTGTCTAAAGAATAAGATATGGAAGTTGATCTGACTATTAGTTACCACCTCAAAATAATGGGGGAGGGCAAGGAGCTAGGTCAAGGTCCGGTGACTCGTGCTTCTGAATATAACAACTAGATCCCACTGGAGTCACTGTTACTAAGAGAAGAAGGATAGAGAGAGAGACTATGGTCGTTCTAATACTGTGGTTGTTGGACACAGTGTGTCCTGATCGTGGTGTCCTCACACACCCCAAAGGATATCATGCTTCATCATTGGGCATTGCTCCTCGTCAGGCCGGCGCTGCAATGCCCTACAGGTCCTCCGAAGGGTCACTTTGTCGGAGAAGCAACATACGCTGTGACCGCAATTCTACGAAAATGAGCACACACTTCATTGACAGACAACACACAACAGAACAGCTCCAAAGGACTTGTCTAGAGACCAACCCCACTTGGAACACGATGACCCTGTTCCGAAAAGAACAGAGATGGGTTCACAAACTATGAACTAATGTACGGGGCCTTAATTATGAGATCCCCTGGATTGAGCTAATATGAGGTCATTAGGTCAACCACACTCCAGGGTGTAATGGAATGTACTGCGTAGTCCATCCTACCTCTACTGTGAACGGCAACACGACATATGACATTGGTACTCTTTGTCTGTACCCCTATATGTGACATACCCTGACTCCAGCGACATTATTGCTGAGAATATACTAATGGTATCTCTAGATCACAGTGATTCACTCCAAGATGAGATTTGGGATTCACTCCAGACTATCACCATCTCAGGTACACGCCTTTTTTGCTAACCCACTATTTCATAGTGCCTCTAGACCACAGACATTCACACTAGAATACGAATTCATCTATACATATAAACTATCACCACCTCCAATGTGGTTGGTTCTACCATAATGCCTCTTTTCATCATCTTGGTATAGGAATGATTCTGATTGATTACATGCTTACTATTTTAACATATTACATTATAATAATAGTAATCATCATCCGAATATACTGAAACAACAGTCCATTTTCCATGAGGACAAAAACCTCTACAATATGGCCCCCACGCATGTGCAGACCAAAACACACATCAAACACTGTCTCGGAGATAGACGATGGCAGCGCATGCGCGGACTATTCGTAGAAGAAGGCAGAGTCACCTAGCAACGAATAGGCGACCCGGAAGCAGGCGATGACTGAACACGCCCATGCGCCGGTCTCTGTACCGCTACTAATACCCAGCCTCTACAGAGACAGCTTGAGGTCGGGCAGGTGATCTGGCCTCGCATACCAATGAGAAATTGTAAGTACTGTCCCGCTCGTCTGCATTGGGTGCATAGCAACCATACAGGATAGTTGTTTTTGCGCCCTGCCTTATTTATGCTTAAACTAACGCCACTACCCCTCATAACAGGTCTTGAGGATACCTTACAGCCCCATCACATGGGGTATTTCTCCCTTACCTTTTAGGTAAGCGTGATGTGGTAAATACTATGTTAGAATTTACACAGTGACCTGAGGCTTGCCATCAATGGTGATACCTTCGATAATTCCGCACCCATTTTCTACCAATTAACTCTGACAAACGTGTGAAGGTTAACAACCGCTACCACATGCTGTGTGTTAATAACTGGCACTGTGCCTTGAGCACAGATATATGCTTGTTTGTCACGTATTGTCACTATATGTCTTTAGCCCACTACAGCCTCACTTACTGTCCACCTACAGTTGGTGATTTTAACGCTACAGGCACCTGGCTCACCAATGGAAACTCAGGCCCACGTATGTTTGTTTATTAAACACCCTTAATGTACAGTACTAATGCATTGACCACTTTATCTCCCTCTCTTTTTTGTCGTTCCAGAACACATTATCATTCTCAGTGGCACTAGATCTACGAATTTAGGCCACTCACTATCCTTTTTACACACTGCACCCTTTCATGGTCCTGACAAAGCGCTTGGGATCTCCTCCTGAGACCAACAGATAGCACGAAACATGTTGACCACAATACATGTCCATTAGGGGCATGCTACTCTTTCTTTAGCTACTGAGGGCCATTACTCCCCTCTAAGCAGCACAACCTTCGGGTTTTTCACTGATGGCAGAGGGACTTTTTCCCTAATAAACTGTATAGCTACCCTCCAGTCATATTTTAGATATCACTTTAGGACTTCACTGCCACTCACCCCCACGCACCCATGCGGCTTTATTCTGAAAAGATCTACGACAAAGTGATCCTTCAGGGGACCCGTAGGGTATTGCAGTGCTGGCCTGACGAGGAGCACCGCCCAATAATGAAGCATGACATCCTTCGGGGTGTGTGAGGGCACCATGATCAGGACACACTGTCCCCAACAACCACAGTATTAGAACGACCATAGTCTATCTCTCTATCCTTATTCTCTTAGGAACAGTGAGATGAGGTCGGGAAGACTGCTGACCCCACCCCACTCTGTGACGTAGTGTCACTGATTGACACACAACCCTGGGCACTTCAGCGCCCAGGTCTGAAGCAATGAATGACGCTACCCCCACATCACCGAAGGAGAGGGCCTCAAGGACCTTTGCTGAGCTGAGAGGTCACACCCACAGCAGCTGTGACATTCTCAGCCCAGCAAAGTTCAGCTCAGGCAACCAGAAGACTGTGCATGTAGCGCATGTCTAGCTCCTGGCGGTCTGACCTGAAAATGAAGAGTGTCTGTCAGGCTGCCCTTTGCTCAGCCTGATGGACACTGTTCTTGAGGGGCAAAAAGTGAGGGGGGCGTGGCCCCTCAACCCCAATTTTCCAGCCGCGGCTGATGACTTGTATCATTCCACACCTCACATTCAGAGCACTGCCTTTTTTTTCTCCTTTAAACACTTTCTTTTCCCCACGTGCCCACTCCCTCCTTTTTGATTCTCTATTTTCAATACCTGCCCCCACATCGCATCCTCCTTGCTGCTGGTCCTCCCCCACCATTTCTCCCCCACACCAGCTTTTGTTCTTTTTATTTCACCCACTGGTCCTGACCCAAAACTTGTCCATTGCCTGACCGCCAACTCCCCATTGTTTTCCCCCTCAGTTTCTCCCAAGCCCCTCCTTAATTGCTCCTATACTCTTCGCTGTCCTTACAGTAAAATGTTTTATTTTAATTTTTTGGAGGGCCCGGCATCTGCCTTTGCTACTGGTTCACCACGCTGTCAAAAGTGTTTTTGTGCAAATAAAATATTTTTTTTTATTTACCATTCCATGTCGTGTCTGCCATCTTGGAACAGTAATTGCATTGGCAGAAAGCATTGGCAAAACTAATAGGTCAACAAGGCGAGACCTATTTACTTTGGCAATGCTTGAGTTTTGAGGTCGACAATCAAATTGCTGTTTTTATTTGAAATGCATCAGCTGCAGATAGCAATGAAATTGTGCACATTACTGTGTGGGAGTTTTTTTAAAAAAATGTTAAGAGGAATGATGAAATGCGTTGTTATTGTATGCATTATTATTAGGAAATACTTTGGAAAACCTCATGGGCGACATTACAAAACTGTTAAACTCAAATGATTTGCTTTTAAACTATTGTGTTAGATATTGGAATCACATTGAATGTGAGCGGACTTACCTCACTTTCTGCAATTTAGAGTAATACAAATAGTATATCAAAAGGTATTTAATTCAATATTTCTATGTTTTTTATGATAAGCGATAGTGTGAATTAATTGTAATGCTGCTCTGATTTGCAAAAGGCAAGCATCAACAAAATATTATTTTTTTGTGGGGAAAATAATGAACAGACTACCCCATGCTTCAAGAGGGATGAAAGTGGCAGATGGGCTCAAAGGAATGTGGCCTAAGAACTTCGCCTGGAGGTGTGGCCAATGTAGCTAAAGGTGCAGGCTCACACATTTGAAACAGAATCCTGTTTCCCAAGTAGAGTGCTATTGGATGTTGGGCTGCAGTTCTAGTATGCGACAGTCAGACAGACACTGTGGTTTTGTTTGTTCACACAGCGAAAGGAAGACATAGAGGGTGCCATCAATGGTCGAATTGGGCAGGAACTACCGGGAATAGCTTTTTCATTCTTTTTTCTTTAATGCAAATATCATCCTATACTTTGTGAAAAAGAAAAACGCTTTTGCTAACAGCAGCGAGTGGAGCTTGTCATTTCTTTGCAAGGCCCAGCCCGTGCTCAGCTGGGAAAAGTTGTACAGGGGGTTGTGTGTGTGTGTTTTGCCAGCACACTCTGTTTTTGCAGTCGATATTTTCCAGAACTCTCACTTTTTGTTGTCCATGTGTGAGTTGTTCTATCAGACTAGGGTTTTTCTTTGTATTCTGGGACTTGTAGTCCTGATCTTTTAATAGGATAAACTGGACTGCAAATTGCAAAATACAAAGAAACATCTGGACCGAATAACCTTCTCATACATAGTCCTGGGAAACTTGGGCGCTCTACATTATCACAGGGTAGTGTGGCTGCAAGGGGTTTGTGTGGTCCAAGCCCTTGGAAGCTCTCATTGTGCTGGGCAATGCAGCTTCTTAGCAAGACTCTTTGTTTCAGGTGAGTCTATATGTTCCACCATTAGCATCATGATGCTCATACCTGCAAGTGAAAGGCCACCTCTGCTACCTCCTTTCCTACTCTGAATCACCTTTGTGTACCCTCAAGAATTTGGTCTCTCCATTGCCAAAAATGTAACTATATGTACCACATGAAATATTAGCATAAGCTAATGGGCCCATGTTTTGTGTGATATCTTAATCCAGGTCTGCATTCTGGGAATTGAAGTTTTTGTTCCTTTACATTATATTTCAGCTATCATTTGGTATAAGGCTTTTCAGCTCTTTGTAGTCACGCTGCATCTGCTGGCCCTTCTCCTGTTGTCATCATCTCATTATTTCCCATGGGTTTGCATCCTACATCACAACTCTATAATTTCTTAGTGTTGTTTTATTTGGGTTGCTGCCGGGTCTGGTCTTTGTCGTGTCACTAGAGGTCGGAGGAGATTGCGTCACGAGGGGTCACGCTTTAACACTATTGGGGGTCCTTCACACGAATGTCGGGTGCCGCTGCACCCACAGCTGCTGACTCATGCCAGGTGACACGCAGAAGTATAAATTCATCACGTGGAATGTCCGAGGGCTCAATAATATGGTCAAAGGGTTCCGGGTGGCAACATACCTTAGGCGGTCTGGGATAAGTATAGCCCTACTCCAGGAAACGCACCTATGGGGCGACTGTCTTAAACATGTCCAACGTAGATGGAAGGGTCAATTTTTCGCTACATCCTACTCAGGGTTTGCTAGGGGAGCGCTTATTTGGGTGGCACCAGGAGTTCCCTTTAAGGTTATACACAGTAGACAAGATCCTGATAGGAGGTTTGTGACGGTGGAGGCTTAACATCGAAGCCTTTGTAGACCCGACCTAGAAGGATGACATATCGAACGTGCTGGATGCCTGTTGTGAGGTGAACTGGGGCACGGCCAGCACCAGGGCGATCGAATGAGACGCGATGAAGGTGGTGATATGGGGGGTCTGTATGTCCACGGAGGTGGGGGTTAAGAAAGTGCTGGAGCGAGATCTACGCCAGCATGAGGAGCGCTTGGCAGCACTAGAGAAAGAGCTTCCCACGAACAGGGATGGGCCGGCTAAATGGGCAGAATAGAGACGGAAGATAGGGGACATTTGGGACTCGCTAGACAAATTTAACAAAGATACGAGCAGGCGCAGCTGGTATACATAGGGGGACAAGGTGAGACGGCTACTAGTGCACCTGATTCGGGCGGAGACTCAGCCCCACCCGATTCTAACACTTAAAAATGAACACGGCCATATGGTATATACTCAACATGAGATCAATAAAGCCATTTACATAGAATATACTCCGAGCCCCAGTCCCCCACGGCCCCTCAGGTTGTGGAGTCCTATCTAGCCGAGGTGGAGCTGCCTTGCATAGACCCAGAGAGTCAGGAGGCCTTAGGGGCCCGTTTAGCGGAGAGGAGATACGGGCGGCAATCGCCCACCTGAAGACCGCTAAGTCCCCTGGGATGGGAGCCAGCAAAAGCGGCATACTCCCAGATTCCATGATGGAAGCATTGATAGTGATGATTCCCAAACCGGGGAAGGATCCCCTGCTCCCCAGTTCTTATCGACCAATTTCTATGCTGAACGTGGACCTTAAAATCGTTAGCCAAGTGCTAGCAAGTAGGCTTCTCCCATATCTTCGGCGGCTGGTACACGATGACCAGTCCGATTTTATACCGGGCAGGAATATGCTGCGGAATATCCGCCACCTCGCACGCGTTATGCAATCATCGGAGGGACGGGTCCAACAGAGCGCCTTAGTGTTCCTAGATATCGAACAAGCGTTCGACTCGATTCAATGGGACTATCTATGGCAGGTGCTTCTAAAAATGGGACTGGGGAGGGATTTGTAAATTGGGTAAAACTGCTCTATGCCCAACCGGTGGCGAGGGTTCGCACGGGACGATACGTGTCGGACACAATACCCATACCAAGGGGGACACGGCAGGGATGCCCGCTCTCCCCCTTGCTGTTCGCCCTGGCAGTGGAGCCATTGGCTTGCTATCTCCGTGGCGTCCTCCAGGGACAGGGCATCCGGGTGGGGAGTACGGGACATATCGTATCGCTGTACGCCAACGGTGTGTTGGTATACCTGAATCGTCCGACCCAGTCATTGCCGTCACTGATTGCTGCACTGATTCAATTCGCTGATGCCTCCGGGCTTTACATTAACAAAGCGAAATCACAGCTATACGCGATTGGATCGGAGAGCAAATGGGACCGAGCCCAGCTCCCGGAGATGGAACTTCCATGGGTAGAGGACACACTGCGCTATCTGGGGGTATGGATCTGTAGGAATGAGGCCACCTTTTACCAACACAACATGGGGAGGATACTCCGGGGTCTTCGGGGTAGTGTTGCCTTCTGGAACACACTCAAACTCTCCTTGATAGGGAAGATCGCCTTGATAAAGATGGTGGTTCTGCCTAGATGTCTCTTCACAATGCGGGGTTCCTTCTTTGAACTCCTACATCGGGTATTTAAGGAATTGGATGCACTGCTTGTTCTACTGTTATGGAATGGGAAGCGATGCCGGATTAGTCTAGAGGTCATGAAGCGTAGGTGGGGCAAAGGGGGTTTAGAGATTCCAGATTTGGAACTTTATTTCTTTGCATCACAACTACAACATGCTATAGCCTGGTTGGACACAGATCCCTCCTGGGAAAGGTCCTTCCTGGCAGGCACATATGGAGACCGACAGTTAGGAGCACTTCTCTGGCGGGCGGGGGTGGGGGGCAGCGGGAATACAGTCCTCCATTGGTGCGGCTGTTAGCTGCAATATGGAACCGAGTGGTATGAAGACTGATTCGGGAACGGCCGTTTGCCCCAGAAGCGGATTTCTGGCTCATGCCGCCCTTCGCAAAAATTGACCAGGGTATGTCAACTGATAAATGGAAAGATGGGGGCTGACTTTTCTGTCTGACCTCAATCCGGACAACAAATTCATTATTTATCAGGAAGCAGTGGCTACCTTTGAGCTGGGATCAGGACAGTTTCTACAATATGCTAAAATAGCGGCAATGGCGTGGCAATTATGGCCCTCGTTTCCAGAGGCTCCGGGACACACCCTTACCCTGGTCACTATTTATCACGATGGCTGGGGGCGAAAGTTTGTTACTCACCTATATAGGGCACTGAGGGAAGATAAAAAGATTGGACCCCTAAAAATAGAGGAGAAATGGCAGCGGGTGTGTCTGCAGGGGATCACACCGTGGGACTGGGAAAAAATCCACGAGAGTGTACGGAAGGTGTCGGTATGCAATCGCTTCAAACAAATCCAGTATAACATAATACATATGACCTACCTCTCACCCAGGCGACTACAGGCCATCAATGGTTCCAGAGATCCACGATGCCCTAGATGTCGCCACGCTCAGGCGGATTTTCCACTTATGGTGTGGACATGTCCATCAATCTAGACGTACTGAATGGCGGTCCTAGAGGACCTGACCAGGATAACAGGGTGGACAATTGCCATGGACCCGCACTCCTGTCTCCTGGGCCTGATTCCTCGAGATCCTAAACGTAAGACAAGTAGGCGGTTCCAGGTTTTGGGACTTGTTATAGCTAGGTGGCATATTGCGATCCATTGGTTAACCAAGCAAGGGCCGCTACTGGCGAAATGGAGGACAGATTTGTGGGAGTGGGCTCTGGCAGAGGAGGGGCACATGAGTAACACCAGGAGGGATGACAAACTACCTGAGGTACTAATGGCGTGGGGAGTGATGATCCAGGAGATAGCGGGACAGGCCCCACAATCCACACAGGTGTCCACAGAGGAGGCGACTTCCATAGAGGGGACGGCCCCAAGCCAAAGGGGAGAGACACCAGGAGACCCAGTATGAATACTAAGATGCACGGACCTCAAGTTATACAGAACCCGGCAGGGGGGGTATTGGGAGATCTTGGGGGGGCTGGAAGGGAGGTTGGGGGGAGTTTACATTACAGTTGGGTTATCATGAAAACATAAGGTCTAATTCCTTGAATTTATTATTGTTGAAATGTTCACTGCCTCGGCTGAGGTGGATGAGATGTATAATTGTTTCTGTACATGGTCTGCAGATTTGGAGGAACGAACTAATAAAGAAATAAAATAAAAAATAAAACTCTATAATTTCTTACACTTACTACTGAGTCTCATAGGTCTTTGGTTCAATGCCCCTTTTGCTTCGCAAGGTTCAGCCCTGGCAGGTCCGGGCCACTTGAAGCACTGATAACCCTCAATTAAGTAGGCAATCTTGAAGCATTCCCAGCTTCAATCTGCAATTTACTTCTGGTTCATTCTCTTCCCTCTTTATTTACTGCACTTCTTTGCATGGTTACTGCTTATTAAATTTCCTCAGCAATGTTTTTGTTAGAAAAGACACCAAGACATCTTTCCTAAGCTGACTCCCAAGTTGGTCCTGGCATCACCACGGCAATTCGGCAATTTCCTAAGCAGTTTCGAATTATGTATTTGTATACATGTCAGAGCTATAGAGGTTAAAAGTAGATGTTGAGGTGTTTAGACATATTTATAATTTTAGAAACGTGTATATTTGTTATGTTATTTGTATTAGTAAGTTCAAATCTCACGTAGGAGGGCCTCCTGGCAATGGAAGGAGGCTCGACGTGGACCTATCCCAGGGCAGAGAATTAGGTGAAGAGCCAAGTCTCCAGTTTCTTGCAAATGTTAAGAACTGAGGAAGTGGCACCGAGGAATAGAGGCAAGTCGTTCCAGGCTTTAGGAGCGAGGTAGGAGAAGGCGCAGTCGCGGTATCTGGTTCTGCATATGCGAGGATGTGTGTGAGTAGAAGTCCAGCGAAGGAGAGGTGTCTGGTAAGTTAGTGGAAGTTTATGCAATTGTTGAGGTAGGTGGTATCAATGTTGTCCAAGGCTTTGTACGGATGCGTGAGGAGTTTGAAAACAGCCCGTTTGTCGACGGGGAGCAAGTTGAGGTTTTTGAGGTGTTAGGTGATATGAAAGACGGGTGTAAGTGTAAGTGTGAATCTGGCTGCTGAGTTCTGTATGGTCTGAAGTCTCCTGGTCAGTAGTGTGTTGATTCTTACATGTAGTATGTTTGTTTAGCTTGGTGAGTTTGAGCTTGAAAAGACAGGTGTTCTATGTTGCTGTTGGTGTCAGCTGCTGTTGTGATGCACTGGATATGCTCCTTGACCATGATGACAATTCCACCTCCAGGTCTAATGGTCCTATCCAGTCTTATCATTTATATCCAGGGTGAATTGCCGTGGTGATGCCGGGACCAGATTTATAGTCAGCTTGATTTCTGTCAGGAAGAGTAGGTTCGACGTACAGTTGTGAAACAGGTCATAGGTTTCAGTGGCATGTTTGGTGAATGAGTGTGTGTTGAGTAGGATGCAGGATTGGGGAAGGGTGAGGTCGGGGAGTGAAGGTTGTGGGGTGAATGTGGTTGAGTGTATGGTGTTTGGTGTGCGTGTTGTGCGTGTTGTGTGTGGTGCATGCAAAGGGGGTGAAAGCGTCAGAAAAGGGGCAAGAGGCACAAGAGAAGGCCCATTTGTTGTTAGCAAAAAACGTAGGACAGAGTGATCAGGTTTGAGGGTGCAGAGAGGGGCAGAAGAGTAACGAAAGTGGGTGGTGGGAGGACCATGGGCTTAGTGCTGGGTGCATCAATCAATCAGTAGATGTGTAGAGCGCTATTTGTCACCCGTGAGGGTATCCAGGCACATGCAGGGCTTGAACTGGTGCAGAATGGCTTGACTTTTGTTTCTTTACTTTTTAATTATAATTTAAGTGCTTTGAAGGGAATGTGTTTGCTCATGTTTGTACTAGTGTGAACATGTTGGAAGGCGTCAGCCACATTAGTTTTGTTTTTTTAAAACAAACCTAAATAGTTCTCAGCAACAAATGTTTACAGACGCAACAGAGGGAAATGAGAACACATGATGCAAAGAGTCTCGCGAGTTGGAATTCCAAGAACATATTCAGATGACACACATCATGCAAGTCTAAGGGCAGATGGAAAATAAAAAAAATTGAAAAAAAACAACACAGTCATAATGGTAGAGCTGTGCTTGACCAACTATATAGCTTTTGTGCTGTGTTCTGGACATATTTATGCCCTGGCGCAGTGCAATGTGTAGTGTTGGTGTAGGCCCAATACAAGCTACATTTGGTTTTGATGTGTAAATTCTCAATGATTCAGAGTCAGGCAGACTGGAGTCTGTGTATCTGGTAATTTAAAATCAATGGAATTGTTAGGCATCAACATTTCAATCAGTGCTTAATTTGTAAAATAAGAAGTGCAGGTGCCGAAAGGTTTTCTTAGGAGGCCACTACCCACTTTCCTGGCTCCACCTACATTCTCCATTGGCTCCACCCACTTCCACCATTGGCTCCAGTGACATGTACCCCATATATAATTCTCACTTAGCCCCTGTCTCAGATCTAACACCATGCACGTACAGCCTCTTGCTTACACGCGGTTTAGTCAGGCTATAATTGTGCTCATTATTCTGGCTGTGCTGTTTATGATTACTTTTAGTCCACATCCCATGCATTATTGAGCTGCAAACACTAAACCAATGATAATGTTTTACAGTGTTCCTAAAGAGTTGTAATACCACTTTCAGTGTGGCAATGCAAAAAACAGGTGTTGATGTAAACACGTCATCAAGACCTGCTAGACTTCTGGAAAGTTCTTTTCTGAGCAGCACCAATAGTCAAAGGTATCTAAAAAAATGACACAATGCATTACCATGAGAAGATAACACATCGTTGATTTACATAATCAAAAACTTTCAAATGTCAAAGAAAAACACTCACCACTTAGTGCCTTCCGGGCTGAAAAACGTAAGGTAGAATTGCACCACCTTAAACATGTCTACACCAGTTTTCACACAAGTTATTGTATCACTTTCATTATAACAGCCTATTTCTGTGACGACTCGGCGAGAATATGAGCTGGGTCACTTCCTTTGAAGGCATTCCCTCGATGAGTGCATTTAATGATAGGACAAACTGCAGCGCCTTAGTACTTCTCGAATATCCATTAAAGCGCTGTTCACAGCTTCAATTAGTTATCCTACTTCAGCTAGGAGATGCAACATCCATATGGAAGACAGAGCACATGGCCACTAAGTAAACACGGGAACAGAATAACACCGCAAGATGAAATCAGCTGACCAGCCAGCTCAAAATCACCTTTCTTCCTTTAAAGTCCCTATTGAGAGAAAAAAAGTTGGCTTAATCCTCAGTTTCACTGCTTGAAAATCAACTGTTATAACGATTCTAACTATGACATTTTGTGACTACGATTCAAAGTGCAGCACTTATAATTTCCAATCATTTGAACCCAATAACACCACAAAATGGTGAAATGCCACTCACCTACTTCCCTCTTTAAATCAGCTGTCCATTTGACGAGAAGAATCTTAACTTTTCCTGCGCGTAAAGCTTAACATGGGGAAGTTACCAAATTCCCCTATTTTATAAGATTCCCATTGGTCGAAGAACTACTGTTCATTTAATCCGTGACCGATGATGAGTTTTAACCAGGGGCTGGAAACATGCAACGCAGGGTAGACGACCAAGGGAGCAATCGAGGGAAAACAAACCCACCACGGCATATTATTGGCATCATGTCAGGGCTAGTGGAGACGTGGCCTTCTACGATCTAGAACCTTCTCGCCTCCCCTAATATTCGGCACCAGGACCGGTGACCTATGAGGCAGGGAGTGGGGGTCTACCTCATGGCTTGGTGGGAGCCAGATGGACACTTTTGGAGGCAGCGCAGGATAGCCAGCATGAGAGCCTCGCAGACGGCCTCCTCCTCCCAACTGTAGCCCGACCTGGCCTGCGGACACTGACTCCGTGGCTGGATCCCCACCATCGGCGCAACAGCACTGAGCCAGACACACATCCCTCTGTGACCCGCTTGGACCCAGCATTGGGGGTGTTGGCGTGGCTCCTCCAGCTCTCTGAAGCTGTTGCTGACACCTGCGACTCAGTGGCCGACTGCGGTCGTGGCGTCTGTGGACCTGGGCCCTCTCGCCTGCTCTGGCTGCCGATATCCACCTCAATAATTTACATGGCTGGGGACCGATGTTTGATTGGAGTCAGGCGGCAACTCGCAACCGTGGTAACCCCTAGCCCACGCAGACACCACTGAGGCGGCCTACCCTCCAAGCCCAAATTCGCCGTGATCTGCAGCAGCCTGCTACTATTCACTCCTTGCCCACTCTCCCTCTGCCAGCAATTGCTATGTCTCCACGGAGGCACATATTCTTTCCAGCAAGCCGAGACCCTGCATCAGCAACATTAACTCCCCTGCTGTAGCTTACTGTTACCGCCTCGCTTGTGAGCGGCAATGCGTGAACTGTGTGGGTGCTTGCTGGACCGAGGCTGGACAGAGGTGGGGGACTGTGCCCCCAGGGGGAACGGCCAGACTGGCTTTTATAACCCACACCACTATGCGTGACTACCATCGAGGGGGCCCCTCACCTGCACTGGCATCCTGCACCTGAACTTTCTGCTCACAGTGGAAGCTCCGACATTTGGGCTGATGCTCGGGCTCCTCTCCAGTGCGCCTGTGGCCCTCCGCCTGCCCCCTCTGATGCCCCAATGGTTGCCTCTCCTGGCTATGGCCCATCTGGTGAGTCGGCAGTTGATCTGTCCCGAGGCTACTAGTTACTTAATTTACCGGTTCGTGGTGGCACGGGCGGGACATACACTGACTGCACTGCCTTTAGCTTTAATAACTGATTAGGCCTGCCTGACCTGGTGCTGCCTGACAGTCCTCAACATTGTCTTCGGGTCGCGCTGGCACTAGCACTGCGTTCAGCAATGACTCGGTGGTGGGGTGCGGGTATGCTGGGGCGTGGCAATGCAATCTGGAAAAATCTGCGCAGGCTGCCTGCTGATGCACATGCCCAACCCTGTACAACCAAAATCCAGCCCAAATCAGTGCCCCGCCCACCGGGCAGGCAACACTGAACTAAGGGCCGCGGCCGCCATCAGCATATCACATTGAGATTGAGGTTCACGTATCTGAATCTCCATTGTCGTCTTTGCTCAGCCAGGGCAGGCTCAGTCTTACAGCAGCATCCGCAACACACATTACTGGGACTGAGTCACTCGGGAGATGGACGAGAAGCAGTACTGCGGACGAGAAATTGAACACAGCACTCTTTGACAAGTCCAGTAGTGAGGTAAATTAAACATGTCAAATTCAATGACGTGCAACAAGATGCGTGTAGACCCGGCCCTGACAATTAAGTGCCGGTGCTAAGCACCGGAAAGCACCGGCACAAATTAAGCACTGATTTCAATATGCTTCATGTGGGTCAAAACATGTCCGTTGTTATCTGTACAAGTTAAAGGTACATTTTTAATCAGTACGTAACAAATATACATATATATATATATACACACACACACACACATATATATGTGTATTTATGTATATATATATATACATATATATATATAAATATATATATAGGCACAGAGCATTCTTCAGTTTCTCCAAGGAAAAGAATGCACGAACTCCTCTTCGTCGGTAAACACTTTTTATTTGTAAAAGTATTAGAGTCTCCCTTCTGTCATGACGCGTTTCGGCCGACGAACGGCCTTGATCACATAAATATATATATATATATATATATATATATATATATATATATATATATATATATATATATATATATATATATATATATATAAATATATAAATATATATATATATTACCTACTGGCGGTCGCCAGTAGGTAGTTATAGTTAGGACCACGTTTCCATAGGAAATCCGCAACATTCTATTTTGAATAACTTTGGCGCCGGTCGACGAATCCTCGCGAATTTTTCAAAATAGGTGGGGCGCTACGCTCCGCTCCTACCCTGAAAGTCTCGGGGGGATTCGTCAAGCGGGGGCTGAGATAAAAGGGGGGTCCCAAAACGCGTTTTTCCCATGCATTTTTCCATAGGACCTTTAGACAGGGCTACAGCCCGAACGGCTGAACAGAATTACTTGAAATTTGGCAGAGAGGTAGTCCTCAGGTCAAGGAAGTGCCTTTTGTTGGTTTGGTGTAAATCTGTTCAGTAGATTCTGAGAAAATAGCCTTTAAATCAATATATATATCTGAGCCAGCTTACGGTGCGCTTACGGTACGCTTACCGTACGTGTACGGTGGCGTGCGCGAGCGCGATTCTGATTGGCTCTTAGATCTTAGTAAACATTCGAATCGGTCGAAACCAGGAAGCGGCGGCCGCCATTTCGTGTGTTTCACTCAGAAAAAAAAGAGTGATAACAAGAAAGGGGGCAAGGAGGAGAGTTACAGACCCCCTAACATTTGCAAGGGGGTCAAAGAAGGACAGAAAAGTACAAAGAAAACATTTATTGATTTTAAAAAAAATCGCGGGGTACGCGTACGGTAAGCTCACCGTAAGCGTACGGTAAAAAAAAAAAAAAAAAAAAATGAAATGCAGATTTAAGTGTTTAGATATTAGGGGGCTCTAAAAAGAGCCGTTGTGTTTATGAAGTGATTTTTTAGTGGTACCTACAAGTAAGTACCGATGCAGAGTCTAAGGTTCAAGAGGAAGACTCTGTTCCCTTCATCATTGAAGTGCACACCATCTCCTCTATAAATGTCTTGCATGTCGTAACGCAAGTTGTTGTGGTAAATGGAACCCATACCATAGTCACGGAGGAAAGCAGAAACAGATTTGTTGACGTGCTTTCTTGCTTTGTCAATCTGCGGACAGAAATGATTGGACCAGTTCCATTTTTGCCTTTGGCATATGTTAGAAAACACAAAGGCAGTTTTAGGGAAAAGTGAAAACAGTTGTGCAAAGGTGTCCTTCATAAGCATTTCCAGACCTACCCCAGTCAAAGTGCCTAGGTCATTGCCACCACAGTGCACTATTATGAGGTCAGGGTGTTGGATGTGCATGAAGGATTTCACCAATGGCATCAATTGGTGCCACTTTAATCCTCTCTGACCAATCCATTTAATGTCTACATTTGGCAAAGCAAGGTCTCTCACCATATCTGTTTTCTCTGCATACTTTTCACTCCAGAAGACATAGCTGTGCCCTACAATCCACACTGTGAACATCTTCAATGGAGAACTGGATGCACTCAGGAGGTGTCTTTCAGTAGAATGGCAATATGAAAAGAAAGACAGTTTGGAAATGGAGGCATACATATTTTTTTCATAAAAAAAAGAACTGATTGGCTGTTTCATACCATTCTAGAATAAAAACTAGGCTGTATGTGTAAATTAATAGAAGCATGTTTTGTATTGGTACAGAAAAATGTATTACCAAAGAACAGTACTATGGATTTGCTGTTAGGTTTGAAAAGTCAAGCACTCTTGCTCTGTGGAATTGAAACATTGTTTGGTGAACTTCTGACCTAACTCCACACAGCAGTGTTCCATGAGCTGTTGCTATGGTAGCAGGCAGAAGTCAAGTTGGGGGAAGGGTACTAGGCAGAAGTCAAGTTGGGGGAAGGGTACTTTTGGAAAAGGGTTGGTTTTCAACCAATAGAAATGTGTGATTACATTTGAAAAAAAGGGGGAAGCACTGAGATTTGAAACTAACATGTATATGTGTGGAAAAAGAGAGGGAAAGTTTGCTATTATCTGGTTCTGCTGAGAGGAGAGAGGTGTAAAGAACAGAGATCCTGGCTCTGATAATCTGTTTGAGTGCCACATTTCTTTCACAACTAACTAATTTTAAAGGTGAGTTTAGAGTTTGAGAGGGGATGTATATGGTAAATTAAGAAATGAATAATAGAAATGGGATTCCTTTTGTTGAAGTTGTGTTTATTATTTTCTGTTTTGGGAGAAATTTAAATGTGAGGAACATGTAAAATAATATGGACTATGTTTTCACGATAAATTAAGGTGTACTGGTATAAAAAAAGAATAGTTTAAGGGTTTGAGGTTGGACTCAGTAATGCAAATACATACAGCATCACTAAGGCTGGTTGCCCTTGCTGGAGTGTAGGCAGTCACCCAGGTTACAAATGGTGCTGGTCTGAAAAAGCAGTTAGGACATGTGCTTTTTTAAGAATCTGAAAAGTGGATTCATAATGTGTCAGTCTGTAAAAGTGATTATCACTTGCCAAAAAAAAGAGTAGTAAGTGTGCTTTCAAATTGGCAAAGAAATTTCGTTTTGTGACTAATGTGAAAACATGACTCTGTGTGCAAATAGGAATTACAGGCAGAGATTTATTGCGTATTGCTCTGGTGATTTCACAGTTGCATTAGATGGAAAGGGGGAGCCATTTTTTGGTGCAGAAGCAGACTCTTAGCACACACTCAGCTGCTTACCATGTGGAATCATGTACAGTATTCACAAGCGAGTGGGGTTTGAGGTTTCAGTCAGTAATGCAAATACATTCAGCATCACTAAGGCTGGTTGCCCTTGCTGGAGTGTAGGCAGTCACCCAGGTTACAAATGGTGCTGGTCTGAAAAAGCAGTTTGGACATGTGCTTTTTTAAGAATCTGAAAAGTGGATTCATAATGTGTCATTCTGTAAAAGTGATTATCACTTGCCAAAAAAAGAGTAGTAAGTGTGCTTTCAAATTGGCAAAGAAATGTCGTTTTGTGACTAATGTGAAAACATGACTCTGTGTGCAAATAGGAATTACAGGCAGAGATTTATTGCGTATTGCTCTGGTGATTTCACAGTTGCATTAGATGGAAAGGGGGAGCCATTTTTTGGTGCAGAAGCAGACTCTTAGCACACACCCAGCTGCTTACCATGTGGAATCATGCACAGTATTCAGAAGCGAGTGGGGTTTGAGATTTCAGTCAGTAATGCAAATACATTCAGCATCACTAAGGCTGGTTGCCCTTGCTGGAGTGTAGGCAGTCACCCAGGTTACAAATGGTGCTGGTCTGAAAAAGCAGTTTGGACATGTGCTTTTTTAAGAATCTGAAAAGTGGATTCATAATGTGTCAGTCTGTAAAAGTGATTATCACTTGCCAAAAAAAAGAGTAGTAAGTGTGCTTTCAAATTGGCAAAGAAATTTCGTTTTGTGACTAATGTGAAAACATGACTCTGTGTGCAAATAGGAATTACAGGCAGAGATTTATTGCGTATTGCTCTGGTGATTTCACAGTTGCATTAGATGGAAAGGGGGAGCCATTTTTTGGTGCAGAAGCAGACTCTTAGCACACACCCAGCTGCTTACCATGTGGAATCATGCACAGTATTCACAAGCGAGTGGGGTTTGAGGTTTCAGTCAGTAATGCAAATACATACAGCATCACTAAGGCTGGTTGCCCTTGCTGGAGTGTAGGCAGTCACCCAGGTTACAAATGGTGCTGGTCTGAAAAAGCAGTTTGGACAAGTGCTTTTTTAAGAATCTGAAAAGTGGATTCATAATGTGTCAGTCTGTAAAAGTGATTATCACTTGCCAAAAAAAAGAGTAGTAAGTGTGCTTTCAAATTGGCAAAGAAATTTCGTTTTGTGACTAATGTGAAAACATGACTCTGTGTGCAAATAGGAATTACAGGCAGAGATTTATTGCGTCTTGCTCTGGTGATTTCACAGTTGCATTAGATGGAAAGGGGGAGCCATTTTTTGGTGCAGAAGCAGACTCTTAGCACACACCCAGCTGCTTACCATGTGGAATCATGCACAGTATTCAGAAGCAAGTGGGGTTTGTGGTTTCAGTCAGTAATGCAAATACATTCAGCATCACTAAGGCTGGTTGCCCTTGCTGGAGTGTAGGCAGTCACCCAGGTTACAAATGGTGCTGGTCTGAAAAAGCAGTTTGGACATGTGCTTTTTAAAAAATCTGAAAAGTGGATTCATAATGTGTCAGTCTGTAAAAGTGATTATCACTTGCCAAAAAAAAGAGTAGTAAGTGTGCTTTCAAATTGGCAAAGAAATTTCGTTTTGTGACTAATGTGAAAACATGACTCTGTGTGAAAATAGGAATTACAGGCAGAGATTTAGTGCGTATTGCTCTGGTGATTTCACAGTTGCATTAGATGGAAAGGGGGAGCCATTTTTTGGTGCAGAAGCAGACTCTTAGCACACACCCAGCTGCTTACCATGTGGAATCATGCACAGTATTCACAAGCGAGTGGGGTTTGAGGTTTCAGTCAGTAATGCAAATACATTCAGCATCACTAAGGCTGGTTGCCCTTGCTGGAGTGTAGGCAGTCACCCAGGTTACAAATGGTGCTGGTCTGAAAAAGCAGTTTGGACATGTGCTTTTTTAAGAATCTGAAAAGTGGATTCATAATGTGTCAGTCTGTAAAAGTGATTATCACTTGCCAAAAAAAAGAGTAGTAAGTGTGCTTTCAAATTGGCAAAGAAATTTCGTTTTGTGACTAATGTGAAAACATGACTCTGTGTGCAAATAGGAATTACAGGCAGAGATTTATTGCGTATTGCTCTGGTGATTTCACAGTTGCATTAGATGGAAAGGGGGAGCCATTTTTTGGTGCAGAAGCAGTCTCTTAGCACACACCCAGCTGCTTACCATGTGGAATCATGTACAGTATTCACAAGCGAGTGGGGTTTGAGGTTTCAGTCAGTAATGCAAATACATTCAGCATCACTAAGGCTGGTTGCCCTTGCTGGAGTGTAGGCAGTCACCCAGGTTACAAATTGTGCTGGTCTGAAAAAGCAGTTTGGACATGTGACATGTGCTTTTTTAAGAATCTGAAAAGTGGATTCATAATGTGTCAGTCTGTAAAAGTGATTATCACTTGCCAAAAAAAAGAGTAGTAAGTGTGCTTTCAAATTGGCAAAGAAATTTCGTTTTGTGACTAATGTGAAAACATGACTCTGTGTGCAAATAGGAATTACAGGCAGAGATTTATTGCGTATTGCTCTGGTGATTTCACAGTTGCATTAGATGGAAAGGGGGAGCCATTTTTTGGTGCAGAAGCAGACTCTTAGCACACACCCAGCTGCTTACCATGTGGAATCATGCACAGTATTCAGAAGCGAGTGGGGTTTGAGGTTTCAGTCAGTAATGCAAATACATTCAGCATCACTAAGGCTGGTTGCCCTTGCTGGAGTGTAGGCAGTCACCCAGGTTACAAATGGTGCTGGTCTGAAAAAGCAGTTTGGACATGTGCTTTTTTAAGAATCTGAAAAGTGGATTCATAATGTGTCAGTCTGTAAAAGTGATTATCACTTGCCAAAAAAAAGAGTAGTAAGTGTGCTTTCAAATTGGCAAAGAAATTTCGTTTTGTGACTAATGTGAAAACATGACTCTGTGTGCAAATAGGAATTACAGGCAGAGATTTATTGCGTATTGCTCTGGTGATTTCGCAGTTGCATTAGATGGAAAGGGGGAGCCATTTTTTGGTGCAGAAGCAGACTCTTAGCACACACCCAGCTGCTTACCATGTGGAATCATGCACAGTATTCAGAAGCGAGTGGGGTTTGAGGTTTCAGTCAGTAATGCAAATACACTCAGCATCACTAAGGCTGGTTGCCCTTGCTGGAGTGTAGGCAGTCACCCAGGTTACAAATGGTGCTGGTCTGAAAACGCAGTTTGGACATGTGCTTTTTAAAAAATCTGAAAAGTGGATTCATAATGTGTCAGTCTGTAAAAGTGTTTATCACTTGCCAAAAAAAAGAGTAGTAAGTGTGCTTTCAAATTGGCAAAGAAATTTCGTTTTGTGACTAATGTGAAAACATGACTCTGTGTGCAAATAGGAATTACAGGCAGAGATTTATTGTGTATTGCTCTGGTGATTTCACAGTTGCATTAGATGGAAAGGGGGAGCCATTTTTTGGTGCAGAAGCAGACTCTTAGCACACACCCAGCTGCTTACCATGTGGAATCATGCACAGTATTCACAAGCGAGTGGGGTTTGAGGTTTCAGTCAGTAATGCAAATACATTCAGCATCACTAAGGCTGGTTGCCCTTGCTGGAGTGTAGGCAGTCACCCAGGTTACAAATGGTGCTGGTCTGAAAAAGCAGTTTGGACATGTGCTTTTTTAAGAATCTGAAAAAATGGATTCATAATGTGTCAGTCTGTAAAAGTGTTTATCACTTGCCAAAAAAAAGAGTAGTAAGTGTGCTTTCAAAATGGCAAAGAAATTTCGTTTTGTGACTAATGTGAAAACATGACTCTGTGTGCATATAGGAATTACAGGCAGAGATTTATTGCGTATTGCTCTGGTGATTTCACAGTTGCATTAGATGGAAAGGGGGAGCCATTTTTTGGTGCAGAAGCAGACTCTTAGCACACACCCAGCTGCTTACCCTGTGGAATCATGCACAGTATTCACAAGCGAGTGGGGTTTGAGGTTTCAGTCAGTAATGCAAATACATACAGCATCACTAAGGCTGGTTGCCCTTGCTGGAGTGTAGGCAGTCACCCAGGTTACACATGGTGCTGGTCTGAAAAAGCAGTTTTCTGCCTAATTTCAAAGCATGACTTTGTGTGCACACAGGAATTATTTTTAGAAATTTAATTTGTGAAGGTGTTATTGTGATTTTCATTTATAGGAAAGGGGTTTATAGTATTTTAAGATTTCTAAAGAACATAAAAAATGTAGTAATATATTTAAATAAAATAAAGGAATTTTTTTTTAGTTTTTTTCAGGTATTGCTGAAGAGCAGTGAACAAAATTTAAGATGCCTACAAAATCCAGAGTAAAGAAAGACCACAAAAAAAAAACTATATTTGAAGACAACTGGAGGACCTAAGTTAGTTGGAGATGCTCATGTTGGGAAAAAGAAAAAATCTTCTGGTAAGCAAACAAAAGATTTTTTAAGAACATATTCAAAAAAAGGAAAAATGTACAAAATGTCTGTACTGGAAAAAATGTTTTCAATAGAAAAGGAGAGGAAAAAATTGAGCATTTAGTTAATGCAAATATACCTTCTGCAACTAAAAAGATAAACTTAAACAGAAAAACAGCGTTTAAAGAGATACGTAGAAAAATGTTTCAGAGAAGAGTTATATCCAATTTGATAAAGGATGTGAAGAAATATAAGCAAAAGGCTAAGTTTTATAAGAGAAAAAAAGAAATTGAAGCCATTGCAACAAAGGCATTAGAATTAAAAAGCAAACTATTCATTTTAATTTTGAATAGGATGCGTACATTAGATAAAATGGTTAATGTACTGAAATCACAAAGCAAAAGCAAAAGAGTAGTGAACAGAACAAACTTTTGTAAAGTGTTTTTAGGAAAATGGATGCATAGTTCAAGTAGTGAACCTTTTTTTAATGAAGAGAGCTATTTTCAAAGTAATAGTTTGCTGCATGCAGTTGACACCAGAGGTCGTGCTTACGAAGTGAAAAATGGTTGCATAATGGAGAAGGAGATAATGGTTCCAAGAGATGAGGTACAAGTGATGGCGGATGAGGCTATGGGGAGACGTCCTAAAGCCCCAGTGTACACTTGGAATTGTAGTAGTATTTGCACTGTGCGTCAGGAATCTATTGATAAATTTCGTGAGTTTCTAAGAGAATATAGTAAAAAAAGTGTAAAACAGAAGATTAAGGTGCTTCAAAGTCTGGATCCATGCAGAGTGAGAGAGAATACTGGTTTGCAGGGTCATTCTCTGGCTTGTCTATCTAGAAAAGTGTGTAATAGTGTTTTCCATCATTTTAGGATGCTGGCTGTTCATCATACTGAAATGAGAAAGTTTGTGAGACGGTTGTATTTTGCTAAAAGTCCAGCAATAAAGTTAGATGAATTGAATAGGGCTCTGTTCCGTGGAACGGTATCAGATGTAGTAGAGAAGGTTGTTGATGAAATTCAGTTTTGTTACTTTGGTCCTGAACAAAACAGTGCAGAAAAGGACACAGTAAATGAGGAAGAAGTGGAAGAGAATGTAGAACCCTCTGTAAGTAAGACATTTAATGATCACATAACAAAATTTGCAATAATCTCTAATGAAAGACCAAATATTACTTGTATTTGTTGCCGCAGAACTCATTATAGAAAACAAACTAGGAATGTTGATCTCTACAGAAAAAGTGAAAATGAAGATAATTATAAGTGGAAGGATTTTGCCACATATATATTTCTTGAAAATTGTTTTGAATTGGGTGAAGATCAGCGTATTTGTAAATACTGTTACAACAAGTTAGAGGAAAATAGAATGCCGACCAGAGCTGTACATAATAATTTAGAATTGGATGCTATTCCTGCTGAACTTTCTGAATTAAATACATATGAGTCTATACTCATTCAATGTGTTCATCCGTTCCAGACCATAGTACGTATGGAGCCCAAAACTGGTAAATTACCTCCTTCAGATTTACTGAGAGGTTTAAAAGGTAGAGTGGTGTATTTGCCCTTGGATTTGAAAAAAAATACGGAAACTATTGATGCGGATACTTTGGAAACTGAACCATTAATTATTCTGGTTAATGGTGTACCTACAAAGAATAAGAAGATTTGGCAGGAGCTGGTAGATGTACGGAAAGTACAAAGAGCAAATTTGTATTTGAAAAGGAATAACAAATGGTATGAATCAATTTATATAGAAGAAGAAGAAGAAGAAGATTTACAAGAAGACACAGAAACACCAACTGGACAAATTGAAAAAGTGGACAAGTCAAAGGAAGAAGAAATTTATGAACATTTTAGCATACATCCTCTTCATTCAAAAGAAGTTATGGGAGACAATATTGATCTATTTCAGATGAAGAAAGCAAAAGGAACTCCCGTGAGTGTATGGGAGGAGAGCTTGGAAGCTCGATGTTTTCCCCAGCTGTTTCCTAAAGGAAAAGGAGGACGATACGATGAACGTCCGGAACAGATTCCAGCTTCTGAGTATCGGACTACAAGACTATATGCTGAAGATCCCAGATTTCGACAAAGTATTCCTTATTTGTTCCATCTTTTATTTGAAAGCGACTTGTCTGCATTGTCTTATGCAGTAAATCACATTTTAAAAAGTGGAGTACATTTACAAAATGTGTCTGCTAAGGATTTTATGGAGAAAGTGCAGCACCGAGATGATCATTTGGAAACACAACTGATCAATCTGATGGCTTGTCAGCGTGGGACAAATGAATATTGGTACCGACGCCATGGTGAATTAAAATGCATGTTACGGAATTTAGGAACACCAACATGGTTCGTTACCCTAAGCTCTGCGGAGTACGCTTGGGATGATTTACTGGATTTTCTACGAGAGGCAAATTCAAACATTAAAAACATCGAATACAAGACAGCAGGAGAACTGTGCTCATTGGATCCGGTTAATGTTTGCAGATATTTCAATCATAGATTTGAGGCTATGATGTCGTTCATCTGCAATAAAAAAAATCCACCTCTAGGAGAAGTAGTGGATTTCTTTTGGAGAAAAGAGTACCAGGCAAGAGGTGCTCCTCATATTCATATGCTGTTGTGGATCAAGGATGCCCCAAAGTTTGGAACAGATGCTGATGAAGCAGTGTTATCTTACATTGAAGAATATGCAACATGTGCTATACCAAAAAGCACAGAAGAGAAAAAGTTAAAGGAGCAAGTTTTACGTTTCCAAAGTCATCGGTGTGGAAAATACTGTCGACGGAAATACAAGAGCAAAGATAAATACTACACTAAATGTCGATTTGGATTTCCTAGACCTGTTCTTTCAAATGGAAGAGTAAACAGTTTTATGTCATCTGTGAGACATACTATCACAAGAAAATCACCTAAGAATACCTACAACCTTAAAAGAAAAGAAGAATCAAAAAATATAAATGACTACAACCCAGTCATTTTATCCATGTGGAACGCTAACATGGATATACAGTATGTAGCTGACAATTCCATTGCTGTTGCTCGATATGTAACGTCTTACATTACGAAATCAGAAAAAACAGAATTGAAGGAAATGTGGGAAGAGATTTCTCACGAGAAAACTGTCAGTAAGAAGCTGTACAGTTTCAGTTTGAAGATGTTATCGCATCGAGAAATTGGATCCTACGAATGTTCAGATAGGTTATCTTCTGCAAGTCTCTACTCGAAATCAAGAAGAATAATTTGGGCAAGTTTAGGCCTTGCAGCAATGAGAAATCGGGTACTGAAATCTGTTGGAGAAATTGAATATTTGGCTGAGAATGACCCAGAAAGTACAGATATTTTGAAATCAAACATGTTGGACACATATTATCCCAAGAGAAGTCATCATCTGGAGAACATGTGTCTCTATGAAGTGCTGCAGAACTACATTTATTCACGGAAAGCCACAGAAGACATCAACAATGGAAAATATAAAGTCATTGGTGAGGAAGGATGTTTGGTGAAGCAAACAAAAGGAAGTTTGATAAATCACAGGAAGCTGAGTTGCGACACTACTGACAAAAAGGAATTTTACTACTTGGCTCTTTTACAGCTGTTTAAACCATGGCGTATAGAGGATGAACTACTGGGAGAATTTCAAAGCTATGAAGATTCTTTTAATGCTTGCAAAGACAGCATACAATGCAGTACATTCTCAACTTATCTGCAAATGTTAAATGAAGAAATTGAACAGGAAACTACAATTGCAGCAGAAATAGCTAGAGACAGTTCTCAGGACAGCCAAAGTTCAGGAACACTCAGTCAAGATCCCCTAGGACAACCAATCGTTGAAAATGAAGCATCAATAGCCATGAATGAAGTGGAAACGGCTATGAATCAAGCTCAAGCAGAATTTATAGACTTACAAAATTTGGAAAGACAACTGAACGAAGAGCAGCAACAAATTTATGAAGAGATCAGAAACAAAATTGATCACGGATTTCTACATGAAAAAAAAGAGTGCTCATGCACATCATTTCATCCAATCAGGATGTATGTAAGCGGACAAGCTGGAACTGGAAAAAGTTTCCTTATAAAAGTCATCAGAAGCTACCTACAGCAAAAAACTGATTCTACTTTGTCTTGTGTGGTTACTGCTCCAACTGGGTTAGCAGCATATAACATAAAAGGAATCACTTTACATCGTTTGCTAATGTTACCAGTGGAGCATGAGAACAAAATACAATACAACAAGCTAACTGGAGAAGCATGCTTGGAAGTTTCAAGAGTATTGAAGAAGATGCAAGTTCTCATTATTGATGAGGTGAGCATGGTATCAAACTTAATGCTTGCCTTTGTGCATTTAAGAATGCAGCAAATTCTGAAGACAGACTATGACGTGTTATTTGGAGGAAAACACGTCATAGTTTTTGGAGATCTTTTGCAACTTACTCCAGTTAAAGGACAACCAGTGTTTAATACTGTGACACATGAAGACACGAAGAAGTCATTGGGAAGCATCGGTAATACAAATATTTGGTCCTTCTTTGAGTACAAGGAACTTACTACTAATATGAGGCAAGCAAACGATGAAGAATATGGAAGTATTCTGAAAGATATCAGAATTGGACTACTCACTGAAGCTGGCAAAAAAGCATTACAGAGTCGGCTGCTACATAATTTATTTCCAAAGGAAGAAATAGTTGCAGAGAAGATATACAAGAACATTGCAGAAAAGAAAAGTGTCATCTGCTTAATGCCAACTCTACGTGAGTGCTCAATATTCAATGAGGAGCTTTTGAAATTGGAAAAGGAAGATATCAGGAAATTGGAAGCAGTGGACAAAATTGAGGATGGAAGAATTACTGTCACATTAACAGGCACACTGAAAAATAAATTGGATTCACTAGAGAAGAACATTTCCAAAACAGCTGGATTAGAAAAAAATCTATATGTTTGCATGAACTGTAGAGTATTTTTAAGGAGAAATTTGGATGTTGAAAAAGGTTTAGTTAATGGAGCTATGGGAAGAGTTGTGGGTTTTATTAATTATCAGAAAAAAGATGGAATTGAATGTTTAAAAATAAAATTTGATCAGATAGAAGAAGTTAAAGACATTTGTCGTTGTTCAGTTCGTTTCATGCTTGTGAAAGATTTATATGTACGTAGGAAGCAGTTTCCGTTTTCTCTAGCATATGCTGTAACTATTCACAAGTCTCAAGGATTGACTGTAGATTGTGCATTTGTGAACATTGGTTCAACTGTGTTCAAAGAAGGTATGGCATATGTTGCTTTGTCACGAGTGAAAACATTATCAGGTTTATTCATGATAGACTTTGATGACTCAAAAGTTAGTGCTGATGCAAATTGTGTAAAGGAGTATAATAGATTAAGAAGAAGCTATGCTCCTCATTTAGGTCAGTATCCTGTGTTGGAGAAACGTGTAGTTTCTCGTAAAAGGAGAAATGAGAATATCTGTAATGAAGATGTAGAGAGGAGGAAAAAAAAGAGGAGTGATGTAATTGCAAGCAAAAATAAAAAGGAACAGATGGTGCCGGTGACGAACATTGAACCGGGACTTAAGTACCACGACTCCGATCCCTCCGGGAGGTTGATAGTCCGGGGGGCGGCGGGGGCAGTAGGGGAGCTTTTCCTCCTCTGGGTTCTTTCCGTAGACTAGTTTTATAAGGGGCGACAGGCACACTGCAAGTTGGGGGGCACTTTAGAGCTTACGCAGGGGTGCAGGGTGGGGGGTGGGTGGGGTTTGTTGTTGGGGTTGTTGTTGTTTTTGGTTCTGCAAGGCGTTATGATGCAAGTTCCTGTGGTTCGGGTCGGGTTCCACGTGGGTGGTGGTGGTCTCCTTACATGCTGGGATGGGGGGTAGGGGCCTCAAAATACTCAGTTGGAATGTGAATGGCCTGGGGGATCGTATTAAGCGTGGGATTGTACTGCAATTTCTGAAGAGATGTGCCCCTGATATTGTCCTCTTGCAAGAGACGCACTTGATTGGCAACACGTGCCATGCACTCAATCGTAAAGGCTATAAGTTTGTTGCGCATTCCGGGTTCACCTCGGGTTCCAGAGGGGCGGGAATACTAGTCAGGTCCTCTCTCCCATTTGAGGTTGACTCTACTACTGTAGACGATAGGGGGCGCTTCGCGGCAGTAGCGGGACGGTGGGAGGGCAGGACGCTGGTCCTGGTGTCGGTTTATGTCCCCCCTGCATTGCAGCCCACTACCCTAGCGGACTTAGAGAGGACATTACTGGGTCTCCCAGAGGGCGTGTTGGTGGTGGGTGGTGACTTTAATGCGGTCGGCTCCGGCCTGCTTGACAGGCACCCGCAGAGGATTTCGGGGGGGGCTCAGAAGTGGCTTCCTGATTTCATAGACACCCTAGGGCTGGTTGATTGTTGGAGAATGTTGCATCCCACACAACGGCAGTACACTTTCCACTCAGGTGCGCATGGCAGTCTCTCCAGAATTGATTATGTCCTCACTCTGGCTGCACACGCTTCCAGTGTCTCTGAGGCCAGGCACATGGCACGAGGTATTTCTGACCATTCTCCGGTGTGGATCTGTATGGATGTTGCCAGAGGAGTGGGTGGCAGGGTGGCCCCAATCAACCCGTGGCATCTTAGAGACCCTGTGACTCGTAGTGCGGTACTTAAGGCGATCGACCGTTATTTCCAAGAAAACCTCGGTTCGGTCACGTCGGCGGTGTCCTTGTGGGAAGCATTCAAAACCGTGATTCGGGGTGAGGCCCTCTCCTTGATTACAGCGGCCAAGCGTCGGAGGGACGCGGAGGTCGCCCAGCTTGAGGCGGAGATCGCAGACCTAGGGCTGGCCCTGGAGGATGAGGTCACGGAGGAGGCACTGCACGAACTGAGCCTTAAGCAATCGGAGTACAGGGCCCTCGTGACTGACGCAGCCAAGGCTCTGAGTAGGGAACAGCGGGGCCGTCTGTACGACGTCGGGGACAAGGCCGGGAAATTGATCGCGTGGCTGGACAAGAAGGAGAGGGTCAATCGAGTGGTGCCGGACCTAGTGACGGAGGCTGGCGTCCTGGTCACGGAGCCGGAGGACATAGTCCAGTGCTTTGCGGATTACTTCCGCACGGTCTATACATCCGTGTCGGACAGGCCTGTGGAGGACTCATGTGCACTCCTGCGCGATCTCGCCCTGCCTTGCCTCTCCGATGTGGACAGGGACGACCTTGATGGCGACATCACGGTCGATGAGATTGCGGGGGCGATCCGTTCTTTGCGTCCGGGCAAGGCCCCGGGTCCGAATGGTCTGCCCATTGAGCTCTACAAACTCCAGCCGGACAAGATCGCTCCGCATCTACGAGCCATGTTTGTGGAGGCGCGGGCGACGGGTTCCCTCCCGCTCGACCAGCGCCTGGCAACGATCGTGGTCATCCATAAAGATGGCAAGCCTAGAGACAGGTGCAGTTCATACCGGCCGATCTCGCTCCTTAACGCTGAGCCGAAGATCCTTGCTAAAATCCTCGCAAACCGGCTAGTCAGGGTGATCGGTGACCTGATCCACCCCGACCAATCTGGATTCATCCCGCATCGGAATACTGCGTTGAATCTTAGGCGCATTCATGGTGTGATCGCAAGGGTCGGGACGATGCGGGAACCGGCCGTGGTGGCGGCGCTCGACGCAACGATGGCATTCGACACGGTTGAGTGGGCATATTTGTGGGCCGCGCTCGCGAAGTTCGGCTTCGGGCCCGGATTTGTGGGCTGGGTGAGGCTCTTATACGAAGGACCTCTCGCCAAAGTTGCGGTTAACGGGAGGGCCTCCAATCCATTCGACTTGGGAAGGGGTACTAGGCAGGGTTGTCCCCTCTCGCCGCTGCTGTTCGCTCTCGCCCTTGAGCCGCTAGCGGCATGGATACGGTGGCACCCAGACGTGAGGGGGATTCGCTGGTCCCCCGACCACGAGGACCGCATCTCCCTCTATGCTGACGACATTCTGCTCTATCTTACCTCACCCCGGAAGTCCCTTATAGTTGTCTGCGACATCTTGACTTCCTTCGGGAGGAACTCGGGGCTCACCATCAACTGGGGTAAGTCATATCTGTACGCCCTGTGTGGAGACGCTCCGGTTCCCCCGCGGAATTGCCCGATTCAGATCGCCCGGGAGGGCTTTCAGTATCTTGGGATCTATATTTCAGCCGATCCCACGGTACGGTATGAGCGAAACCTGCTCCCTCCGTTGGCGCGCCTGCGGCGGGATGTGGCAGGCTGGAGGCGGCTGCCGCTTTCCCTCCTCGGCCGTGCGGCGCTCTTTAAAATGATGTCGCTTCCCCGCTTTCTCTATGCCCTGCAGAACACCCAGGAGCTGGTCCCGGCCAGTTACTTTCGGGAGGTTGAGAGTCTACAGCGTTCGCTGCTGTGGGACGGCCGCCCGCGTATAGCGATAGCAAAATTAACTCTCCCTTGGTATGACGGTGGTATCGCGCTTCCCGACATCCGGAGATACTATTGGGCCTCCCAACTGAGCGCAGTCAACCACGGAGTCTACGGTCCTGCGCTTAGCCCCGGCTTCGCTATGGACCGGTGGTTGTTGCGGGGTGGTGGCTACTATAGAGCACTTTATTCAAGGGCCCCGGCTGGATCCCTCACGGGGCCGACCGGGGTGGCGGTGCACGTGTGGAAGGCCGTCACGAACTCCCTGGGGTGGAAGGATAGACTCACACTGGCCACTCCGCTGTTTGACTCGGACAAGCTGGGGAAACTCTGGAACTCTAAGGGTTTCGACAAATGGGACCTGATTGGTATCTCCAGGGTGGGGGACATGCTGGCCAAGGGGCGGATTAAGTCGTTTACAGAGCTGCAGACGGAATATGCGCTAGAGGGCACGGAATACTTCCGGTACGCGCAGGTACGTCATGCGCTGCGGTCGGTCCTCGTTGAGGGGGAGAAGGTGCCCGAATCCTCTCCGTTGGAGGACCGGATCTTGGACGGCCATGTGCCGGAGAGCACAATCTCTCTCATTTACAAGAAGCTGGTGAACGTCCGTACCGATCTCCTTCTGGGGGTGCGGGACCAGTGGACTAGAGACGGTCTTGAGCTGGACGATGAGGACTGGCAGTGCGCTGTCTCCTCCCCGAAAGAGGTTGCCATCCCCGCCAGGCTGCGGCTGGTCCAGCTTAAGATACTCCACAGAGTCTATGTCACTGGCCCCCGGTTGGTCCACATGGGTTTCTCCGAGGACGGGCTGTGTAAGAGGGGCTGCGGGATGGTGGGCACCTTTCTGCACATCATATGGGAGTGTGGTGTGATTGCGGAATTGTGGAAGCAGATTCATGTTGTGATGCAGGAGGTCACGGGTATTGTGTTGCACTCAGAGGCGCGGCGCTGTCTCTTGAACGTGTGGGGCCCTACAGACTACGATGCTGCGCAGACTCAATGGGTGACCCTTGGTAATATGGTGGCCAAGCGGGATATTGCGCGACTGTGGGGATCCCCTAGCCCGCCCACCCTAGATGCATGGAAGGATAACATGGACTGGTGCATGTTTCGGGAGAAAACAGTGTATTGTGCACGGGGGAGGCCCAAGAAATGGCACAAGGTGTGGGGGGGGTGGAACCAGTATAGGGGACACATCTGCCTGCCTCCTGCCACTGACCCACCAGAGGAGCACCTTTCCCCCTAGCCCCACTTCCGACTTGAGTTTTGCGGATGAAATCTGATAGAAAGTTAGTGCCTCTGCCTCTCCCTCCCCTCCACACTTGAGGGCTGATCTGATGGTGGATATGGGGCCGCCTCATCGGTGGGATCTGACGCGAACAAATGATGTATATTGCCTTGCTTGTTATGTTTTTCTTTAAAAATTGAAACCTTTTTTCTCTCCTGCATGACAGCCATAGAAGACTACATATGTTGATTGACGAGCTGCCGAACCTCCGGGTTGTCGGCTGAATAGCTGTGTATCTGAAATATCCGAATAAAGGTTTTTAAAAAAAAATAAAAAAAAAAATAAATAAATAAAAAGGAAAATGAAGAACAGGTTGTAGGATGTCATTTTGAAAATAGCTCTGGTGTCAACTGCTACGCAAATGTAGTGCTGAATGTTGCATTTTATCTGGAAAGTGTGCAAGAGCAGATAATAGTAAATCAGGGAAAAAGATTGTGTTCTGAGTTGAGTCTCCTTTTTTAAAAGCTGAGTAATGATAAAACTCAAATAGAAAGTGCTACTGAAATTAGAAAACTTTTAGATGTATGTTCAGGACGAACACAGTTTTCTCAAAATGTACAGCAAGACGCACAGGAATTCTTGATGTTTTTTCTTCAGGTACTGGAAGAAGAAGGGGTTCCCATTGAAAATGTATTTGGTCTCTCTTATAAATGGGAACATAGTTGTGAAAACTGTTATAATATATGTGGCTCTAATGTTGATTCTGAAAGGTTTATTTATTTAACATTGCCAGAAAGTAAAACAGTCACTTTTGCTAAATTAGTTAAAGATGCTAATCATAGCATGGAATGCAGTGAGTGTCAATCTGACATGTTTTCAACGTTAATTTTAAAGGAATACGGACAGTATGTAATTTTAATGATGCAACGCTGTAAAGCTGATGGTTCAAAATTAGATACTTTAATAAAGAAGTTTACAGGACAGCAATTATCAATTTCAGGGAAAACTTTTGTAACAGTTGCAATAATTTTCCATGATGGACCTACTGTAACTTCTGGACATTACACAGTTTATCTTAAATGTGAAAAAGGCTGGACATTGTGTAATGATTCCCAATTGATTTTTAAGCAACGTTTGCCTTTTGATTTAGCAAATTCCTATCTAATCTTCCTGAAACCTAAATTTTAGAGAGATTTGGCAAGATCTGTACAAAACAATTTTACCATTTTATTGGATTACCATTGGAATTTTCAAAAAAAATGATTTTACAAATTATCATTTGGCCTAATGGAAAGGTAACCAATTGTAATGTGGACTTTTTCAATTTTTAATGAAACATTGGAAAACCAAAAATTTAGAAAAAATCGGTAACATCTGCACAATTTAAATTTTGGAATGTTATTGGATTGCCATTGGAAATTTATTCAAAAAAGATTTTTAAAATTACTATTTGGCCATGCGGAAAGGTAAACAATTCTATTGTGGACTTATTTAATTATTAATAAATCTTTCGGAAACCAAAATGTTACAGAGAATCGGTGAGATCTGTACAATTTAAACTTTAGATTTTTATTGGATTACCATTGGAAATTTAATCAAAAAAGAATTTTAAAATTACTATTTGGCCTAAAGGAAATGGAACCAGATGTATTGTGGAGTTATGTGAGATATATTATTGTGATTATACTTCTGAAACAAAAATATCAGACGGTATTTTAAAGAAATAAGTATTGATATTAGATGATATTTTTTAAGAATATTATGCATTTCTATAAAGTTATGTTTATGCAAAAAGAGATTGTGGGCTTTTTTTAAACAATCTTTGAGATTGTTAATTTTTTTTTTGCCCGCTGTTAAATGATGAATGCAATTGCTTTCACAATTTATAGTGAAATGCAATATATTCTGAAAACAGCAAAAAAAAGGCAAAAATTTTTTGGGGAAAAATATGTAAATATGTGTACTGTATTATAAAATGTTTTATTAAATATTAATACTTTTTTCTTTTTTTTCAGATTGAGATAGAAAATTTTCGAAAACTAGAACCATTTTTAAAGCAATTTAAAAAAAATTTAAATGAATAAATATTTTTTTGAGTGGGTATGGTAAGTCAAAAATATCATGGTCCCTTTTTTCCACTTCTCTACAATCGCATTTTCAGTTTTTCATTGTAGTCTCTCAAGGACCTTGTAATGTGATAATTGATTTTTAGTGTTTTTTAAAAAAAAAAAAAAAATTACGCGTACCGTATGCGTACGGTAAAAAAAAAATTTAAAAAAGCTTTTAAAAACATATATAAAAAATAGATGAAAGGTAAGGTTGGCTCTTAAAAGAGCCGTTGTGTTCATGCAGGGACAGAGGAAAGAAAGAATGGGAATATTAGACGGTACGACAAGTGTGCTGATCTATTAAATTCTTCACTAGGGAAATACTGGTCTCCCTATAACAAATTAGATCATGACAAGTGGCGCACCGTATTTCAACCCTCAGAAACCGAGGGTTAGTTTCCAGTGGACCAGAAAAAGGAGATGCTTCCCCCACAGATGAAGGGCTCACCTGACCTGCAGAAGAAGGACTCGGCACTGCAGATGATGGTCCAGGCTGAGCTGCTGTGGATGTGCTTGGTTGATTTACTGAAGGGTTACCTTCAGTAAGTCGAGCATGTGTCCTTCTGTGTACATCCTTAAGGTGTCTCATCATGGTGTGATTCCCAAAGGAATACTTCCTGTCGGGATTCCCTCTTGAAAGTACACGGCCACACAGCTTACAAGTCACTAAGGGTGCATTTACCTTTTGCTGGCCCTCTGGAAAAGAAAAATACTCCCATATGTAAGAGGTCTTTTGTTTCCTCGCTCTCTGCCTCAAGGTAGTGCTGCTAGCCTCACTCTCAGAAGGGCTCTGCTGTTCTGCCATCGTATCACAAAGACAACCCAGCTCCTTCTCCTAAGGGATCACAAGCAGAAATGAGGGGAATGGGTGAGGTGTAGGAGAGTTCTAGAACTGAAAGTAGTTTCAACCAATCAAAAGTTGTGTTTCATGATCACATGACTAACCGTACGCTTACGGTGCGCTTACGGTGTGCTTACGGCAAAAGTACGCATGCGCGTAAAAAAGACACGCGCTCGCGCGCATGCGCATAACAGTCACTCCCCAACACTTCCGCGTAACGTGCACGTGTAGCGTACACGCGTACGCGCCCCACGCGCAGTACGCGCGGCAACGCAAATTGCGTAACTATACGCAAACAGCATAGATAAATTACGGACATTGCGTAAACCGTACGCTTACCGTACGCGCACTAAAAAAAAAAAAAAAAAAAAAAAAGGAAAAAAAAATATGTATTGCTAATAAATTTTACCTGTTTATTTTAAAAAAATTGTAAAATAAAAACATATTGCAGAATTTTTAAAATTTAACCATAGTCTTTAAAAAAGGATAGACAATTAAAATAAAAATATGTAAAAAAAAAGAAGAAAAAAAAAAAAAATTAGCATTTAACCCCTTCGATGCTGCGCAGATTCCGCCGCTGTGCTGACGGAATCTTGCGCGGGCGTGGTCATGACGGAATGGTTCCGTCATGAGCACAGCTCAACCGTGGGTCATGACGGAACCATTCCGTCATGAGCACCGAAGGGGTTAAAAAACCTTGCAAATTCACTGAAAAAACCATGGGTTTCTCTCACGTTATAGTTAGGAATTAGCATTTAAAAAACCTTGCAAATTCACTGAAAAAACCATGGGTTTCACACACGTTATAGTTAGGAATTAGCATTTAAAAAACCTTAGAAATTCAATGAAAAAACCAAAGGTTTCACACATGTTATAGTTAGCTGGACATTTCACTCGTAAAAAACCATTGAAATTCCCCCGTTATAGTTAGTTCAGCTAACTATAACTCGCGCGCCCGCAATCCACTACTGATGACGTCACATATTACATCACTCATGACATGGTCAGTGACATCAATCATGACATCACTGATGACATCTCAAATGACATCACTGATGACATTATCCTTGTGACAGAGTGGTAGACCTCCTCTCACCCTAATATAACCTTTGATACAAACATTCAAAAATAGAGACTGAAATTTTCAAAAAAATGGACATACCAATACCAGTTACAACAACCTATTCAGTAATTGTAAGATCCACATACACATCCACTCATCCACCAACAGTCCTATACAGTCACTCATACATGTACTCACACATCATATGTACTCATACACATAAACATCCTGTAACACAATGCCACTCATCCATAGACTTACTCACACATAGTCACTCATGCTAATAAAGAATCAAACATCCATTTACTTGCATATACAGTTATACACACACCACCATACTTACTTTTACAGAAACTTACACATACTTAGTCTTTTAAACAATCACTTATAGAAACACATACTTATTCATACAGGAACTCTACCAATCTCTCACTCTCACATATACTCACTTATAAACACCAATAGTCACATATACTAGTTTAAAACATATGTAGTTACTTATGAAGACACTATTGAGACAGTCATTCACTCACTAACACACCCATGCACACACTCATCCACCCATATAGTCCTGCACACATGCTGTCTTCAACACATACAAACAGTGAGTCACTCATTCATGCATCTATGCACTACGTAATACCTCCCACCGCACCATGAAGACACTCAGACACTCATACTGATACTCAAAAAACCAACTAATAACCTATATAGACACTCATGTACCTACTCACCAACCCATGCAGCCACTTATACACAAAGTGAGAGACTGATACAGGTATTTACACATTTAAACATTACTCACTTAGCCATGTATTCAAAAAGATACACTTAATCAGTCAGTAATACAATCAATTTTTCAAAAACAAATCATCAATTTAGACACTTATATACTCATTTATTCTTCCATCGACCTTGAGATATACATATATTAAACATATTTAATTTTCAGAAAAACACACATTCACTGGATGATGTCATCAGTGATGTCATTTGAGATGTCATCAGTGATGTCATGAGTGATGTCACTGACCATGTCATGAGTGATGTAATATGTGACGTCATCAGTAGTGGATTGCGGGCGCGCGAGTTATAGTTAGCTGAACTAACTATAACGGGGGAATTTCAATGGTTTTTTACGAGTGAAATGTCCAGCTAACTATAACATGTGTGAAACCTTTGGTTTTTTCATTGAATTTCTAAGGTTTTTTAAATGCTAATTCCTAACTATAACGTGTGTGAAACCCATGGTTTTTTCAGTGAATATATATATATATATATATATACATATATATATATATATATATATATATATATATATATATATATATATAAAATCTACTGGCAGTCGCCAGTAGATAGTTATAGTTAGGACATATTTTCCATTGGAAATTCACAACGTTCTATTCCCAATAACTTTGGCGCCGATTGACGAATCTTCGTGAAATTTTCAAAACTTGTGGGGCGCTCCGGTCCGCTCCTATCTTTAAAGTTTCGGGGTGATTCGTCAAGCGGGGGCCGAGAAATAAGGGGGGTCCCAAAACATGTTTTCCTCATGCAATTTTCCATAGGAAACTTTAGAGACGGCTAGCGCAACGGAGCTGCGTTGCAGAGTGTTGTAAAAATTGGTGTGGCCTCTGAACACCTCTCTGCAACGCAGCTCTCTGGCGCATACTGGAGGTACCTGGTGGGCTAGTTGGCCCCCAGGGACCCTCAGGATTGAGGAGGAATTAATTCTCCAACTTAAAACGTGCCACAGGGCGTTTTTGCAGACATGTCACCTCAGACCACGCCCCCTTCCTTCACCATTGTGCAAACGCTCCCCCTGGCGAGTTGTAAGTTGGGGAATTAATTCCCCTTCAATACTGAGGGTCCCTGAGGGCCAACTAGCCCAACAGGTATCTCCAGTATGCGCCAGGAAGCTGCGTTGCAGACAGGTGGTCTGAGGCCACGCCCCTTTTTTCACCTCTCTGCAACGCAGCTCTGTGGCGCATACTGGAGGTACCTAGTGGGCTAGTTTGACCCTAGGGACCCTTAGGATTCAAGGGGACTTAAACTCTCAACTTAGAACGGCCACAGGGCGTGTTTACATAGTGGTGAAGGGAGGGGACGGTGCCTGAGGTGACGTGTGCAAACACGCCCTGTGGCGCGTTTTAAGTTGGGGAAATAATTCCCATTCAATCCTGAGGGACCCTGGGGGCCAACTAGCCCACCAGGTGCTTCCAGTAAGTGCCACTGCGCTGCGTTGCAGAGAGGTGGTGCAGGCCATGCCCCTTTTTACAGCTCTCTTCAATGGCGCTTACTGAACGTACCTAGTGGGCTAATTTGCCCCTAAGGACCCTCAGGATTCAAGGGGACTTAATCTCCCAACTTAAAACGGCAACAGGGCGTGTTTACACAGTGGGGAAGGGAGGGGACGGGGCCTGAAGTGACGTGTGCAAACACGCCCTATAGCGTGTTTTCAGTTGGGGAAATAATTCCCCTTCAATCCTGAGGGCCCCTGGGGGCTAACTAGCCCACCAGGTGCTTCCAGTAAGCACCACTGCGCTGCGTTGCAGAGAGGTAGTCCAGGCCGTGCCACTTTTTACACCTCTCTGCAACGCAGCTCTGTGGTGCTTACTGGAGGTACCTAGTGGGCTAGTTGGACCCTAGGGACCCTCAGGATTCAAATGAACGTAATCGTCCAACTAAAAACGGCCACAGGGCATGTTTACACAGTATGGAAGGGAGGGGACGGGGCCTGAGGTGACGTGTGCAAACACGCCCTGTGGCGCGTTTTAAGTTGGGGAAATAATTCACCTTCAATCCTGAGGGACCCTGGGTGCCAACTAGCCCACCAGGTGCTTCCAGTAAGCGCCACTGCGCTGCGTTGAAGAGAGGTGGTCTAGGCCGTGCCCCTTTTTACATCTCTCTGCAACGGAGCTCTGTGGCGCTTACTGGAGGTACCTAGTGGGCTAGTTGGACCCTAGGGACCCTCAGGATTCAAATGAACTTAATCTCCCAACTTAAAACGGCCACAGGACGTGTTTACACAGTGGGGAAGGGAGGGGACGGGGCCTGAGGTGACGTGTGCAAACACGCCCTGTGGCGCGTTTTAAGTTGGGGAAATAATTCCCCTTCAATCCTGAGGGTCCCTCGGGGCCTACTAGCCCACCAGGTGCTTCCAGTAAGTGCCACTGTGCGGCGTTGCAGAGAGGTGGACCAGGGGGTGCCCCTTTTTACACCTCTCTGCAACGCAGTTCTGTGGCGCTTACTGGAGCTACCTAGTGGGCTAGTTGGACCCTAGGGACCCTCAGGATTCAAGGGGACTTAATCTCCCAACTTAAAACGGCCACAGAGCATGTTTGCACAGTGGTGAAGGGAGGGGACGGGGCCTGAGGTGATGTGTGCAAACACGCCCTGTGGCGCGTTTTAAGAGGTAGTTTTAATCCCCCTGCCCTATTATATACTGAGGCTTACAGAGGAAGTCATGCTAATCACAGGGGGTCCCCAACGCATAGTGTTCCCTAGTGTATTTAGGTGTTTTCAGTGTATTCTAAGTGTCTTTTAACATAGCACTGGCTCTAGGACTGGTTAGTCAGACTCAGTTACCACCAGTATCCGTCTGAAAAAGTTGAGGGTACAGGATGATTTTGCAACAAGGCTTCTTTTTGCTCTTCTGTTTGTTCTTTCTGCACGTTTTCCTTCTTCCTGCACTTTTCTTCGACATTGAGGACTTCTGTTGCTTCTTTCTGCATTTCTTTCTGTGCGTTTTTTCTTCTTTCTTCACATGTCCTATCTCTGTAGGCATAGTTAGAAATTAGCATTTAAAAAACCTTTGAAATTCACTGAAAAAACCATAAGTTTGGGCGCGCGAGTTATAGTTAGCTGAACTAACTATAAAGGGGGAATTTCAATGGTTTTGTACGAGTGAAATGTCCAGCTAACTATAACGCCCCTGAAATCTATGGTTTTTTCAGTGAATTTCTAAGGTTTTTTAAATGCTAATTCCTAACTATAACGTGCCTGAAACCTATGGTTTTTTCAGTGAATATATATATATATATATATATATATATTCCCAAAAAGAAAAGTCACCTTGCTTGAGAACGCCAACACAGTTAGAGGTAATTTCCTTCTTTATTGCAGGTATGCCAAACAGCGCATTACTCCTCCATGACAAAAAAGCACCATATGCGTTTCGGGCATCTGCCCTTGATCACTGGCATGCACACAGAGCCCCACAGCTGCTCGTGCTTATAGAATAGTCTCAGCCCTCAATAGCCAGTGCATTATGGGTTAGGGAGTTCATTATCATATTGGAGTTATTTTCTTCCGAAGTGGTATATATATATTCATTAGGAAATGGCTGACCTGAGTGGAAAAACCGAAGCTTGTATCTCTTGTGTGAGGACTTAATAAACACACACATCTGCAATTCTCGTAAACCAGTCATGGGTGAATTTGAAACACAAGAGCAACTGTCTTTGGTGCTGGCGGCGTACTGTCATTAACAAGGCGCATGGTGACGCTTGTGAGTGCAATTTGTAAAGATTATTTAAAAATCTCTTGTGAGAGTACTTAATAAACACACACATATACAATTCTCGTAAACCAGTCATGGGGGAATTTGAAACACAAGAGCAACTGTCTTTGGTGCTAGCAGCGTACTGTCATTAACAAGGCGCATAGTGACGCTTGTGAGTGCAATTTGTAAAGATTATTTTAAAACAAGAAAACAATGTTCGACGGTATAAGTGTTCCTAAGTGTGTTTTAGCTTGCATGTTCGATTGTATGTCTGCTGGTTTCTGTGCATTTGTGGCTGAATATATGTTGGTTTGTGTGTGTTTATAAATACCTGTAGGTACTTTGCTGTTCGCCTTCATGTCAGCATTGCTATATTGTGTGTTTGTATGGGTGTCCATGCGTTTGCACATGGGTGGATACATGTTTTATTTTTGTTTGCATGCACTATTCAAGGCCGAGACCTGTTTACTTTGCTAGTGCTTGTTGTGTATTCTTACACAGGATGGATTTTTTTCTGGATATACTGCATCACTGCCAAGTTGGAATTACAACTGAATGATAATGCAGTCTTACAATATTGCGGCAAGGTCATACAATGTATTTGCTGTTTCTGTTCTCAGTTGCAAGCAACCTTACTTCAGTGTCTGGCTAGGGCATGCCACTCCCTCCAGCCTCGTCAGTGGGTTTTTGCGTGCATGCGCTAGAGAAGGACCACACTGCAGCCTTGTTGACATGGACCTTATGAGATCCTGCTCATCACAAGCTCAGCTGTCAAATTTCGTGGTCTGGCGACTTAAATTCACTGATCTCACAACAAGCAAGCTGCTTCTCCTAGGGACTACACTATTCCTATTTCTGCTTCTCGGCCTGAGCCTGACCCTAGATCGGGTTCACCTCCTGGAACTGTATCTGCTAACATCCTGTTGTCTGGGGGTGTGACAAGTCCTCCTTGTCCACCTTCTTCGTCTAGTCCACCACCACCATGCAATGCTGCTCTTGCAGCCTCTCATCGTTACTATTTCAGACTGAGGCAAACGGCCCCCTGCCTGATTCCTCTGTGTGTTAGACTTGTCTTTAATGGAGTTCTCAGCATTCCAATGTTCCAATACACTGCATTGCTGCATTGGGTTTATGAGCTACTCTGAGAGTACCTACTATGTTGTTCAGAAGACAAATTTATTACATTTAACCTGGCATTGCCTGGAAATACACAAATTCTGGCTGCATGCATTTGCGACCCTGGAGGAAAATTGCTTCACTGATGCTACCTATTTCCTCACTCACGTCATGGTTATGTGGCCGTGGCCTCCAAGACCTGTAGGAAATTGGTAGCCTTGGCTTTACTAGTAGAGAAAAAGAAAGTGGACATGTGCTGCTTGCGTGGCACTCCCCCACGTCCTAGAGATTGGTTACGGTTATGTGCTGCAATGGTATTACAAATGTATAGTTTAGCATGGTGAACCCAACTGCTGAGCCGCAGGAGTTTTGGGACCCACTTGGATAATGTCTTCTTGCTAAAGAAATCGGTCATAGTTCTTAGTGATAGAATGTTGCTTTCCCCTGTCAAACCCCCTATTTTTTTTATCTTGCTTAGTTTTCTTCCTCACCTTCATGTGGAGAACAATGGATTAGGTCACAATGAGACTACTGTGCATGCTTGCAACACAGGATGTTATGCACAGGATGACACCAGCAGATTGTGATTTTTTTATGTCATATGTGTCATGGTATGAGACCTGCACTATATATTTGTTTGGGTTGATTCACACTGTGATAGTTCTAACTTAAAGTAGTGTCATTATTATGCCTTGTGTTCATTATGAATTAAGGTAAAAAAGGAATTGTAATCAAGGGACAGATTTACTAAAAACCTGGCTGCAAAAAGTGGTTGCAAATTGCTCACCGACTTTTTGCGACCAGTAACTTATTTTGCACTCCAACCTATGTACTAGTAGGTTGGTTCACAAAATAAGGAATCATACTGGGTTGAATATTAATTAGGCAGGTCATAATTTGCAAACAACTACAATTTGCTACAATCACAGGGATGGTGGTCTGCACAGGCAGCAGACCACCATCCCTGTGATTGCTTTTCAAAAATGAAAGTTTTTTTTTAAGCAGCTTGAGTTCCTTAAAGTAAATGGGACTGCTTTAAAAAAAAAATATTTTGAATTCTTTAATGAGAGTTTACTGCGATCCCCTAGACCACTGCCCACTTCCCCTAAAGCGGCAACCCCAGTTTTAAAGGGGAAAGTGTGCAAAAGGGACTCGTTCCCCTTTTAGAATCATTTACCACCCCAACTTGGGAGTCGGTAGCTGATCAATGGTTTGTGACCTGAATTCAGTTTGTAAACCATGTATACACATGATACCAAATGGAAATGTGGAAGGAACACACCCCTTCTAACTTGTGATTTGTGATCCATTTCCAAACCCATTTTAGGAATTGATAAAACTTTACCAACTCGTAAAATGGGTTGGGATATAGCAAATAACTTTTTAGAGGTTGCAAACCCTTTGATTTTGCAAATGAGATGATTTAAGACCGCTAAAAAGTTTTGTACATCTGGTCCCAAGTGTACAATTTCGTATAAAATGTAACACAAATCTGTATCTGCCCCTTTTGCTACGTATCTTTTCTGGTGGGGGGTCTGATTCACCTACACACACCATAAAGGATTAGTGGTGAATTAGTATAGTGAAAATATGAAAGTAATTTGAGTGGTGGCTATGTTAGTTATTTGGATTGAGAAGGATAGTGGAGGGATAGAAGAGGGAAAAAGGTTTGCTTTCATATAGCGCTTGCTACCCTTGATGGGGCGTTGAAGCGCTTTTTTGTCGAGTAGCACACTACTTCGTAACCCATAAAGGATTAGTGGTGAATTAGTATAATGAAAATATGAAAGTAATTTGAGTGGTGGATATGTTAGTCAGTTATTTGGATTGAGAAGGATAGTGAAGGGAAAGAGAAGGGAAAAAAGGGTTGCATTTATATAGCACTTGCTACCCCTGATGGGGTGTTGAAGTACTTTTTCGACAAGTAGCACGCTACTCTGGAACCCATACAGTGTTAGTGGTGAATTAATATAGTGAAATTTGAAAGTCATTTGAGTGGTGGATATGTTAATCAGTTATTGGGATTGAGAAGAATAGCGAAGGGGTAGAAGAGTTAAAAATGTAATGTTAGTCTGTTTGGAACATTGCTTAGTAGAGTTGTATGTGTTGCCATGGTTGCCAGGAACCTCTTGCTTATGCCTGGAAGATTCATACATCACGGGATTTAGATCTTTGGTCACCTAAGTAGTAAACTCGCATGTGTTTCCATGGTACGAAAGTATACACAGCATTCTGGCGAAACCCCAGATATTTCCAAGTTTTTAAAGGTTGCAAACCCTCTGATTTAGCAAATCGAATGGTTTGAGACCGATACAGATTTTATACACCAAGTCCCAAGTGTGCAATTTCGTATGAAATGTAAAACAAATCTGTATTTGCACCTTGTGCTGTATATTTTTTCTCGTGGGGGATCTGATTCACCAACTAACCCCCCACCCCCAAGCCACCAATTTCTATGTTGGAATAGAAATTAGAGTTGTCGTTGACAATAGTAAACTTGCATGCGTTTCCACGGTAGGGAAGTATACGCAACATTCTGGTGAAATCCCAGAAATTGTGTTGATATTCACAAACTTTTACAGGTGGACCATCGAGCAAGGTCCACAAACCTGCTGCTACTATATGTACATATGAATAAATTCCACCATTCTGGTGGAATTTCTATGTAGGCACAAACCATTAGCGAGGGTAAAATGTTGTCATTCCTGATTCTTCCCTCGCAAATGATGTTTTTGTCCACCTATGTTGAATAGAAGCCTTTGAGAATCGAGCTCACAGCCGCTAGCAAAGAGTATGTCCCTGTGAAGGTGGTTTGTTCAAGTTTTGTTTTTCAGCCAACACTTAAATATAGAAAACATATCTATAACCCTATCTTGGAAATAGTCCCCTAATTACAGCTCATGCTTTGAGTGTTTGCAGAGAGCTTGTCACAAATAAGAACTTGTAAGCATTTAAGTTCAAAAAGAGTTGTAAATGAAATGCAAATGTCGGGACATGGCCCCAGCAAATACTGTAATTATGGACCAAAAACATGCACCAACCCACTAAAAAGCCATATTAATGGAGAGGTTCAAATGTCACATAGAAAATGCCTGAGGAGTTAAAAAGCAAAATGCAGCTGTCAGAATGCCAAACACTCTCAAAACAAACGAGGCACAAACTCCACCTCAAAAGGATTCAATGAACTAACATGTTTGCAAATAGCTTTTAGTTTATAAATCCAACTTTCAAATTTTACCTAGAGAAAAAAAAGGTTTGCATCAGTGCTTAATTTGTAAAAGAATGAGTGCTGTGTGGCCGAAGCTCTGCTCAGAAGCCCCTGGCCGATGCTATTTAATGTCAGCGCCCCAAATATCAACCCTGCGTAGTCCTAAATCCACCTCAGGGCTCTTTGATTGACTCCCTGCCTCTTTATCTCAGTCTTGCAGGTTCCTTATTTCTCCCTTTGTGACGGCTTTCCCTCTCTTGCTCTGGGAAAAGCCAGATGAGGAAAAATAAGGGTCGATCTCAAAAATGAGTACTGGTGGGCCCCACCGGCAACCACCGGCTCAAATTTAGCACTGGCTTGCACTGAGGAACAATGAAACAATCATGCAAAAAGTAAGGTGACGTCAAGAACACAAAATCAGGAAATAAAATGATTCTGGCATCTTGGCAGGCTCATCGTATTTCCTGATTCCTCCGGAATTGACCAATCACAATAAACGCATGAACCTCCAAGCTGAAAGCAGACACCAGATTAACAACGGCAGGACATGCAGTCAGCAGCTAATACTTTGTTTCTGCTTATGTTTGTTTTGTTTGCATAAATCTCATTCGTACCATATTAGCTTCTGGGCACAACAGAATCATAGTTTACAAGTTACATAGATTCCATCCGTCCATTTCGTAGACTTCTCTTTTCCATTGAGTCCGCATGTCCAACTTGAATGTGTCAAAATAGGTGGGCTTTCAGTTTCGGTCTAAAGAGCATAGGGTTGGGAGTCTTGTGAGTATCAAATGAGAGGCAATTAAAGAGGTGGATCTGGTGACCTGAGAATTAGCCGATAATTACATCTTAAAATGAGTTTTTGAAACCATCGCTCCAACTGTTCTTGAAGTTATTAATACCTCCCTAGAATCTGGTTCTGTTCCTCTCCTATGGAAACAAGCTATGGTCAGAGCCTTATTGAAAAAACCCAACTTGGACCCTGAGACACTGTATAACTATCGCCCTATCTCACTACTGCCAAGTATTGGTAAACTGGCAGAAAAGTATGTTAATACTACGATTGCGTCCTTCTTGGAAACCAACAACTGCTTCCATCCAACTCAGACAGGCTTCAGAGCCCAACAAAGTACAGAAACAGCTTTGTTAGTTGTGACGGAAAGCTTAAGAAGGATCACGGATAACGGAGGCTGCGCTGCATTAATTTTATTGGATCTCAGCGCAGCCTTCGATACCGTGAACCATCAACTTCTGATTCAAAGAATTAAAAGCCTTGGAATCACTGATTTGGCTTTAAAGTGGATACAGTCCTACCTCGAGGACCGTTCATTTGTGGTCTTCAATGGGAATGTCATTTCTGAACCACTACTTCTGGGCTGTGGGGTGCCTCAGGGCTCGTCCCTGAGTCCCACCCTTTTTAATGTGTACATGAGTCCCCTTGCCGAATTGGTGATTCCCCATGGAATTCAGATCGTGACGTATGCAGATGATACCCAGTTAGTGGTATCACTCAGCCAAGAAAATAAGTCTGCTCCCAATCTTATGCTGTGTCTGCAAGAAGTCTCAAAGTGGATGGATGCTTCTTATCTAAAACTTAATGGGGACAAGACGGAACTTATGTTTCTTGGAAACTGCCCCCCATCGTCGATAGCCCCCTGCTGGCCGAACTGTCTTGGCCCCGCTCCTATTCCAAAAACACAAATTAAGAGCTTGGGAGTTTGGATCGACCATGAGCTGAATTTCAAGAATCAAGCAAATAAGGTAGCTGCCAGCTGCTTCGGACTGATCAGAATGCTAAGGAAGATTCTCCTTTTTCTTCCCCCTACAGTTAGGAAAACAGTTGTCCAGGCGCTGATTTTATCACGCCGGGACTACGCGAATGTGCTATACCTAGGAGCCCCTGTGGCCGCCATTAACAGACTTCAAGTTATTTACAACTGCGCAGCACGACTTCTCACCAATTCTGCCAGGTGGATCTCTGCCAAACCGTCTCTGGCAGCACTTCACTGGCTGCCGGTTCCCAGAGGATCCATTTCAAGGCTTTGTGTATTGCCCACAAGGCACTTTCCAACAAGGGACCTCCAGTTGTTCGATCTCTTATTCAGTTCTTTTGTCCAACTAGATCTCTGAGATCAGAAAATAAACACCTGGCCTTAGTACCAACTGTAAAACGAATGCGTAGTGGAGGACGGTGTTTTGGCTACAACGCTGCAAAGCTTTGGAACGGCCTGCCATTGACTATTCGATCTGAATCCAACTACATGCTGTTTCGCAAATGTTTAAAAACTTTTTTGTTCCCTTAATTTGTCCACTTGGTCTAGGAGTTGCTGTAGTGCTGGGATGCTCTAAGGTAACCATGCACTTTATAAGTGCCCCTTCAATTCAATTCAATATTACTAAGTGACATTTTCTCTGGCAGTGACTAGCCCAGTGAGGAGTTGGCTTAAATAGAAAATAGTTTGCTATAAATGTCTCCAAGGCAGTGTGTAGTTTTATGTGTATTTGTGAATATGTTAATTCAAATGTACACCAGAGGTATCTTGGCGCTATAAAACTAATTACAAATCTGCCACCGTCTAGCCTGGGCACTGGTAAGGATAGAGCCAGGCTTTTAGTGCCTTCTGGAACTTGAGCAGATTCCCCTCAGAAAGAAGGGTTAAGGGAAGAGAATTCCAAAGTGTGGCTGCTGCTAATGAAAAAATCCGACCACCCAGGGAGGGACATTTGATTATCAGGATTTGTAGCATTGATCTGAAGATCTTAAAGTATGTTGTGGATGATACCAAGTGAAATGGGGGGACAGAAGTGAGTTTACATATAATGCTTTGTGTACAAGACCCATTGACTCACAATAAAATTCCAGGAGGCTCAGTCAGACAGGAAAGCGTGTCAAAGGCTGGAGATAGATGTTCTTATCTGGATAACATAGTATCATTTATGCTACAATGTTGTGAACAAGTTGAATCTTTTGCAGCTAGGCCTTGGGTATTATCAGGTACATAGGATTGCAATAGGAGAGACGTGAGAGATTAAAGCATTTATAATTATAAACTTGAGTGGGAATACAAATAAATGTATTAAAAGGACAGATCACTGTCAGGTAAAAGAGCAAGAACTAACCACTGCACTGATTTGTAGTGCAGGCAAGTTTAGAATCCAGTTTGATCACTAGAATTTATACACAGTCTGCTGGATTAGAGGGGTTTCCAAAAGACTGCACCCATATTGATATTTACTTCTGGGATGATTGTGACTATACAAATAGTAATTCAGTCCCGCCACTGTTTAAAATTTGTGTGACACATCCAGTTGTCAACCGCAGTGGGCCAGTTTTGTGCATCTACAGCACAGATATCAAGATCATTTTTATGGTCTAGCTTGACAGAGCAGCTGTCAACAGACAATGATATGAGAATCACCAGGTAAGGGGCTTTGACTCTGCCCACAGGAGTACATATTTTGATGGGTTAGAAGCAGTTGTGGCCGGCACGGCTCGCGAGTGGCAAGGTGGGTCGCGAGCCGGGCTGCAATGTTAAAAAAAAAAATTACCTTGCCATCGGGTCCTACGTCTCTGCTCCTGCTCTCCTGCATCTGACTCCAGGAACAGAAAGCAGGCAGCCAGGCTCCCTCCTCTAAGCCAATTACAACACTGCAATGCAGCATTGTGATTGCACTGAGCGCCATGAGACGGTGCTCAGCCAGGGGCTGCAGGCGTGGCATGTTGTCCACGCAGGCTGTAATGCAGCCCGCATGGAGAACAGGGAAGTGGGCATGACTGTTTTGGGTGGTCCACCGACCAAACAGTCATTGTACACTTAGGAGTGGGCAAACCACTCCTCCCCGGCTCTGCAGCCCTGCCCCGCCCCCTCACGCAAAGCTGCTGCAGCAGGATGACAAAATAAAATGATAATAACATTATGTAATTATAATTTTCTTTTTTCTATTCTTAACTGCTGAAGAGTAGTGGGTTGGCGCTCCTCGGCCTTAGCGGAGGAGCCGCCACTGGCTAGAAGTTGTGTGATTCCCCCCAAAAAATTATGTGCTTGCCCTCCAAACAGCTATGATCATTTTGTTTATTGTTCCAGCTGCCTGAGCTCGATCTTTCAGGGGCACATACATGACATTGTAATGCTATCCATGTGTCTTAGATAACTAGGTCATTTATGGTGTTTTTCTCTAGCAGTAGCACAGATGGGAGGAGGGCAGTCCTTAAACTACATGGATTTGTAGCTCAGTGCAATTGTTACCTGACCTTCTCATCTACACCAATATTATTCGACAATTCTCTGCTTCCACAGAAATACATACCTATTCCCATGCTATCTATTTGTATTGATTTACGTTACCATACTTCGTTATTTTAAAGCCAGGCATATTGGCATTGCCAATGCTTGCTTCTCCTTTCCCTGCATATCTTCTGCATTCATGAAGAAGGTGAAACAAGAAGACTGAGTTAGGTGTGCCAGTGGGACAACATAAAGATTAATTAAAAGAGGGGAGAGAATTAAGGCCAGTATGGCTCTGCGTCCAAGGGTTCTAGACAATGGCAAATATGGTGCTAATAGGACTCGTTGGGTTCCAGCAGGAAGCATAGTGTTGAAGAAAGATGGCATGGTCCGGATGGCTTCAATACGCCTGATAGCAGGAGCAAGAGCACAGGCGGGAAGAGCGGCTGTGACAGTCATAGTGTGCAGTCATCCCTAAAAGTATCATAGCTCCAGTAGTAAGAGGTCTTCAGTGTTTCTAGGAAAAAGCTAGTCTCTGGGGATATACCCTTCCCCATGGGCCAAGATGTTGCATCTTTGCAAAGAGCGGTCTTCGGCGCAGTCTGTCGGTTCATGAAATCTCTTGCACCAGCAGGAGTGAGGTGTAGACTAAAGACACAGATACGCAAGCACTGTAGGCAGATGCTGGGTTTGAGGGAAGACAATATATGTCCTCTGGGCTGGAAGGAGTGAATTGGCAAGAGAAGGTCTTCTCTGCATGCCAGGGGAGGCCTTCTCCTCCCAGGTATGTTTCAGGCATCTGTCACCAACATGAGAATGTGGCACTTGCCCAAAGAAAGAGAGCACTGGAATAAATGTTCCTCTGAAAGATCCTACAATGTGTGCATGAAATCTGCATCCCAGGATGCTTTTATGGGATAATAGTAACTCCTGGAGAGAAAGAGGTGCTTGGTATCACCTTACCTATTTGTGTTATTGCATGACGTCATGCTTGTCATTTGACAAGGCAAACCTTTCAGGGCCTAGCATCTAATCCCCTCAATCCCTGCCTCACTTCTCTACCCTTATGTGAACATCTGAGGGCTTTCCTAATCAGGGCTCATCTGAGGGAGAGAAAGGTTAGCAGCCCACGAACTATGCTTGCAGGCAGCAGGGTCGTATCCAGCATGAAAGGCAACCAGAGTCTAACTGTAGCTCAATGAAAGCCTTGCTACTATGTCAGGCGCTGAAGATATTAACCACTCATTCTCCGGTGCCTTCAACCTGCACTGGGGTGTGGAGGTGTTCAGAGTCAGACATGGGACAGAAAGTAGGCCCAGTCACCAAAATAAGAAGAGTCCACATTAGTGAATTACAATGCCTTATAAGGGGCCCATGTTTGAAAATTGGAGCAGCTTTGAACTTGGGAAGGCACACTGCATACGGGTTTTGCAAGATATGGTAGACTGCATAGATTTGAGCTTGCTGTAGGCAATGTTTGTTTTAATGTCAATATTAAATTTAAAAACCTAATTTAATATCATAATATGAGTTTTTATATTGTTTGCATTTTTATATAGCGCAATCTCAGCCCAAGGACATTGGAGTGCTTTACAAGACCACTAGATTGTATTACACTTGGTCAAATACATTTACTTATTTTACTTAGGCATGGAAGATCAAGTGATTTGCCCAGAATGGCAGGATGTTAAGCTGAAGCTGAAACTAAAACCTGGTTCCTCAGTTGCAAAGTCGGCAGCTCTAGCCCGTATCGGAATGGCCTATAGGGCAATCAGGCAGTGCCTTCTGAACTGGTCTGACAGGTCCATATGTGGGCCATTTTTAAGCTGTTTGTGGGCAGATTGTATGGTCTGGCGGCCTGGTTTTTATTGTTGATTTTGTTGAAACTTTTTTGCATTTTATATTTTGTGTATTATTAACAATGTGCAGAATGTGGATTTAGTCTCAGTTTTATATGTGCATACATGATACTATTGCACTTGAAACAATTTTCTATGACATACAGAAGTGTATTTTCCTGGCACTTGCTAACTATGCCTCAATTTAGATATAAACACCATCTTGTTCAAAATGGATGTCTCCTCCTGCACGTACACTGTTCATTATTTCTGCAGCACATAGTCAAGCAGAGTCATGTTTGTTTATTTCCATTGATGTTGTTCTGAGTGTTCTCAATGAAAACTTTCCAGCTTGGTAACAATAATGTTATTTTCCAAGGACCTTCTTCTAACTCACTGTATCCTATTCATTGATAATAGTTTGCTGTTGTTCATGTAGCTAGTTTGTCCTGCCATCTTCGGATGGCATTAGCAGAGAGTGGGCAGAAACAATGTTCATGTAGTGGGATAGTGCATAGGTGCTAAGGCAATATGATATTTTATAATACTGTGCCCTGATTTGCTAATAGTTTAATTATTTTGCTCACACCATAATGAATCAGCACTTTTAATGTTAGTCTATGAGAAGTATTCCTATCTAAAGTAAACCCCTGAGTTTGGAGGTGAGCCAGAAGACTTTCTGATGCTACTAGGGATGCTGTCTGGTTCGCTACTGATTTCTCTGCTCAATTGGGACTTAAAATTATTTTGATTTGAAAATTATTCTGTAATGCTTATTCTGAGAGCCTTCATCGGATTGACTTCATGATTTTTCCATTTATGATCTCTGTACGGCATCTTTTGAATTTTTGTAATAAATCTTTAAAATGTTATTCCTGATCTAGAAATCCATTATTGTGAGGGTCTTTACTTAATTGATTGTATTTTAATATGTTGTGAGGTGCCTTATCTCGGAGATGCATTGACTCATGAAATTGATACTTAACACTATCTCCGACTCAATAACTCAAGGGCACGTAATTGAGGTAAATATGTTGGGGTATACAAATTTAGGAGTTCCCTGCGCCCACTAATTTTCCTGATATTATCACAGACGTTGCCTACAACAAGCACAAATGCATGCAGACTCTCATGGCCTGCAAAACACATATGCAGCATATCTTTCCAAGTTGAAAACTGTCCTGATCTCTAAATGTGGGCCACTTCTTTAGCTACGTTATTCCTTAATTGGGAGTAACTTTTTTGGTGACCATGCCTATATTCTGTCCCAGTCCGATCATGGCTCTACCTTCAGGCAACATCTCTTCCCTGGGAGTTTCTTTCTCACAAATCCCCCAATTCAGAACCCTCAGGCGGAGGATGTGTGGACTGATATCAAAGTCACTGCCCTAATGAAAACCCCACTTTGGATGTCCCTGAGAAGGCCATGTGAACATTCTGTCCAATAAAGTTAGAAAGACTGTGAGGAAACTCAAAATATGACTATTTGACTGAATTATTCAAACAATATTCTTTTATGGCAGCAAAACACAGGTCTTGTTTTTTACTCAAGAATACCTAGTTGAACAGAAAGCAGCTGCTGTTCTCCTAAAATGTACTGAAGGGCCACTTAAACAATAGCAATTGAGCCAGGCATCCACTAGAAATGGACAATGCCCATTACTACTCGACCTAGAAAAACGAACTGAAAAATGTGTCACATTGAATGCAACAACAAATCTCTCCCGTTCAGAGTATCTTCCTGGTAACTGAAGAAAGTCCCTTTTTAATAGAGACTGTGGTCCACACCATTCGCAGACACAAAAGAAGCTTGGTTTCCGCAGAGACATGCGTAAACAGGTTGTTTGCACCAGGTCCTCACTTTTAAGTGACGTGCAGTGTTGAACTGGCCAGATAGGTCAGGTTGAAAGGGCTAGTGAGTGAGCCATGACAAAACCAAAAAGAATGGCCCAAACACAGCCTCTTTCAAGCTGGCAAATCTGACAGTGCCAGACCTCCAGACTGGCTGGCAAGCCGGTCCAACACTGGGGACTTGTGCTGACTGACAATGCATTCAAAATGTAGATAATAATGAGGCACTGTTAGACCTGACAGCATTAGGGTAGTCTTACCCTCAACTCTTTGCCTTCTTCCTCCACTTTTCTGTCCTCATTGTTGCTGGTCTAACCAATGCTTATGTGCATTGTAATATTGGTTCATCTCCAATTGGCATATTTAATTTACTTATAAGTCCCTAGTAAAGTGGTGATACGTGTACTCTGGACCTGTAAATTAAATGCTACTAGTGGGCCTGCAGCACTAATTGTGCTACCTACTCAACTAGCCCCTTAACCAAGTCCCAGGCCTGCCATTGCAGAGCCAATGTTTGCAGTTTACACTTCCATGTCGACCTGGTAAAATTAACCTTTTGCCAGGCCCAAACCTTCCCTTTTTACACATATAAGTCACCTCTAAGTTAGGCCTTGGAGAACAGAGAGAGTAGGGTGCAATGTTTTTAAAAGGCAGTTACGTTTTATATGTTCTGGCAGTGTAAAACTCTCAAATTCGTTGTTCACTACTGCAAGGTATATCTCTCCAGTTAGATAACATTGGGATTACCTTATTACATTTTATAAGTGTAATTTTCAATTGGGAAGAGAGAAGTCCTTCAAGTCTGGTGTCTCTGCAATCACAATTTAAAATCTAAATTTATGGTGAAGTCGGATTATAACTTTCCATTCTGAAAATTCCACTTTTAGAAAGTTGGAAAATTCTTGCTTTAGCCATTTGGTGCCTGATGCCTGTCTCCGATCAAATGTCTGGGTATAGTTGAAATACAGGCTTTGTGCATTCCTCCTAAACAGCCACACACAATGAGAGCTTAGGTGTGTCTCAATGGGCCATCTCTGGGAGGATGGTAGGGAGGAGAAAGGCACAGCCTCGACTTCAATAGGCTGTGACCTGTCCATACACAAAGGGCTGCGTACCCATCTGTAGTGAGTCTGGAGCCAGGGCAGAAATGGAGGAGCTCTGTGCACTTCAAGGGCATGTATTGGAAGTCTCCCCCACATCAAAGGCACCACTGTGTAGAAGTACTGGACTTAAGACATCACTACTTCAGTACACTTCTGGACCTTTGCATACAGTACCAGGAAGAACTGCTGTGATACTGAAGGACTGCCTCCCTGATGGACTGCGCTCTGCTGGACTCCTGCTTTGCTGTGCTGAACCGATGCCTGCTGCCCTTTTGTCTGCGTGAGGAGGACTGGACCTGTATCTCTTGAACCCAGAAGCCAGAGCGACTACAAGGGCTAGGTGACTGGTTTCCTGATCTGTAGCCTCAGGGAACTAACAGGCTTCCAACCTTGCACATGCACCTGGACTCTGCCATCTATGAGTCTACCTTCGCAAGTGGTGCCACCCCAGTCCAGGACCCTTGGAAGTGGGCCTAAGGTGCTTACCAGTGGAACTGATGCATCTTCTTTGCTTAGCGATGCATCCACGAGCAGAACAGATGCATCTCCTCGGCTGAGCAGCACATCCTCAAGCAGAACCGATGCAGCACTGCTGCTACATGGATTGAACCCGTCTCAAAAGACATACATCACCGCCGCAACCCACATCTTGGGACCAACACATCACCTTAAGGTCTGTACCCTGCATGACACTTTCCCTGGCGCAGCTTCTCGCATCTCTCGTCGACAGCAGCCTCAATGACGAAACTCCGCATCGCAGCTTCACTGCTCATCAGAACCAATGCCTCGACTGTGCATCACATTCCCGACACCACACTTTGCATCCCAAGCCCCATTGACGGGATCCTCGGTGTAACAGGACCTCGCACTTCAGCATTGCTGCATCTTGGAACTGATGCATCGCCTCAGCTGTGTGATGCATCTTCGACACGGATTCACGCAATGCTCCGCAACCTGGATTAAAGGCACTCTGTTCAGTGGGCCTAACCGGGACTCTGTAGCAGGCCTGCGCTCCCTGGCGGTCGGCCCAAACATGTGACTTTGTCCTGGTCCAGCGTAACCAGATATTCACAATAGTGCTTTGTGCATTTCTAGTGCCATCTTTCACTGTAAATCTTAAAGATCAATATCTCCGGTTCTACTAATTAGATTTTTTGCCATTCTGGTCTTGTGTAATTTATTAAAATCAGAGCTTTTGTCTAAACTGGTGTGGAATCCTTTTGTGTGTTGATTTCACTGTTTTATTGTTTGATGGGTACACACTGCCTGGTAGTTAAACCTTACTCCTCCGTGCCAAGGTACCAGAGGGTGAGAACAGGTTAATTTGGGGTTTGCTTGTTCCTTACCCTGACTAGGATTGTGGTTATTACTTAACCAGGGATTATACCCCAGTCAACCAGTAACCCAAATTCTAACAGGCAGCTTGCCACTGACTCTACGAGAGGACCCTACACACTAGGGAAATAACATTTGGAACCTTGTAGGTCTGCTCATGAGCCCATGACGCACAGCCCACATGCCAGGTAGGCAAAGGCCTCTATGCTCCTTTTTGGTTTGGTGCCCTGCCTTTATTGAGTTTCTCTTCCTCAAGACTGGACTATTTATCATTCTCTGGACCTCCTCGTGCTCTCCCTTGGAGCATGACCTCTGACCCTCGGTCACTGGCCTGGTCTTCCCCCGCAGCTCTGCACCATCTACTTCGCCGCTGAGCCCCATCCTCCTCTGCTACTTTTTATCGTGCCCCCTTGTAATTGCTTGTGCTCCATCGTAATTGCTTGTGCTCCATCGTGCCCCCTGTAATTGCGTGTGCCCTATCGTGCTCCCTGTAATTGCTTGTGCTTATCGTGCCCCCTTCTAATTGCTTTGTGTCTTATCATGCCCCCTTGTAAATGCTTGTGTTTTATCGCGCCCCCTTGTAATTGCTTTTGTGTTTATCGTACCCCCTTGTAATTGGTCTTTTTTGTGCCCGCCTGGTCATGTCCTCTTTGTAACTTGTTATCTGAGCCCCTTATCCCGCTTCCCTCTTCCACTGCTGCTGCCCCTGTGGCCCCACCCCCTGGGCCAATGCGCATTCCAGACTCCTCCCAGCTGACCGTCCCTCCCCCCTCCCCTACTTAATGGCGGACGCTGAGCGGTCGCGCCACTGGCCTGCCTAAGGCGAGCCTAAGGCAAGCCCATCTGCCCTCGTCCGCGGCCCGACCAGCGCCAGAAACCCTGGATATACAACCTTCCATAGCTACGACTCCAGTGCCCTCCTCGCACTCAACCCTGGAAGACTCAGAGACTGCCAGCAGGCGTCCCCTAACACGACCCACGGCAATTTCTCCTGCCTCCACTGCTGCCAGACCCTTAACGCCACCCTGGCCTCCAAAACTATCGACGCCAGCACCGGTGACACCCTAAGATGCATCCTCCCGAACGTGCGCTCCGTACACAAACACACCATGGAAATCTGGAACCTACTCGACTCTCTCTCGCCTGACATCGCCTTCTTCACAGAGACCTGGACCAACGCCTCCTCCGCCCCAACATCAACACTGCCATCCCGGACAGACACAAGATCCAGAGAAAGGACCGCCCCAACCACCCGGGAGGAGGCCTCGCCATCGCCCACAAGAGCCCCCTCCACCTCACCACCTCCAGCGAAACCTTACCCGCCGTCGTACACCTGCACTTCCAGGTCCAGACCAGCCCTAAAGCCACACTCCGAGGAACCCTCGTCTACAGACCCTCTGGCCCCCAGACACCCTTTGCCACCACCATCACCAACCTCATTGCACCCCACGCCATCGCATCAATAAACTACATACTCATAGGAGACCTGAACTTCCACCTCGACAACCAAAATGACCCCAACTCCACCATCCTTCGTGACAACTTTGCCAACATCGGTCTTAAACAACTCGCCTCCACACTGACCCACAGAGCAGGACAACCCTTGACCCCATCTTCGCTGCAGGAAACAGCATTCACTTCAGCCACACAACGCAACCGCCATGGACCGACCACCACTGCGTACACTTCACTGTCGACAAACCCATCGAAGAGAACGCCGTCCTCGACCTGTCCCAATCCGGATTCCGAAGCAACCACAGCACCGAGTACACCCTACTCGCCACCACGGATGACATCTGCACCCTCCTGGACCATGGCCACTCTGCAGCCCTCATCCTACTTGACCTGTCAGCAGCCTTCGACACCGTCTCTCACCGCACACTAATTGCCAGACTTTACCAACTCCTAAAATGGGTTGGGATATAGCAAATAACTTTTTAGAGGTTGCAAACCCTTTGATTTTGCAAATGAGATGATTTAAGACCGCTAAAAAGTTTTGTACATCTGGTCCCAATTTCAGTATAAAATGTAACACAAATCTGTATCTGCCCCTTTTGCTACGTATCTTTTCTGGTGGGGGATCTGATTCACCTACACACACCATAAAGGATTAGTGGTGAATTAGTATAGTGAAAATATGAAAGTAATGTGGTGGCTATGTTAGTTATTTGGATTGAGAAGGATTGTGGAGGGTTAGAAGAGGGAAAAAGGTTTGCGTTTATATAGCGCTTGCTACCCTTGATGGGGTGTTGAAGCGCTTTTTTGGCGAGTAGCACGCTACTTCGTAACCCATAAAGGATAAGGGGTGAATTAGTATAATGAAAATATGAAAGTCATTTGAGTGGTGGATATGTTAGTCCGTTATTTGGATTGAGAAGGATAGTGGAGGGAAAGAGAAGGGAAAAAGGTTTGCATTTATATAGCACTTGCTACCCCTGATGGGGTGTTGAAATGCTTTTTCGGCAAGTAGCACGCTACTCTGGAACCCATACAGTGTTAGTGGTGAATTAATATAGTGAAATTTGAAAGTCATTTGAGTGGTGGATATGTTAATCAGTTATTTGGATTAAGAAGACTAGCGAAGGGGTAGAATGTAATGTAGAAATGTAATGTTAGTCTGTTTGGAACATTGCTTAGTAGAGTTGTATGTGTTGCCATGGTTGCCAGGAACCTCTTGCTTATGCCTGGAAGATTCATACATCACGGGATTTAGATCTTTGGTCATCTAAGTAGTAAACTCGCATGTGTTTCCATGGTAGGAAAGTATACACAGCATTCTAGCGAAATCCCAGATATTTCCAAGTTTTTAGAGGTTGCAAACCCTCTGATTTAGCAAATCAGATGGTTTGAGACCGATACAGATTTTATACACCTAGTCCCAAGTGTGCAATTTCGTATGAAATGTAAAACAAATCTGTATTTGCACCTTGTGCTGTATATTTTTTCTCGTGGGGGATCTGATTCACCTTCAAACCCCGCACCCCCAAGCCACCAATTTCTATGTTGGAATAGAAATTAGACTTGTCGTTGACAATAATAAACTTGCATGCGTTTCCACATGTAGGGAAGTATACGCAACATTCTGGTGAAATCCCAGAAATTGTGTTGATATTCACAAACTTTTACAGGTGGACCATCGAGCAAGGTCCACAAACCTGCTGCTACTATATGTACATATGAATAAATTCCACCATTCTGGTGGAATTTCTATCTAGGCACATACCCTTAGCAAGGGTAAAATGACGTCACTCCTGATTCTTCCATCGCAAATGATGTTTTTGTCCACCTATGTTGAATAGAAGCCTTTGAGAATCGAGCTCACAGCCGCTAGCAAAGAGTAAGACCCTGTGAAGGTAGTTTGTTCAAGTTTTGTTTTTCAGCCAACACTTAAATATAGAAAACATATCTAAAACCCTATCTTGGAAATAGTCCCCTAATTACAGCTCATGCTTTGAGTGTTTGCAGAGAGCTTGTCACAAATTATAACTTATTAGCATTTAAGTTCAAAAAGAGTTGTAAATGAAATGCAAATATCGGGACATGGCCCCAGCAAATACTGTAATTATGGACCAAAAACATGCACCAGCCCACTAAAAAGCCATATTAATGGAGAGGTTCAAATGACACATAGAAAATGCCTGAGTAGTTAAAAAGCAAAATGCAGCTGTCAGAATGCCAAACACTCTCAAAACAAACGAGGCACAAACTCCACCTCAAAAGGATTCAATGAACTAACATGTTTGCAAATAGCTTTTAGTTTATAAATCCAACTTTCAAATTTTACCTAGAGAAAAAAAAGGTTTGCATCAGTGCTTAATTTGTAAAAGAATGAGTGCTGGTGGCCGAAGCTCTGCTCAGAAGCCCGTGGCCGATGCTATTTAATGTCAGCGCGCCAAATATCAACCCTGCGTAGTCCTAAATCCACCTCAGGGCTCTTTGATTGACTCCCTGCCTCTTTATCTCAGTCTTGCAGGTTCCCTATTTCTCCCTTTGTGACGGCTTTCCTGCTCTTGCTCTGGGAAAAGCCCGATGAGGAAAAATAAGGGCCGATCTCAAAACTTAGTACTGGTGGGCCCCACCGGCAACCACCGGCTCATATTTAGCACTGGCTTGCACTGAGGAACAATGAAACAATCATGCAAAAAGTAAGGTGACGTCAAGAACACAAAATCAAGAAATACAATGATTCTGGCATCTTGTCAGGCTCATCGTATTTCCTGATTCCTCCGGAATTGACCAATCACAATAAACGCATGAACCTCCAAGCTGGAAGCAGACACCTGATTAACAACAGGAGGACATGCAGTCAGCAGCTAATACTTTGTTTCTGCTTATGTTTGTTTTGTTTGCATAAATCTCATTCGTACCATATTAGCTTCTGGGCACAACAGAATCATAGATTACAAGTTACATAGATTCCATCCGTCCATTTCGTAGACTTCTCTTTTCCATTGAGTCCGCATATTCAACTTGAAGGTGTCAAAATAGGTGGGCTTTCAGTTTCGGTCTAAAGAGCATAGGGTTGGGACTCGGGAGTCTTGTGAGTATCAAATGAGAGGCAATTAAAGAGGTGGATCTGGTGACCTGAGAATTAGCAGATAATTACATATTAATAAGTGCCATTTTCTCTGGCAGTGACTAGCCCAGTGAGGAGTTGGCTTAAATAGAAAATAGTTTGCTATAAATGTCTCCAAGGCAGTGTGTAGTTGTATGTGTATTTGTGAATTTGTTAATTCAACTGTACACCAGAGGTATCTTGGCGATATAGAACTAATTACAAATCTGCCACCGTCTAGCCTGGGCACTGGTAAGGATAGAGCCAGGCTTTTAGTGCCTTCTGGAACTTGAGCAGGTTCCCCTCAGAAAGAAGGGTTAAGGGAAGAGAATTCCAAAGTGTGGCTGCTGCTAATGAAAAAATCCGACCACCCAGGGAGGGACATTTGATTTTCAGGATTTGTAGCATTGATCTGATGATCTTAAAGTGTGTTGTGGATGATACCAAGTGAAATGGGGGGACAGAAGTGAATTTACATATAATGCTTTGTCTACAAGACCCATTGACTCACAATAAAATTCCAGGAGGCTCAGTCAGACAGGAAAGCGTGTCAAAGGCTGGAGATAGATGTTCTTATCTGGATAACATAGTATCATTTATGCTACAATGTTGTGAACAAGTTGAACCTTTTGCAGCTATGCCTTGGGTATTATCAGGTACATAGGATTGCAATAGGAGAGACGTGAGAGATTAAAGCATTTATAATTATAAACTTGAGTGGGAATACAAATAAATGTATTAAAAAGACAGATCAATGTCAGGTAAAAGAGCAAGAACTAACCACTGCACTGATTTGTGGTGCAGGCAAGTTTAGAATCCAGTTTGATCACTAGAATTTATACACAGTCTGCTGGATTAGAGGGGTTTCCAAAAGACTGCACCCATATTGATATTTACTTCTGGGATGATTGTGACTATACAAATAGTAATTCAGTCCCGCCACTGTTTAAAATTTGTGTGACTCATCCAGTTGTCAACCGCAGTGAGCCAGTTTTGTGCATCTACAGCACACACATCAAGATCATTTTTATGGTCTAGCTTGACAGAGCAGCTGTCAACAGACAATGATATGAGAATCACCAGGTAAGGGGCTTTGACTCCGCCCACAGGAGTACATATTGTGATGGGTTAGAAGCAGTGGTGGCCGGCACGGTAAAACTTACCTTGCCATTGGGTCCTACGTCTCTGCTCCTGCTCTCCTGCATCTGACACCAGGAACAGGAAGCAGGCAGCCAGGCTCCCTCCTCTAAGCCAATTACAACACTGCAATGCAGCATTGTGATTGGACTGAGCGCCTTGACACGGTGCTCAGCCAGGGGCTGGAGGCGTGGCATGTTGTCCACGCAGGCTGTAATGCAGCCCGCATGGAGAACAGGGAAGCGGGCATGACTGTTTTGGGTGGTCCGTCGACCAAACAGTCATGTACACTTAGGAGTGGGCAAACCACTCCTCCCCGGCTCTGCAGCCCTGCCCGCCCCCTCACACAAAGCTGCTGCAGCAGGAGGACAAAATAAAATGATAATAACATTATGTAATTATAATTTTATTTTTTCTATTCTTAACTGCTGAAGAGTAGTGGGGTGGCGCTCCTCCACCCTAGCGGAGGAGCCGCCACTGGCTAGAAGTTGTGTGATTCCCCCCCAAAAATTATGTGCTTGCCCTCCAAACAGCTATGATCATTTTGTTTATTTTTCCAGCTGCCTGAGCTCGAACTTTCAGGGGCACATACATGACATTGTAATGCTATCCATGTGTCTTATATAACTAGGTCATTTATGGTGTTTTTCTCTAGCAGTAGCACAGATGGGAGGAAGGCAGTCCTTAAACTACATGGATTTGTAGCTCAGTGCAATTGTTACCTGACCTTCTCATCTACACCAATATTATTCAACAATTCTCTGCTTCCACAAAAATACATACCTATTCCCATGCTATCTATTTGTATTGATTTACGTTACCATACTTCGTTATTTTAAAGCCAGGCATATTGGCATTGCCAATGCTTGCTTCTCCTTTCCCTGCATATCTTCTGCATTCATGAAGAAGGTGAAACAAGAAGACTGAGTTAGGTGTGCCAGTGGGACAACATAAAGATTAATTAAAAGAGGGGAGAGAATTAAGGCCAGTATGGCTCTGCGTCCAAGGGTTCTAGACAATGGCAAATATGGTGCTAATAGGACTCGTTGGGTTCCAGCAGGAAGCATAGTGTTGAAGAAAGATGGCATGGTCCGGATGGCTTCAATACGCCTGATAGCAGGAGCAAGAGCACAGGCGGGAAGAGCGGCTGTGACAGTCATAGTGTGCAGTCATCCCTAAAAGTATCATAGCTCCAGTAGTAAGAGGTCTTCAGTGTTTCTAGGAAAAAGCTAGTCTCTGGGGATATACCCTTCCCCATGGGCCAAGATGTTGCAACTTTGCTAAGAGCGGTCTTCGGCGCAGTCTGTCGGTTCATGAAATCTCTTGCACCAGCAGGAGTGAGGTGTAGACTAAAGACACAGATACGCAAGCACTGTAGGCAGATGCTGGGTTTGAGGGAAGACAATATATGTCCTCTGGGCTGGAAGGAGTGAATTGGCAAGAGAAGGTCTTCTCTGCATGCCAGAGGAGGCCTTCTCCTCCCAGGTATGTTTCAGGCATCTGTCACCAACATGAGAATGTGGCACTTGCCCAAAGAAAGAGAGCACTGGAATAAATGTTCCTCTGAAAGATCCTACACTGTGTGCATGAAACCTGCATCCCAGGATGATTTTATGGGATAAAAGTAACTCCTGGAGAGAAAGACGTGCTTGGTATCACCTTACCTATTTGTGGTATTTCATGACGTCATGTTTGTCATTTGACAAGGCAAACCTTTCAGGGCCTAGCATCTAATCCCCTCAATCCCTGCCTCACTTCTCTACCCTTATGTGAACATCTGAGGGCTTTCCTAATCAGGGCTCATCTGAGGGAGAGAAAGGTTAGCAGCCCCCGAACTTTGCTTGCAGGCAGCAGGGTCGTATCCTGAATGAAAGGCAACCAGAGTCTAAATGTAGCTCAATGAAAGCCATGCTACTATGTCAGGCGCTGAAGATATTAACCACTCACTCTCAAGTGCCTTCAACCTGCGCTGGGGTGTGGAGATGTTCAGAGTCAGACATGGGACAGAAAGTAGGCCCAGTCACCAAAATAAGAAGAGTCCATATTAGTGAATTACAATGCCTTATAAGGGGCCCATGTTTGAAAATTGGAGCAGCTTTGAACTTGGGAAGGCACACTGCATACGGGTTTTGCAAGATATGGTAGACTGCATAGATTTGAGCTTGCTGTAGGCAATGCTTGTTTTAATGTCAATATTACATTTTAATACCTAATTTAATATTGTAATATGAGTTTTTATATTGTTTGCATTTTTATATAGCGCAATCTCACCCCAAGGACATTGGAGTGCTTTACAAGACCACTAGATTGTATTGCACTTGGTCAAATACATTTACCTATTTTACTTAGGCATGGAAGATCAAGTGATTTGCCCAGAATGGCAGGATGTTAAGCTGAAGCTGAAACTAAAACCTGGTTCCTCAGTTGCAAAGTCAGCAGCTGTAGCTCGTGTCGGAGTGGCCTATAGGGCAATCAGGCAGTGCCTTCTGAACTGGTCTGACAGGTTCATATGTGTGCCACTTTTAAGCTGTTTGTGGGCAGATTGTATGGTCTGGCGGCCCGGTTTTTATTGTTGATTTTGTTGAAACTTTTTTGCATTTTATATTTTGTGTATTATTAACAATGTGCAGAATGTGGATTTAGTCTCAGTTTTATATGTGCACACATGATACTATTGCACTTGAAACAATTTTCCTATGACATACAGAAGTGTATTTTCCTGGCACTTGCTAACTATGCCTCAATTTAGATATATACACCATCTTGTTCAAAATGGATGTCTCCTCCTGCACGTACACTGTTCATTATTTCTGCAGCACATAGTCAAGCAGAGTCATGTTTGTTTATTTCCATTGATGTTGTTCTGACTGTTCTCAATGAAAACTTTCCAGCTTGGTAACAATAATGTTATTTTCCAAGGACCTTCTTCTAACTCACTGTATCCTATTCATTGATAATAGTTTGCTGTTGTTCATATAGCTAGTTTGTCCTGCCATCTTCGGATGGCATTAGCAGAGAGTGGGCAGAAACAATGTTCATGTAGTGGGATAGTGCATAGGTGCTAAGGCAATATGATATTTTATAATACTGTGCCCTGATTTGCTAATAGTTTAATTATTTTGCTCACACCATAATGAATCAGCACTTTTAATGTTAGTCTATGAGAAGTATTCCTATCTAAAGTAAACCCCTGAGTTTGGAGGTGAGCCAGAAGACTTTCTGATGCTACTAGGGATGCTGTCTGGTTCGCTACTGATTTCTCTGCTCAATTGGGACTTAAAATTATTTTGATTTGAAAATTATTCTGTAATGCTTATTCTGAGAGCCTTCATCGGATTGACTTCATGATTTTTCCATTTATGATCTCTGTACGGCATCTTTTGAATTTTTGTAATAAATCTTTAAAATGTTATTCCTGATCTAGAAATCCATTATTGTGAGGGTCTTTACTTAATTGATTGTATTTTAATATGTTGTGAGGTGCCTTATCTCGGAGATGCATTGACTCATGAAATTGATACTTAACACTATCTCCGACTCAATAACTCAAGGGCACGTAATTGAGGTAAATATGTTGGGGTATACAAATTTAGGAGTTCCCTGCGCCCACTAATTTTCCTGATATTATCACAGACGTTGCCTACAACAAGCACAAATGCATGCAGACTCTCATGGCCTGCAAAACACATATGCAGCATATCTTTCCAAGTTGAAAACTGTCCTGATCTCTAAATGTGGGCCACTTCTTTAGCTACGTTATTCCTTAATTGGGAGTAACTTTTTTGGTGACCATGCCTATATTCTGTCCCAGTCCGATCATGGCTCTACCTTCAGGCAACATCTCTTCCCTGGGAGTTTCTTTCTCACAAATCCCCCAATTCAGAACCCTCAGGCGGAGGATGTGTGGACTGATATCAAAGTCACTGCCCTAATGAAAACCCCACTTTGGATGTCCCTGAGAAGGCCATGTGAACATTCTGTCCAATAAAGTTAGAAAGACTGTGAGGAAACTCAAAATATGACTATTTGACTGAATTATTCAAACAATATTCTTTTATGGCAGCAAAACACAGGTCTTGTTTTTTACTCAAGAATACCTAGTTGAACAGAAAGCAGCTGCTGTTCTCCTAAAATGTACTGAAGGGCCACTTAAACAATAGCAATTGAGCCAGGCATCCACTAGAAATGGACAACGCCCATTACTACTCGACCTAGAAAAACGAACTGAAAAATGTGTCACATTGAATGCAACAACAAATCTCTCCCGTTCAGAGTATCTTCCTGGTAACTGAAGAAAGTCCCTTTTTAATAGAGACTGTGGTCCACACCATTCGCAGACACAAAAGAAGCTTGGTTTCCGCAGAGACATGCGTAAACAGGTTGTTTGCACCAGGTCCTCACTTTTAAGTGACGTGCAGTGTTGAACTGGCCAGATAGGTCAGGTTGAAAGGGCTAGTGAGTGAGCCATGACAAAACCAAAAAGAATGGCCCAAACACAGCCTCTTTCAAGCTGGCAAATCTGACAGTGCCAGACCTCCAGACTGGCTGGCAAGCCGGTCCAACACTGGGGACTTGTGCTGACTGACAATGCATTCAAAATGTAGATAATAATGAGGCACTGTTAGACCTGACAGCATTAGGGTAGTCTTACCCTCAACTCTTTGCCTTCTTCCTCCACTTTTCTGTCCTCATTGTTGCTGGTCTAACCAATGCTTATGTGCATTGTAATATTGGTTCATCTCCAATTGGCATATTTAATTTACTTATAAGTCCCTAGTAAAGTGGTGATACGTGTACTCTGGACCTGTAAATTAAATGCTACTAGTGGGCCTGCAGCACTAATTGTGCTACCTACTCAACTAGCCCCTTAACCAAGTCCCAGGCCTGCCATTGCAGAGCCAATGTTTGCAGTTTACACTTCCATGTCGACCTGGTAAAATTAACCTTTTGCCAGGCCCAAACCTTCCCTTTTTACACATATAAGTCACCTCTAAGTTAGGCCTTGGAGAACAGAGAGAGTAGGGTGCAATGTTTTTAAAAGGCAGTTACGTTTTATATGTTCTGGTAGTGTAAAACTCTCAAATTCGTTGTTCACTACTGCAAGGTATATCTCTCCAGTTAGATAACATTGGGATTACCTTATTACATTTTATAAGTGTAATTTTCAATTGGGAAGAGAGAAGTCCTTCAAGTCTGGTGTCTCTGCAATCACAATTTAAAATCTAAATTTATGGTGAAGTCGGATTATAACTTTCCATTCTGAAAATTCCACTTTTAGAAAGTTGGAAAATTCTTGCTTTAGCCATTTGGTGCCTGATGCCTGTCTCCGATCAAATGTCTGGGTATAGTTGAAATACAGGCTTTGTGCATTCCTCCTAAACAGCCACACACAATGGGAGCTTAGGTGTGTCTCAATGGGCCATCTCTGGGAGGATGGTAGGGAGGAGAAAGGCACAGCCTCGACTTCAATAGGCTGTGACCTGTCCATACACAAAGGGCTGCGTACCCAACTGTAGTGAGTCTGGAGCCAGGGCAGAAATGGAGGAGCTCTGTGCACTTCAAGGGCATGTATTGGAAGTCTCCCCCACATCAAAGGCACCACTGTGTAGAAGTACTGGACTTAAGACATCACTACTTCAGTACACTTCTGGACCTTTGCATACTGTACCAGGAAGAACTGCTGTGATACTGAAGGACTGCCTCCCTGATGGACTGCGCTCTGCTGGACTCCTGCTTTGCTGTGCTGAACCGATGCCTGCTGCCCTTTTGTCTGCGTGAGGAGGACTGGACCTGTATCTCTTGAACCCAGAAGCCAGAGCGACTACAAGGGCTAGGTGACTGGTTTCCTGATCTGTAGCCTCAGGGAACTAACAGGCTTCCAACCTTGTACATGCACCTGGACTCTGCCATCTATGAGTCGACCTTCGCAAGTGGTGCCACCCCAGTCCAGGACCCTTGGAAGTGGGCCTAAGGTGCTTACCAGTGGAACTGATGCATCTTCTTTGCTTAGCGATGCATCCACGAGCAGAACAGATGCATCTCCTCGGCTGAGCAGCACATCCTCGAGCAGAACCGATGCAGCACTGCTGCTACATAGATTGAACCCGTCTCAAAAGACATACATCACCGCCGCAACCCACATCTTGGGACCAACACATCACCTTAAGGTCTGTACCCTGCATGACACTTTCCCTGGCGCAGCTTCTCGCATCTCTCGTCGACAGCAGCCTCAATGACGAAACTCCGCATCGCAGCTTCACTGCTCATCAGAACTAATGCCTCGACTGTGCATCACATTCCCGACACCACACTTTGCATTCCAAGCCCCATTGACGGGATCCTCGGTGTAACAGGACCTCGCACTTCAGCATTGCTGCATCTTGGAACTGATGCATCGCCTCAGCTGTGTGATGCATCTTCGACACGGATTCACGCAATGCTCCGCAACCTGGATTAAAGGCACTCTGTTCAGTGGGCCTAACCGGGACTCTGTAGCAGGCCTGCGCTCCCTGGCGGTCGGCCCAAACATGTGACTTTGTCCTGGTCCAGCGTAACCAGATATATTCACAATAGTGCTTTGTGCATTTCCAGTGCCATCTTTCACTGTAAATCTTAAAGATCAGTATCTCCGGTTCTACTAATTAGATTTTTTGCCATTCTGGTCTTGTGTAATTTATTAAAATCAGAGCTTTTGTCTAAACTGGTGTGGAATCCTTTTGTGTGTTGATTTCACTGTTTTATTGTTTGATGGGTACACACTGCCTGGTAGTTAAACCTTACTCCTCCGTGCCAAGGTACCAGAGGGTGAGAACAGGTTAATTTGGGGTTTGCTTGTTCCTTACCCTGACTAGGATTGTGGTTATTACTTAACCAGGGATTATACCCCAGTCAACCAGTAACCCAAATTCTAACAGGCAGCTTGCCACTGACTCTACGAGAGGACCCTACACACTAGGGAAATAACATTTGGAACCTTGTAGGTCTGCTCATGAGCCCATGAAGCACAGCCCACATGCCAGGTAGGCAAAGGCCTCTATGCTCCTTTTTGGTTTGGTGCCCTGCCTTTATTGAGTTTCTCTTCCTCAAGACTGGACTATTTATCATTCTCTGGACCTCCTCGTGCTCTCCCTTGGAGCATGACCTCTGACCCTCGGTCACTGGCCTGGTCTTCCCCCGCAGCTCTGCACCATCTACTTCGCCGCTGAGCCCCATCCTCCTCTGCTACTTTTTATCGTGCCCCCTTGTAATTGCTTGTGCTCCATCGTAATTGCTTGTGCTCCATCGTGCCCCCTGTAATTGCGTGTGCCCTATCGTGCTCCCTGTAATTGCTTGTGCTTATCGTGCTCCCTTCTAATTGCTTTGTGTCTTATCATGCCCCCTTGTAAATGCTTGTGTTTTATCGCGCCCCCTTGTAATTGCTTTTGTGTTTATCGTACCCCCTTGTAATTGGTCTTTTTTGTGCCCGCCTGGTACTGGTCATGTCCTCTTTGTAACTTGTTATCTGAGCCCCTTATCCCGCTTCCCTCTTCCACTGCTGCTGCCCCTGTGGCCCCACCCCCTGGGCCAATGCGCATTCCAGACTCCTCCCAGCTGACCGTCCCTCCCCCCTCCCCTACTTAATGGCGGACGCTGAGCGGTCGCGCCACTGGCCTGCCTAAGGCGAGCCTAAGGCAAGCCCATCTGCCCTCGTCCACGGCCCGACCAGCGCCAGAAACCCTGGATATACAACCTTCCATAGCTACGACTCCAGTGCCCTCCTCGCACTCAACCCTGGAAGACTCAGAGACTGCCAGCAGGCCTCGCCTAACACGACCCACGGCAATTTCTCCTGCCTCCACTGCTGCCAGACCCTTAACGCCACCCTGGCCTCCAAAACTATCGACGCCAGCACCGGTGACACCCTAAGATGCATCCTCCCGAACGTGCGCTCCGTACACAAACACACCATGGAAATCTGGAACCTACTCGACTCTCTCTCGCCTGACATCGCCTTCTTCACAGAGACCTGGACCAACGCCTCCTCCGCCCCAACATCAACACTGCCATCCCGGACAGATACAAGATCCAGAGAAAGGACCGCCCCAACCACCCGGGAGGAGGCCTCGCCATCGCCCACAAGAGCCCCCTCCACCTCACCACCTCCAGCGAAACCTTCCCCGCCGTCGTACACCTGCACTTCCAGGTCCAGACCAGCCCTAAAGCCACACTCCGAGGAACCCTCGTCTACAGACCCTCTGGCCCCCAGACACCCTTTGCCACCACCATCACCAACCTCATTGCACCCCACGCCATCGCATCAATAAACTACATACTCATAGGAGACCTGAACTTCCACCTCGACAACCAAAATGACCCCAACTCCACCATCCTTCGTGACAACCTTGCCAACATCGGTCTTAAACAACTCGCCTCCACACTGACCCACAGAGCAGGACAACCCTTGACCCCATCTTCGCTGCAGGAAACAGCATTCACTTCAGCCACACAACGCAACCGCCATGGACCGACCACCACTGCGTACACTTCACTGTCGACAAACCCATCGAAGAGAACGCCGTCCTCGACCTGTCCCAATCCGGATTCCGAAGCAACCACAGCACCGAGTACACCCTACTCGCCACCACGGATGACATCTGCACCCTCCTGGACCATGGCCACTCTGCAGCCCTCATCCTACTTGACCTGTCAGCAGCCTTCGACACCGTCTCTCACCGCACACTAATTGCCAGACTGCACGCCGGCGGAATACAAGGAACAGCCCTGGAATGGATCCGATCATTGCTCATCAGAAGAAGCCAAAGAATCAGACTGCCACCCTTCCTCTCCGATCTCACGAAAATCACCTGCGGAGTCCCACAGGGGTGATCACTGAGCCCGACCCTCTTCAATATCTGCATGGCCTCCCTCGCATCCATCGTCTGACATCACGGTCTCAACATCGTATCCTACACCGACGACACCCAGCTCATCCTCTCCCTCACAAGAGACCCCACCACCGCCAAACTCAACTTCCAGAAAGGAATGCAAGACGTCACAGTCTGGATGACCAAAAGTTGCCTGAAGCTCAAAGCCGAGAAGACAGAAGTCCTTGTCCCTGGAACCACCCCCTCTGCATGGGACAACACCTAGTGGCTGACCTCCCTCGGAAGCCCACCTACCCCCTCAGACCAAGCCAAAAACCTCGGCATCGTACTCGACGCATCACTCACCATGAACCGACAGATCAACGCCGTCACCTCCAGCTGCTTCAACACCCTCCGCTTCCTTCACAAGACCTTCAAATGGATCCCCCCCGGAGTCAAGGAAGACAGTCACACGCACTCATCACCAGCAGACTGGACTACGGAAACACACTCTACGCTGGCATCAACAAGTCCCTACTCCGCAAACTCCAGACAATACAGAACACCGCCGCCAGACTCGCCCTCGGCATCCTGCGGCACGAACACATCAGCCAACACCTACTTAGACTCCACTGGCTCCCCATGGAGAAAAGATTCACCTTAAAAATACTCACTCACGCCTACAAATGCCTACACAACAACAGACCCAAATACCTCAACGACAGAATCAACTTCCACGTACCCAAAAGAAACCTCCAATCTGCCAACTCGCACTAGGTGAAACCCCGCACATCCACAGGGCCAGAGCAGGCAGTAGATCCTTCTCCCACATTGCAGCCAAGACCTGGAATGAGCTACCGGCAGACATTAGATGTGCTCCCTCCCTGAACACCTTTAGTAAGACTCTCAAGACCTGATTCTTTGGCTAAACAGATCTGCGGACCACGCCCTTCAGCGCCTTGAGACCCTCACGGGTGAGAAGGGCGCTTACGATTCCCCTGATTGATTGATTGGTTGATTGGAGTGAGAAGAGCTAGCACCAGCCCTATTGACATTGGGCATGTGTCAGACCCAGTTCGGAGGTCCCAGGGTGTACTGGCGTCACTGAGCCCCAACTGTGGGGGCTGAGCTCGTTTACCACTGATACCCACGGCCGAACCTACTTCCGCTCACAGATGGTACGAGAACACTGGGACTGACCGCGCTTTAAGTGGCAAGTGAAAATACAACAGTGGGTTCAAGTGCTCAACTTGACAATACATTAATAGCTTTGCTTAGTACTTGCGGAGATACTACTACTGTCCCTATTGCTGTCTCTACTGCAGTGCCTGATGGTGTGAATGCTTCTGCCTTTCCTGAGCCTACTGTACTTCCAAAAGAGAGGAAGATTAATATTACAAATGTAAAGATTGGAGAAATTGTACAGGGGACAACTAACTTAAAAAGAATAATGTCATATAATGTGGATGAAATGAGATACTTCATTAGATAAGCAGCAAAGGTGTACCAATGAAGCAGATAATAAACTTGGGTATTTAACTGAAGAATATGAGATTCATATAAGCAGGACAGGGAATTTACAGAGGAGTTACAGAACGGATTTACGTAAAGCAGAAATAACATAGACCCTCATTATGATGTCGGGCGGAAAGCCATCCAACAGCCTGTTAGAGGTTTTGCACCCGACATCAAAGGTTTCCGTCTGACCACCGTATTATGATACTGGCGGTTGGAGGGAATCCTGCGGGAGAATTCTGCTCCACTTCAGATGGGCTCACGGAGCCCATTGGGGTGGGGGGCAGAAATATAATCACAAAATGGCAGTGGAGCCAGCCTTGGCTCTGCCATCAAGATTACAATGTCACTTTCCGCCTGCCCTTTCATGGCGGTCTGCCTGCCATTAAAAGGCAGGCTTAAATTGACTTTGGAGGCCCCTAGCAGGTCCCCCTTCCCCCTGGCTCCCCACTATGGGGGCCCCCTAAACACCCCTGAACCGTGTGGCAGGCACCATACTGTGCCTGCCATACAGTGCAGGGATGTTTGAAAACATCCATCCATTTCACTATTGCAGCTTGTGTGGAGGCTTTTTTTCGGCCGCCGCACAAGCTGCAATAGAAAAATGTATGTTTCTGACCACCCATAGGATGGTCGCATCCTAATACTACGGGTGGAACTGCCGACTAACAGTCGGGCGGATTCCATCCCGCTACGAGCATCCGACCATGATCAGAACAGGCCATTGAGATGGGTTTAGAAACTTTGGAAGATCATATTAAAGATTTACTTGACAAAATTAAGGACTGGGTAGATTTGAAGAAAAGTGGGAAAAAAAAGTTACCAGTAAGAAGAAACATACAGAGACCGGGAAGAAAGTGAAGGTGGTCATCAGTGATTCATAACCAGAAATAGTGTCAGAATTTCCTTTAAGAGAAGTGCCTGGAGGGAATTATGTGTTTGTGCCTTGAACTAGGCTGATCTCTATGCTTATACAACAAATTTCCCAAAATTGAGAGCAAAGCCAGACAAGCCGTACAAAGAGATTTTTAGGTTGATCACAATTACGAAGATGATTTGGGTAATCTAAATAAATTATTTTTATTTTTTGTTTCCAGTGATTTATGGACAGAGTGTAAGCCTGTTGTTGCTTAGTCAACTGAAGAACTGTGCACGGGGGCTCCCGAGCTCTAATGGGCCCCAAACTGCACTGTGCATGTGCAGCGGGCCCCTGGCCTAAGAGCTCTTGAGTGGGTCCGTAGCATGTGGGGGGGCCCTCCATGTATTTTGCAGGATGTCCCTCTCAAGTTTCATTACGCCTAACAATGCTCCTGCTGAAAAGAATGCTGAAAAATACAAATATGGTGATAGAGCACCTGAAAATAAAGTGCCACAGGAGGAAGTGAACTGGCCATAAAATAATGAGAGCCTCACAAAAGTCAAAATGTCAATTAAGTCTTACTATGAAAGGCTTATGCACATTTTTAGCAAGTTCAGTGGGGAGCGTGAAAAAGAACGTGTTAGCTGATTCATATTACCATTTGTTTTGAATTTGCGTCACAAAATTAGTTCTCAGATTTAACAGAGACTGATGTCTTGGGAAGCTAAGAGTATTGTTGACATTCCGAAGTATGATAAATTCAGTTTTGATGTGAAGCAGAAAAAGATTAAAGAGTAATTGATTATTGCATAGACAAAGCAAAGAAACAACAGAAATCAGGCGCTGAGTTTTGATTCAGATTTTGTGCACCCTGAAAATTCTGGATCAAATGGGACACAAGGGATGTACGGTGTTGGAATGAGAAATGAAATGATGGAAACAAAGGATTGTGATAGAGGGAATGTGAATAATTTTGGAATGAATGCAAATATTAATTTGCTGAAAAAAAGAACAACTTTTGACATTTGTAGTAGAAGTGGACACAGGAAGTGCAAGTGTAGAGAGAATCTTGATGGAATCCAGAATTATTTTGTTTGCCAGATACAGTGAAAGACAAATCAGTTGGAAAACTGTGCCCATACCAACTGACTGCAATGCAGAATTTGTAAAATCAAGTGCAGTTTCATATGAATATGAACATAGCTCCAGTGCTGCAGCAAAACATGAGAAACAAAATGTTACATAATACAGGGTATCAACAGAATCCATTGATTCTGAGCAATGAATTTCCTCAGTTTTCACCAGAGAAAAATTCCCAGTGAAGATGCCTGGGGGGTGGAAGGGGTTTGTGGGTTCAAGGAAGAGATAATAGTCGCCCATATGTAGATGATGAGGTGAATGGCCACTCTGTATCATTCTTTATCGTTACTGGTGTTACCTGCTTTGCAGTTCATTCTGTGGAGGTCCCAAACCTGCCCCTCTAAAGAAAAGAGGCCCATGTTCCTGGCAATAGCAATAAACAGATTATTATTCAAGGTACAGACATTTTTCCAGTTAAACTAGGATCAATGAAAAACAGTCACTGCTTCATATTATGTGATTAGTGTTCTGTTAATTTACTTGGCAAGGACTTGCTTTGCAAATAAAAATAAAAATTCAGTTTTTAAAATAAAATCACACAGCTGTTTCTGGTTCTTACAAAAGATGATCTGGATTGAAGATATTCTGTCACAGAAGAGGTATGGGACTTTACTGATTAAGATATTGGTCTAATAAAAAGTACAGAACCTGTCAGAATACAGGTCAGATCAAATGCTGTTTATTGTAGAATTCAGCAATACATACTCTCAAGAGAAGCAGTAGAAGGAATGAAGCCCGTCATAGAAAAAAATGATACAACAAAGTATTCTACTAGAGCTGCTTGGCAGTACTGTGATGGACATTAAAAAACAACAAGTGATAAGTTAAGTACAGTGCAGGGCCTTTGAAAGATGAATCAAATAATAGTTCCATGTTGTCCAGTTTTACCAAACCCTGCTGTTATAATGTTTAATATTCTTGCAGATGCAGAATGGAATATAGTCACTGACTTCTGCTTAGCGGTCTTCGCCATTCCTCTGCATGAGGATAGCCAATATATTTCCACATTCTGGTTCCGATAATGAAGATTGAATAAGAAACAGTCACACTCTCAAATGGTGGTTGACTGTGATCAATATATTCAAGAAATTACCCGATGCATTTCGGGTCTAACCCTTCGTCAGGGGAATTTCCTGCTCCTGTGATCAATGGTGAGCGAACTAGAAGCCAAGCGCTTGGCTTCTAGTTCGCTCACCATTGATCACAGGAGCAGGAAATGCCCCCTGACAAAGGGTTAGACCAGAAATGCATCAGGGAATCTATGCCACCTGTTACTGTGCATACACATTGAGCGTGTAAATATTATGGATACCTTAATATGAGACGTATCATATGAAGAATGATAACTATAAATTGGAGAATAAATTCTCTACTGGATGAATAATTCGAGTGGACGTCTGTTTACTTGATGAACATTGCTATTGCGATTTTATCGCCATATTTGAGTGCTACGTAAGGACGTTCTTTCCTTGTTGGAGGACGCTATTCAGCACATTCTGGTTCCAACATAAAGTCCTCGTTTGGTTCCTTAATTAGTAGTCACATCCTAACAAATGATTTGGGAAACTTGCAGCTACCCTGTAACTCAGTCTTGGTCCAATACATTGATGACCTACTGGCAGCATCAAACACAAAAAAGACTGCAAACAAGATGCTATTGCACTCCTGAATCATCTTTCTGATGATGGTCACAAAGTTTCACCAACAAAGATGCAGTATTGAAAAATAGAAGTGATTTATCTTGGTCATCACATTGAGAAAGGGGCAATTAAGTTCTCAAAAGAACGCGTTTCTGCACTCCTGAAGATGAATCACAGAGGGAGGTGAAGATGTTCTTTGGATAGTTAGCTACTGTTGTCAGTGGATTCCAAACTTTTACCTGACAGCAAAGCCTTTAATAAGGCTAACTCGCTGTGATTTCAAGGACCTGGCACCATTTGATGACAACTGTTTAGAGACCTCATTCACTCGACTTCAAGCAGACTTCATTGAGATGCCTTATTACAATGAGCTTAAATAGGTTATTATGATTTTCTGCTTGTTTTCTAAATGGATGGATGCCTGGCCAACCTGAAAAAGCGACAATATGATAGTTACCAAACTCTTATTGAGAGAGTTAATATAAAGATTTGGCCTGTCTACTTCTATTGAGATGGACCGTTGAACTCATTTAGAAAATGAGATTCTTAAGTTATTATGTACTACTCTACAAATTGAGCAGACGTTTCATTGTAGTTATTGTCCACAATCATCTGCAATCACGGAAAAAGGACATTTCACCATTAAGAAAAATCTGGTTACGGTATGTGCCTCTTCGAATCTCTTAAGTGTCAAGATGCTCTTCCTCTTTTTCTCATGAACATTAGACGCACTCCAGATGAAAAAGCTAGTCTCTCACCCCATAAAGTTTTAATGAGCAGAGCTATGAAAATGTAATACATCCCTTTACCACCACATGCCAAAAACGGAATATGTTATATTAGATTACTACAAAGGTTTGGCTGATGTGGTGAACTCTGTCTCTCATCAGGAGGATTTTGCAACAGCGCTATTTACCCAGGTGGAAAGTGCCAAAGCAAGTTGTGCTTGTGACTCACATTGCTATACAGTGTGCTGGAATTCATCAGTGGATCCAGGCAGTTCACACAAGAATAGTGAAGAATGCAAATGAACAACTACTGATTCAGGGAGTTCATTCAGCTCAAGTTCATAGTGTGGATCCAGATGGGGGGATGGAGTGAATCCTTTAACTGGTGAATTTAGTGATGCTGTTGAAGTCGAGTATCCTGGTTAAGGAACTATCTCCTATATGCGGATGACCTGGTTTTAATAAGCCGGACCCCAATTGGCCTTCAACACCTTCTGGACACCACTGATACATTTTCACAATATAACGCATTAAGCATTAATTTAAACAAAACAAAAATAATGACAGTGAACTACAATAAGACCAAGACAAATTTGTGGTACCTGGAAGGGTGGAGCCTGGACCAGGTAACTAACTACAAGTACCTCAGGGTATTACTGGATAGCAGAGGCTCGTATAAATCTTAGCTTGAGGCCCTATGTCGAAAGGGCACCACAAGTTATTTTGCCATGAAGCCCATGAAGAAAGTTCTACCAGACCGAACACTAGACCCTTTATTACAAGTGATCAGAGCACGACTGCAGCCAATGCTCACATACGGGAGCGAACCAATGCAAGGGAAAGATGCGCTGGTCCTAGATAAAATAATCAGTAGCACGTATAGAGCAATCTTTCAGCTACCTAACTATGTGTCGCCTGCCCAAATACGCCTCGAATTTGGTCTTCAGAAGCAAACAGTGGAAAGAAGGGGTGCTTATATAAAAAGTTGGCATAAGATCAGAGGTGCAAAGCAAGAATCTCTTAATGCCCACCTCTGGACCGAGCTGTCACATCGGGAGAAATCACCGGCAAGAGAGTATCTGTTGGAGTCACTTGAAAGCCTTGAACTGACCAACCTCTGGGATTCATCCACAGATCATAAGAGCTTTAAAAAGGTTGTAATCAAAGTAACAAAAATGACATCCATAACAGAAGACAAGGAAACTCTGGCCACAGATGGATAGTGTTGAATGACTATAAAGCTCTTATGACACAATTATTTAGTTTGTTTCTGCAGTTTAAATAACTTTATTTCGACCTCCAGACCCATAAACGTGCAAGTGCAGATAGAACAGTATGTAGTAAATGGATAGACAAACTAATACAATACAGTACAGTCTGATGAGTGACAGTCATGACTTGAAAATAGACGCTAAAATGGTACAGTAGCAGAATAAAATACCAACTTGCATGTACAGGATAAAATACTAAGAAGTATACATAATAGTTGTTGCAATACAATTTACTTAAAAGAGGGAGTTAAACAGAAGATAAATGAAAAAAATGTAAAGTTGCGTTTTGGCATTTTACCAATCCTCCCTCACATGGCACCTTGGAAAAGGAGACAAGAAGAACAGTCCTTTCGTCTTTGTGGAACAGGGAATGAGGACGTAATACAAATTATTTGTATCTGCCCAAGCTTGATGGACATAAGGCGCGCCTTACTTCGAGCAATATGGAATCAGAAGGGCATCAGGACCTGCAGGCAGGCTGTAAAACTGTGTTTTAACCCAGAAGAGATCCAGCTAAACTGCCGGCTTACGAAGTACTTTGATTTAGTGGCCGGAAGATTAAAGTACCAACTAGAGGCGAAAGCAGAATAGCAAGCAGCTAGAATACTTTTATTGTGCACGTCAACAGCTAACCCACAAGCAGGCCTATTTTGTCAAACTCATGTTTTGCACTTTGAAGCACAAGCACCTTATTATGTTTTTACTCATTTTAAAGTGGTTTGAAGAGGCAACCTGAAGCATATAGCACCTTGTCTATGCTTTTATATACTTGAAAGGATTGTAGATAAGGAAACTGAGGTTGATATGACTCTTGTCTATAGCACAATCTCAATAAGCTTACATGGAAGAGTGAATCTTAAACGTTAAAGTATAAAGAGAGACATGGTGTCCGAAAGTTTTATATTGTGAGAGTTTTAAATAACTGTACAATAAAATTACTTACCTACTAGTTAAGGAACTAGTAGTTAGTTTCAATTTGGAAATCAGTGTGAAGAACTGCTGGTCACAAGCAGCAGCAAGAAATAGCTTTTGATCCAATTTTGACTCTGATCTAGTACGTGAAAAACTCCAGCTGAACATTCAAGTTTCCAGAACCCCCAGGGGAAGGAAGCAGTTCACAATGAGTCGAGTTAGTGATGCTGGTCATAGTAAAGTTTGACTGTGAGGGAAAAAAATTCAGCAGTAGTTACGAGTGAAGATACAAGAGTAGAGAACGCAAATCGAGGAGAGAAGTGGCCTAAGGCAGCATAGAAAACTTGCAAAAGAAGGCATTGGAAGAATGAGATATTAGACTCGATTAAAGAAGATCCAGAAATAATTGGAATTGTTTCAGGGAATAGTGACAGTGAATCGCCTGTTGCCAAGAGACCAACAAGAAAGAGAATTCCAAACAGAACTTTTTACTGACTGGGCCCATCTGGCAACTGTGTCTGAAGAGGATTAAGATGTGAAAGATCACAATCCACAAACCGTTACCAATTTATCTTTGTAGAGCCACCTTGATTTTTGCAAAATCCTGATGGTCATGACATTTGTTGAACTAAGATTGTAAACTCTACATGAAATTATTTTGTTTCTTTCTTCAGTTTAAATAACTTTATTTCGGCCTTCAGACCCATAAACGTGCAAATGCAGATAGAACAGTATGTAGTAAATGGATAGACAAACTAACACAATACAGTACAGTCTGATGAGTGACAGTCATGACTTGAAAATAGACGCTAAAATGGTACAGTAGCAGAATAAAATACCAACATGCATGTACAGGATAAAAAACTAAAAAATATACATAACAGTTGTTGCAATACAATTTAAAAAACAAGGATAAAATCAATGAGCCACTGGGATAGAGTTACACCTAACAATGCTCCTGCTGAGGAGAATGCTGAAAAATATAGATCGGTGATAGTACACCTGAAAAGAAAGTGAACTGGCCAAAAATAATGAGAGCCTCACAAAAGCCAATTTAAGAAGAGGGAAGTACCTTTCTGTGAAGTATCCACATAGCCCACAGGAACTCAGCTAATTGTATGGCACGTGGTAAGCTGCAGTCCCATCTCAGGATATGAGGAGCAGCCAGATGGCTATGTTATGTTAACTCAACTTGATATAGCGCGCAAATCACCCTAGGGCATCTCGGCGCTGCTTGTGGATCAAAAACAGAACTCCATGCGGGCGTTATTACAATAGATGGGCTTTAAGTTGTTTCCTGAATTTACAACGCACATGAAGAGGGAGCTTGTTCCAGTACATGGGGCGAGATAGGAGAAAGCCTTACCGCCGCTGAGTGTTAGATGGATGCGAAGGATCCACAACAGTGCTTTCGAGCTAGATCTTAGATTACGACAGGAGGCATACGATTTTATTCTTTTCTGAAGATAAAGTGGGCCTTTGCCCTTTAAGGCATTATATGGGAGGCAACAGATTTTGAAATATGAGCCTTTCCTCAAAGGCAGCCAGTGTAGTTCTTTCAGCAGAAGTGCCGAGGAGATACCCGAAGGGCAGTTGAGCACAAGCCTTGCAGCAGTATTTTGAACAACCTGAAGTTTAGAGATCAGTGTTTCACTGACAGTGGCCAACAGGGCGGCCTGAACCTGCATTCTCCGGGCGGCGGTAGGGAGTTAAGGGAATATTCTGCTCAATACGCGTAGATAGGGGTAGCATGAGCCAGTGGTGGCCAGAATATGATCTCTCATCGTTAAGGCTTGGTCCAGTTTTATCGCCAGATTTTTTACTGCTTGATTGGGTACAGGGGAGGCGTCCAGTCGCTGCGGCCACCAATCATCAACCCAGATGGCAGGGGCTTTGCCGAACAGCATGATCTCAGTCTTATCTGCATTCAGCTGGAGATAGTTCTTATTCATCCAGTCTGAGATGGCTAGCATGCCTGAGAAAAAACATTATTTTTCCACCACCAGGTCCTGGCCTGGTGTAAACATCAGTTGGGTATCGTCAGCGTAAGAAATTATATCAATGCCAAAGCGCTCTGTGATCTCAGCCAAAGGGGCCACATAGATATTAAACAAGGTGGGACTCAGACATGAGCCCTGCGGCACGCCCTTATCTATGCTATGCTGATGTAGACGTTTGCAAGTTGGAGCTAACCAGAGTCTACGGGGCAGGCATAGGCTGGGCAAGCAAAGAAAACATGAGCGACACTCTCCACTGAGGAAGTGCATGCAGGGCATGTATCAGGAGCCCCAACAGTCCACTTCTTGATGAAAGCTCTCAGCGGGAGAGTGCCTACTCTAAATTGGAAATATAATTTCCTATCAGTTGAGACGGTCACTTGATCCCAATATGATGCATACCTTCTCAGTGGTTTAAAATCAAGGAATTCTCTGACCAATTTGGCAGTCAGCTCTTCTTTGGTCGTTGGCCTCTGTCACTGCCCAGTAAAGCTTCTTCAAGAAATTGATTGATGTGAAACAAGTGGTGGGGGCATGGTTTCAAAGGTCAGAAACCCCATGGCTGTAGAGTAACTCTTTGATGTTCCAGAGCCAGGGTATTTTCTCAAATTGACCTTCGTGCATCACATCCTGGAGGTCTTTAGCGTAGTGGACAAGTTCTGGGGTTGTCCTTGGCTGTCTCCAGTATAACAAAGGGCACAACCTGACTATACCAGCAAGACTTCTTGCACTCATATCCAGGAAGAGCGGTGCCAAAGGGGTACTAGGAGGAAGAGATGCAAGACTGTGCAAAAATTTGTTTTCGGTGCTAGTAAGTATTTTGGTGTTGGAAAAGCCCCACATCTCTGTCCCATATAAAGCGGAACCCAAAGCCCTGTCCTCATAGAGTTGGAGCGAAGGCGGTATAGGTTTGTTGTAGGAGCCCTATATTCTTTAAGAATTTCCCCCGTTACTTGTTTCCGTTTTAGGACAGCTTTAGTGACATGAGGTTTCCAAGACATGCGCCTGCTAAAAGTAATGCCCAAGTAAGTAAAACTATCCGCTGTCTCGAGAGGTGCCCCCCGAGTACTATGCCCTTCTTAATAGATTTACGGGGGTTAAACGTCAGATTTGCTTTAGTAGTGTTGATCTCCAATCCCCTAGCGAGATAGAACTCGTCAAAGCGTACCAAAAGTTTCTGTAACCCGCTCAACGTCACGGAGACCAAAAGCGTGTTGTCAGTGAACAGGAGTATTGGGGTTTTAATGTGGGCCAATGAGGGTGCATCTGATTTAAAGTGAGATAGAAAAGAGACAATATTGTTAATATATAGTGAAAAAAGTGTGGGAACCAGTACGCAACCCTGTTGTACACCTCTGAAGACAGGGATCTTAACAGTCAGCTTGCGCTGTTTCCCTCATCTGATATGTGCAAAGTTATCCTCATGGAGGCGAGCTACCAATGACAATATATTTGGTGGCATTTTCATATCTTAAACTGTTTGCCAATGAGTAGGGCGTGGAACTAAATCAAACTCCGGTCTCAAATTGACAAAGGCAACACATAGGTTGCCTTTGCCTATGATGACAGAGCGCCAATAAATCAGCAAAAAACGAACGGCGGGTTAATGGTGGAAACTTTCGACAGGAAGCCTACCTGAAAGGGACTAAGGATGTTCATCTCAAAAATCCAGTCCCGAATTTTAGCAAGTACTCAACGTCAAAAGATTTCCTGGATACAGTCAATTAGACTTATCAGTCTATAGTTGTTTGGGACAGACCTGTCACCTTTCTTGTGAACCAGTATAACAGTAGCGCCTTTCCATGACTCGGGGATAGGGGCCCCAGCAGAGATGGCGTTGGCAATGATGAGAATATAATGGAACCAAGCCTCCCTGTCAAATACAAATATGTCACCCGGGACGCCGTCCGGCCCTGCAGTCCTTTCCCTTGCAGTGGCTAAGAGAGATTGTGTCATATCTGTGATGTCATACAAGGGTTCAGAGGGGAGTGGGCAGAGCAGAGTCAGGGTGGGTTCAATATGAGTGCTTGGAGAAGTATAGGTTCCCAAAATGGCCAGCCCAGAGAGAAGGGGTGATGTTATTTTTGGATTCTGGCACAACTGAGGCTCCATTGTGAGAGACTAAACTGCCAGAATAGAATAGAATCTCTATCAGCACAGGCATCATCAAGGGTGTTCCATCTCTGCTCATCCCAGCTCCTTTTAGCATAAGAAATATCTGTTTTATAGGCTTTCCTGGCAAAGGGAATGTTATGCATATCTCTAGTTTTGATGGCACTGATTAAGGAGCGCTGAAGCTTTCGCCAATCTGTGTTGAACCAGGGACTTGTTTTAGGACTGCCTTTTTTTTTACGATTGGCCGGGACAATGAAGTGCCCCTATATGCGTTAAAAAAATGCTGCCTGGGTTTAAATCAAATGATTTTTTCGACCTAGATGACCATCCTCAAACTCTGCCATGATGTCATTAAGGTCAGCGGTAAGGGTAGAAAGAATGTTAGGACAATCTACCACTTGGCTCCACTTTAGGTGGAGTTTGTCGGAAGTCAGTCTGCTGTCCCAAGAACGGGACACACTAGGGACAGGAAAAATAGTCAAGTAGAATTCCTGCATATACAGAGAAAGGGGGTTATGGTCGCTTTCAAACTTCTCAAGTACGCATATATCAATAACAAGGGGCCGCAGCCTAAGATCGATCAAAATGTAGTCAACTCTACTACTATGGCGAGGTTTGTTAAATGTGTGGGCTCCTTGCTGGTCAGATTTAGTGTGCCCATTTGCAGCCCTAAGCCCCTACTCAATGGTTAAAGTCTGTAGCTGGAGAGCTGTTTGTGTCCATCTGTGTATTGGTGTGAGAGCCAGAGGGGGATGGCCCTCGCGTTATCCTCGTTAATGCTGTTATATGTTAAATGAACATCATCATTATCAAGAAGCCCAAACGTGGGATTAAAGTCTCCTGCCAGTATAAAATGCTGATTGGCAGAGCACTGATGAAGTTGATCTTCCAATATTTTAATGATACGTGATGTTGCCCCTACTCTAGTCTCTCTCACGTAGATGTTAAAAATGATAACCCTAGGCTTAGTTTACTACTGAGCTCAATGGCCAAAATCTCAGGTGACTGAATATGAAGTTGTTGTATTTTACAATTGAGGGCAGGGGCAGGGCTAGAAGAATTAAGAAACCCAGACCTGTGGATTGGTTCTAAAGACTACATCTCTTGAAAAAAGTATAGCTCGTGATCATCCACAAGGGTTGTTCAGTCAGGCAATGCTGTTTTAGGTCTCAGTCCAGCCACACTCCAAGAAATTAATGACAATTTGCTTAATTCAGATTTTGTGAAGGCCTCTCCAGGAATACTAGAGTGTACAGTTTCAAGCACAGTAGGCAGAGTAGTACTATTGGAAGCATTCATGGAGGCAACACCAGCTAAGCTAGTGCGTAAAGTCCCAGGTACAGTGAGTCAAGGGATGTGATTGGAGGGCTGTAATATAACAGAACGTGTAGCACTAATGCTGGATGTGGTGGTAGTCACAAAGTTCAAGGTAGAGGGTGCTGGTAGGACAGAATTTGGAAGAGGCCTAAATCTCTCTACTGCCCTCCTCCTTATGAGGTCGACTGGTACTGAATGGAGGAGGCTGGGTTGTGTGTAAAACAATCACTAAATGCATTCTCAAGTCAATCGATTTCGCTAAGTGGTGAAAGCAGCCATCTATAGTGATTTAGGCGAGTGGTCTGGAATATTTGAATTGGATATTAGAATGGACATCAAGGGCAACAAAATTGTTAGCCAAATTAATATTGGACAAAATTAATTCTAGCTTGTCAAACCTAGAATTAGGGCTACCTCGTCTTTTGACACTAATTATATAATCTTGGATGACTGACCAGCAGCCCATACCGTGGTGAATCCAATGAATTGCCGTGTTTTTTAGAGTCTTCTGCTTCGCCAGCCGCGTGGTGGCTCAGCTTTGGTATATTGGTCATTGTGATGTAGCCAAAGGTAGTGTGCTTGCTCATGCCTGAGTGTATGATGTTCTTGTGAATTCTATCATATGCTCCCCTATGAGCATGTGTGCTGGCCAGATTGGTGGATTGGGACAAGTGTTGCATGATGGAAGTGCCGGTATTTTGTTTAACGAGTCGACCCTCCTAGCTTTAAACCTGGGGAGAGTCTCTCCAAGGTGTGGGTCTCAATGTAGTAGTAGCCATGTGTAATGGGGATGGGGACCCAAGGGACGATAGGCACTGAGGTTGGGAAGAGGGGACCACAGGAACCCTACTAGAAGCTAGCAGCTGATTGAGAGTAGAGGTTAAAGGGTTTGGACAAAGGAGGTGAGGAAAGCCTCGCTAGTAGTGAGGATCCCAGTCACTACCGAGTTAGTAGGTTGGTGCACAGAGTTGCTGCTGGGATTAGCAGAATCACCGTGGATTGCCTGATCAACTGATGACTCGCACAGAGGAGCAAAACGATTACTGCAAGAAAGGATGTCAACACGGGGTATCTAGGAATGAAATTGCAGAAGAAGCCGAAGAAGCGACGAGTGAGGATCGACGCGGTGCAATTTGAACAGCGGTAGTCAAGTCATGGCCCTGCTTCTTAGATTTTACAAACATCCCAGGAATTCTTCGCAGGTTCTGCACTGCATGACAAATAGGAGAGCTAGGAACACTGGGATGGGAATCAGTTGAGTCGTGGTCCAAAATCTGCTCATATTCTGACACTAAATTATCAATCCTATCAAGTACACAATTGTCCCCAGCAGGTTTACTTAGATTTCCTGATTTTAGCTGCCCCTGTACCTCCCCCCGTAGCCTTTTGTTTTATCATGCTTAACAATCCAAGAGGCAAGAAGCAAGTACACATAAAAGTAACCTAAAAGTCATGAGATGTAACACCCAAAACAAACAGCTAGCGACCAGGTCTTCTAAGTCAATTTAGAAGCCAGTTAGCTCAGAGCGGTGTGTGCAGGAGGCTGAGAAGCTTACAAGAGTACCCTTGTATGAGGCATTAGAGGGATGGCCCCATCCAGTCCCCTTCGGGTTTTGATGCATGTGGATGGGCCCGGCATGCGATGCAGGACCGTCTCACGCCTTATAAAGCGCTGATGAGGTCAGGTGGTGGTGGTGCCCAGGGGGTAGTGGGACATTGAGTCCCCAGCAGGAACATCCGTGGCAGCTCCCGCCTGTTGATAGCAGTGTCCTTGATCCCTGGCAGTGGAATTCCTCGTGATGGCAGCCAAAAGGTACTTGACCACAAAAACACATAGCAGTTACAAATCAGAAGGAAGAAAGTATACCGGAGCAGAATACCTGCCCGCCGTGTAGAATTTCAAGTAAAGAAAACTAATGACCAGTACAGGGTGGCAGGAGATCGGACGAGACAGCATCTGTCAACAATGTGAGGTAAGCCTCATGGAAAAAGGGAAACACTTCCTCATACGCTGCCCCAAATATGAGATCAGAACAAACCTCTATTCTGGGGAATTTCAAAACAAGCACGCTAATGCCTCAAAGGTAAAGATGAACGCTAAAGTCACATCTTGTTGACAAAAAAACAGAGTATATTGTTGACAAAAAAACAGAGTTAATAGAAAAAGAAGAACACCTTATCTTAAGAAAATAACAGAGACACAAACCCCACAAATACATTTAAATGTCTTTGCAAAAAAGTTTTAAAACATAAGGTATGCTAGGGAAGTACTACTGCACTTGAGCAGACTGTCTGAAAGAGAAAAATTGAAGAAGAAAAATTGCAGAAGGACAAGAGATAGAGAGTCCGGGGGTAGTGAAGGGTGACACAAAAGCAAAGAGAGAAAAGAGTGAGATGTACAGGTGTTCAGAGCTTGGGCAGTTTCAACAGCAGCTGTAGAGGAACAAATGTTAAACAAAATAATATTTATTGCAGAGTACTATACACACGTATTACGGTATTTAGAGAGAGCATGTTTGGAGGGAAATGTGTTCATTGAAAAGTTGGAGTGGCAGTTCAGGAAGTATAATTAGCGCCAGAATCCTTAGATAAGCCCACATCTTTTCCTTTTAAATGCAATATCTTTTGTTCTTGTTTCTATGGGTGGAACTATAATTTCCTGCCTGTTGGGCCTTGCTTCCCTTTCTCCGTGTCTGTGGAAGTCCCGCTTACAGTAGGCTGGCCTACAATATTTAACCTCGGTTTGCAACAATTGTGCTGCGTGATTCACCAAAAATTAGAGAGAAGGCCGCTGAAATGACCCGATGTGCGGTCCTTTTTCTCACCCCTTCACTGTTATGGTTCATTCCAATCACTGCGGTATAGCGCGTTCGCTCGCTGCTATTTTTTTCCTTTATTTTTTTTTTATTTCTACCACACGAACGCTTACAGAACCGGCTTGCAGTGTCCATTTTACGTCTGGTAGGGATACTTTATTCATAATAATGCATGGTCACATACTCAACTCTCCACCCTCTCCCTTAAAAGCGCCTTACTTTCACACCTTCAAACTGCCAGTGTGGAGGAGGATCCACTTCTGCCACAGTGGTTGAGGAAGGTCGGCCATGATAAAAGATGGCGGCTACAGGTGGTGGTGTTTTTTTTCTTCTGACATGGCTACCTTCGCCATTGCAGCAGCCACATGGGGGAACAGCCCATGCAGGAATTCCACCACATGCGTGTGGCATGGTGGATTTCTGTCAACAACTATGGGTTCTGGAAATGAAGCCCCAAAGTGTTGGTACATTCAAAGGACTTGCATTGAAAGTATTCATGACAAGTTAATATTATTACGCCCATTCTGATGAAGACAGCCAGGCAATGCATTGCAGTCTTTTTGGTGTTGATGCTGCCGAAAATGATGGTGGACTGGTCACCCTAAAATGGGCAGTCAGTCCGCAATAGTTTTTGGTGGTGTCAATACTGACGCACATGATGGTGGAGAGATTGTAGACTTTACTCTTAGATCCATTAGCATTTCGTGACCCTCCTAATAGGGCAGTGGAACTCTGCAGTGGGCGGACAGGTCTGCTGAGATGTTTTGGCAGAAGTCTTGATAAAGTCCTCTTCAATGTTTACAATATTTAGTTTATAATTTAGTGCCAACATTTTTTATACACTTTATTTATTTTTTTTTTTTGAAACCGTTTATTTGCAATCTCAAGTATATACAAGTTTTTTATACACTTTAAATTGTATTTTAAATACAGCTTTGTGTTTTAGAATGTCAGTGCCTCACTTCCTTAAATTTATGTGACTTGACAATGTTAGTCACTAAAATCCAATAATTCCTGTTTTGTTCACCCTGTATACCACAATTTAGAATAAAACCCAGTGTGAAATATATACAGTCGTGCTTATTTCGTATGCTATGTCAAAATACAAAAGTTGTCTTGTTCAATTACTTAATGTGCTTATTCTAAAATCCATTCACACTGTTTAACTAACAGCACCGCCAAAGTTCATATCATTTTAAATGTGCAGACTGCATCTTATACATTACAGGAACTCATAGATCATAGGAAGTCCTTTAATATGAACTGAAAAATGAAAGACCTTCACATGATCTCACACAGCTTGTGCAGACCCAGATACCAGAAAAAGGCCAGCATGACTTCAACTCGGAAAGAAAAGCACTTCCTCAAATGCATGAGACAGACCCATTGCTATAAATACCCAGACAGCAGAAAATTGATTTGTTAATCTTTAACCGTTTCACTGTCAATGGTTGGGCACCTCTGTGGCCGAGCTTGTTTCAAACACTTGGCATTAGTTTGTTCAAGCACATGTGTCGGGATGGGAATGTCCCCTGTCTATTGCCCTTTCCCCTGTCCTCATTGCTCGGCTGTAAGTATATGTTTTTTTCAAATTTATTTTTGGCCCTAGCCTCTCACTAATCTAGAGTGCTTGTAGATACCTAGGACTGTCTCTTGACATAAGTGAGGTCCTGGACTTGCCCTGTAACCTGGAGGCTGAATCAAGTGCTGGCATGGTGCTGATTGCGGGCTACTGTCCCTTAAGTGTTGGGGGCAGCATAATGTGTTTTGTGAATCCATAGATGCGACCAGACCTTTTTAGGTTCCAGCCTGGTTTTCTAAAGACATCTTGGAGGCATTCAGAAAGTTGACCTAGGAATGCATTTCACCTGTTGCTTACCATTGGCTTTGTAGTTTGTAACTCACATTTTCTGGCTTTCTATTTGCTGGCTTTATTTGTGTTAGGCTGTCACGCTCGAGTTCGTACCCTCCCCCTGCCCCACCCCCCCCATTGCTCAAACCTTGTTAACTGTATTTTTCCATGAACTTGCTTTCTGTAGACAGGCCCCTAAATAGTGTTCTTATCTGCTCACATTTTCTGTGCATTCAAAGACAGAGGTCAAATGTCAGGCTGTGTTTTCGAGGGAGCTTGATGTTTATTTTTCTTTCTCCTTCAAAGTAAGAGGTTTATGTGAGGGCTGCTTGAGGAAGGCTATACAATGTTATATTTTTTTCTAGCACACAACAAAATGTAAATTTCTGTAAATGAACTGTGCTGATGATCAAATCAATACATTAGGTAATGACATTTCCACACATTATTGTTTGTGTGATGTATACTTTTATCAGTAAAACTGTATTTGAATGCAAATCTAATGTTTGTAATAGCAGTAAGTTACCATAGAATACATACTCCACATTACCCCCACCCTACAGTGCACCACTCCACACAACTGCACTCTACCCAGTACCACGCCATTCTACGCCTCTTTTCTGTACACCACTACACTCTTCTCTATGCCAATGCACTCTTCTCCACACTACTCTACTATGCACCACCGCACTCTTCACCACAGCACTCTACAGTACTCCACTCCGCATCACTCCACTTTATGCCACCCTACTCTGCAACACTGCACTCTATGCCACTGCACTCTACGCCAATTAACTACTCTGTACCCCTCCACTGTTCACCAGTGCACTCTATGCCAATCCCCTCTATACCACTTTAATCTACTCTGCACCACTGCACTCTTCTGTGAAACAATCTACTCTAGACCACTGCACTTGGCGCCAATGCACTAGGCGCCACTCTATTCTAATCTACACCACTTTACTCAAAACCAATGCACTATACACCAATCTACTCTGCACCACTGCAAGCTACGCCATCTATACTCTATGCAACTGCACTCTATGCCATTGTACTCTGTAACTGCACTTTACGCCACTCTATTCTACTCTGTGCCACTGCACTCTACGCTACTCTATTCTACTGTGCATAACTGTACTCTGCGACACTCTACTCTGCACCACAACACCCTATACCACTCACTCTGTGCCACTGCACTGTACGCCAATGCCCTCCACACACTCTACTATACACCACTGCACTCTACAATAGTTACTCTGCAACACTGCACTCTCTGCCACTCTACTTTATGCCACTTTACGCCAATGAACTGTACGTCACTGCAATCTTTGCCAGTCCACTCTAAACCATTCTAATCTACTCTGCACCACTGCACTCTACAACACTCTACTCTATAACCCCGCACTCTAAGTCACTTCACTCTACTCTATGCCACTGCAGTCTAAGCCACTCTATTCCACTCTGCGTCATTGCATTCTACACCACTGCACTCTATGCTACTGCACTCTGTACTACTTTACTAAAAAAACAATACACTCTATGTCACTGCACTCTATGCCAATCTACTCTGCCCCACTGCACAGTACGCCACTTTACTATATTCCACTGCACTCTACAACATTGCACTCTACCCCACTCTACACCACTTCACGCACTCTGACACTCTACTCTGCAGCACTGCACTCTCTGCCACTGAACTATATGCCACTCCACTTTACTCTATGCTACTGCACTCTACTCTGCATCTCTCTGGACTTGCTCCTACAACTGAGCCATACTTAGTTTAAGGAAGAGTGAAGCATCATACCATTTAGGTCCCTGTTGCAACTCCTAGATCTAGATTGGGTCTCTTCTCTCCTTGTGACCATCTTCACTCAGCCATGTTTGAAAATTTGCAGTGCGCTTCTGACTTTTAGGGAATTCGAAAGAGTCCAAAGGAATATCCTTCGAAGTTATGCCTATTGTACATTTGCATGTGTACTACTGCTGCCCTACATTCACTATTTTGCATAGTCCATTTTAAGACAAACACTGTTATTATTCTTACAAAGGGTCACTACATATCTGAAGAAAATACATCTACAATAATCATCTGTCAAAAACTTATCAGCTGGAGTCTTGTTAGCTCACTGTTTAAAGTGTAGCACATTTTTCTACAGCTACAGTCTGTGAACAGTGTGAAGGGAGCAGATACACACGGCATGGCTGACAGACTGAGTAGTCCATTCATGGGCAGTGCAGCCTGGAATGATGTACAGGTACGCCTCAGGAAGTCACGTGAGCTGCTCATTTTTGTAAATCCCAGTATCAGATCAGATTTGTAATGACTGCTTACAGAATACTTATTTTTGTCTATCAGTTCATTTAGGTTAATTAAGCGATTAGAATGTAAATGTAAATGTCCAGTATTTGTAAATTGCGAACAATTACCCAAAGATGTCAAGTCGCTGGGGGCCATCAGGAAGATTAAGCGAGCTATTGCCCAGAGTCACATGGTGCTGTGCTGATCTGCCGCCGGCGATCGTAGCGCGAGCCCCTGGGTTCCGGAGTCAGTCGCCCTGGCTGGTGCGCCACACCTGTTCCACAGAATCACTTACTTATTCTGTGCAACCCCATGAATGCATCCTTCTACTCACACCTATTCACCCAGCCACCTGCCCATCCACCCTTCCGCCTAGCTTACCCATTCAGGCACTCATTTGTTTATCCTATCATCTGCAATGATCCACCCCAACACGCACAGCAACACAGACTTACGCGCCCATACACCCATCTTCTTGAGTCCATTGTCCACCCTTACAGAAGCACACATCCATCCACATACAAGCATTTATTCATCATCCAACCAAACATTCACCCATCCACCCACACTTGCAATCACTATGCATATTATCAGCCGCCATTTTATGCCCCCGAAACCAACCAACCATCTATTTATCCGTGCACAAGACTACACACCATCAACCCACCCATGTCTGCCATTGGTCGTACGTGTGTTGTCTGGCTGCATGTGTGTATATATGTTTAATGTCTGTATATGCACATCTGGGTATTGTCTCGCCTGAGACAGCGCTTTAGCGCTGCTCTGGCGAGACTTATAGTAAGCACTTTTGGAAGTGCAAACGAGTGCTTTCAGGCCGCCAACTACTGTGCATGTGTGCCGGGCGCGCGCACCATTTGGCAGCCTGAAAGCACTCGTTGTCTTTCACTTTCGCCTGTCACACAGCCGCGCTTTGAAGTGTGATCGCGATTGCGATCACTTACATTTCGAGGGCGCTTTGATGTTTTCAGTGAGCCGCGCGGCCACTGAGGACATCAAAGCGCCCGTGAACACCATTTGCCACCCCCACCTCTTCAGCCAACTTACTCGCCATGTCTGCTCTGGATTCTTGTGCCTCTTTTTGTAACTCAGGAGCAGTAACATTGTCGTGGTGTCACTAGGGCTTCAAGTGGATGCTTTTTCAATATTATATACAAGCCACAGTTACTGCTAATTTATCTTATGCAACTAACAACGATTGACAAAGCCAATAGTCCTAACTTGTTGTAGGTATCATGTTACTTGTTGTGTGTAGCTGTAAACACGTAGCTACAGCCGCCCACCTAGTGCTTAATTTGTAACAAATAAGTGCTGGTGTTTTAATGAGGCAGAAGCTTTACACTTTATACTTTTTTTTTATTTTGCGTAACACAGAGGACATCAACTGAAATTTAATAGTGGCTTGGCTACAGCCACTTTCCCAGTGCTTAATTTGTAACAGAAGAGGTGCCGGGGCTCTGATTAGGTGGCAACTTTACACAGCATGTTGTTTTGTTTAGCCTGCCTAACACAGAGCACACAAACCGGAAAAATGGGGAGGGGATGTTCTTTAAAGGCCACTACTGCTAACTTACGAGTTTTGAAACCAGGTTTTAATGTCTGAATATGCTTAATAGCCTGTGATTGTGGACAAATTAGTTGATATTTCTATAGACACAAACATAAATATGACCTAAAGTGGAGCTACATTATTATTTTATTTGTGTGTAGCTGCAAACACGTAGCTACAGCCACCCTCTTGGGCTTAATTTGTAACAAAGGAAGTGCCGGTGTTTTGATGAGGCAGCAGCTTTACACTGTATATGTCTTTATTTAGTTTGCGTAACACAGAGCATATAAACTAAAATTCAATAGTGTCTTGGCTACAGCCACTTTCCTAGTGCTTAATTTGTAACCAAAGAGGTGCCGGGGCTTTTATCATGTTGAAGCTTTACAGAGCATGTTTGAATGGTTAGCCTGCCTAACACAGAGCACAGAAACCCTACAAATGGGGAGGACATGTTGTTTAAAGGCCAAAACTGCTACATGCCACACACTGATGCACGCCACACACTGCTGCACGCCACACACTGTTGCATGCCGCTGCACACCACACACTGCTGCACGCCACACACTGCTGCACGCGTAACACTGCTACACGCCACACACTGCTGCACGACACACACTGCTGCACGCCACACACTACTGCATGCCACACACTGCTGCACGCCACACACTGCTGCACGCCACACACTGCTGCACGCCACACACTGCTGCACGCCACACACTGCTGCATGCCGCCACACACTGCTGCACGCCACACACTGCTGCACACCGCACACTGCTGCAACCGTGACACTGCTACATGCCACACACTGATGCACGCCACACACTGCTGCACGCCATACTTTTTTTTTATTGTGCGTAACACAGAGGACATAAACTGTAATTTAATAGTGGCTTGGCTACAGCCACTTTCCCAGTGCTTAATTCGTAACAGAGGAGGTGCCGGGGCTCTGATTAGGTGGCAACTTTACACAGCATGTTGTTTTGTTTAGCCTGCCTTACACAGAGCACACAAACCGGAAAAATGGGGAGGGGATGTTCTTTAAAGTCCACTACTGCTAACCTACGAGTTTTGAAACCAGGTTTTACTGTCTGAATATGCTTAATAGCCTGTGATTGTGGACAAATTAGTTGATATTTCTATAGACACAAACATAAATATGACCTAAAGTGGAGCTACGTTATTATTTTTATTTGTGTGTAGCTGCAAACACGTAGCTACAGCCACCCTCCTAGTGCTTAATTTGTAACAAAGGAAGTGCCGGTGTTTTGATGAGGCAGCAGCTTTACACTGTATATGTCTTTATTTAGTTTGCATAACACAGAGCATATAAACTAAAATTCAATAGTGTCTTGGCTACAGCCACTTTCCTAGTGCTTAATTTGTAACCAAAGAGGTGCCGGGGCTTTTATCATGTTGAAGCTTTACAGAGCAGGTTTGAATGGTTAGCCTGCCTAACACAGAGCACAGAAACCCTACAAATGGGGAGGACATGTTGTTTAAAGGCCAAAACTGCTACATGCCACACACTGATGCACGCCACACACTGCTGCATGCCGCTGCACACCACACACTGCTGCACGCCACACACTGATGCACGCGTAACACTGCTACACGCCACACACTGCTGCACGCCACACACTGCTGCACGCCACACACTGCTGCACGCCACACACTGCTGCACGCCACACACTGCTGCACGCCACACACTGCTGCATGCCACACACTGCTGCATGCCACACACTGCTGCATGCCGCCACACACTGCTGCATGCCGCCACACACTGCTGCATGCCGCCACACACTGCTGCATGCCACCACACACTGCTGCACGCCACACACTGCTGCACGCCACACACTGCTGCACGCCACACACTGCTGCACGCCACACACTGCTGCATGCCACATACTGCTGCACGCCGCACACTGCTGCAACCGTGACACTGCTACATGCCACACACTGATGCACGCCACACACTGCTGCATGCCACACACTGCTGCACGCCACACACTGCTGCATGCCGCTGCACGCCACACACTGCTGCACGCCACACACTGCTGCACGCCACACACTGCTACACGCCACACACTGATGCATGCCACACACTTCTGCACGCCACACACTGCTGCATGCCGCTGCACGCCACACACTGCTGCACGCCACACACTGCTGCACGCCGCACACTGCTGCATGCCGCACAATGCTGCACACCGCACACTGCTACACGAAACACTGCTGCAGGCCACACACTGCAGCACGCCACACACTGCTGCACGCCACACACTGCTGCATGCCGCTGCACGTCTCACACTGCTGCACGTCTCACACTGCTGCACGCCGCACACTGCTGCACGCCGCACACTGCTGCACGCCGCACACTGCTGCACGCCACACACTGCAGCACGCCACACACTGCAGCACGCCACACACTGCTGCAAGCCACACACTGCTGCATGACGCTGCACGCCACACACTGCTGCCCGCCGCACACTGCTGCCCGCCGCACACTGCTGCCCGCCGCACACTGCTGCCCGCCGCACACTGCCCACATCTGCTGCACGCCGCACAATGCTGCACGCCGCACACTGCTGCACTCCCCACACTGCTTTTATGCCAGTTTATGCTACTGACATTGTAAATGACAATGCCTTTTGTTTGTTTTAAGACCAAAACATAAATAAAAGGAATTGTAATTTTACAATGCCAATAGCTCAAACTCTTATAATTGCGAGACCTATTGCATTGCAAATGCTTGTTTATGTTTTGGCTTGAGGAGCTGAAATGTACATCGGCACGCGTTTCTCAGCAATATTTGCAAGCTTAGCACAACTGCCAACTATTCCAGACACACCTCATCTCAATAACAAAAGGAAAAACCCAATAATATCAATATTCTGCAAAACGGATCTTTAGATATTGCTTTTGGACTGATAAAGATCTGAAATGTAAATTTTGCAGGATTTTGTTTTTCAGATATTCGACGCGCTATGCAAATCAAGGTTCTCCTTCTTGCTAGCACAGGTGACATTTGCATTGTGAAGCAATTTCCTGCCAGTACCTTGATTAGCTGCTGTTGCCCAACCCGCTGACGCCATGTATATCAAATCACTCTTGCGTTGAAAAACAGGATGTTTGAAGAGATGTAATTTGCTGTAATGTTCGAGTTCGCTTCGAAGTGTTTACTTTACTCCTTTTGAATTACTTTGATCCCTTGGATAGGTCGACTCGTGTTCGCTGGTCTGTATACAACTCATATGCTGTGGTCAGGGCCACTGGAGTTATGTGGCAGGGTTGGCTAAATAATGTAGCGAGAAAAGGCAAATTATGCGGCTGAACGCGGCATATTTTCTGATAGTATTGCTTCATTATTTTGTCATTTTTACACAGGGTGATACTGTCTGGACAAATATTACACCTTATTAGTTCCAGTTTAACACCCAAATACTGCAAAATGCCATTGAAAGATGACCAGTCATCCTCTGCAAAGATCTGCTACACTTTTAGAATCTTTTTATCCTTTGAGCTTGAAACACTTTTTTGTTCAAATCTGCTGATTACTCAGCAGGTGATGAATTATGTGGAAAATGTGGCATATCCATAATTTTGTGGAAACGCCGTGGCCACACACTAACATAATTCCAGTGGCCCTGGCTATGGTACACTTAATTTATAAGAACAGAGAACATCAGGAAATACCTTGAATTTGAACGTGTAATACTATTTCAGGAGCACAACCGCAAGGGATTCCCTCTCCGGGGGTAATTTCAATGTTCCACTATGTCCACTCAGTTTATTGTTGATGTAAATTTGCTCATGAAAACACCATGAGGGCCATAAAGGTGGAATGTGGTACTCCTGTCTATTAGGCCGGTAATTGGTGATTGGGCCGGTAATCCCTTTTCCAGAGCAAACTGCCGTTTACGCTATGTAAATAGTACAAATTGAGTAGGTAATTATTTGTCCACCTAGCGCTTTGGGCATTGCAAGAGATAAGAAAGCACTATACAAATACCATACTAATACATGGACTCTACTGAAAGAAATTTCTTTAAGAATGTCTGCAGAAATGTCATCATGAACGGATATGGTCTCCTAACTGAGCAATACAACTCAAGGTAAAAGGCCTGCAAGTTGATATTTAGCATTTTTACTTTCAAGAAAAAGCCAATCCACGTTAGACTCTCCATAGCCCTAATTTCTGCAAATGAAGTTCTTAATCATCTTTACTAGAGATACTGCACATAGCAACAATGCAGTGCATCAGTTCAGAGGTAGAGGAATGGCTGCCGAGCTAAATGGTTGATGAGGATCAGACCTACCAAGATACTACATTGAATACTGTCTTCACATATTCACTAGCATTGCAATAAAGTCATCTGCACAAAATAACACGGTGTTTGGTCAAATATCAAGACCAGGGCTGTAGCCTGGGTCTTGGAAGTTCAAGGTAGCCAATTTATCCACAAGGCAACATCTATTCCAATATACTTCACCAGTAAACCTGGTCAGCAGACCTGAATAAAAAAGAGTCAAACAATAAAACATGATCTAGAAAATATCTCATAGGAACGAGCCCCAAGGCCAAACCTGAGTTACTTGCTCGATAATTGTGTCTGAGCAGATGAAGTCTTAAGAATCTTGATGCTATAAATAATCGGCCGGAGAGAGATTTAGAAACCATAGATCAGCACTTCAGACACCATGGTACCAGGTTTAGCAATCATGACGAGGGGTGGTACGTTTGGGCCTCTTATTGACTCAAACGATCCAACTTCTGCAGGAGAACCTAGAGAAGGTCCAGTCAGCTCCATAGTTTGGAAAACAGTGCTTAATTTGTAAAACTAAAATAAGTGCAGCAGACACAAGTTTTGTTCAGAAGCCCATGGCTGGCACTATCATAGGTTAGTGTGCCAAATACCACGGCTGTATAGGCTTCATTCCACCTCATGCCTCTAAAATCCATCACCAAACTTTCTATGTCTCCTTATCTCACTCTTGCAGGTTATTTTACATCTGTGCTTTCTTTCTCTGTTAGTGTTTTTCCGTCTTTCTCTTCCTCCTTCCTTCTCCCTTTTCTGTTTTTCGCTCTCTTGCTCTGGATTAACGCTGACTGAGGAACAATACGTGCCAGTGGGCCCTACCTGCAATCTCTTGCTCAAATTAAGCACTTTGGAGAACCATTTATTTTGTGCAATCTGTGTGACATCAGAACCATCTGTGACTTCTGGTTCTTGCAAAGCTTGAGTACCACTTGAGGAGTGAGTGATACAGCGACAGGCAGAAAGACCTATCCCTCGCCACTGCATGATTGACGTGTCCTTCAGAAAGTTAGGGTCTCTCACAACTCACAATGAAAAAGCACTACATTTTGAGTCGCCTCTTTTGGCAAAATGGTCTATTGCCACTGGCTAAAAACATTGCTATGAACCTCCTCACACATGAAGAACATAGGTTTACCTCTTCAACCCACTCAACTAGTTGTTCAGGATGACCTGAAGATGATTCCCCCCTACCCTCCCAGTGACTGCTCTTTCTCAGGAAACACACAAAAAACTCCACTTCGTGCTGACAGGGCAAAGGAGTGTGCGCCCAACTACCAGCTTGCATAAAACAACAACTGACTGGGGTGTTGAAGAATTAGAGCAGCGCTCTTGGTCAGTTCACAAACAGGACAAAGACCTCGAGCTCTAGAAAAATGGTCTTCAGATCGAGGATGCTTAGGTGCAGGGCCGTGCCCTTTGGGGGTAAAAGACCGTGAATAGGGACAGAAAATAGTTAAATGGTGACTGTAACTCCTCCCTAACACTACACATATTTTCAAACATCAAATGTCAGTGACACATTAGTGTCCAACATACAGAAAGTCAGTCTATTTTCTTGTTACACCTCCACGGAAAGAGGCACTCAGGATTTGAGCTGAATTCCCCCCTCTTGTCATACAGGAGGCCCGATGACATTGAAGCGATCCCCAAGCAGAGGTAAGTCAGAAGAAGCATTTGTAAGCACAAACCCCTATTGAACAGGACCTTCTAGATCCAGCAGGCTGAGCCGGAACAGTGGAAGCTTCTAATTCCTCGCAATAGACCTATTAAGGCTGCTGAGAGTTGTATTCTCGAAGGCAGCACCAGTGCTTGAAAGATATTCACTGAAAATACAAAGCGAAACAGAAAAACTATGGCTTGGCAGTGCAAATAATTTGCAGTCGGGAGAGAAAGTCCATGACGGCCACTTGTGACAAGGAAATATGGAAATCTCCCTCTCACAGAGATTAGTCACTGTATCAACATTAGTGAATGGTCTAGAGAGCCTTCCCTCAATGTCACTCTAGCAGCATTGCCTATAAAGTGCATCAAGCAAAATCCCCCACCAGTCATATTAGCCTTTTTAAAACTAACTAAACCTTGGCTAGATGTTTTAACACAATTAATGAATGGTCCATAATGCATTATCATTGAGATACCTGCCCTTCACAATCTTTACCTGTGACTTTACTGACGGGCAACATTACAATAAAATGCTATCTAGCACAATCATTAATTACAGACCACCAACCACAGTCCTAAAGAATTGAAGATGTTGCTACCCTATCGATATGTCAAAATAAAGAACTTGTAGATCCGAAAAACAAAGCCAGCCTTTACCCTTGATGTCGGTTGGATCGGTAAAAAGAGCCACCATTTTGAAACTTTTTCAGGTGAGATGCTTTTTGAAATGGTAGCAATCTAGGATGTTATGTAGCTATCCATTCTTCTTGTCCACAACAAATAAATTGTAATAGATGTCCTGGTTTACCTCCTGTGGCGGCACCAATCTAAAGAGCCACAAAGCCCGGTGCCTCTCAACTTGCACGAGGTGCCAGAAGCAGAAGTGTCCACCACTGACAAACCCCAAAGGACTGATATATCGCACACAGGCTGGTGGAACCTCCTCCTGCAGCAAAAAAGATCTTGTGACAATTAAGAAAAGGAGTTGGTGCCTGTCACCCAGGAATAAGGGCAGCCACTGTTGATCCGTCTCAGCAGCCATGCACCAGCGGTAGGGCCATCTTGCAAGGAAAAAGCACAACTGTTCCACTCAGCACTGGCACTATACATCCCACAGGAAGGGAGGGAAAGTGGACTTAAGATTGTAATCATGCCATCGTTTCAACAGAAGGTTCACATTGTCCACCCAACCTTACACTATCAGAGGCTCGCCCTTTCAGTCTCTCTGGAGGACCTGCATTGGTATGGGCCTCCTTTGACCAGGCCTCTCCAAACGTAGGAATCACAAGAACCTGGGGCACACGTTGGGACTCATTTCTATGTGTGTTATTGTTTAATGCTTTTTGTTGCATTCCAACAAAACCAGCGCCGTCAAAACACAGTTAAAATGAGACTGGACCAGGTCACAAATAGAAGCCCAAGATGAATTAGAAAATGTACTGACAAGCATTGTGTGTTGTTTTCTTGCGTGTTGTTTCCTTGCTGCAAAATAAAATTACCGAGGGGTAGGCGACTGAAATGTAGTGCCCCTTCGTTCACTGGCCGAGATAACAATGATGCATGAAGCAGGAGTAGCTGCACCAGGGCCCCTTGGGACTCGCAGTATGAGTATTTTACTACTAAACCATCTATGTTATGATTGTGGCATTGCCCAAACTTCGCACTGCAGTGTGCACCCCACCCCCTTCGGAAAATAAAATCCTAACAAGATGCCCCTCGGTGAAAGGCGGCGAGGATCTGTTAATATTCACAGCAAAAACAAACTTCAGCTCGCCCATCCCTCCCCCTAAACGGGCAACAAGCCTCGGAACGATGTAGTTACAGATTTGCAAAGTATGCTTCGCAGAGAGAGATACGGCACAGCGGAAGCGAACAAAAGGACTGGGCGCGCGCGCTCCAATCAGGGCGAAGGCACCGGCAGCGGAGAGTGTGCGGTTCAGGCAGTTCCCACTTAACTTTCTAACTTTGCTTCACGGACAAAAGACTGAGCCCAGCAACAGCGACGGCCAATCAGGAGCGAGAAAAACAAGTACTAGGGCTCGAGCGCAAATAACATTGCGAGTTGCTTGTCAATCCCGGCAGCTAATTACCACAGAACAAAACAAGAGCTGGCAAAACCAGCAACCTGGCATGCAGAGTAAAACAATAATTATAACGAGGGCAGCTCTTGCACGCCATCGCCTTTAAACAATCTTCTCTGTTTTTTCGTTAGCACCAGTCACCTCGGAAAGTGTTCTAGGGCAAAGAACATGTGAAAGTTGCATGCTTCCAGCCGGGTCAGCGCCACTTTAAGGGCTCTCAAGGTCCTTGGCGCAGTAGTTTGGAGACGTGTAGAGGTGAAGTACAGCTTGCATTGTTCAGTCTTGGCCCAGGGCATCGCACGTGCCCCGCTGGCTAAGGTTACCACATGTTTTATGAGGCAGATCTGGGAAACACTCTGTCCCTATGGCACTGAGCGAGCAAGTGCAGAGGTCAGGCCTGTCCGAGGTAGGGGTGCTGAGGGCTGGGCGGGCAGACTGAAGTAGTCTGTGTTGTTTTACTACCTTGCCTGCAGGGCACAAGTCCTATAAAAAAGAAGTGGGGGGACTGACCAAGTTTGGCAGTATGCAAGTGACATCATGACGCGGGCCAACACAACACATGACGTCATGTCGTGACATCCCACATGGCATCAAAGGAAGTGACCACACTCGAAGACTCTGCATTAGGATGTGTGGCACTATAAAAATAAATAAAAAAGTGCTATTTTTATTGTTATTTGTGTAATTACTGGGACAGACCATTCCATCTGACGTTCTGACAGTGCGTGCACTTATATACAGGGACTGAAAAAAGTAAAAAGCAAGTATCTGTGAAGAGATAACAAGCTGCGCGCTTTTGTTTCCTCTCCTGTCAGGCCGCCTCCAGTCCCATACTTAATCAAAAGGAAGCCTGCTGGCCCCTTAACTTCTGCCTTTTTCTTTCACACAGCTGAAGGTGTAAAAAAAGCCCTCTCGCTGCCTGCACGTTGCTGCTGAGAATGTAAAGCAGACAACGTGCAGGAGCTGCTGAACGTGTCCCGGTGTCTGAAAATGACACTGAGACAAGTTCAACATATTTCTGTGGGGCCAAACTTGGCAGGGGGGACGTCATCCACCCTGTGAAAATAGTGGGTGGACGCCATGTACCCGCGTGTACCCCCTACTCGTGCCCTGCTTCTCTGTGATGTTACTTCGAAAAGACCACTAAGTTACGCAGGGTTGCTTGGTTCTCCTAAATTCTACTCGGGCCCTACTACCTGTGACAGAGAAAACAGTTTTATTAGTATCGTTGTGATCCTAAGGAAATCGCTTTGCTAATTTCATTTGGAGTGCCTAGAGCTGGCTTAGATGGTAGTGTCACAGCCAATGGAGTTATGCGGCAGGGGAGGAGCAAATTATGCAGCAGGGTTGACTAGGTTATACAGCAATAAAGGTGAAATTATGCGGTATAATGCGGAACATTTTATGATAGTATTATGTTGTCATTTTTTAGCATTCTGCCTGTTGTTTACCATGGGCTTTGTGGTTTATAACTCACATTTTCTGGCTGTCTATTTGCTGGCTTTATTTGCTTTAGGCCAGTAGCGTGCCAAGGGGAGTGGGGAAGGTGCAGAGGGGGCGGTCTGCCACGGGCGGCATGAGTTTTGGGGGTAGTGCCCTTCCAGCTCTTCCATGCATTTGCTGTGGGTGGAAATTGCAGGAACATCACCAGCAGCCCTCACCCTCCCCCACTCTTATGGCTGCCACGGGCGTAAAAAGGCAGGGACTGCCACGTGTGGCAAAGTGGCTAGCTACCACACTGCTTTAGGCGGTCCAGTCTGAGTTTGTCCCTCCCATTACCCAAACCTTGTTTACAATATTCTTCCACGAACTCGCTTTCTGTAAACAGGCCCTTAAATCTTGTTCTTTTCTTGTCACATTTACTGTGCGTTCAAAGACAGAGGTGAAATGTCAAGCTCTTAAGGAGCTTGGTGTTTGCTTTTGTTTCTCTGACTTCAAAATAAAAGAATTCATGCAACGTTCTTGCTGAGTATTCATGTAAGATGAGAGGGTTTACTTTTTTTTCTAGCACACAAAAAAACTAAAAATGAAGTGTGCTGATGTTTCAGAATATATCAGAATTAGTACAAATCAAACACAATCTTTGTAATTATGAAGAGTGGTGGAAACAAATAATTGAATACAATCCAAACAAATCAATACACTAAGGGGGTCATTACAATGGCGGTCGGACGGCGGTAGTGGGACCGGCCGCCTACAAGGCAGCCTACTCACCAACTGCATTACCATGCGACCGCCACAGCGGCGGTCTCAGGCCCTATTTTTTGCATTGCGGCAGGGATGCAGTCAGCAGGCCCTGCCGCAATGCAAAAAAAGAGACACTTGTATATACCTGCACTACGTGGCAGGCACCATGCGGTGCCTGCCACATGGTGCAGGGATATGTAGGGGTGCCCCCCAGTGCCCTTGCCTCAGCCCCAGGGATTGTGGGGAGCCCGCTAGAGGCCCCCAAATCCGTTTCCGCCAGCCGTTTTGTGGCGGCTTGACAGCCGCAGAACGACTGGCGGAAAGGATATTATAATCCCTACGGCGGTGCCTTGCTGGCACCGCTGCAATGCTGGCCTTCCGGGGAGGTCAGACAGGTGGTCTGGGGAAGACCGCCTGTCAGGACCATGGCGATCGGTCTTTCCGACCACCACATGTCCGGCTGCCATACTTATCTGGGGGAAAGAAAACCTCATTCCGATGGCGGAGTGTCCGCCACAGACAGGCTGTCGGTGGCGGGCATTCCGCCATTTAATGAGGCCCCAAGTGATGACATTTGCACACATTATCATTTGTGTGCAGTACAACTGTATTTTGATGGATATGTAATGATCATTTCATTTGCAAATGTGTTGTCTGTAATAGAAGTGCACTGCCACACCATGCATACTCCACACTACGGTGTTCCACTCCACTGTATGCCCTTCCACTTTATGCCCTACCACTCCATTCTACAACACTCAACCCCACTCTACGACGTGCCACTTCTCTGCATGACCCCTCCACTCTGAGATACTCTAAGACATGCTGCAGGAGCTGGCTCTTTATTTAGTGGACCAAAATGAGGCAAACTGTGTACAGAGTCCAGGCAAACCGCACTTGGCTGACAGAGGCACAAATGATAACCCAAATGCTCATTTTTGTGGTAGTGTGAGCGAGTCGTTAGGCTTATCAGAGGGTAGTGCTAAGCATTTATTGCACACATAAAGGCAGTAAGTGAGATACACACTCAATAAAGAAATCCGACACCACTTTATAAAAAGAACACAGATTTTTATATGACTTTAGATACCAAGATCATCAGAATCAGGTAAGTTCTTTTCGAGATATGAATTTTTACAGCTTTCAAAAGTTGACAGTGCAGTTTCTGGAGTTGGAATGTTATCCTATGGAGGAAAAAACATATACACGTACATTCAGGTACGTGTCAGCGACTTATGGGACCCTTCTCCTGGACTTAAGGTGAGTATGTGGCCACACCAACAGGTCACCTCGGACAGCACTGGGGGGCAGGGTGCAGAGGTGTGTTTCGGCATAGGGTGCCCCATTCACTTCAATGGGGAATGGTCCAGTTAAAAGAGGCTGCAAGCTCGTACTGGGGAGCCAGTCTGGGTGAACCCATGTTGGGCTCAGTCCTGGAGATGCTCAGGCACGTAGGGACACAGGGGCATATTATCAAGGGCCTTATCTCCGCTTTTTTTGGCTTTAAAAGCCAGAAAAGTGGAGATAATGTTTTCGCCCTATTAACAAGAGAGTGCTAACATGCATAATCGCATGTTAGCACCCTTTTTCCTTACACCTCCCTTTGCATCTCTAATGAGATGCAAAGTGGGCGTTCCTACCCAAAATAACTGGAGAAATGACGCTAACCGACATTTCTCCAATTATCAATGGGCACGCTAACAAGCATAGCGATAAGAAAAGTAGCGCTAACCGCGGTTAAGGCTACTTTCCTTACGCCTGTTTTTAGTTTGGAATCCCAGCGATAATTGCACATTTGGCAGCTAACTCGGTTATTTTTATCACTCTGGACATAAGCGTCGCTGATAGCATGCTATCTCCGCGATAAAAACAAGCGATAGCCGGCGATAATTATCCTAGCATTAAGTGCGCTTAGCAATAATTATCGCCGGTTGTTGATGATATGCCCCACAGTTGGTCCACTTCTCCTTGGGTTGTAGGGCTCAGGTGCAGTGGTATCTTTAGGCGTCGGGTCCGTACTGCACAATAGGCTGCATGCAGCGATTGAGAGTCCAGTCTAGGCAAAGACAAAGGTGGGCTCAGCCTTTGAAGGCCTCAAGAACCAGTTGGAACTCTCACCTCCCTCGAACTTGGGTTGAGGGGCGCGGTTGCAGAGGTACTTTGAGGTGTAATGTTGTGGCTCACTCAAAGAGTGAGGCTCCCTCTTTGTCTTTGTTTCTGCAGAAATGGGCAAACAGGACTACTGGCCTCCTGGGGGCATATTTATAACGAGGGGACGGAGTGCTGCGTTAACCTTCCTGGCTTAACGCTGCACTCCACCACTTCAGAAACGCAGGGCTGCACCATATTTACAACAATATGGTGCAGCCCTGAGCCTCCCCCTGCTCTGGCGCTAAACTTAGCAGCCTTACGCCAACGCAGGCATCCTTGCACCATGGTGCAGCACACAGAGAAGTTGAAAAATGAAATTTAATTTTTTTGATTGTTTATGTGCAGGATGGGAGACTTTCCTGCACGTAAACAATCAATGGCAATTTGCTGTTTCTATGTGTGCTGCACAATGCAGCACACATGGACACATCAAAAACGAGGAGAAATAAAGCATTTCTCCTTGTTTCACCTGATTAAGACGAGGTTTTCCTTGGTCTTAAGTTTGGTACTGCCCTTGTAAATAGAGGGCAGCGTCAAAATCAATGGGTGTTGTGGTGGCACGCCCACCGTAACATCCATTGCCCTCCCCTTCACACTAAGTAGAGCGTGAAAGGGGGGCTTATTTACAAGGCAGCGTTAAGAGGCTTAACAGTGACTTGTAAATAAGGCGAAGCCCCAATCGCCATCACAACGTCATTGAAGGTACAGCAACCTCTTCCTGGTAGTCCCGGTATGTGCCAGGACGGTGCCTGCAGCTGCAGGGAAGTAACTCCTCTACTCGAAGGGAGTTCTCTGGCGATTTGCGATTTGCTCCTCTGTTTTTGGGTCAGCAATCTTCTTTGCCCACTCCATCTTTATTTCCATCGAATCTGAGGTCCTGGCATCAGTGGTGCCACCTAAATACTGTATTTAGAGGCGTTACAGGAAGTGTCAGATAGTAGCGCATGGGCTACCAACCTTTAGGGTGACTACACTCTCTATATGACCACTTCCTTTGGGAAGTAGGCATAACCCTGACCCAGAGGACTTCATTCCACCAAAAATCAAGATGGTGCAAATTTCCTAGTCGTGTACACACCAGGTAGCCCCACTTATGGGTGGTACTAGCCTGAGGGTGAACACACCTCCTGACTAGCTCATTTTTCTACCTGTCCTGTTGCCAATGGACCCTAGTCAGGGTGTAGCAGGGCTTTTCTCCCTGTTGGATGGTGGCCATGGGCCCTGTTAAAGGTATCATTTTTCAGGGCTCTGATGGAGATGGGGATCTGTATTTGCTCACTGGGTCATTGTCATATATGAGGATCTGGTGTCTGTCTTGGATGTAGATGTTTTTGGATGGCATGCTTATTAGTTCATTCCAATTTTCTAGGTGTTTTAGAAGTTTTGCTAGGGTGTTGAGGCATCTGGCACATTTAGCAATATACATTGAGGACACGTTGTAATATCTGTTCTGTGTTGTCTGGTTTTTATCCCAGAAATGTGTAAGACCTTATTTAGCAGACTCACAAATTGCCAGGTTGCGATAGTGGTTTGGGGCCATCATGGAGTTATATTATTTTGGCTATTTTCAGAGACTGGAGTATGTTATTAAATTATTTCTTTGAAATGATTGTCCATTGTAACCCTGATATCTTTTGAGAAGCAATTTGATGGCAATATCTTTTATTATTTGAGAAATGTGTTCCTCTGTTGAGGTAGGTTTAATTGTCTCCATTTCTGAGTACTTGAGGAAATCGTCCACTGGAAGAAGGATTTGTCACTCACTAGTGTCTCAGTCATGCCCAGTGTTTGTTTGGAATGACCTTGGTACCGATTGGTGCCAATGGCTCTCCTACTAGACTCTTGGCCCCGGGTAGGTAGCAAACTATCACACTAATGTCTCTTTAGCCTGTCTGACAGTTCCTCATTTTAGCCATGATAATGCATTAATTCCCTGCATGTGCCAGTTTCAACCAGTGTGAGATGAGGGCTGTAGGAAAAATAATGACATTCATTCGCTGTAGGAGCTACACTTTGTTAATGTTAATGTTATTGATATTTCTAAAGTTGAACTGCTACCCGAGGGTGTCCTGGCGCTGCTTGAAGTCCTACCTGGATCCAAATGTGAGAGAGGGGAGGTGTGAGGAGGACGACGGAGGGCTTACCTTCGGGTCACCCTGGAAAGAACACTCCGGCGTCCTGGGTCAACATAATGCATCCTGGAAGTGGAAGGAGGAATCAAGTCGACAACAACCAACGGTCCCGTATGCTGTCTCTTCACAGAGAGACTATGAGGAGACACCGGAAGGGGGCGGAGATGAACCCGGAAGGGATTCTCCTGTTCCAATGAAAAGAGGACGAAACAGGAAGGAGTCGTCGGTGACCAATGGGGGAGAAGCAGTAGGAGTGAAGGAGAGCAGAGACTTCGGAAGACCCGGCGAGAACGACGCGGAAACCCAGGAAGACGCGGAGGCTGAGGACGACCGGGAAGAAGACGAGGAACCTAACGAACAGTGGACTGAGGAATGGTGGAGCCCACCGGAGGAGGCTGGAGAGCGGCCGCAACTCAGGAGAGTTGCGGCGGAGCCGGTGAGTCCTAACGCCTCAGGGGACAAGGGGGAGGGTGAGCGGGAGGAGGGAGGTGTATCTGGTGAAGATTACAGACAGACTGCGAGTTGCAGAGGTCTTTGTCCGGCGAAACGTTGTATTTGGGTTACACGCTTTAAATGGGCATTTTTAAGCACCGATGCCAATAGATAGCACCATAAGTTTCATTTCTCTGTCTCTTCTACGGCATGTGTCCAACCTCTGACCCCTAAGACGTTTGCTTACTTTTCCTCCCCCCCTCTTAGTCACCATATCTTAAGATTTTCCCTGGGCACCCCCTTTCAACCGACCTTTACACACTTCCCGGTGTGGTGACTGGAAGAGACTGAATTATTAATCAAACAGTACCTGACAGCTCCCTTTTCTCTCCTGTTCTATGAGCCTCCGGGGACACACCAGCAAGACCAAGGAGGAGCCCCTAACATCTACCTCGGACGGCCCGCCCAGCTCAACCCAGAGCGAATCTGGAGGAGAAAAGGAAGACCTATTCTCTGAACAAATTCAAAAACCGCTTTCTGATAATAAACCACGTGTTTTTGGGAAATATATTCGGCCTCCTTGCCTGTTTATCAAACCCGCCCTCCCACAGGAGGTAAAGCAGTAATTGAGTCTAGCTAGCAAAGAACCACGTCTTCAAAGCCTTTCTAAAGGCCAGTAGGCTTAGCATGGCTCTAAGATGCATCGGGAGTCCATTCCATGCCTTAGCAGCCCCGACCGCGAAGCTTCTTTCCCCCCAATTGGCTTTTTTTACAAAAGGTACCGCCACTAGTTTAGCGTCAGAAGAGCGTAAACATCTGGTTGGTTTGTACCATTGGAATTGCTTTTTGAGATGGTTGGGTCCAGTTTGATAGAGTGCTTGTATATTGTACACAGGGCCTTAAACTGTACCCGTTTTCGCACTGGCAGCCAATGGAGCCTTCTGATTTCTGCTGATATGGAGGCATGTTTGGGAGTGCCAGTCAGCAATCTGGCTGCAGCATTCTGCAGGAGTTGTAATTTATTTATTAGTCCTTCCTGGATGTTAACATATAGACTGTTGCAATAGTCCAGTCTGGACATTACTAAAGCTGTGATGATTATTTGATGACTATCTTTGGACAGGACTGGCAGGATTTTCTTACAGGCTTTTAGAATGTATGAGGTGGAGACTACTGTGTGCACCTGATCCTTGAGGTTGAGTCTGTTGTCTATCCAGACTCCTAAGTTTTTAGCCTTTTTGGCCGGCGTGGGAAGAGGACCTAGTGTGTCTGGCCACCATTCCAGGGTCCAGAAGTTAGCATCCTTGCTGAATAAAACCACCTCCGTCTTGCTGGAATTCAATTTAAGACAATTTTGGGCCATCCAGTTCCCCACAGCTATCATGCAATCATGAAATCTGGATGCTGTTCCTTGCAATTCTCCTGGCCTTAGTGACGCCACAATTTGGGTGTCGTTTGCGTATGAGGTCAAATTAAAACCGAATGATTCAATGAGGGGAGCAAGAAGTGAAACATATATATTAAAAAGTGTAGGGCTTAATGATGACCCCTGGGGGACCCCACACAGGAGAGAGTAAGGTTCAGTGGCAAATTCCCCCAGGGTAACTGTCTGTTGTCAGTCTGACAGAAATTATTTCAGTAGTCTCCATTCCTGACCATGTACTCCGATCTCCCGCAGCCGGTCCATCAGCAAAGCGTGATGGACCATGTCAAAGGCCGCAGAGAGATCCAACATTATCATGGTTGCTTTTCCTCCCTGATCTATAATGGCTCTAATTTCTTCTGTCGATTTGAGCAGTGCAGTTTCTGTACTATGGCCACTGTGGAAGCCATATTGTGTGGGGTCTAGTACCTGAGTTTTTTCATGAAGGAGCTGAGTTGTTCATTCATAACCTTCTCTGCTATTTATGCGGGAAGGGGAGTCGGGAAATAGGTCAGTAATTATTCACGTTTTAGGGTCCAGACTCGGCTTTTTGAGCAAGGGTAGTATCGATGTCTCCTTCCAGAGTTTGGGAAAGTATCCTTCCACAAACATGGCATTAATAATGGAGGTCAGATTGGAAACAACAGGCTCAGCTGCTTGTTTTAAAAATGAGACTGGGTACGGGTCGGATGGCAAACCTGTTTTCACTTTCAGCAGAGCGTTGGAGATGTCTATTGTGGTGATTTTGGCAAACTCGGTTAAAAATGTTCCGGGATTAGGTCTTATCTCTACCTCAGGAGGGTGCGTGGTTAATGTATTAATCTTAGTATTATTGAAGGATGAAAAGATGGCATCAACTTTTTCAAAGAAAAAGTTTGCGATTTTGTCACACAGTACCTGATTGGCCGGGATGGGCGGAGGGGCTGGATATGCTAAGGTAGACACTGTTTTAAAAAGTTATTTTGTGGAGTTTTTGGCTGAGTTGATTTTGTTCATATAAAAATCTTGTTTTGTGTCTTGTAGCATTTTTTTATACTTGGCTAGGCCTGCTTTATATTCGTTTTTTTCTTTGTCCTTATATTTCCTTCTCCAGGCTCTCTCAAGATGCTTACAGACCAATTTTTGGTCTCTGAGCTCTTGGGTATACCATGGAGAGGAAGGTTGTGTTCTGTTAGATCGATGTATTTTCTTTGGGGCAATTACATTTCCGACTGATTCCAGCCAGTTTGTATATTGGAGCGCGGCCTCGTCTAGGTTTGTTGGATTATTGAAAGAGGTGGACGTTAGTACTTCTTGTAATTCGTTTGCGGCTACCTTGTTCCATGCTCTACTAGATATCAGTTTAGATATTGGCTTCACAGCTTGTCGCTTAGGTGTAGTTATTGTAAACAGCACTACCTTGTGGTCTGACCATGTCACAGGATGAAGACCCACAATAGAAAGATGCTCGTTATTGGAAAATATTCCGTCTAAGGTATGTCCTGCTTTATGGGTTGAACCATTGACTAATTGCTTTAAGTCAAGGCTACTCATAAAATCTATCAAGTTTGAGGTTTCTGGGTCAGATTGTGCTTCTAGGTAGAAATTGAAATCTCCCAGGATAGTATATGAACTAGCACTGAGAATATTTTCGAACATGGAAATAGCTTTTGTTGAGAACGGGCTTCTAGGGCCAGGTGGTCTATAGATAAGAGTACCTTTGAATGTATGGTGATCGGAGAGATAAAAGTTGAATTCCAAAGCTTCGCATTCCTCATTAGATGAGGACTTGAATGATGCTGTTAGGGACTTATGGTAAATTATGGCTAGTCCCCTCCCCTTTCTATGTGGTCTATTTAACGTGAAGGAGAGGTAGTCTATTGGTGTGGCTTTCACCAGATCCAGACCTGATGCATCATCCGTCCTGGATTCTGTTATAAATGCGATTGTTATATCTTCTTCTTCGATGAGGGAGGCGCATTCCACGCTATGCTTGACTAGGGATCTGGCATTTAACAGGGCATATTTCTTAATCTTGGCTTTCTCGTGTTGTTTATTGGTTTTGCCTGTGATCTGACTACCTTTTGTCTTTGCTGCACTTTGGTGAAGGAGAGTTTGTGATGACCATTATATTGCACTTGCAATGCCTTTGTATGATAGCTGTGGATTGTGATTGTCCTTGAGTGGGGTCTTGTCTTGAGTGCACCTGTGTAGGGTTGTCTTAGGTGCAAGCTGTAAGTGGTATATTTCCAGAATTGTGTATAATTGTGTTCAGTTTTCGAGTTGATTTCCTGGGACTTGTGGGGGCCACGGCAGGCCTCCACTTACCATTATGACACAAAAAGGCAATGCCACTTAAAGGCATATTTAGAAAAACAATTTGGCAAAGGGGTTCATCTGCCATTCGGGCTCGCTGTAAAGGACACCATTTATTTTGATTCATAAAGCCCAGGTCCCCCATGCTCTCTTAGGTTCTACGGAATCTATCACTCATTGTACCCAATATTTTGGTGAACATTTTGTTTTCTAAGGGGTACATACCCTGTGGCAGCTTGAATGTGTTTCTGTTCATTTTTATCAGAGGTCATAACTTTCAGTACTTTACTTACTTTCCTATTTATTTCTAGGTTAGTTATTTGTTCTCCCTGTTTTTCAGAGGTCTCTGTGCATGTGGTGAAAACAAGTCAAAGTCATTTGTTACAAAATCTTGAGGCAGTTTATACCCTTGAAAAACCGTGTTTGAATATACTTGCACAACTTTATGGAGGGTTCATGTGTAACTGTTACACATGGCAATATAGTTATGTGTTATATTCTGTATTGCTTTTCGACAGTGGCCAGGTCTGACAGTCTTTCTTCTTCTTTCTTCTCGCCTCCAGGTGGGTGAAAGTCCAGTCCTTGCCTCTTTTGAAGTTCCTGACTCTGGACCTCTCAGCTGACCAAAAAAAAGTAAATAAATCACCCAGGAAATCTGTTCCTGCCACAAAACATTGCCAGTGAGAAGCCTCACAAAGCTGTGAAGAGAACAAGCATTATACAGTCTGACATCAAAGGTGCCTATTGAAAAACGACGTGGATGACTGGTGCCCATGTCTCTCTGTCAGGCGTTTCCTTGGGCACCCTATCGTACCATTTATTTGTCTCCTAACGCCCTGTCCGGCATGTGCAAGATTTATTATGCTGTAATCTATTTTCTCCATTAACAGATCTCAAGGCAGCAGGGCAGATATGGTGTATGTCTTTTTAGATCTGCCCAGGAGGAGAACAAAATGTAGGATCACGTATATCGTCTGTTGCTCCATATCTGATAGCCTGTCCCTGGGGACATCCTGGAACAGGGTAGCATCAATGGCAAGCTGGGAAATATGTACTTTTCTTTTTCTCTGCCTCTTAGAGAATGTGGTGGCATTGATAAACGTTGACTACATGAAGGCTGAAACTTCCAATGTGCGGGATAGAATTTTTTGCACACCACTTGGCTATATCCCTATACATAATACGAGTCTTGTTACTATTCAGACCAGCTTAATATTTGGAAAATCTAAGATTCTTTATTTTAGGTAAGGTGAGGTCAATTTGCTCTGTCAGATAATGCATAAACCTGCAGACATCTATGTTTGGCATCATGGTCACAAGTTTGAATCCCGGTATCCTCTAATCCTTCTGGAGTCGATACAATTACTGGCCACCAATATATATCTCTTATTCAAAAGCATGATGCCCTTCATGGTGAACAAGCACTTTACAAATACGCGTTACTTTATCGCTTCTGTCCTATTTATTTATTGATCTACTATCGATGATGTTGGCGTCTGTTTTCAAATTTGAAACGGAGTTTGTCTTCTTTTGTGTAATTGCAGAATTATTTTGCTGATTAACCCAGTCAAAGGAACCTAATTTCAGGTTGTAACTTTGAAAAACTTGCATTCACGTAAAAGGACTACTGAACTCAACCCTTGTTTTCACAAACACTAAAATAACTACTGTCATTGACTCTACCTGCTTCACAGGCCAGTGTGCTGTCCTGCCCTTGCTCTTCTTACAGTGACCTGGCCTTAAACCCTCTTCCTGGAGTGTTTTGACAAAATATTGGCTCAAAAATATTGTATCTTAAAAATTGTGATGGTAAACTATTGTGGGTCAGAATATCTCTTTTTTTCACTAATATTGTTGTTAAAAATATTGTTGTGTGGATTCTGGAGCGTGCTGCCGCTAACTGTGGCGGGTAGAATAGCCCTCACTAAAATGGTTATACTCTCATGGCTCCTATATCACTTTACGAATTTGCAGCTTTATGTTCCGGCTTCCTTCTTCACAGCCTTCGAGAAACAGCTTAGAGACTTCATCTGGGGCAGCACCAGACATAGAATGGCACTTAGCAAGTTGTATCTACCGATAGACCAAGGCAGGCTGGCGGCTTTCTGTTTTGAACATTACTATTTAGCCTCCCAACTACAATGGATTGCACGGTGGTTATCGAATCGTCATTGTGCAGACACTGCAACTATGCAGCCGCCTTACCTTCAGGAACACATGGTCAAACTGTTCCATCCGGGAGCGCGCTTGCGTCCACCAGAACCTTTGCTACTTGCTGTGGCCTACAAATGTTTCCGCAGGAGTCTATATATAACACGCAGCGTGATCCCCTATGCGCCGGCGATAACACTAGAGGTTACCCCCACAGGGCGAACAGCACTGTCAGCACTGACACTCAGGGAGCGGCAGGAAAAAGGTATTCATACCCTTGGAGATCTGTATCATGAAGGGGTGCTTGCGTCATACACAATGCTTGTGGACGAGGAGGAATTACCGCCTGGGCAGTTTCTCACTCACCGGGCACTGGTGGCCTTACTCACGACAAAATGGGGGGACATCACTACAGAGCCACGAACACACCTCACTATGCAATATTTGCACGTCATGGGGCAAGGTAGGCATCTGACACACTGGTTTACAGCTTCGCTCAGAGCTCACGCAGCGATCAGCCTTGATACACTTCGACGTAAATGGGAACAAGATCTGGGTCACCCTTTCCCTGATGAAGAATAGGTCCAAGTGCTTGAGAGCCCGACACGTATCCCCAGGAACATACGCTTCTGGCAGATACAGTTGTATATTATATTATTATTATTATAGGGCATACCTCACGCCGGCGAAAATCAACCAATACTTTAATCGCGGAGATGCTAAATGCCCAAGATGCGAGGAACTGGGGGCTGACTTACTTCACATGTTCTGGAGCTGCCATAGAGTGGGCACATACTGGAGAGAGGTGGCCGCATTGTTACACACTTGCACTAGTCAGGAGTGCCGTTCGAATTGCCTGCATATCTATTACATAAGTTCCGCAGGACACCCGCTACGAAAGTCACGTCCAGGTTTCTAGATCTGGGATTGATAGTGGCCAAGAGACTGATTAGTAAGAAGTGGAAAGCACCTGACCCCCCATATATGCGCTTGGCGTAATTCTATGCTTGCATGGGCCAAAACGGAAAGTTTCGCAATTAAACGCGAGGAAACTCTGAGTTTACGTAAGATCCCTATCGCCACGTACTGGGACGCCATATACACTGAGCTGCAGCATAATGCAGACATACCGCCTGTGGATCTACCCGACGCCCTGGCTACAGACCACTAGTGCATTTATCGATTGTTACAGTGTATGCACCACACCACACTCTTCAAGGCAAGCATATACTGGTTCACATAACACACGTATGTGCATCTTGGAAACGGGGAAGCAGCTTGTACCTGTACATCGTCTGGACCACATGAAACGCTGTCTATGCAACTGTGGGGTGATTACGGGTTATATAAATGCTTTATATGTTTTGTTGCACAATATTTGCCTGATTATCTGTGAATCTCTTACTGACACCTAACTGTACACGAGCGCCAGTGCAACCAAGGACTCAGCATGGTTACACGTGTGCATGCATATTGAGGCCAACATGCTCCAATATCCATGCTCCAATGGACACTTATGACTGCGGGATATGAATGGACTACCCTACCCATATGGGCCACCCTCTCCCCTTCCCTTTCTCTATCCCTTACCTAAGTATTGGAAATGCACTGGAAATGCATTTATTGACATTTGTTCTTCTAGGTTGCTTCTGCTGCTTTGTAACATGTACTGACATTATGTAAACATCGACATGCAACGCGAACTGTAAAAACTGAAACGTCCAACAGTGCACATATATGTAATCGTCTGATGTACTTTTGTGAAAATTCAATAAAAACAGATTCACAAACACATATATATATATATTGTTGTGTGTTATATCATTGTAATGTATATTGTTTAGAGTGTATTTTGGGTATGTAATTTTTGCATTAATATATTGTATTTGCATTTAAAATGTCTATATTTGTTTCTATAATAATTTTAGGATCATGATGTTAGTATATAGTGGAATAGGGCTGGGAATAAATAAAAAGTGTTATTTTGTAAGTCTGTTATGTATAAGAATTTTATTGTGTGAATTTTTTCTAGCCATTTAAAAAAAAATTCAAATGAATTTTTACATGTAACATTTTAATTTGTTTAATTTTAAGTTTAATATTTTAATAGCTTTTAAGATTTGTAGTTAGTATGTTTTTAATAATATTACTGTGAATATTTTTGTTCCTGGTTATTTAAAATTATAATTTATTGTTTCATTTATTTATTAAAATAAATGTCCTTCGTTATTTTTCATATAATTTTTGTTTAAATAAAGGTGTTTTTATAATTTGTGTTTTGTTATTGGAAATCAAAAATCTTATAATTTTATGGAATTTAGTTTTAAAATTAAGAATATTTTCAGGGAAAGAGGCAAACCAGAACACATGTTGACCTGGCTGCTGAAACGAGAGAAGCCTCATGCACACATATCATCATTGTTGCAAGAGGATGGACGATGCATTGCTGCCAGAGACCAATAAATTACATGTGCAGGAATTACCGGAAAAGGGGTTATACCAAACCTTCCAGCATATGAAATTATATGATATAGCACTATTCGAGCGAGGTCGGGCTCTGAAGGAAGTGACCCGATTAGGGCCACCCGGGTCACTCGTGACCACCTCTCAGCCTTCCATACAAATGAAGAGTACGTCAGACAGTAGAGAATACAAACCAAAGTGATTTATTAGTCATACACTCGAGTGGAGTCCAGTCTTACCAGCCTCCTTGGATTGCTGCAGAGGGGACTGGACTCAGACAACATGGTTAGGCATAAAGTACATTTCCAGTACCCCTAAAGACATGCCCAGATTGGCTTTTTCCAGTTGGGAGCTAATGGACAAAGGAGATACACAAAGATGAGTTACATTCCTGGGACAGGGCACACACGATCTTGTATTCAAGGTTACTCTGCCTGCCCTCACTGCTCTGAGTGGTGGGAGGGGGCCTATCTAGTCAGAAAGGTATGCACTATTCTTTTATTTTTTTATTTATAAAGTTTTATATAATGCGAACTTGACCCAAGAGGGTATCAGGGCGCTTTACATTTAAGATTGTTGCGTTAAAAATTACATCAGATACAGGAGCATAGTAAGGTACAGTACACATAAACAATGTTTCAAGAATTCATAGGAGGGAGGGGAAGAAGGAGTAATAGCAGGGGGACGAAGAGGAACTGTGCCCATTGTCTGGCTGGGTAGGTGACGGTCAAGGGGGAAACCAGGGCCAATCTCCTCATTAGCTGTCTAGCAGCTCCACCGGGCATCAGCCATGTTGCTCAGGTCTCAATGTTCAGGAAAACCAGTTTTTTAGTTTATTTGATTTGAGAAGGTTATATAGCGCTGTGTAGACCCGGAGGTATCAGAGCACTTAACCAGGGGATCGTTGCATTACAAGGTACATCAAAAAGGATTATGTAGCGCTGGCTAGACCCGGAGGTATCAGAGCACTATAACAGAGGAACATTGCGTTGCAAATTACATCAGTTACAATAGCGTAATAAGGTACAGTAAACAAACAACAAGGTTGAGAGAATTTGTAGGAAAGGAGGGGAGGAAGGAGCCATAGCAGGGAGACAAGGAAGAACTGTATCCAATGTCCGGCTGGGTAGGAGATGGTCGAGTGGGAAACCAGGGCCAATCTCCTCATTAGTTGTCTAGCAACTCCACCGGGCATCAGCCATGTTGCTCAGGTCTCAACGTTCGGGGAAAACAGTTTTGAATAGATACATAGGCTATGAGGATAGAGGTAAAAGGAGGTGGGGGGAGGGAGTAAAAGACAAGCCAGAGAAGGAGCTGGGGCTACCATATAGGCCGATAGGGGATGTGATCAAGGTCTGTTCGGAGTCCGGTGGTAAGGAAAACTGTGGCAGCCATCTTGGGGTCAGGGGGGGAGCTAAGGTCCGAAAGAATTCCAGACGTCCTCTTAAGGTCTGGCACAGTCCTGGAAGGGTTGAGTAAGTAAAAGGTCAGCAAGGGGGAAAAAGTCATCATTGTCGGCCATGTTGAGGTCAGGCATCCTTGGGCCCTTTTTTTACATACCGAGAGTGTGCAGAGTGCTACAGGGCTTTACAGGAAGGGAAGGGTCGGACTCTGGACACATCTCCCAATACGGTGGGCAGCGCGGTGGAAGCCGCCATTTTGCCTCGCGCAGGGGGGAGGGGGGACCTCTCACCTCGAACTTCGACAACATCAGAGATGCGCAGAGTATTGTGTCTCCGTTTGTGTTTCCTGCAGCCCACCCCTCAACGCTGTAGCGATCGCCGATATTGTGGCTCAGCACGGTGTCTCAATAAAGATATATGCATCGATATATGCATTCTATTCATTACCACAGCAAACGCAGCCTTGAAGAAATACACGTACAGAGGGCACATTGGCAGCTGCTTTTCGGTGAGGCAGACACAAAGCGAGACAGAAGTTAGTTGCGATCATGGCTCAAAATGGCAGCTAATACAAAATGGTTCCACAAATTCTAGCGTAATTCATACAATTCTAAAGGGAAATCGACCAAAAACATTTTCATTACAACAGCCCCCTCAGCTATCTGATAAAAAGTGGGATGGAATAGAGGTGCCACCTACTCTTAATGAGGGGAGGGAGGCACTAGACAAGATGTCCAAAGGTAAACTGCATGAAGTGGATGGTATTACTGCTGACTTCTATCATGCAATACCATTGTTGCTCCTACATAAGTTGTTGGGGTCTATCTGGAGGTGGGTGAGACAGGATGTCTCCCCTCCTTGCTGAGGGAGGCAGCGATTGTTCTCGTCCCTAAGGACGGACAAGTACTCTTGTTAGTGTCGGCATATCAACCATTGTCGATGCTGATCGCAAATACAAAGTTGCTAGGTAAAGCCTCATCAAGCTAGTGGACACCATTGTCCATGCAGCCCATATGGGCTTTGCCACCCTTAGGTTTGGAGTGGAAAACGGAGAGCTTCAGATACCTGGGGTGCGGAAGTACTCATGATTCCAAACCGCAATACACTCTTAACATGGGAAGCGTTGTGAACGGCATAGAACACTCAGTGAAGTTCTGGAAAACCTTTCCATTGTGTATAATGGGTCACATCTCTCTGGAAAAGATGACGTTTTTGTGACACTGCCTGTATGTATTACAGAAATCTATGTGCCCTATACCAAAGAATATATTTTGCGAACTCGATTGCTTAAATGGTGCTTGGACGATCCAGTGTAACCAGGTTAAACTGGCCAATCTCAAACTTCCCTTGGTGAGGGAAGGACCTGGGTTGCCTGATTTATTCTGTTATGCAGCAACATAAATGCAGCACAAGAAATAGTGGTTGCAGGATGTTATGAACCTGAAGAAGTCCCATCTATGAACACAAAACCACTTCACAAGGCTTATGGGCAGGGAAACCTCCTCCGCTAAGGTGGAGGAGCGTCGCCCCACTGCCTTTCAGTACGGCAAAAAAAGGAAAAATAAAATGATAAGATGTTATTATCATTTTATTTTTCTTTGCTGGGGCAGTTTTGTGGGGCGGGGCTTGGTGGCAACCTCCTGGGAGCGCATGAATGTTTGGCCGGCCCTCAGGGGCTGGCCAAACTTTCATGCACACTTTACATGTTCTCCACCCAGGCTGCCTAGGATGCCCAGGCTTTCATTCCCCATCTGAGTGCTGAACCACGGCACTCAGACCAATCACAACGCTGCATTGCAGCATTGTGATTGGCTCGGGGGAGCCTGGGTGCTTACCAACCACAACGCTGCATTGCAGAGTTGAGATTGGCTTAGGGGAGCCTATGCTGCTTCCTGTTCCAACAGAAGCCAGGAAGAGGACGGAAGAGAGGTGGTGGCTGGTCAGCTGGCTGGCCGGCAGGTAAGTGATTTTTGTTTTATTTCTCCCCCTTCTCTCCCTTTCCCTTTCCCCTTCCCCCACTCCCTGCCTCACTACTGATTTGCAGAAGCAGCCACGTCTACTTATGGGGACAATTTGTCACAGGGTGGTATGCACTGTGCTGAGGCTATGTCAGTTTGCAGAAGATATGCCACAATGGTCCCTCAGGCCTTTCCTAAACATGACAAAATATATACTGTTCCTCAGTTGGAGTGGAGGTGGCTGCAGGTAGGAAGGTGCCTATTTTGAACAGCAGATTTGTGTCATTTTAGAAAACGCTGGAAATGTTTGGGCTGGGAGTGGGGCAGTTTTTGCAATATGTGATAATAGCCCATACTGTCAGGGATTTCTGGAACACATTCCCAGAGGCTCAGCTGGAACATAACAATATGAAAGAGATCATATATTCAACTGGGGCAGATGACTAATAATTCAGATTTAAGCTGCAGTAGTCTTAGATGGGAAGGAGGTACAGATCAAGCTTTTGTGAGGTGGGCCAGGGATTGCCAGTAACCTTTGACTGAAGTGGATTGAAGAAAGGCATGCAATCAAGTTAAATGCATATCCCCGAATGTCCGATTTGAGCTAATACAGTCCCACTACTTACATAAAACATATCTTATTGCCTTAAAGTGAGCAAATATCCTGATAAATTGCTTACTTATGATAGGTGATGAGCGATTGGGATAGATTTCCTGCATATTACCTGGAGTTGTCTCCAAATTGTGGGATTCTGGGGAGATGTGGTGGACAGCTTGAGAAGGGCCACTGGTGCAAGGCTTAAGAAATCCATAAAGAAATGCTGACTATGGATTTTCCCAGATAAGCAGGGATATAAATGTAAATTACATGTGCTGTTGTTGGGAACCATCCAGGCGAAGAGATGAATAGCAAAACATTGGGCATGCGCCACAGCCCAATGATAGCCAGATGGAAAAATTATTTGTTGGAATTGGCAGTGGCAAGTGAGAAGCATGTGAAAGTAGTACATAAAGGTTAAAAAGTGATGGAAGGTCTGGTTGAATGGGCAGAATACCAATTAAATTATTGGACCCTCAAATAATAGACTTCCTTGAAGAAGGGAAATAGAAGAAGAGTACAAAGCATTGCCAGAAAAGTGGAGAAAGCAATCATGGGAGGCCTTGGTAGAACAGGTAGTATGTTGAGAAGGGTGTACCTATTTGATTGATATGATTAAATGCAGATGTTCTGTAAAAAGTGAGCAGTCAATATAGTTGAAACTGCAATACTGGATGTAGTTGATATAAATTACTAAACAGAATTAAATAATGGAATATTCTTAATTTTATTTTGTTATTAATTTTGTGAAATTAAGCACTTTTTGTTACTTTAAATTAATTATACTTGCTGATTATAAAGTTATATTAAATATGTGTTACATAATGTTTTTGGGTACACTCCCAATGGACCTTTGGATTTCTGTGTAGTATTATTTTTAGTGTAGTGTGTGTTATAATATTGTGGGAGTAATGAATTTTGAATCCTAAAGTTCCAGTATTTTTCCCAAGGTGGTTTAGTTTGGGATGATGAACGTTATTCTGACCCCCTTAAACGTCCATCGCATTCATTAATATGGTAACCTTTGGAGTGTTTGAACCCAAACACCCCAAGTCCAGCACTTTCTCCCATATGGTTACATTTGGAGTCGGAATAGTGCATTTGGCCCCCTCAAAGCTTAACAATTTCTGGCAATGTGGTTAAGTTTGGAAGTGAGAATAATAACTACGAACCCCCAAAGTTCAAATCATTCCACAATGTGGTTAATTTTGGAGTGGAAATAGTAGATTTAACCCTCCAAAGTCCAACACTTTCCCCAGTGTGGTAAATTTAGAGTGGTAATAGTAAATCTGAACTCACCAAAGTCCAACACTTTCCCCAATATGGATAAGTTTGTAGTTGGAATAGTAAATTTAAAATCCTTAAAGTCTAACACTTTTCCAGATGTAGTTCAGCTTGGAATGGGAATAATAAATCGGAATGCCCCCTCCCCAGCCTAAAGTCCAAAATGTCCTCAATGTAGTTATATTTGGAGTGGGAATAGTACATTTGATCCTGCCAAAGTACCGTACATTCCTCAATGTGTAAAGGTTGGAGTGGGAATAGAAATGTTGAACCCCTCCAAAGTCCAACACTTTTCCCAATGTGACTAAGTTTGGAATGGGAGTAGTAAATGTGATCACACTTTTCCCAATATGGTTAAGAGTAGGAATAGTATTAAATTGAATTGTATTGAAATTGCATTTATATAGCAGATACTTCTCCAGAAGAGATGTTGAAGCATTTTATGATGAGTAGGACGCTACCGAAGCCTAAAGTTACTGGTCAATCCATTGGTAAGTGGGCTTAGTCTTGTGCTTGCCAAGAAACTATTCCATTAATCCAGTTTCTTTTTGGTACATTAAGTACTTATGTGTCATCATAGGAGGTGGTTATGCGAGAAGCAAATGGTTGATGGGATGAATAAATATTGTTAGGTTGTATGCATATGGCTTTAAGGAAGGAGATTAAGACAAACATGCAATTTAAAGTAGCCTAGATACACAAGAGGCAGGCATTTTAATGCCGTTTTACTGAGCTTTGCTTTGTGAAAGAGTTGTAAGTGTTTTTGGGTGGTTTTGTATGTTTTTATTTTGCAAGTTTTTTATTTTCAGATGTCAGATGTTATTCTTCAACCGGGGTTTTTTTTTTTTTTTGTAAGGAAAAAGGGTTGGCGTTCCTTAAGGGTTTATTTATCTTTTCTATTTTTTCAGGTTTTGGATGGGTTCCCTGGATTTCTGGAGTCATACTGCACGTTGTATTTTTCTCTGGTTTATTATTGCTTTTTTTTAAAACTCTTTTATATCAACTTTGTTTTAGATTGTATTTTTGGATTGTCATTTCACTGACCAGGACTTCAGCTGTGACATTGTGTTATCTGATTTATTTATGTTCTGTTATTTGGTGGGCAAAGGTAATTTTTGATGTTATGTTTGTTTATTTATTATGCATTTCATATGGATGATTTTTTCAAATTGAACTCTTATCTTCTTTTTGTAAAAGGGCGATATCCCTGGTTGGATATGATGTTATATGTAATGGCCTCATTGATATCAATTAACATACAGTTTTGTGAGTGCTGGGTAGAAATATTTCGAATTTTGTAAACAGGAATTTGATTTCTAGTCAAGAGGTGTATGGTGACTGCTCCTCAATTTCTGTGCACCAGGTTTTATTCCCCTAAGAACAAGATAGGGACGTGGTGATTTGTATTTAGAGGTGATTGTGGTTATTTGCTGTGTTTTCTTTTGCCTCATTCACCCATTGTAAGCCATTAATTCTGTGTCAATGCCTTTATTTTCTTTTCCTTCTCGCATTTTATCCTTCTCGTAGGGTATGTTGGATAAATAAATATGTAGCAGAGTTTTAATTATTTGTTTTCCTAACATAGCTTTAGTTTTTTTATTACTTTATATAGGCAAACTATAGGCAAACTTATTTTGCTTGTAGTATTGAGTGGTTCTTTGAAGTGTCAAAGTCTTTTTTTGTAGAGTTGTAATCCAGCAGAGTGACTCTGTCCTGCTGTAATTGTTTTTCAGGAATAGCTTTGTTATGTGTTTTTGAAGCCTTTTCGTTCTGGTTTTTTAAATTGGAAAAGCATTTATATTTGCTAACTGTTTTAAGTTTCATTTGATAGGTCAATTGGAGATTACTTTGAATTTTTTTGCACCATTTATGGTAAACGCTAATTAGTGCTTTAGTTATATATTTTAGGTATTAATTTTATTTTGGCTTCTTTTTATATGTGTGCGTATATTTAATGTAATATAGTTTGCTTTATTTATTTATTTTTGTTGATTTTCTGGTGTTTGAAATTTTGTTTTTCATGATTGTTGTTATGTTTCCCTAGTTTGAATGAGCAGGCGATAGTGGGTATTTTATATTCTTGTTTATGATGTTGTTCTAGCTTAGATATTTTTTCTACAAAATGTTTGTCATCATTATTTGTGTTTTTATTGTTTAAGTATATGATTACCATATTTAATTTTTCAATACATTTTTGATGATATTTGTATAGTGTATGTCAATATTATTTTTCTCAATTCAATTAAATCTAGCTTTATTCAGGCAAAATGTTGCCCATCAAGTAATAAATATATGAAGACATCAAGACATTTCATAAAATAGTTAAAATAACATGAATTATAAAAAAAAATATAAAAGAACATAGCAGTATATCAGGGAATATTAAGTGTTACAGCATAGTATTTCTAACCTTCACAGCATGTCTTGAAAATGCACCTACATCTAAATTAACTTCTTCATTTGGTAATTGCAGGGCAAAGGAGAATGCAGCTCTAAAATGACTAATATTTTGATTATTTTTTTTTAAAACGTGGGATTAAAAACACCTTATATATAACTCATAACATTTACAAAAAAGCATAAAGTGCATCATTGTTTGGCCTGTTTTCCTAACACATGGACAGGGGTTAGCAGCTAAGTTTGAATTAAAACCTAAGGGGAAACACAACAAATATTTGACTGTATCTGCTCTCAAATGGAATAACAGAGAGCATTCCCAACACCCCAGCGGCTGTCAAAGATAATTAGAGGGCCCAAATGAAACTGTCAGAGAGTTATGCCGTGATTTGTACTTTCCCTTGTTTTTCTCAGTATTGTGTCATTCAACCCTTCTTGGCCCGCAGCTTTTCTCAATGTACTTTTCATTGGTTGTATTTAACTTTTTGCCTCTGGTACCACCTGTTACTGGTGTGACCTACCTTACCTCTCCTCCTGGTATCCACGAAAAGAGCATAGAAGATGAGACGGGATCTTAGGCCAAACAACCCTTTACCAATCACTCTAACTTCATCTCATCTTCCTGAAAGACCTCCATTTCTTTCCTCAGAATTTCTGGTTATACTAACTCACTTGGGTTCCTAGTTACACTAACGTCCAGTCCTCTCAATTGGTGCGCACTATTGCTGCAAGCAGGGCCTCCTAACCGAGTTAATCAGCTGATGAGTAGACTCAGTGGAACTAGCTGTTGGATAGCAGCAACTTTCAAAAGCTGAATTACAGTAGATTTTCAATAACCTTACAGGATGGGCTGGGACGGGGTAGTCTCCCACTTGGTTGCAACTTAGGCACCTCTAGGTGAATCTGCAGCACTCCTCTCCACTCAGTGACTGGTTGAGGAGATTTCAGGAATTTTCCAGCTCTTAAGTAAATTATTAAGAGTGGATCTTTAAGTCAAAATTTACGTCTTGTATTGTAGCAACTCTTATTGGATTGCTCCCTGCTATACCTAAGCTACCCATAACCAATGGACCTTCCCATCCTATGCAGACCTAGCTCTTGATTGTTCCCCGAGTTTTGTGCTACACTCATTTCTCCTCAATACTGCTACACCAAAACTGATCAGACCTAACCAGTAGATATACTTTGAGGTCTGCATGCAGAGTTGACTGTGAGACACTGACACACCTTTGAGTGAGCATGGCAGCTCATCCATAGATATTACAAAGATAACACTTGAAGTGACCTTGACCTGTCAAGGCTTTACTAATTCAAGTTAGTGCTTGTTTGCTGACAGTCATATTTGTGTGTTGTGATTAACTTCTTGTTAACTCACAAACCTGAACATGTTTTTCAGCATTGTTATGTGTGTGCCTAATTTATGAGTCATACGCCTTCTTCAGCATTGAAATATTTCATGCTCTTTGAAATACCAATGTGAATACATTAATACTGTCTTTGGATTAGTGAGTGAGTGGATAGGTTATGGAATGGATATCTGCTTACTTAGCCGACTATGGGACTGGACTTTTGAGTGCCATGGGTAGACAATGGGTTCCTAAGCTCAACTGCGCAGGTATAGATAGCTTTGAATACTCAGAGATATAAATTAGACCGACTGAGTCAGAATGGCTCAGGGTTATAGTTCGGACGGGCGAGGGTACAGCTGACCAAAGAGCATCTGACAATATTTGTGCAGTTTGGTGAATACATGAGGGGCTTTTTCAGCCATTGAGTTACTTCTGCAGGCAGGCAGTCAGAATCCAGTTTTTTAAGTTCACTAGACAAGATGTAGGAGACTGGCAAAGATGGAGATGGATATGGGTCAGAACAGACGAGTGCCGAGGAATTAGCATCTGTTATCACCATAGAAAAAACAGGTCTGAAAGTTGGCTGATTCCAAGTTAAGGTGTTGTTATTAAAATATCATACCTCATGCCTGATATATTGCATTAGGAAACACCAGAGACATATATTTCTAGTATGGCTATATGGGTATATTTCTAAATCAACACTAATCCTGTGTAATGAACAAGAGGAGCATTGGTGGAACTTCTAACATAAAGAATTGTGCATGCACTTTCTTAAGACAGCTGGTGGAGGAGGTGGACAATTAGCACTACTCCCTATTTAAGTATAAACACCTAATTGAGGACTAGCTTTGTGCTGTTTTGGACTGTCTTTCACTTATCACTAACAGTGACTGCTCTGCACACCCTCGATAACTACGTCGGGTGGAAACCATTTCTCCATTCTTGTACCTAACAGGTGGAACAGCTGGAGGAGCTTTGAAACTCGTCACCTACCAAAGGTTTCAGCTGAACTGCTTGAACAATGAAAATTGGTCCTGTTTACACCATGCACAGATGTAGGCTAGAAGCCTCTCATATCTTTTCCACAGCAAGTCGCAGTGGAAACATAGCCACACACATCATTGTTGCACTGACACTTCTCAGAGCTGGGCCTTTCTAGGAAATGTGGAGTATTTCACAAAACCAGAGGTGTACCTTTGACCTAGCTATGTCCGCACCCTTAAAATTGTTGCATCTCACACCCAGTTGGGCTGGACAATCACTGAAATGAAGTGTGTATTTGGTGTTCTAGCTCCATGTCCACTTGAATACTGGAGTATGGTATTCCGAGGATACACAGGTTCGTATTTGTGTGGTATGTTAACACATTTAAAAAAAAAAACCTTGCTGTAAAACAGGATTCTCCAAGGAGTAGCTCTTGAGCTGCTGGGAGCTCTCCGCCTACCTGTGAATAGCTCTCCTGGGTGCAGCCCAGATCACTAACTTTGAACCTTTGCTAGACTGAATTATTAATGTACACCAACATTCAAAACTGTGTATCTGAGATTAAAATGGAAGTATTTTCTGAACTCATAAGCTGATGTTTGGAAAAAAGTGTCTGAATTTCCAGAATATATTTAAAGCTGATATTTCAGTGATAAACAATGTAGCAGTCAGGCACTTATGGCCGGTATTTTTAGGTCGAGGACTACCGGTCTACCGAAGGCAGAACCGGAAGTCGGAAGATTTAATGTTTTCTAGAGTGGCTATTTAGCCCGCCTCTCTTTTTGCTTCTCCTCCATTGGCTGGCTTCCTAAACGGAGGCCAGCCATTGGAGGAGAGAGCCGTCCCTCCAAATAGGCTCCGTCTTTTTCAGATTCGGGGGCGTGTTCCTTGCTGTTCTTTCCACTTTTTAGCCACGCCCTTTTAGAACAGCAGGAACACGCCCCCGAATCCGAAAAAGTTTCGAAGCTTCGATCCGCCATTTTTTTACTGTCGTCTGGCCATGAGGATCCATCCGTCCGGCGCCGTCAGGGCTTAGGCTGGAGGGGGTGGGGTCCCTCTCTCTCCTCCTCATAGACTCCTGTCTCCCTCGTATCGCAACTTGTCCCCACCCCCGGATTACTCTCCACCTGGGCAGTATGGTGTATCCCGCAGGTCTCCCTCACCGGGCTCTCAGATGCCTAAGACCTCCAGGCATTACGGCTCATTTCGTAGGTCTCCCTCCCCGCGCTCCCGAAGGTACCCTTCGCCCCCTTCAGCAAGATACCACCGAGAGCCGGAGAGCAGTAGACGGGTGAGTGCACTCTCGTGCCCGAGGGGGGAGGTCACGAATCCGCAGATGAGAGGCGGTAGCAAACGGCGAATCGGGTGTATATGTCGCCAGCTTGGCGCAAGGACAACAGAGATCATTAAAGGCGAACGATCCCCTTTCTCCTGGGGGTCGCAGACCTCCGTCTCCTCCCCGGCGACCTTTCTCCCCAGGATCCCGCAGGCCCCTCTCTCCCCCTGGATCCCGCAGGCCCCTCTCTCCCCCTGGATCCCGCAGGCCCCTCTCTCCTCCTGTGGGCCAGACACGAATCATAGGAGGAAAACGTGGCAGTGATCAGTATAATACTAGAAGTAGGTTGAAGAAACTGAAAACGGTGCCTGTGAGCCCGCTTACCTGATTTAACCTGCACGCTCCTTAGCAGTCTTGAATGAGACTGCAGGGACCGCAGTGAAATACTTCACCTGAGCCGCTTATGCCAAAACGTGCACGCATGTAGCATACACGGCCGGTAGCAGCAGCTAGATGCTGCTCGCTGTGACACCGTAGGTTGCGAAATCACGGAGGTGATTGGATATGTCAGGAAAGTTGATGCTGACGTGTTTTGGCATTAAAAAATGGGGCCTCCAAAAACAAAGGTCCACCAGAAAATACACAGCGTTACTATGTATAAATAAAAAGTTATGAAAAACATGCAGATCAAAGTAAATTATGTTGAATTGGTCATACGTGTGTCTGATTGGCCATTGAGCGGTGCTACTACCATGGTTCAAAAAGTCAAGAATGAAAGTCTGCTCGGATGATGTTACAATCACGGGCGAGTATGCGCGTCAGGAAAGCTGGCACTGACGCGTGCCGACATTATTCTAAGAGGACCTTCAAAACATGGTGTATTCAACAGTCTGATAAATCAAGTGAAGCAGTAATAAAACACTATGTATGAACTCGGGTTCAACACAGTAAGCAAAGTAAAATTAGAAATGCTTGTACACTCAAGTTTGATGTTCAAGTAGGCGTACATAAGTGTGATTGGTCATAAAACAACGTGGCAACAGTTACAGGTGTCCTAAAAGAACGTCTACTCCAGTGGAACATGTAGTGTATAAAATTACACATAGATAAGGTAATCATTTTGAACAAACGTATATATGTAATAACTGAATCCAAGTAGGCGGCCAATCATGTAAACCAGTTAAGATGTTTAAGAGAGAACAGTACATGTAGACAATGTTGTGGGCTTTATCTCTGTGGCTGTGTGTGTGCATCTGTGTCTCCATGTGTGTCTTTGTATTTTCTTCATTTTGCTGATGCTGGTCTCAAGTATTTAATTTTGTGGAAAGCCCTTTGAAAAGGTTGACTGGTCATCTTTCAGTCACTTATTACTGTATTTGGTTGTTAAACTGGTATTAATGAAGTGTGAAGTTTGCCCAGACAGTGTTAGCTTGCATAAAAAAGTGACAAATTATGCAGTAATACTTTAGGATCACATAATTGACCTTTTCTTGGTACATAATTTAGTCAACCCTCCAGCATAATTTATTTGATCTGCCCCGCCACAGAATTCCTGGTTACAGCGTGCTTGGCTTTTGAATCAGTTGTCCTTCGTGTTCCCGGTAAATGCAGTGACAGCAGGGCATGAGTCGTGCCCGAGGGGGGGAGGTCACGAATCCAGATGAGAGGCGGTAGCAAACGGCGAATCGGGTGTATATGTCGCCAGCTTGGCGCAACAACAACAGAGATCATTAAAGGCGAACGATCCCCTTTCTCCTGGGGGTCGCAGACCTTCGTCTCCTCCCCGGCGACCTTTCTCCCCAGGATCCCGCAGGCCCCTCTCTCCCCCTGGATCCCGCAGGCCCCTCTCTCCTCCTCATAGACTCCTGTCTCCCTCGTATCGCAACTTGTCCCCACCCCCGGATTACTCTCCACCTGGGCAGTACGGTGTTTCTCGCAGGTCTCTCTCACCGGGCTCTGCTCTCAGGTGCCTAAGACACTTTGGCTGACATAGCATTCTCCTGTTCAAATTAACAGACGCATTTAGCCTAGTTTAAAAAAATGTGTTCAGAACAGAACAGAACATGGAAACAAATTGATAATAATCTGCCCACGTTTGCACTGTACTTGATTTATCGAACAATCAAATTATACACCCACTAGTGAAGGAATTGAATAGTAATTTGATATTTTTTTCCACACCAAATTTTTCTTCCTCAGATCATTTGCATAGTACTAGTCATATTAAATGTTTTAGATCACCAAACACACATTAATTGATTGAGACCTAGACATATCACATCCCACAAGGGAACACACTGCACTGTAAAGCCACACATGCTCTAGCAGAATACCTTACTGGATTACGTCAAAACGCAAAGAGGAACGTGCAGGATGCGGCACCTCATGCCAGTGGCACAGACAAACAAGATGGTAAAGACAACCCGTGGCCAGTGCAGATGTAATACGAGGGTAAAATCCGGACACGGAGGCTACACAGACATTCACGAGGGTAAAGCCACGTTAGGAACAGTGCAGATGCAATACAAGGGTAAAATCGGGACACCGGCTGTACATAGACAAGAAGATAGTGAAAACCAAAACACAGCCTGCACAGGTGGGTAAAACCATACCAGGACCAGAGCAGATGCAATACAGAGTAACATCAGGACACCGTCTGTAGAGAAACGGGATGATAGTGAAAACCAATGCACAGGCGAAATAAATAGTAAAATGATACCAGAGCCAGTGCACATGCAACAAGGGAGTACAACTAGGGTACCGACTGCACAGAGACAGTGGTAGTGAAACCAAGAAACGGACTGCACAAAACAATAGGACAGTAAAACCAGGACACAGGAAACATATAAAGGCAAACGCATCAAGGCAAGTGCAGAGAGTCTTCAAGTGGCTAAAAGTATGGCATAGGCTGCACAAATACAAGATGATACTAAAACCAGAACACAGGATGCAGAGACCAAATATGTGGGTAACGCCTTAAAACAAGCAACAGAGATGTACTGGAAGGGTAAACTGAGGGTGCTTGCTTTATTAAAATAAGGTCATAGCAAATCGATGGCAAAGACTACACAGATAACAGTATGAATGAACGTGGAAGTGATATTGATGCACATGGTATACACCACTGTCTCTTTCACTATCTCTCTCTATCTCACTACATCACAACACCACTCTGCTTACATCTCACTACCTCACAACATGCCTCTCCCTCACTACATCACTGTTTCACCACCTCACTCTCTCTCACTACATAACTCTCTCTACCTCACTACTCCACTCTATCTCACTACCTCACTATCTCACAACTTCTCTCTCTCAAAACATCACTACCTCACTCTCTAGCTCACAACCTCACCACTTCACTCTCTCTCACTCACTACCTCAATCACTCTATCTCACTACCTCACTCTTTCTATCTCACTAACTCACTTTCACTCTCTTTCACTACCTCTCTCTCTATCTCACTACATCACAACATCACTCTATGCTTATATATCACTACCTCACAACATCCCTCTCCCTCACTCTTTCACTACCTCACTCTCTCTATCTCACTACCTCACTCTCTATCTCACCACCTCACTCTCTATCTACCTCACTCTCTCACTACCTCACTCTCTATTTCAATACCTCACTCTCTCTCTCTATCTCACTACCTCACTCTCTCTCTGCTAATGCAATAGGTATCACATATGCAAAAAAAAAAGCTAATGCCAATAGAAATGACAATGCCATTTATTTAGGGATACAATAATGATAAAAAAATAATGAGCAATACCAATAGCTCTACCTATAATATTGCCGAGACCATTGCATTGTAAATGCTTGTTTTTCTTGGTGCTAGGAGCATTGAAGCTATACCGACAATGTATTACTCATGTAAAGGCATTCTAAATTCACAAATCCTTTTTTACATTACTGCTGTATTCTAAATAGACAAATACTTGTAATATATAAGGGATAAGTAAGTTATTTGCAAAAAAGAATATTATTATTCGAAACAAAAGCAATGCGATCCTTTGCCCTGTCAAAATTTGTGCGAAGAGGCGTTTTATAATTGTGACAGTGAATCTCAAAGAGAATCACAGCATATGGAGGCGGGTGACAGAGGGGTGAGCAGATGACTTGAGTGTTGTGTTATTGATGAGCAATGCAAATTAACCTAGCTACAGTATAATATCACAAAATATAACTGTTTTGTTGCAAGAATTCCTGGAAATGTGTTCTTTCTAACCATTTAACAAGTTTTTCAAAACAAACAGCCCATGATGCCTGCCACCTGTCCATGTAGCTCTTGCATGCATTGTTTTTTGCGTGTTATTTGTTTTTCAGTGCTCGCTTGTTAAACAGTCTGCAGTTTTTTGGGTGGAGTAATAAACAACATACCAATGAGTGGCACATATCATGCACAGAAAAATGCAGATAGAATGCAGACGTTCATCTTATATCCAGAGGTTTATCAACAGAAGTTCCACAAGGTACCAGTACAAATATCTCTCCAGCCAGAACTAAAAACGATGAATTGTGAAGCACTTTGTGACGCGCTGTTCATATACATAGAGCTAAAACTGGCATGAAAAACACGCCGTTTTACCTGTATCACACATCAGCTCTTTCACCTGTATCACACATCATTATCCACTCGTCTAGGCAGTGGAGGCTGATGGACGTTTTCATGTGGGTTGTGTTTGACTTGGTGCCCTTGGCTGGGTTGGCTTAGCTGCTTCCCAGCTCTAATATTGTGCAAAGGAAACAGACTGAAGCTTTTTGAGTATAGCAAGAGGGAGAGAATAGCGCATGAGCAATGCAATGAGGATTTGTGACCCACACTAGAAATGTGTATGTTGGCCTTTGTTAGAAATGGGGTTTCTGGTTGGCTAGGGTATGCACCTAAGCCAGGCCGAACCCACTACTCTAGTCCGGATGAGGGCGTTACACTCCCAAGATAACCCTTGCCCACTCCTTTGATATCTTGGCTGAGCAGTCAGGCCGGAAAACCCTAACTCATTACATCTATGCAAGAAAGTCAACTCAAATTCTGAGCAGGTCCATGAACTACTAGGCAGCGGCGTGAACCCGTAAAAAGCAGCTTCTCCGCACTCCTACCTCCCTCGTATGATAGGATCCCTGGACCCTCTCGGGACTGAAATGCCATGCTGTAAAAGGAGGAGCCCAAGGTATGGCAACTGCCTCCTTGTGAGACCTTGGAGCTCGGTGCACCGGTGCTTCTATGAGGCGGTACCTTCTGGGCTCGCGGGGCGTACCCCACCCATGGCCAACTTCCTTCAGAGTGCCTCTGTTAAGCTCTTACCCTGAATGTCACAGCTCTGAGATAGCAGCCCCCATGGCCTTCGGAACCCACCCACCTGCCCACTCACCAAAGACCCCAAAAGCTCCTGGGGCCTCCATCTGCTGCGGTACACGGGAGAAGCAAGGATTCCTTTCTCTTGTCGGCTCCCCTCTCTCCTTTGTTACTGCCGGTCGTCAAGAGCGGGCGCGGGAGTCCTCACCTGCCCAGTCCGCAGCAGGATAACAGCGGAGCCCCTCCACTTGCTTTCCAGAATACAGTCCCACCAGGCCGCGCCCACACCCAGGCTAAACCATGCGGCCCGTAACCTCTGCCTGATTTCAGGCTGCTGTGGTTGCTTCCTGGCTGCTGGAGAGCATCCTTGCTGCTTTCTGGCTTGGCACAACATCCTGCTGCGCTGCAGCAAGCTGCAGCTTCTCTCCTCGGCTTCGGCAGGTTGCTAGGCAATGCCTGGCTTTCCTGCGGGCCCGCTTCACATGGGAGAGGCCACTCTCTCTGTTTCTTTTCCTGTTCCCTTGGGCTCAGCCCAGACTCCAGCCCAACAAGAGGAGCCCGGGGCGGCATCATAAGCAGAAAAAGCTCCCGGTAGTGAAAACACAATGGAAGAAGAACCCAGTGCTCACCACGTGCTGTTTGGTCAAATTGTAAAAGGACAGTCCAGTTCTTTCTCCTGCTCCAGGCAGGTTGAATATAGCCAGTATCTTTCTTGAAGTCTTTTATAACCCTGAGACTTCCAACAAGAGGCCAGCACACACAAGCCCTTGAAGATCCTTCACAAGCAGGATACCACAGCAGGGCAAAAGTCAGTCATTTTCCTCCACCACAGACAGAAGCAGTAACTGCAGGCCAACCTACCCCTCACTCAGAAAAGGCAGTGTTCCTCACACAGTCCTTCCACTCTTCTTGGCAGGATCTTCTTGTTCCCTGAAGTAATCTAAAGTCCTGGGGTTTTGGGTGCAATAGTTATACCCCATTATGTCATTGTTCTCTTTGCTGCAAGGGTCTTTGAATCCAGTCCAAACCAGTCTTGTTCTCCCTGGTGCAGTATTACCACAGGGGATGGAGACAGTATTGTGAAAAGGAGACTCAGCCTTTTCGGGTGCAAGCACAACTCCTCCAACCACTCTAAATGCAGACCAGGTCTATTCAGCCCAGCGATGAGTCACCCAGGCAAGGCAGGACACACCTTAACCCCCCAGTGGCTGTCTAGAGTGAATGCACATCCCCAGCTCCTGTTACTGAAACACCAGATGCTGAATACACAAACAGACAGAGGCATACAGAATGGTAAAGTAAGAAAATGCCTACTTTCTAAAAGTGGCATTTTCAAACACAGAATTTTAAAACCACCTTTACCAAAAGGTGCGTTAATAAATTCTGAATTCAGAGAGCCTAAACTCCATTTTCTATCCTGTCCCTGTGGAAAACTCACATGTAAACATGTTACAGTGCAACCCCCATGATAAGCCTATAGGACAGATAACCTTTCAATAGTGAAAAACGAAATACACAGTATTTCACCATCAGGACATGTCACACACCCCAGAATATGTCCTAACTTTCACATACACTACACCCTGCCCATGGGGGTACTTTAGGCCTATCATAGGGGTGCCTTACATGTAAAGAAAAGGTAGGTTTGGGCTGGCAAGTGGGTGCAATTGCCAGGGCAACATGGCAGTTTACACCTGCACATGCAGACACTGCAGGGGCAGCTCCGATATACATTTACAGGGCTACTCATGTGGGTGGCAAAACTAGTAGTGCAACCCCACATGTAGCATCTGATTTACAGGCCCTGGCACACACGGTGCACTTCACTAGGGACTTGCTAGTAAATCAAATATGCCAATCATGGATAACCAATCATATCTCAATTTATACCGAGAGCAGATGCACTTTAGCACTGATCAGCAGTTGTAAAGTGCCCAGAATCCTATAGCCAACAAAAACAGGGTCATAAAAATAGGGGGCAAAAGGCAAAAAGTATTGGAAGGACCCTGCAGAAAGGGGCAATTCCAACAGCCTTGTTTCACCCACAATAGATAATCAATAAAGCCAAATTGTGAGGGGCCTGATGTAGGTACCTGAGTGGCAGATATGCAACATTTATTTGAGATGGGAAAAGCATGAAGAAGTGGGTGTTGTTGACAGAAAGGGTGGCTTGATGAGGAGGAAAGCGTGGAAGAGGACACTGCAAAGTGTTGAGAGAAAGACCTTTCAGTAGTGGGAGTAGCGAGTGACATGATTAACAGCAGAGTCAGAATAGCAGAAGCTATTTGACATTTATGAGGAATTTATTTAAACAATAAGAATACAATGAAATGTGTATGGATTAAGCTTTGAATGTTGTAACAATGTAGTAAATTATAATGCACAAAATTCTGTACTCAGAAGGGTAGTGTACCATGACACTTTTTATTTAATAGTTATAAAGCATTGGCAAAGTCAAAGGGCATAACTGGTTGTTAGGGAAAGTGTAATAGTTGGGATACTTTGTGAGTGTTGTTTCCACCAGTCCCAACAAGAAAGTATAAAAGTGAAGCAATACGTTGACCTACAACAAAATGGAATCTGGGCGGAATGCCCTGGTTGAACAGAATTCATTAGCAGAGTTAAGCTGTACCCTCAAAGAGTGCTATAAAAAGAAGCCAGAAGATGAAGCCTACGTTTTAAGTGGTAAATGTAAAATGCATAAGCCACAAATATTTCATAGAAGATACTTTTGATACTCGGCCAGTATTTTCAGAGCCTCTTTAAGAAAGCCTATGTATGCAAACATCTGTCCTTTTTGAACGTGAAGTACTAAACATTTTGGTGCTCAAAGGAGATAAGGTGTTACCCTAAATAGCAGGGAAAAACATTTTCAACGAAACCTATTATATGATATGCAACAGAGACTTTGTGATTCCCTTACTATAACGCCGTTCACCTGCTGTCACTCAAGTAACTACTGGATAACATAAATAAGGTATAACATATGTCAACAAAAGTTCACGGGTGACATAACATTTTATTGCAGGAGTGGTTTCAACCTCTTTGAGGTAACCTTACTCAAAACCCTTCACTGGCTAACCCTCAATCATCTCAAAGTGAACAACCTAAAGATGGAATTCCTCCTTATTTCCCCGCCCAAACAAGTGCCCCTCATTAAGGAATATCTGAAAAATCTTTCCGCTCTCAACTGCACACCACATATCATAGACTCAACGAACTCCCTGGGAATAGTGCTGGATAGGAACTTGAACATGCAGGATCACATCAGCGCCTCTACCAAAGGAGCAAGCTTCAAATTGAGCATTTTAAGAAAACTAAAACCTTTCCTTCCCCCTGATGACTTCATGCCCACAGTACAAGCATTAGTCATCTCACGGCTGGAATATGGCAGTGCAACTCTCTGCGTTCTTCCAAGGTACAGACTTGCCCCCCCCCCAGAGCCTCATTGAATGCGGCCGCCAGGGTCATCACAGGTTCCAAGAAGAGCAATCACATCTCCCGGACCTGAAATCTCTCAATTGGTTACTTTTCAAAGCCAGGATACACCTAAAACTTGCCTGCATGACCCACCCACAAAGCCATTCACTTCACCAATCCTCACTACCTCACAAAACAACGTGAGTTATCGGTTAGTGCCCATACCTCCAGGAGCTCGAGCACCCTGTTACTTAAACCCCCCAAAAAAAAATTAAAACTTGCAACCGTCCCTTCTCGGGAATCGCCCCAAGAATTTGAAACTCCCTGCCTTCGGAAATGAGACTGATTCCGTCAACAGTGTCCTTTAAAAAGGAAGTGAAAGCACTATTGATGAATACTTGCCTGTCCTGAAGTTTAGTCGGGGTCCTTATTCTCTGCAACCGTATACAGATGGGTCCTTCCTAACCCATCGATCAGCTACTCCTCACCTACTAGCATGATGACTCTTTCGCCTTATTCTACTGCCTAATTTTTTTGCCCAATATTGTATCATTACGTAACTATTGTTATCTTTGCCTATTGCTATGTTCTGCCACGATTGCCTCCCATTATAGGTTGTCGCATCTCTCTGTAAAGCGCTCTGATACCCTCTTGGGTCACGTTCGCGCTATTCAAAACTCTCTAAATAAATAAATAAAAATAAAGTAACATATTAAAGAAACCTTGAGGCAGCACAGCATGTTGAAATTGAGGCTGAACAAATAAGTCAATTATACCTGAAGTTAATGGCCAACACCGATTTCTGGGTTTACTTTTAAAAACGGTAATTTTGTTTAACACACCTCAGGTTAGTCAAGTTTTGACAACTACAGTGGGATAAAAAACATGTTACTGCAACACACAACAAATACCAAATTCTGTGAGGTTGAATTATGGAGACTGAAGTTCTTCAGCATTAGCTTCCACTTAACAGTTGGTTGTTGTGGGTGGTGTGGATGATGGATCAGTTGTTATTTAACGTTTGAAACAATGGGACCAATTCACAAAAGTAATCTGAGACAAAATCCTAACCTGATGACTTTCAGTATTCACAAAGGGCATTTAGGAGTAGTAAAGTTAGGAATCCTAACTTTACTACTCCTAAATGCCCTTTGTGAATACCCAAAGTCGTAAAGTTAGGATTTTGTCTTAGATTACTCTTGTGAATTGGGCCCCATGTTTTTATCTTCATGTATTTAGTTTTTATAGTGGTCGTAACACTAAGCAAAGTTGCAAGTGTACTATACTCATGGTAGACACAGTGACATAGAACTTGAAGGACAACAATTAAAGGAAACAAAAGTACAAGACAGCAATACAGGAGACACATGTTCAAGACGGGTATTTCACCAGAATACTGATTACAGAATATGTGGGGCCAAAATATCGTGGCAGAAATATTGAGGAACAAACTATTGTGGAGGTAAGTTTATATAGGTAAGCATAGGTTTACTATAGTTAACTTTACATATATGTACTTTGAGGTGTTATATATCTTCAAGGTACATAGATGTGGAGTTAAGAATAATACATCTATACTTACCTGTATGCACTTACCTTCTCAATATTTTGGTCACCAATATTTTGGCCCCAAGAATGCTTGTCCTTGATACTTTAGCATATAACCAGAAGTCAGTGGTGGCTGGTGACATTTGAAAGTGGTGGGCGTAAAAAAAGGGTCTACATGTGTTTTTTGTCGTAGCGAGCCTGATTGACTAAAGGGGAACTGCAGGACCCTCACGCCAAGGAATGCAGGTTAAACCACATTTCAGAAAGCAAGAATATTTATAAAAGTAGGTAGGATATGTAAACTTGAAATAATTAAACACATTTAAAACTGTCCCATATCGTGCTTCATTCCTGCTTGCACCTGTGCCATCCATTTAGCCTGACTGCATTATTTTAAAAGAATAGGGAACATTGCCGTTAGCCGCCTGACCTTATTGCCAAAGAAGGATGAACTATATGTCACCTCAGGTCTCCATTAGGGCCAAAGATTGGGTGGCGAAAACCTCTAAGGCGAAAAACCAAACCAAATCACCTCACAGCCCAGTGTCTCCCTCCTCACCAGGGTAGGCCTCTGGGTCCTTCTGAGTCCCGCACCTCAGGGATTATAGGCTGTGGCGAAAGTCAAGGTTAGTAGTCACTGGGCATTCAGGACATTGTGCTGTCTATGAATATTTTAGACAAGAAATATCCCTGAAAGCTTCCTGATGAATTAATACTGGAAAAGGGGGACTTTGTTCTACTTTTATAGCTGTTTGCAAAGGCATGATTGTCATTAGAGCGCTTCCAAGAGAGACTGCCTATTTCAACATAAAAACGGAGCCCAGCTGAATATCTTTAGTTCCCTTTATTACAAACTCCTTGGAAAGTAATTATATTTATTGTATGAATATTGCATGAAGTAAGACAGTGGAAAATGGAATGCCATATTAAGTTTCTGAACTTTTAAACTTTTCAATAATTAGGGAAAGGGAATAAAGCCGAGAACAGAGCACCGTAACAGGTTTAATTAAAGAATATAAGGTGCGGGGCCGTCACACCGGCATCAGGGCCGGCTTTAGCGCTGGTGGCACCCTGTGCGACAATGTTTGATGGCGTCCCCTCAATGAGCACCTCCACCACGGATTCTCTCACTAGCACCCTTTAACAGTGACCAAGTCTCCATAACCACACTCTCTCAGATGCATTGAATTAGTTATATAGCGCCACTCATACCAGTGTCGGGTGTCTGAGCACTTTGCATCACACGCACATTACACACAGACATTCAATCATACGTGTGTAAATCAGTGTGTAGGAAATGTTACGTAAACCAAAGGACTAAAAGTGTAGGAGTCACATGTCATCCATACTGGTAGGCAGTATAGTTTAAGAGTGCTTAGTGTGGAGAAGCACAAACTCAGAGTCGAAAAAGAAACAGCATAGTTGGGAGTTTTCTTTAATAATAAGAATCGATTTCTAGCCAAATTAACTCTTTTTGCAACATTGATCAATGTTCTGTACTTTGCAGAGTGAATGCAGTTCTAGGATGAAAGTTAATAGCTCACTATTCTATATTAGGACTTTAAATTATACATTAAATTAACCTGCTGATCTGTTTACATCTGTAATCTACATGGTACACGTTCTTTGCAGCAGGCATATTAACCCTCAGCACTAACTTCACCTAAGTCAAAACCACAACTATACAAAATGCTGATCCCTCTCCAGGAAGATAATTAATCACACGAGATATCTTGACATTTATGTGAGGCCTGGTAATTTCGGGGGGAAAGAAACGCTGCAGCAGGTGCTTCAAAGGCATAATAAACTTTCAAACACGGCCCTGACTGGCATTAATACGGCACCGGAGGGTCTAAAATAGTAATGAATGTACATAACTATTTTAGGCCTAAGGAGGGCCTAAAATAGTTTTGTACATTCATAACTTCACAGTAACGGCCGGCATGGTGGGGGTCGTCACGGGGGGGGTGGAGGCGGGAGGAGTTTAATTAAAGAATATAATAAAACTTACCGTCCTCGTCCTGCAACATCTTCTGGATGCGTCCCAACTCCCGCTCCGTCCTGCAACACCGCAGTTTCTGGATGCGTCCCAACTGCCGCTCCCGCCGTCCTGAAGCTCTCGTCGTCATCGATGAAAGGCAGCCTCCCTCCCTCCGCTCTGCCAATCACAACGCTGAGGCGCAGTGGAGAGCGCCCCAGCCGGGACCATTTTCTCTATGTAGGCTAAGGAGAGTGGGCGGTCCTGCTCGAGGGCATGGGGGAGTGGCTTGCCCACTGTTGTGTGCATACGGACTGTTTGATCGGCCCCAGGGGCGACCAAACAGCCCCTATGCACAACAGTGGGCAAGCCACTCCCCCCCTGCCCTCAAGCAGGACCGCCCACCCCCGATCAGGCACTTCTGCTTTCTCGCAGTGCGAGAAGGCAGAAACATAAATGGTAGTTATTACCATTTATGTTTCTACCTTCTCGCACTGCGAGAAAGCAGGGGGGCGGCGCCCAAACGCTCCTATGGAGGAGCCGCCACTGCCAGAAGTGTATATATATATTATTCTCCGTTCTTCTTGTGCATGAATCGCCGCCTCCAAAACGAGAGTTGCTTCGTCTGCACGGACCCCACGAGACCAGGTCCTACAATATTCACTTTTCCTATACAAAGGATGACTAATCCATGTGCGGTTCCACAGATTTTACTGTCGGTCACTACCAGACGTGTTTCGACTGCGTAGCAGTCTTGGTCACTGATAACGAGACCATAGAACGCTGCCAGTTTTTTAAAGTCTACTTCCGTGTAAACACGTGACATTCACAAACTACAAAACCAGTGTTAGTGAAGACAGACTAATAGTTCCAAACTACAGGAGTCACATGCCACGCTATGAGGTACATAAAACATCTTGTACTATCCAAATACTTGTTTAAATTCATAATTATTTTATACCACAAATATTACGATTTGTTTAAAAGCGCAATTTTTCATTAACGCATTTTCTAAGCATATCAACATCTCATTATTCCAACACAATGTTATTGAATTCTACCCATGTGGGCAATGATGTCTTTTGCTTAACATTTCTTATGTAGTATTCATAAAATAATTCATTTGTCTACAAATGATTAACATTTCAAAATGATATCGCTCTTAAGATGATTTTCCAACTAAATCTAAGTGAGCACACATTTGTACATCATGACACTGTCTATGGAACTCTCCTATTATTTAACCTCTTTACCAATTCTGTCTTTAAAAAATATGTATACAAAATTTCTAAAAAACTATTTTTTACTGTTCTTTAATCATCTAATGTTTTTTTCTTTTTCACTGAATTCATAAGTGTGTGTGCAAGTCTTCTTCAATGTTCAAACTCCTTCAATGTATAACCAAAGTTGCTGCAGTGTATTGTGGAAGGAGGAGAAAGGATGAGCAAATAGAGCAGAGCCATATTTATAAAAATAATATAAAATTACCTGCTGCTGCTCTCATCCCCTGCAGTGGTGCACAATCAGGCAGCCCAGCACCAAACACTATCTTTGTTCAATGATATAGAGACGTGAGCATCATGTATAGCATAGAATTTGTGCTGCAATACTACCCTTTCACTACAAAATCCTATGCCTAGACAAATTCAAAAACATTTCATACATTGGACGTGTGCTGTACAGTGGAATTCTTTGATAAGTTAGTGCCCACTTCAAGAAAACATTGTTTTTTTACGCATATCCAAACCTGCCAATCTTAGCAGATCGAGCATTGAGTCAAAAATGATGATAGATATCTGGCCACTATTCCTTTTTTCCATGCCAACGGCTATTGATCCAGATAAAATTATGTTTGGTCATCCAGGTAGTCTTGTAACATCAACGCCATTGTCACAGTTGTTGAGATGCGCTTTTTCTGAGATTCCTACACCAGTGTGCCTCATTTAAGTCCTAAAACTGCCAAAAACCAAGCCAGGGCAATTTAGTATCAGGTGTGTCTTGGACAGGTAAATGTTTTATCAGTGGCTGGTGCTGCTGCTGGTGGAGTTGCAGCATTCTTGTGGTCTCCAAGCCACTACAGTGCTGTCCGGAAGTTGGTGAAGACAGCACTTCAATTCTTCTTTGCCCTTGAAGTTGTGATCTTTTACCTTCCAGTTCAACTGCTTTCTAGATGATCCAGAAGCTTCTGATGAAACCATCTGCTTCTACATTGACATTAGGGCATGTTTGTTCCACCTTACACAAATGGGACTTTAACAAATCTTTTTATGTCTTCCTAATCTATCCCAAAAGAACACTCTGTTTGTTCTAGGACTCTCACCCACTACAATTTCTACTGTCATCTCCATCATCAAATCCTCACCTTGATACTATATGTATCTGGGGGTTTTCAACCTTGGTCATTAAGGAAACACTTCTAAAGTAGGGAGATTTAAGGTTAAAATTGCCTAGAGGATGTCCCTATTGTTTGCCTTTATCAAGAGGAACCGTGGCAAGATTAGAAAAAATGTGTGATGCTATTGAGATTTTTTGGGAAATGGCCCATTTCGCACGGCTGCCCAAAAGATTTTGCCTTCCTCCTCCTATTTTTCAGATCCTCTTTGTGTTGGCTTTTAGGACTCTGGGCACTTTGCCACTGCTGACCAGTGCTAACGTTCATGTGCTCTCTCCTCTAAATATGGTAGAATTGGTTTATACTTTTTTGGCATATTTAATTTACTCAGAAATTCAGAATAAAGTGCACTATATATATACTTCGACTTCACATTTATAACTACTTGCCAAGCCTTTAAATTCCCCTTTTATTACACACAGGTCACCCTAAGGTAGACCCTAGGTAGCCCTATGGGCAGGGTGCATTGTAAGTAAAAGGTAGAACATGTACTTTTATGTTTTGCATGTCCTAGTAGTGACAAACAGCCTATTTTGTTTTTCACTACTGTGTGGCCTACTCCTCTCATAGGTTAGCATTGGGAATTCCCTTATATACTTTTAAGTCGTAATTCCTGATCAGAATGGAGTAGCCTTGTCATGTATGGTATGTTTAGAATGGTACTGATAAATCCCCCTTACTGGTGAAGTTGGATTTCACATTACTATTTTAGAAATGCCACTTTTAGAAGTGGACATTTCTCTGTACATATAAATTTGTGTGCAGCCTGTCTCCAATATACGTCCAGGTTGGGTGACAGCTACACTTTGTGCATCCTCTCTACTAATCCACAGCACAGGAAGGGATGGGTGTGACAGAGGACTCATCTGTATTCTGCAAGCCTTCCTGGGCAGGACGAGGGATAGGTGGCTAGCACTTACATCTGAATAGGATGTGTACTGTGCTCGCACAAAGCACTGATTTACCCCCGATGGTTAGCCTGTCAGACAGGACTGTTCTGAAAGGGTTCCTTGTACACTTCAGAGAGTTATTTTGAAGTTACTCCCTACATCAAAGACACTTTTGGGTATAAGTACTGGGTCTCTGACCCCCTAAAATAAGACACATCTGGATCTTGAACTGAGCCTCTGTTAGAATGACTGCTGAGCTCCTTAAAGAACGTAACTGGACTGCTTTTTGGAAGGACTGCTTTTCTGCTTGTTGCTCTGCTGCCTGTTGCTCCCTGACTCTGCTGAAAGGGGAGCTGGATTCTGCCTTCCCTTCAAGTGATCTCCATGGGCTTGCTAGCTTGTCTCCTGTTCTTCTGAAGTCTCAGGAACACAAAAGACTTCCTGCAATTCTGCTTGTGCTGATGTACTTCTGTGAGGCCTACCCTTGCCTGAGATGTCCCCTCCAAGCACTGGGTACCGGAAGTGGGTTCTGCAGCTGCTTTCATCACCTATAGCTCCTGGGCCACTGAAATCAAGCTTTTGGGCTCTTTGCGATAGCGAACAGGCCTGTTCGCAGTGGGAATATGCCGTTCAGTCAAAGGATCAGCACAAGCTGCTGCAGCATCGTGTCTTCACACAGTAAGCATCGTCGTCCACAACGGCGAGGCCCCGTCTGCCGTTCCCGATACCCGGCCAACTCTTCGTGCATTAAGCAACTGGAAATTAGGCATTTTAGAGAGTACCCTCATGCTTGTAGAAGTTAGAGTCGTTTCAAAGGAACCCAATATCTTTCTTATGTGTAAACATACCTTGAAGAATGTCATCATGTAACTCACTGGTGTTCATGGACCACCTAAATATTCACCTTTGCTCTTTTTCCAGTAGAATTTGGACACCCCTGGATTTGGGTGATTTTAAAGAATTTTTGCCACAGTCTTAGATATAGAAACTCGAGAAAGATGTGAAAAGGCTCACACAACCAAAAATGTACCCTTACTCAGCAACAGACACACCAGAAGGGCCTCAGAGGGATTAGAAGGCGGCTCACCAGCAGACAATTGGTCATAAGACTCAGATAGGTGGAACAGTTTTGGGGAACAACGAGGAAAATGGAGGAGAAAATACAGAGGCCTAAGAGGAACAGCAATGAATACTCCATAACCTAGCTAATCTCCCTTGTACCAAGGCTTACCACATCCACCACCATATTTTGTATGGCACATCTCACTTCAATCAAAGTTCTTGGTATCCAGACTATGTTTCCTTTTTTTAGACGAGGCCAAGGAGGAAGTAGGAAAAGACCAGAGCTAGCAATACAGTGAAAGGATCAGAAGTCAAGAATGAACACACGAAGCAAGCTAAGGGATGCAGATGCAACACCAGGAACAAGTGTGTTTACCTGGTTAGTTCCAAGCCTATCCAACAAGACCCTCTCCGACAACTAGGTATGGGCGCTAAACAAGGGACTAGGCTTTGTCCCTACCCCATCAATCGACATGTTATGAGTATGGTAGTTCTGACTGGTTTTCAGCTTTTGGGTTACTTCTCTAATTTTGTGGTAACAGTAAAAATTTGCTGATGTGATTTTTGAAGTATTTCGCATAGTTAACCACATTGTTAGAATTTAGCCAGCATCTTGTTCTCTCTTTTTTGATAGACATATGCCTCAGTGATTCATCTACTCATTTCTAGTAGTTGATTACATGGAAAATGCTGTAACAATGCTCTAGGATGGAAAATCTGTGCATTTAATAGGTTATTCCTATCAGTGCGTTTCACATAGAGGTCAGTCATGAATTTCCCTTGATGTGGATTAATTACACAGTCAAAGAAGAACACCAAAGTATTACAGATTGTAACAGTTAATTTAATTGTGTAGTGGGTCGCCTGTAGAAATTGGGCTAACTCAGCCACTTCTTGGGATGACCTCCACTGAAGATCCAAGATGTGATCTGTAAAACTCAGTCATAGTTCTGTATTTGCCCCAGTGGGATGCAGTAATATATCATAGACTTTGATGTGGTATTGGCATATTCCGATGCAGTGTTCCTGCCCCTCATCATACTTATCTTTTGCAAGTGATAGGTGCCATTAAAATTGAAATATTTATTAAACAGGATACCATTACGTAGCTTAAAAACACAATTAATAGAAATCCTAGCTTCAAAACGATGGGAGATAAGCTCCATAATTGTTGCTACACCCTCAAGGTGTGGAATGGTCAGATAGAGGTTTGTGACCTCTCATGTAAAAAGTATACCGATTGGGTCGTTACGCCCAGGCCTAATAATTATATCAGCTAAACGTTCAATGGGGTTTGTGGTATCTTTTGAATGGTTGAAGATATTTGTCAGTAGTCACACATTTTTTACAGCATTTTCAAACAAGATGTTTTTGATCTTGAGCAAAAAGGGGCTGATCTGATGAATCCTTGAGCAATTTTGGCAAATAGTTTAGTACTGGTATTTGCAGTTGTTTATTTAAGAGGTATGCTTTAGTAGTTTCAACAAGTGTACCCACATTTCAAGCTTCTACTACTTCCTAGATTTTCAGGTAGAGCTTTTCAGTTGGATCAGATGGGAATTTTATATACAAGTTCTCCTTCAAATAAATCTTTGCTTATTGGATGTATCAGGCAGTCTATGATTGGGACCACTCTCTGTCTTCACCAGCTTCTTTAATTAGTAATGATTCGTCATATGAGATTGTAAGTTGTAAATTTCATATACATGCAGATTGAATTTTTATGGTGGTATCAATTGGAATCTGAGCATATTTTGGTTTCAAAGTAGTTACCATTCATTGTGGTGATAAAATGCAATCCCTTTAGAATGTTTTTATTAAAGTTAGAGGCATTTTGTTGGTAGAAATATTGAAAACAAGTGAATCTTTTCTGTTGGTTGCAGCACTCTTGCTGGTGGGCAGTTTATAGCTAGGTCTACTCTGCTGCGTTCGTGCTTCCTCTAAATAAGAGGCTGATTTATTTGCTGAAACAAGTGATGATGTGCCTGCTATTTATGCTTGTCGTATATGTCCTAGACTACTTTGCTGTGCCAGAAAGACATGTATGTCAGTACTACGATTCTGTCAAGACTTATTTGCATATGGCTGGGTCCAAACTGGTATGGCTTGGTGAGGTGCAAAAAAGTGATGGATTAAAACCAGGTCTGTGACTGGGGGTGAATGATTGCATTGTTTAGCAGTCCATCCATTTGTTGCCTTAACTGGGAAGGGTATGTCCAGACATGGGTTCCGTTCTCACTGTGCCACTAGATTCAAGCTAGCCTGGCAAATGAAGGGTGATACCCTGAAACCAGTCCTGGGATGATTGTGTCCGGTCCAGGGAGGGCCTGGCCTGGCAGTTCGAGCTGGACTGTTCCCATGAGGCACATGGTCAAGACTGATTTGCATATGGCTGGGTCGAAACTTAGGTGGTGTGGTGAGAAAAAAAGGATGGATTAAACCCATATCTGTGACTGGGGGTGAATGTTTGCATTGTTCAGCATTCCATCCATGCTCTGTTTTTTTTGCTTAATCAGCCTCTTCAAAATAAGAGGCTGATTAATTTGCTGAAACCTGTGCTCATGTGCCAGCTATTTGTGCTTATCATACATGTCCTGGACTTCTTTGCTGTGCCAGAAAGACAAGAATGTCAGTACTATAACTCGGCCAATACATTGACCCTATGGAAACTAAAGGCTGCAGCAACTGTGCAAAAAGAGGCTATTGGAAGCATCTGCCTCTTAGGTAAATTATGTATCATTTTGAAAAGCCAGATAATAAGAATATTAGCCACCAGTCTTAATAGAGGGATCCCAATCTGGAGCTGATCAATCAAACTATAGTGTCCTAAATAGTCTGTCTCCTGTCAGACAGACAGTGATCCATCTCAGCTGGGTCTGATCTCTACTTGATGTGCAAAATTTAGATCGAGAACAGGAGAGAGAAATATCAGAATATTGGCTGCTTGTAAAGTTCTATTGCAATAGATGCATATCAGATTGTAATAGTAATATTATCTGATAGAAATATAATGCTCTAAACACCATTTACATAAATATTTATCATTTTCATTGGGTGTCGATTTTCTGTTAAGAACTCCAACGTGATGATATTTTTGAAAATGATATTTAGGATCCAACATTTATGTCACACAGTAGTCTAATACGATGCCATTACAGCAGTTAGTGGTCAGAGTAACCATCAAGGCTGAGAATTGAAATAGACACATTGGTGAAGATGGGACCAAGTAACCCACCTTTGTTGCTGAGACACCAGGTTTGCTTGCTACAGTCTGGCAGATCATCGCTCCAGAAGACAAAGAATGAACATTTATGGCAGGAACTAAGAAGCTGGAATACATTCACTTCCTTACAAGCAGGAACAGTGTGTAACTACAAATAAAACCTTGGACTCTTTTTTTGTGCTTGCTGCAAATGTAGAGCCTTGAAGCACACTCTTAAAGAGTGCCTATTAGACCTCTGATCATTTCCTGTTCATGCCTCTGCCTTCAGGGCCTCTTGGGGCCAAAGACCAAGTCAGGGGTAGCAGTTGCTAGCCTTGGCCACTCTAATTATGTTTATCGCTGGATCATCACATTCCTGTTCTTCTTTTATCTGACAATCTTGCTGTAACAACTATCTGTCTTATTGTTTTGATCGTGGCATAAATTGAGCAACGTTATCATAGCATTCCTGTTCAGCTGTGTGTTTCTGATCTGTGCTGTCTGCAGCACATGCACTAAGTCGTGTAGTTTCTGAGTTCAGTGTATGCTGCTGTAGGCAGAGCAGTCTCTTCAGTGCTGTAGCTTCTTTCTGTGCTTGCACACTACTCATGGTGCAGCCTGTGAATAGAAAGATGCTCATCCACATTAGTGTAACTGAAACTACTACAGCCATGTTTTCTTGCTCATATTCACCGTGCATAAGGAAGTGCTCATCTATGATGCTTAAAGCCTCCTTTCCACATCTTGGCTTCTGCAATGAGAAAGAGTTGTTTAGCTTGCTTAGCTGAACATAGTTTACATTCTTGTTACATTTAGAGGTCATCTTCGCCCTTTCTCGTGATCTTGGACTCCAGCACCTATCTAGTCCCTTTGTGTTCATTTAGCAGGAGATTCTCCTTGAGAGCCTGTTTATGAATATCTATATATTCGTGCTTTGCCTTGGAGATCTCGCTTAATTTATGATTGCTAGGGCAACGTCTGATTAGCTGAGTTTTTGATTTACAGATAGTTTTCTATTGTTAATAAACCTTTTCAGATTTCGATTGCTTTGTGCACAGATGTTATTTAAGGAGCTCAAGGACTTTAAGAATCTTTCTCTACAAATGCTCTTTTTAATTCATAAAATTAACTGAAAAAATGTTTCTAAAACACATCAATAACCGAAGGTGTCCAGGTGCTAATCCATCAGAAAGCATTGGCACAATGAGGGAAACAAGGTAAAAATGGTATAAGATGATAAAAAGCCATGTTTTCAGATGTTTAGGAAAAACCAAAAGGTTGTTAGATCCAGAAATGTGGATGGGTAAGGTGTTCCAAAGTTTGGCCACTGCATAAGGAAATGAGCGACCACCCCATCTGGCTCTGAGAATCTTAGGCACCACTATCTTCCTCACTGGGCATATGCCACTGAAAGATCAACAACAAAAACCTTGGACCCCTTTTATGCACTGCCAAAAAGACCATGCATAGGACTTTAAATATCACTTGTTTCTTGACTGGAAGCCAGTGAAGTTTCAGAAGTGCCCTTGGCCATCTGGGAGATGTTTTGGGATGCCTAACACAAGCCGTGCCACATTATTTTGGATGATCTGCAGTTTGTTGATGTTCAGGTAGAGAGTGTTACAATAATCAAAACCAATGCCATGACCACAGATTTACACAACTCTACCGAAATGAACGGAAAGATCTTTTTCGTAGATCTAATATTATGGAAGCATGTTCTGGTAGTGCGGTTAACCTCAAGGTTAAATGACAAGGAATTGTCAAAAATAACCCCAAGATTCTTGGCTGACTCGACTTGAGTAGGAAGATGACTGCAGGACTCTGACCACCACACCTTAGACCAGATGGACTGCTGTGCTTCAAATACCAGAACCTCTGTTTTTTTTCATCCAATTACTAACTCTGGCCATAGTCCTTAAACCTGTCTGCCACCAGGGGCACACTGTTTGTTACTGACACAATAATCTGAGTGTGATCTGCATAGGACAGCACCTGAAAACCAAAGGATCTGACCATGGCTGCTAAAGAGAAACAAAGATAGAAAATGGTAGGTCTAAGTGATGAGCCCTGTGGCACCCTACTAGAAAGACTATAAGCTTTAGCCCTGAACTGTCCACAACTTACCACTTGCACCCTGTCCACTAGAAAAGAATGCAGTAAATTGAACTCATTGCCGTCCACGCCAAGTTGCAGTAATCGCCTTGCCATAAGATTTAGCGAGACCATAATGAAAGTCGCAGACAGGTCAAGCATGACCAGAACTGCAAATCAACCTGGCCCCTAATATTGTCACCCACTACAACGAAGGCGGCATCCGTAATGTGACCACTCCTGAAACCAGTCCGGGGTGTATCAAGAAGATCATATGAATCCATACATTTAATCTATTCCTAGTTCAAATACTTCCCTAGTATTTTTGCAGGAGTGGGCAGTAATGAAATGGATGATAGTTTTTGAAATCCTCAAAATTAAGATTGGTTATCTTAAGCAAAGGAATGACAATTGCTTTTTTCCATATACTGGGATATTTTACAGCCTCCCTGACCTTATTAATGGTCAGTGTGAGATGTTCTGAGACAATGTTCTTGGCAAGTTGCAAGATTTTAGGTGGGCAGGGATGCAACAGAGAGCCAGATTTAATACTCATCAAAAGTTCTTTAACTTAATGCACCATAACTTGTGATAAATAAAATAGCACATGAGAGTTCTTTAGAGAAGAAGAAGGAGGGACAGTAAGCAAAGTTTCCTGATCACAAGGGAGATCAAACTCAGAGAAATATTCAAGATTTTATCTATGAAAAAATGGCTAGCTCATCAAAAAAAACTTGAGACGTGTTAGAATGCTGTGGGAAAGAAGGATTAGATAAAGACTTGACAAGTTTAAAAAGTTTGTTAGAAGAGTTTTTAGATCACCTGATTTTCTCTGTAAAGAATGCAGATGTGGCCTAATAAATGGTACACTTGTGTTTCCTCTATGTGCTGTTTTTATTGATTCCTACAAATTAGTTCGAATCAATGACAAATGTGATTGTCTTGTTTGTTTCTCTGTCAATCACTGTGTTTATGTTGTCTTTCGGATTGTCTGGTATTTAACTTGTCCTGAATTTTACTTATGATATTTTTGTAAATGGTTCATTTATATATTGATAGACTTTTTATTCAAAAAATGTTTTTGAAATTCTTAGATTGAATTGTTTTTGCAACCTCTGACTCACTCGAGACTGGAAGTATGAATGTTGATTGGGTGTCTGGATTTTGAATTAATATATCTATAGTGCCTTCCAAAGGGAGTTATTTACGACTGTAAAGTTTGTAAAGATTCCATTGAGGATAAGTCCTGCCACATGAGTGGGAGAATGAGCTAACTGAGAGAAGCCCAAACTGTACATAAGCTCCCCACGGACACTAAAACTCGAATTTACAAAAAAAGTTTCTAAATAATTACCCCAGAACGATAAGAGCTGGCACGTGAGCTGGAGGATGGTAAATGAAAGGAACCAAAAAAGTAAAGCACTTATGGATTTTTATTTCAAATACCACCGCTTCACATTCACCATGTGACTGACAAGCAAGAGGTTCAAGAGTACAACGTAGAGTTTTCTTAAAAATGTTAACCAAACCCTCACCCATCGTAAAGGGTCGATCAAGTCTGACAATAACATAGCCAGACGGGACTGCTTCCATAAGATCAGATCCTGAATCTTCCCTCGCCCAAGCTTCTGTAATAAAAAGTCAATCCAATTTCTGGGATTGCACAAAACCTTTAACTTCAAGCCTATTTTTGATGAAAGAGCAAGAGTTAATTGAACCGCATGCAACATTGCTTGATGCCGCTCCAATCTCAGGCCCAATGCTTCCCTTAATGAAGGTGTCGTGTGAGCCCTCCCAGCCCAATGGTCTAAACTGGAAAGAGAAACCAGGGCAGGTACCCCCAAACAAACAAACCCTGTTAAGAGGATGGCACCCCACTATCTTACAACGAGGCCAGAGCTCCAATAGCTGCGATCTTGAGTACTTTAGGGGGTACCGTACAGGCCTCCGATTCTGACCTGGACACGCAGCCATGCAGGGTAAGTAGCCCATCTTCTCAAGGGTCAATGGCTAGCTGAGACGTGACGTAACCCGCAAAAACAGGGAGGGAGAAAGGGCACAACGCAGAGCCCAGAAATTCCCACCTACTAATGAAGGCTCCCCTTTGTAGTGGGCTTACATGGAAAGAAAATCTATAACTGAAACAAAAGTGAGAACATGAAACACATAAACAGATAAAAAACACTTTAGTGTACTCTATTGGTACAACTAAGATGGTGCTCCTAAAACAGAGCTAGGCACCTACAAAAGCGGTGTGTACACTGTACAAGGAAATCAACAGTGCGCCAGTTGAGCAGGAGTCGGGGCAGCAGCACGGAGTGTCCCAATCCAGAAGAACTACTCCATAGTAGTGCAGAACTGCCCACAGAGCAAGATGTCCCAGATGGTTGTGCGGGTGCACTGCCATGAAGTGTAAATAGCCCAGCCTCCGAAGGGGCCTGGCTAGCCTAGACGTGACACGCCTGGCTATAGCCTAGACGTGACACGCCTGGCAAAAACAAGGCGGGAGAGAAAAAGCACAACCTGGAGTCCAGCAACTCTCACCTACTAATGAAGGCTCCCCTTCCTAGCAGGCCTTACGGGGCAAGAAAATCTATCACTAAAATAAAAGTCGGAAATTGAAACACATAAACAGATTAAAAAAAAACACTATAGTGTACTCTAATGGTACAGCTAAGAAGTGCTCAGTGCTTTAAATGGAAAATTAGAAGTGTCGGTACTCTCTAATTAGACTGGGTGGGCAGTTAGGGGCGTGGCTGTGAGCCAGGAATTTAAAAATAGCCACATAAGTAAGCTTCAATGCAAATGTTCTGGTTGTCATGTAAAGCACTTAAATGCCCATGGGCCAAATTCTCGCACTATCAAACTGCCTCCATGGCAAGCATCAGCTTCTATGTCATAGGTGCAGGGTCTAATTTTTGTCAGTTTGATATTGCGCAAATTTGCGTTTGGCATTTAAGCGCTTTACATGACAATCAGAACATTTGCATTAAAGCTTGCTTTTTTTTAAGCACCACTGGTTAAGGGAGTTGTCTAGAATCACAGGATGATGAGCTGATGTCAGAATTCAAACCTGGTTCTCCAGGTCCACTGTCGGCAGCTCTGACCACATCCTCATTCTCGTTGCCATGCCAATTAGAACCTAACACTGCAGGAGCAACCCAGCGCAGGAATACACTGGCTGTTGTCTGCCAGAGCGGCACATAAACACGCTCCATCTGAAAGGGTCATTTTCAGTAGTTTTTGCATTGCATGTACCCATACTTCAGGGCATGAGTCCTGCTGCTTCTGGGAGTACCGGTACTCTCCTTGCCCGAAAATAAGTTCCGGTACTCAGGGGGAGAAAACTGAGAAGTGCCGGTACTCGGTACCAGTGAGTACCGGCCCATTTAAAGCACTGGATGGGCTCCTAAAATAAATCAGGCACCTCCAGAAGTGGGGCGTAAACCATACAAGGAAATCAACAGTGCGCCAGCTTAGCAGAAATGGTGAATGCGGCAGGCAGTGTCCCAGTCTTACTGACGAGAGCGCAATTGTTACGGTCAAACCAGATAAATGTGTTATTTTTATCCTATATATTCTGATATCACAGGGATTGAAATTTATTGGGTGCCATAAATAGCATGCAATACTGATTAGTTACCAAAAAAAGGGGGTATAGCATATAGATTGTGGTGCAGTAACCATAGCAAGTTATTTACTATGCAGTTTTCCCCATTAAATTTCGGCAGGGCTTACCTGCTGAAATTTACTAGAGGAAAATGAGGGCGGGGATCCTAATTGCACTATGTACACTAGCAGGGATTACTGCACTTTTTGCAATGAAGTGCACCGACTGTAATCACGGCCTTTGACATGTATCCAAAGCATACATATATGCATACAATCATTAGTATTGTCTAATATATAGAGTAATTGTTCTTTGTTTTCACACCTGTCCAGGGCTCTGCTACCTTTTAACAAGCAGCTAAACCAACCCTCCTCCACCCTAATTCCACACGGCAATACTGGTTGCAGTAAAGAGTATACCATTCCTTTCCTGCTTGTAACAGCAAATTGAAGGGGATCACATCTGCCTGACACTGCCGACCACACACCAAAGCCTGACCATTCAAGAGTGAAATCCATATTGACACAAGATGCATGTAGGAAAGCCAGCTAGATCATATGCAGGGGTCACTGTTAGGGAAGAAACCTGTAAAGCTAGAATTAAAGGATCCATTGAGTTCTACTACACCATGGGAGAGAAACAAAGCAACACCAATAAATTGTCTTTTAGAAGAAAGAACAGGGCATCTAATAGAGGGTTAGTGAATCCATTGAGAGATATAGTGAGTGCATCATGTCAGCCACTGTTTTTTTAGCTGAACACTTTAGTTGTGATTCAACCAACGTGGAAATTCATCCAACTCCCTCACAGGGCTCAGAAATGTACATCTTCAACATTATTTTTGGAATAACCATGGGTCTCTCTGCAATGATAAACTACATACAAATACAACAAGCATTGGCATAGCCAATAGGTCTCGCCTTTGGGACCATATAAGTGTTTAGCCATGCAACAGTTGTATAACTAAATACTTATAAGGTCCCAAAAGCGAGACATATTGGCTATGCAAAGCGGCCCTGCGGCCGCGAAAGTGAAAGTGATCGCGATCACGATCAAACATCAAAGCGGTCGTGCGGCCGAAAGTGAAAGTAATCGCGGTAAAACGCGGCGCCCGCGCACTTGCACTGTAGCTCTAGGCTGGCCTGGTAGCACTTTTTGAAGCCCTCTCAATAAGTCTCGCCAGACCAGCGCATGCTCTGGATCAGGCGAGACCTAAAAACACCAATTGCCCCAGGTGGAACTTTGCAACCCTTGTAACACAGGATTGCAAGCAGCTTACCTTAGTGTGATCAATTTCCTGACAGTAAGACATTAGATTCAAAAGCAACAAGAAAGATTCAGCTTCAAGATAACAGCTTGTCTTTAGGATGGCTCCAGCTTCATTATTTCCTCAATTAGGAGGCAGGCCCAGGCCAGCAGGAAAAAATGCCCCAGGGGTGGATGTCTAGTCCTCGATTCCTTCCAAAGGCCAAGCAAGAAATTATTATAGGAATAATTGGGAAGGGAGCACTCCCACACCAAAAGAACATTGTACAAAATAAAAAGAATCAAACAATCCTGGCACTCTCAATCAGACAAAATGTGCTGCTTTTATTTTACGCCAGGTGGATTACTTAAGCCTTTCTCACAAGGTAGAGTGTAACTCACTCTAAAAGACACATTTTCCTTAATGTCTGACTTGAGGGGGCAGAGTTGCAAAGTTCTAGTATCTAACACTACAGCGCTTAGCAACTAATAAGATCATGGAAGAACAACATTTTACCCAGTGGATGATAATTTGACCTGCAGGTTTACGAAATAAGAGAATACATGCCAGCTCAATCATTCTTGTACCAAGAACCGAGAATGTAGATATGTTCGAGCAATTATGGAGTATGCTGGAATACACCCACCCTGCCTCCATTCCAGAATTATCTTCTCATGAAACTGATGACTAACAATGGCGCTGCCTGAACTCTCCTTCGAGTAAACTGTGAAAGTAGATTCATAGCATTAATTGGTGGGGCGAGAAGGTTTAGGGGAAGAGGCTGAGAGTTTTGGGTCTGATGGTCATTGTGGAATGATGAGCAGGAGCAACATAGTCAAACAAATTTAAGGATACTTATGGAGGAAAGGTGCAAAGATGGCTGCTGTAGTAATCTAAATAGTAATCCCAAGGGCCACACTTACCAGTGGCCCGCAATATCAAGTCAATAATAAGCAGTTGGCAACGTAGAAGGTTCAAGCGTTTATTGGCCACAACAGAACTCTACATAGAGGAGCCTCATCGATCCTCACCCATCAGGTGCGCCGAGGAAGACTGCTGGCCCCTTGACAGAATCACACTTATATACATAACAGATTTGACATACAAAGCCTTACAAGTGGAAAAACACCAGTTAGCCCAGGAGCTCCTAAATGAGCTCATACCATATCCAGTTTCAGCTGCACACACAAGGTTACTATCTTTACAGAGAAGGTCGGCGGGGTGACTCCCTTCTCGTCTCGGGCCCAGAGGAATTTCGCTTAATACTCCCTACAGCAGATGTGACCTTGGGCCTCAGTCATAAATACAATTCAACCTGTCTCTAGGCTGCTACGAGCTAAATCATGTAGACGGTAGGCAGAGAGAACCACGTGATCTAAAACACGACTGGTCATAATCCAAGATGGCCGTAGTATGGCTTTTCGGCCCTTTCTATCATACAAGACACAGAAAAGGAATGGCCCATCTTCTAAAGCATGTCTTGTTGTTTATGGAGTAGAGATACAGACCAAGATACATTATGCTAACTTCACATGCTGACTTGAATCCCACAGAACGGCCCTTTTTAGCATAATGTAGCTATTCATCGAATTACTCTTCGAAAATACCTTCGTCTAACTGCATTATGTCATGTATCTCTTTCTGCACTAACTGAGCGTTCACCCTGGCGGGGTTTGCTTTAGGTTCAGGTAAAGCAAGACGAATTTGGGTGGCACAATAGGAGCAACAGGCAGGCCCACATTGGATGCAAACACAACAAGTAAAAAGGAAACCCACTATTCCTAGGAGGTTCATGAATATTTTCCAACCCCAGGTGGTAAGAAGACCCCAGAACCACCCCGAAATAGACCAAGAACCTGTCTCCGTATGAATCTCAGATGCTAATCAATGCAATTTCTGAATGGCCAGATGAACCGAGGGGGCGGAGTCAGGTATATATACGCAGCAGGAGCTGCCAATCACTCTACACGCTCCTCCGCGATCAGCTAGGATAACGTCTAAAACAAGGCGGTTTTGGAGGGTCACAAGTCTGGTTGCTTGAAGCTCAACAGTTATATTGGTCAGTATTCCAGCAGTGGTATTTACCACTCCCTCTACTACCCTGGACAATCTTCTAATTTCCTTACTGGTTAAAATGGGTCCCCATATAGGCAGGACTCCTTTCATGATATCGACAAAGTGTTGGGTAGGGGTATCAGTCTGATCCGTAGCATCTCTATCAGTGGTTCCTGATTCTAAACTCAGTTGGTTCAGTGAGTGAGATTTATGATAGTCTGAAGTGGCTATATAAACAGGAGGGTATAGGAAGGACAAGTAACATCTACCTGACCACCCTCTGGGAAGCCAGGTGTAAGCGTTTTCTCCGCACACAAAATATACATTCGGAGGGGTAAGTATAGGTGAAAAAAAAAAAAAATCTGATTGGCCGCACTCTGCTAGTCCTACCAGCCTGTTACCCCAAAGAATTGTGGTCCATGAAGTAGCGTCGGCGGGTACGCCTATGCCAAAAGTTTAAAATGAAAATAAGTGTCGCGTTAGCCATCCCTGGACACGTGTTTCGAGGTAGTTGCCTCTCGTCAGCAGGGAGTAGGTATGTGTGTAGGGTTGCTGCGTAGGCTGCCAAAAAATATTCTCAGGTAAAGTACCACTCAAGGCGGGCAGGTGCGTAGCCATGGGCTCGTCAGCCCCACCGGCTCAAGGGAGCCTGAATGTAAACAAAAATCCGATTGGCCCCACTCTGCTAGTCCTACCAGCGTGTTACCCCAAAGAATTGTGGTCCATGAAGTAGCGTCGGCGGGTACGCCTATGCCAAAAGTTTAAAATGAAAATAAGTGTCGCGTTAGCCATCCCTGGACACGTGTTTCGAGGTAGTTGCCTCTCGTCAGCAGGGAGTAGGTATGTGTGTAGGGTTGCTGCGTAGGCTGCCAAAAAATATTCTCAGGTAAAGTACCACTCAAGGCGCGCAGGTGCGTAGCCATGGGCTCGTCAGCCCCACCGGCTCAAGGGAGCCTGAATGTAAACAAAAATCCGATTGGCCGCACTCTGCTAGTCCTACCAGCGTGTTACCCCAAAGAATTGTGGTCCATGAAGTAGCGTCGGCGGGTACGCCTATGCCAAAAGTTTAAAATGAAAATAAGTGTCGCGTTAGCCATCCCTGGACAAGTGTTTCGAGGTAGTTGCCTCTCGTCAGCAGGGAGTAGGTATGTGTGTAGGGTTGCTGCGTAGGCTGCCAAAAAATATTCTCAGGTAAAGTACCACTCAAGGCGCGCAGGTGCGTAGCCATGGGCTCGTCAGCCCCACCGGCTCAAGGGAGCCTGAATGTAAACAAAAATCCGATTGGCCGCACTCTGCTAGTCCTACCAGCGTGTTACCCCAAAGAATTGTGGTCCATGAAGTAGCGTCGGCGGGTACGCCTATGCCAAAAGTTTAAAATGAAAATAAGTGTCGCGTTAGCCATCCCTGGACACGTGTTTCGAGGTAGTTGCCTCTCGTCAGCAGGGAGTAGGAATGTGTGTAGGGTTGCTGCGTAGGCTGCCAAAACATATTCTCAGGTAAAGTACCACTCAAGGCGCGCAGGTGCGTAGCCATGGGCTCGTCAGCCCCACCGGCTCAAGGGAGCCTGAATGTAAACAAAAATCCGATTGGCCGCACTCTGCTAGTCCTACCAGCGTGTTACCCCAAAGAATTGTGGTCCATGAAGTAGCGTCGGCGGGTACGCCTCTGCCAAAAGTTTAAAATGAAAATAAGTGTCGCGTTAGCCATCCCTGGACACGTGTTTAGAGGTAGTTGCCTCTCGTCAGCAGGGAGTAGATATGTGTGTAGGGTTGCTGCGTAGGCTGCCAAAAAATATTCTCAGGTAAAGTACCACTCAAGGCGCGCAGGTGCGTAGCCATGGGCTCGTCAGCCCCACCGGCTCAAGGGAGCCTGAATGTAAACAAAAATCTGATTGGCCGCACTCTGCTAGTCCTACCAGCGTGTTACCCCAAAGAATTGTGGTCCATGAAGTAGCGTCGGCAGGTACGCCTATGCCAAAAGTTTAAAATGAAAATAAGTGTCACGTTAGCCATCCCTGGACACGTGTTTCGAGGTAGTTGCCTCTCGTCAGCAGGGAGTAGGTATGTGTGTAGGGTTGCTGGGTAGGCTGCCAAAAAATATTCTCAGGTAAAGTACCACTCAAGGCGCGCAGGTGCGTAGCCATGGGCTCGTCAGCCCCACCGGCTCAAGGGAGCCTGAATGTAAACAGAAATCCGATTGGCTGCACTCTGCTATTCCTACCAGCGTGTTACCCCAAAGAATTGTGGTCCATGAAGTAGCGTCGGCGGGTACGCCTATGCCAAAAGTTTAAAATGAAAATAAGTGTCGCGTTAGCCATCCCTGGACACGTGTTTCGAGGAAGTTGCCTCTCGTCAGCAGGGAGTAGGTATGTGTGTAGGGTTGCTGCGTAGGCTGCCAAAAAATATTCTCAGGTAAAGTACCACTCAAGGCGCGCAGGTGCGTAGCCATGGGCTCGTCAGCCCCACCGGCTCAAGGCAGCCTGAATGTAAACAAAAATCCGATTGGCCGCACTCTGCTAGTCCTACCAGCGTGTTACCCCAAAGAATTGTGGTCCATGAAGTAGCGTCGGCGGGTACGCCTATGCCAAAAGTTTAAAATGAAAATAAGTGTCGCGTTAGCCATCCCTGGACACGTGTTTCGAGGTAGTTGCCTCTCGTCAGCAGGGAGTAGGTATGTGTGTAGGGTTGCTGCGTAGGCTGCCCAAAAATATTCTCAGGTAAAGTACCACTCAAGGCGCGCAGGTGCGTAGCCATGGGCTCGTCAGCCCCACCGGCTCAAGGGAGCCTGAATGTAAACAAAAATCCGATTGGCCGCACTCTGCTAGTCCTACCAGCGTGTTACCCCAAAGAATTGTGGTCCATGAAGTAGCGTCGGCGGGTACGCCTATGCCAAAAGTTTAAAATGAAAATAAGTGTCGCGTTAGCCATCCCTGGACAAGTGTTTCGAGGTAGTTGCCTCTCGTCAGCAGGGAGTAGGTATGTGTGTAGGGTTGCTGCGTAGGCTGCCAAAAAATATTCTCAGGTAAAGTACCACTCAAGGCGCGCAGGTGCGTAGCCATGGGCTCGTCAGCCCCACCGGCTCAAGGGAGCCTGAATGTAAACAAAAATCCGATTGGCCGCACTCTGCTAGTCCTACCAGAGTGTTACCCCAAAGAATTGTGGTCCATGAAGTAGCGTCGGCGGGTACGCCTATGCCAAAAGTTTAAAATGAAAATAAGTGTCGCGTTAGCCATCCCTGGACACGTGTTTCGAGGTAGTTGCCTCTCGTCAGCAGGGAGTAGGAATGTGTGTAGGGTTGCTGCGTAGGCTGCCAAAACATATTCTCAGGTAAAGTACCACTCAAGGCGCGCAGGTGCGTAGCCATGGGCTCGTCAGCCCCACCGGCTCAAGGGAGCCTGAATGTAAACAAAAATCCGATTGGCCGCACTCTGCTAGTCCTACCAGCGTGTTACCCCAAAGAATTGTGGTCCATGAAGTAGCGTCGGCGGGTACGCCTCTGCCAAAAGTTTAAAATGAAAATAAGTGTCGCGTTAGCCATCCCTGGACACGTGTTTAGAGGTAGTTGCCTCTCGTCAGCAGGGAGTAGATATGTGTGTAGGGTTGCTGCGTAGGCTGCCAAAAAATATTCTCAGGTAAAGTACCACTCAAGGCGCGCAGGTGCGTAGCCATGGGCTCGTCAGCCCCACCGGCTCAAGGGAGCCTGAATGTAAACAGAAATCCGATTGGCTGCACTCTGCTATTCCTACCAGCGTGTTACCCCAAAGAATTGTGGTTCATGAAGTAGCGTCGGCGGGTACGCCTATGCCAAAAGTTTAAAATGAAAATAAGTGTCGCGTTAGCCATCCCTGGACACGTGTTTCGAGGTAGTTGCCTCTCGTCAGCAGGGAGTAGGTATGTGTGTAGGGTTGCTGCGTAGGCTGCCAAAAAATATTCTCAGGTAAAGTACCACTCAAGGCGCGCAGGTGCGTAGCCATGGGCTCGTCAGCCCCACCGGCTCAAGGCAGCCTGAATGTAAACAAAAATCCGATTGGCCGCACTCTGCTAGTCCTACCAGCGTGTTACCCCAAAGAATTGGGGTCCATGAAGTAGCGTCGGCGGGTACGCCTATGCCAAAAGTTTAAAATGAAAATAAGTGTCGCGTTAGCCATCCCTGGACACGTGTTTCGAGGTAGTTGCCTCTCGTCAGCAGGGAGTAGGTATGTGTGTAGGGTTGCTGCGTAGGCTGCCAAAAAATATTCTCAGGTAAAGTACCACTCAAGGCGCGCAGGTGCGTAGCCATGGGCTCGTCAGCCCCACCGGCTCAAGGGAGCCTGAATGTAAACAAAAATCCGATTGGCCACACTCTGCTAGTCCTACCAGCGTGTTACCCCAAAGAATTGTGGTCCATGAAGTAGCGTTGGCGGGTACGCCTATGCCAAAAGTTTAAAATGAAAATAAGTGTCGCGTTAGCCATCCCTGGACACGTGTTTCGAGGTAGTTGCCTCTCGTCAGCAGGGAGTAGGTATGTGTGTAGGGTTGCTGCGTAGGCTGCCAAAAAATATTCTCAGGTAAAGTACCAATCAAGGCGCGCAGGTGCGTAGCCATGGGCTCGTCAGCCCCACTGGCTCAAGGGAGCCTGAATGTAAACAATAATCCGATTGGCCGCACTCTGCTAGTCCTACCAGCGTGTTACCCCAAAGAATTGTGGTCCATGAAGTAGCGTCGGCGGGTACGCCTATGCCAAAAGTTTAATATGAAAATAAGTGTCGCGTTAGCCATCCCTGGACACGTGTTTCGAGGTAGTTGCCTCTCGTCAGCAGGGAGTAGGTATGTGTGTAGGGTTGCTGCGTAGGCTGCCAAAAAATATTCTCAGGTAAAGTACCACTCAAGGCGCGCAGGTGCGTAGCCATGGGCTCGTCAGCCCCACCGGCTCAAGGGAGCCTGAATGTAAACAAAAATCCAACTGGCCACACTCTGCTAGTCCTACCAGCGTGTTACCCCAAAGAATTGTGGTCCATGAAGTAGCGTCGGCGGGTACGCCTATGCCAAAAGTTTAAAATGAAAATAAGTGTCGCGTTAGCCATCCCTGGACACGTGTTTCGAGGTAGTTGCCTCTCGTCAGCAGGGAGTAGGTATGTGTGTAGGGTTGCTGCGTAGGCTGCCAAAAAATATTCTCAGGTAAAGTACCACTCAAGGCGCGCAGGTGCGTAGCCATGGGCTCATCAGCCCCACCGGCTCAAGGGAGCCTGAATGTAAACAAAAATCCGATTGGCCGCACTCTGCTAGTCCTACCAGCGTGTTACCCCAAAGAATTGTGGTCCATGAAGTAGCGTCGGCGGGTACGCCTATGCCAAAAGTTTAAAATGAAAATAAGTGTCGCGTTAGCCATCCCTGGACACGTGTTTCGAGGTAGTTGCCTCTCGTCAGCAGGGAGTAGGTATGTGTGTAGGGTTGCTGCGTAGGCTGCCAAAAAATATTCTCAGGTAAAGTACCACTCAAGGCGCGCAGGTGCGTAGCCATGGGCTCGTCAGCCCCACCGGCTCAAGGGAGCCTGAATGTAAACAAAAATCCGATTGGCCGCACTCTGCTAGTCCTACCAGCGTGTTACCCCAAAGAATTGTGGTCCATGAAGTAGCGTCGGCGGGTACGCCTATGCCAAAAGTTTAAAATGAAAATAAGTGTCGCGTTAGCCATCCCTGGACACATGTTTCGAGGTAGTTGCCTCTCGTCAGCAGGGAGTAGGTATGTGTGTAGGGTTGCTGCGTAGGCTGCCAAAAAATATTCTCAGGTAAAGTACCACTCAAGGCGCGCAGGTGCGTAGCCATGGGCTCGTCAGCCCCACCGGCTCGAGGGAGCCTGAATGTAAACAAAAATCCGATTGGCCGTACTCTGCTAGTCCTACCAGCGTGTTACCCCAAAGAATTGTGGTCCATGAAGTAGCGTCGGCGGGTACGCCTATGCCAAAAGTTTAAAATGAAAATAAGTGTCGCGTTAGCCATCCCTGTACACGTGTTTCGAGGTAGTTGCCTCTCGTCAGCAGGGAGTAGGAATGTGTGTAGGGTTGCTGCGTAGGCTGCCAAAACATATTCTCAGGTAAAGTACCACTCAAGGCGCGCAGGTGCGTAGCCATGGGCTCGTCAGCCCCACCGGCTCAAGGGAGCCTGAATGTAAACAAAAATCCGATTGGCCGCACTCTGCTAGTCCTACCAGCGTGTTACCCCAAAGAATTGTGGTCCATGAAGTAGCGTCGGCGGGTACGCCTCTGCCAAAAGTTTAAAATGAAAATAAGTGTCGCGTTAGCCATCCCTGGACACGTGTTTAGAGGTAGTTGCCTCTCGTCAGCAGGGAGTAGGTATGTGTGTAGGGTTGCTGCGTAGGCTGCCAAAAAATATTCTCAGGTAAAGTACCACTCAAGGCGCGCAGGTGCGTAGCCATGGGCTCGTCAGCCCCACCGGCTCAAGGGAGCCTGAATGTAAACAAAAATCCGATTGGCCGCACTCTGCTAGTCCTACCAGCGTGTTACCCCAAAGAATTGTGGTCCATGAAGTAGCGTCGGCGGGTACGCCTATGCCAAAAGTTTAAAATGAAAATAAGTGTCGCGTTAGCCATCCCTGGACACGTGTTTCGAGGTAGTTGCCTCTCGTCAGCAGGGAGTAGGTATGTGTGTAGGGTTGCTGCGTAGACTGCCAAAAAATATTCTCAGGTAAAGTACCACTCAAGGCGCGCAGGTGCGTAGCCATAGGCTCGTCAGCCCCACCGGCTCAAGGGAGCCTGAATGTAAACAAAAATCCGATTGGCCGCACTCTGCTAGTCCTACCAGCGTGTTACCCCAAAGAATTGTGGTCCATGAAGTAGCGTCGGCGGGTACGCCTATGCCAAAAGTTTAAAATGAAAATAAGTGTCGCGTTAGCCATCCCTGGACACGTGTTTCGAGGTAGTTGCCTCTCGTCAGCAGGGAGTAGGAATGTGTGTAGGGTTGCTGCGTAGGCTGCCAAAACATATTCTCAGGTAAAGTACCACTCAAGGCGCGCAGGTGCATAGCCATGGGCTCGTCAGCCCCACCGGCTCAAGGGAGCCTGAATGTAAACAGAAATCCGATTGGCCGCACTCTGCTAGTCCTACCAGCGTGTTACACCAAAGAATTGTGGTCCATGAAGTAGCGTCGGCGGGTACGCCTCTGCCAAAAGTTTAAAATGAAAATAAGTGTCGCGTTAGCCATCCCTGGACACGTGTTTAGAGGTAGTTGCCTCTCGTCAGCAGGGAGTAGGTATGTGTGTAGGGTTGCTGCGTAGGCTGCCAAAAAATATTCTCAGGTAAAGTACCACTCAAGGCGCGCAGGTGCGTAGCCATGGGCTCGTCAGCCCCACCGGCTCAAGGGAGCCTGAATGTAAACAGAAATCCGATTGGCCGCACTCTGCTATTCCTACCAGCGTGTTACCCCAAAGAATTGTGGTCCATGAAGTAGCGTCGGCGGGTACGCCTATGCCAAAAGTTTAAAATGAAAATAAGTGTCGCGTTAGCCATCCCTGGACACGTGTTTCGAGGTAGTTGCCTCTCGTCAGCAGGGAGTAGGTATGTGTGTAGGGTTGCTGCGTAGGCTGCCAAAAAATATTCTCAGGTAAAGTACCACTCAAGGCGCGCAGGTGCGTAGCCATGGGCTCGTCAGCCCCACCGGCTCAAGGCAGCCTGAATGTAAACAAAAATCCGATTGGCCGCACTCTGCTAGTCCTACCAGCGTGTTACCCCAAAGAATTGTGGTCCATGAAGTAGCGTCGGCGGGTACGCCTATGCCAAAAGTTTAAAATGAAAATAAGTGTCGCGTTAGCCATCCCTGGACACGTGTTTCGAGGTAGTTGCCTCTCGTCAGCAGGGAGTAGGTATGTGTGTAGGGTTGCTGCGTAGGCTGCCAAAAAATCATCTCAGGTAAAGTACCAATCAAGGCGCGCAGGTGCGTAGCCATGGGCTCGTCAGCCCCACTGGCTCAAGGGAGCCTGAATGTAAACAATAATCCGATTGGCCGCACTCTGCTAGTCCTACCAGCGTGTTACCCCAAAGAATTGTGGTCCATGAAGTAGCGTCGGCGGGTACGCCTATGCCAAAAGTTTAATATGAAAATAAGTGTCGCGTTAGCCATCCCTGGACACGTGTTTCGAGGTAGTTGCCTCTCGTCAGCAGGGAGTAGGTATGTGTGTAGGGTTGATGCGTAGGCTGCCAAAAAATATTCTCAGGTAAAGTACCACTCAAGGCGCGCAGGTGCGTAGCCATGGGCTCGTCAGCCCCACCGGCTCAAGGGAGCCTGAATGTAAACAAAAATCCGATTGGCCGCACTCTGCTAGTCCTACCAGCGTGTTACCCCAAAGAATTGTGGTCCATGAAGTAGCGTCGGCGGGTACGCCTATGCCAAAAGTTTAAAATGAAAATAAGTGTCGCGTTAGCCATCCCTGGACACGTGTTTCGAGGTAGTTGCCTCTCGTCAGCAGGGAGTAGGTATGTGTGTAGGGTTGCTGCGTAGGCTGCCAAAAAATATTCTCAGGTAAAGTACCACTCAAGGCACGCAGGTGCGTAGCCATGGGCTCGTCAGCCCCACCGGCTCAAGGGAGCCTGAATGTAAACAAAAATCCGATTGGCCGCACTCTGCTAGTCCTACCAGCGTGTTACCCCAAAGAATTGTGGTCCATGAAGTAGCGTCGGCGGGTACGCCTATGCCAAAAGTTTAAAATGAAAATAAGTGTCGCGTTAGCCATCCCTGGACACGTGTTTCGAGGTAGTTGCCTCTCGTCAGCAGGGAGTAGGTATGTGTGTAGGGTTGCTGCGTAGGCTGCCAAAAAATATTCTCAGGTAAAGTACCACTCAAGGCGCGCAGGTGCATAGCCATGGGCTCGTCAGCCCACCGGCTCAAGGGAGCCTGAATGTAAACAAAAATCCGATTGGCCGCACTCTGCTAGTCCTACCACCGTGTTACCCCAAAGAATTGTGGTCCATGAAGTAGCGTCGGCGGGTACGCCTATACCAAAAGTTTAAAATGAAAATAAGTGTCGCGTTAGCCATCCCTGGACAAGTGTTTCGAGGTAGTTGCCTCTCGTCAGCAGGGAGTAGGTATGTGTGTAGGGTTGCTGCGTAGGCTGCCAAAAAATATTCTCAGGTAAAGTACCACTCAAGGCGCGCAGGTGCGTAGCCATGGGCTCGTCAGCCCCACCGGCTCAAGGGAGCCTGAATGTAAACAAAAATCCGATTGGCCGCACTCTGCTAGTCCTACCAGCGTGTTACCCCAAAGAATTGTGGTTCATGAAGTAGCGTCGGCGGGTACGCCTATGCCAAAAGTTTAAAATGAAAATAAGTGTCGCGTTAGCCATCCCTGGACACGTGTTTCGAGGTAGTTGCCTCTCGTCAGCAGGGAGTAGGAATGTGTGTAGGGTTGCTGCGTAGGCTGCCAAAACATATTCTCAGGTAAAGTACCACTCAAGGCGCGCAGGTGCGTAGCCATGGGCTCGTCAGCCCCACCGGCTCAAGGGAGCCTGAATGTAAACAAAAATCCGATTGGCCGCACTCTGCTAGTCCTACCAGCGTGTTACCCCAAAGAATTGTGGTCCATGAAGTAGCGTCGGCGGGTACGCCTCTGCCAAAAGTTTAAAATGAAAATAAGTGTCGCGTTAGCCATCCCTGGACACGTGTTTAGAGGTAGTTGCCTCTCGTCAGCAGGGAGTAGATATGTGTGTAGGGTTGCTGCGTAGGCTGCCAAAAAATATTCTCAGGTAAAGTACCACTCAAGGCGCGCAGGTGCGTAGCCATGGGCTCGTCAGCCCCACCGGCTCAAGGGAGCCTGAATGTAAACAGAAATCCGATTGGCTGCACTCTGCTATTCCTACCAGCGTGTTACCCCAAAGAATTGTGGTCCATGAAGTAGCGTCGGCGGGTACGCCTATGCCAAAAGTTTAAAATGAAAATAAGTGTCGCGTTAGCCATCCCTGGACACGTGTTTCGAGGTAGTTGCCTCTCGTCAGCAGGGAGTAGGTATGTGTGTAGGGTTGCTGCGTAGGCTGCCAAAAAATATTCTCAGGTAAAGTACCACTCAAGGCGCGCAGGTGCGTAGCCATGGGCTCGTCAGCCCCACCGGCTCAAGGCAGCCTGAATGTAAACAAAAATCCGATTGGCCGCACTCTGCTAGTCCTACCAGCGTGTTACCCCAAAGAATTGTGGTCCATGAAGTAGCGTCGGCGGGTACGCCTATGCCAAAAGTTTAAAATGAAAATAAGTGTCGCGTTAGCCATCCCTGGACACGTGTTTCGAGGTAGTTGCCTCTCGTCAGCAGGGAGTAGGTATGTGTGTAGGGTTGCTGCGTAGGCTGCCAAAAAATATTCTCAGGTAAAGTACCACTCAAGGCGCGCAGGTGCGTAGCCATGGGCTCGTCAGCCCCACCGGCTCAAGGGAGCCTGAATGTAAACAAAAATCCGATTGGCCACACTCTGCTAGTCCTACCAGCGTGTTACCCCAAAGAATTGTGGTCCATGAAGTAGCGTTGGCGGGTACGCCTATGCCAAAAGTTTAAAATGAAAATAAGTGTCGCGTTAGCCATCCCTGGACACGTGTTTCGAGGTAGTTGCCTCTCGTCAGCAGGGAGTAGGTATGTGTGTAGGGTTGCTGCGTAGGCTGCCAAAAAATATTCTCAGGTAAAGTACCAATCAAGGCGCGCAGGTGCGTAGCCATGGGCTCGTCAGCCCCACTGGCTCAAGGGAGCCTGAATGTAAACAATAATCCGATTGGCCGCACTCTGCTAGTCCTACCAGCGTGTTACCCCAAAGAATTGTGGTCCATGAAGTAGCGTCGGCGGGTACGCCTATGCCAAAAGTTTAATATGAAAATAAGTGTCGCGTTAGCCATCCCTGGACACGTGTTTCGAGGTAGTTGCCTCTCGTCAGCAGGGAGTAGGTATGTGTGTAGGGTTGCTGCGTAGGCTGCCAAAAAATATTCTCAGGTAAAGTACCACTCAAGGCGCGCAGGTGCGTAGCCATGGGCTCGTCAGCCCCACCGGCTCAAGTGAGCCTGAATGTAAACAAAAATCCAACTGGCCACACTCTGCTAGTCCTACCAGCGTGTTACCCCAAAGAATTGTGGTCCATGAAGTAGCGTCGGCGGGTACGCCTATGCCAAAAGTTTAAAATGAAAATAAGTGTCGCGTTAGCCATCCCTGGACACGTGTTTCGAGGTAGTTGCCTCTCGTCAGCAGGGAGTAGGTATGTGTGTAGGGTTGCTGCGTAGGCTGCCAAAAAATATTCTCAGGTAAAGTACCACTCAAGGCGCGCAGGTGCGTAGCCATGGGCTCATCAGCCCCACCGGCTCAAGGGAGCCTGAATGTAAACAAAAATCCGATTGGCCGCACTCTGCTAGTCCTACCAGCGTGTTACCCCAAAGAATTGTGGTCCATGAAGTAGCGTCGGCGGGTACGCCTATGCCAAAAGTTTAAAATGAAAATAAGTGTCGCGTTAGCCATCCCTGGACACGTGTTTCGAGGTAGTTGCCTCTCGTCAGCAGGGAGTAGGTATGTGTGTAGGGTTGCTGCGTAGGCTGCCAAAAAATATTCTCAGGTAAAGTACCACTCAAGGCGCGCAGGTGCGTAGCCATGGGCTCGTCAGCCCCACCGGCTCAAGGGAGCCTGAATGTAAACAAAAATCCGATTGGCCGCACTCTGCTAGTCCTACCAGCGTGTTACCCCAAAGAATTGTGGTCCATGAAGTAGCGTCGGCGGGTACGCCTATGCCAAAAGTTTAAAATGAAAATAAGTGTCGCGTTAGCCATCCCTGGACACATGTTTCGAGGTAGTTGCCTCTCGTCAGCAGGGAGTAGGTATGTGTGTAGGGTTGCTGCGTAGGCTGCCAAAAAATATTCTCAGGTAAAGTACCACTCAAGGCGCGCAGGTGCGTAGCCATGGGCTCGTCAGCCCCACCGGCTCGAGGGAGCCTGAATGTAAACAAAAATCCGATTGGCCGTACTCTGCTAGTCCTACCAGCGTGTTACCCCAAAGAATTGTGGTCCATGAAGTAGCGTCGGCGGGTACGCCTATGCCAAAAGTTTAAAATGAAAATAAGTGTCGCGTTAGCCATCCCTGTACACGTGTTTCGAGGTAGTTGCCTCTCGTCAGCAGGGAGTAGGAATGTGTGTAGGGTTGCTGCGTAGGCTGCCAAAACATATTCTCAGGTAAAGTACCACTCAAGGCGCGCAGGTGCGTAGCCATGGGCTCGTCAGCCCCACCGGCTCAAGGGAGCCTGAATGTAAACAAAAATCCGATTGGCCGCACTCTGCTAGTCCTACCAGCGTGTTACCCCAAAGAATTGTGGTCCATGAAGTAGCGTCGGCGGGTACGCCTCTGCCAAAAGTTTAAAATGAAAATAAGTGTCGCGTTAGCCATCCCTGGACACGTGTTTAGAGGTAGTTGCCTCTCGTCAGCAGGGAGTAGGTATGTGTGTAGGGTTGCTGCGTAGGCTGCCAAAAAATATTCTCAGGTAAAGTACCACTCAAGGCGCGCAGGTGCGTAGCCATGGGCTCGTCAGCCCCACCGGCTCAAGGGAGCCTGAATGTAAACAAAAATCCGATTGGCCGCACTCTGCTAGTCCTACCAGCGTGTTACCCCAAAGAATTGTGGTCCATGAAGTAGCGTCGGCGGGTACGCCTATGCCAAAAGTTTAAAATGAAAATAAGTGTCGCGTTAGCCATCCCTGGACACGTGTTTCGAGGTAGTTGCCTCTCGTCAGCAGGGAGTAGGTATGTGTGTAGGGTTGCTGCGTAGACTGCGAAAAAATATTCTCAGGTAAAGTACCACTCAAGGCGCGCAGGTGCGTAGCCATAGGCTCGTCAGCCCCACCGGCTCAAGCGAGCCTGAATGTAAACAAAAATCCGATTGGCCGCACTCTGCTAGTCCTACCAGCGTGTTACCCCAAAGAATTGTGGTCCATGAAGTAGCGTCGGCGGGTACGCCTATGCCAAAAGTTTAAAATGAAAATAAGTGTCGCGTTAGCCATCCCTGGACACGTGTTTCGAGGTAGTTGCCTCTCGTCAGCAGGGAGTAGGAATGTGTGTAGGGTTGCTGCGTAGGCTGCCAAAACATATTCTCAGGTAAAGTACCACTCAAGGCGCGCAGGTGCATAGCCATGGGCTCGTCAGCCCCACCGGCTCAAGGGAGCCTGAATGTAAACAGAAATCCGATTGGCCGCACTCTGCTATTCCTACCAGCGTGTTACCCCAAAGAATTGTGGTCCATGAAGTAGCGTCGGCGGGTACGCCTATGCCAAAAGTTTAAAATGAAAATAAGTGTCGCGTTAGCCATCCCTGGACACGTGTTTCGAGGTAGTTGCCTCTCGTCAGCAGGGAGTAGGTATGTGTGTAGGGTTGCTGCGTAGGCTGCCAAAAAATATTCTCAGGTAAAGTACCACTCAAGGCGCGCAGGTGCGTAGCCATGGGCTCGTCAGCCCCACCGGCTCAAGGCAGCCTGAATGTAAACAAAAATCCGATTGGCCGCACTCTGCTAGTCCTACCAGCGTGTTACCCCAAAGAATTGTGGTCCATGAAGTAGCGTCGGCGGGTACGCCTATGCCAAAAGTTTAAAATGAAAATAAGTGTCGCGTTAGCCATCCCTGGACACGTGTTTCGAGGTAGTTGCCTCTCGTCAGCAGGGAGTAGGTATGTGTGTAGGGTTGCTGCGTAGGCTGCCAAAAAATCATCTCAGGTAAAGTACCAATCAAGGCGCGCAGGTGCGTAGCCATGGGCTCGTCAGCCCCACTGGCTCAAGGGAGCCTGAATGTAAACAATAATCCGATTGGCCGCACTCTGCTAGTCCTACCAGCGTGTTACCCCAAAGAATTGTGGTCCATGAAGTAGCGTCGGCGGGTACGCCTATGCCAAAAGTTTAATATGAAAATAAGTGTCGCGTTAGCCATCCCTGGACACGTGTTTCGAGGTAGTTGCCTCTCGTCAGCAGGGAGTAGGTATGTGTGTAGGGTTGATGCGTAGGCTGCCAAAAAATATTCTCAGGTAAAGTACCACTCAAGGCGCGCAGGTGCGTAGCCATGGGCTCGTCAGCCCCACCGGCTCAAGGGAGCCTGAATGTAAACAAAAATCCGATTGGCCGCACTCTGCTAGTCCTACCAGCGTGTTACCCCAAAGAATTGTGGTCCATGAAGTAGCGTCGGCGGGTACGCCTATGCCAAAAGTTTAAAATGAAAATAAGTGTCGCGTTAGCCATCCCTGGACACGTGTTTCGAGGTAGTTGCCTCTCGTCAGCAGGGAGTAGGTATGTGTGTAGGGTTGCTGCGTAGGCTGCCAAAAAATATTCTCAGGTAAAGTACCACTCAAGGCACGCAGGTGCGTAGCCATGGGCTCGTCAGCCCCACCGGCTCAAGGGAGCCTGAATGTAAACAAAAATCCGATTGGCCGCACTCTGCTAGTCCTACCAGCGTGTTACCCCAAAGAATTGTGGTCCATGAAGTAGCGTCGGCGGGTACGCCTATGCCAAAAGTTTAAAATGAAAATAAGTGTCGCGTTAGCCATCCCTGGACACGTGTTTCGAGGTAGTTGCCTCTCGTCAGCAGGGAGTAGGTATGTGTGTAGGGTTGCTGCGTAGGCTGCCAAAAAATATTCCCAGGTAAAGTACCACTCAAGGCGCGCAGGTGCATAGCCATGGGCTCGTCAGCCCACCGGCTCAAGGGAGCCTGAATGTAAACAAAAATCCGATTGGCCGCACTCTGCTAGTCCTACCACCGTGTTACCCCAAAGAATTGTGGTCCATGAAGTAGCGTCGGCGGGTACGCCTATACCAAAAGTTTAAAATGAAAATAAGTGTCGCGTTAGCCATCCCTGGACACGTGTTTCGACGTAGTTGCCTCTCGTCAGCAGGGAGTAGGTATGTGTGTAGGGTTGCTGCGTAGGCTGCCAAAAAATATTCTCAGGTAAAGTACCACTCAAGGCGCGCAGGTGCGTAGCCATGGGCTCGTCAGCCCCACCGGCTCAAGGGAGCCTGAATGTAAAATGTTAGAAAGGGTAGACGGACCGGAAGGGTCGGCCGGGGTCAGGAGGAGAGGTCTCCGGGGAAAGCCGTCTCCAGCGATCGTACAGACAAGTAACTTCCCCCCCACAGACAGATACCACACACGGATAAGGTTCAGTGTTCTTTATAAGCACTTCTTAAGGTACGGTTGAATGGTACAAGGAGGTCTGGACTCAGGGGTCCCCTCGATTCAAGTCTCTCAAAGCAGGGTAAGGGGTAGCGGGACAGTCTGTCTACCAGTCAGGTAGGTTGGATGAGATGATGACTAGCTCAAAATCCTCGAGCTTGGTGGTTTAGTTGGTACGGGCCGCGGCAGCGCCAGCAGGTCCCGGTTGAGATGGTCGGTACACGGTCCGCGGCAGCGCCAGCAGGTCCCGGAAAGATGGTCGATGTACGGTCCGCGGCAGCGCCAGCAGGTCCCGGTGAGGATGGTCGATACAACGGGCCGCGGCAGCGCCAGCAGGTCCCGACGAAGATGGTCGTTACAACGGGCCACGGCAGCGCCAGCAGGTCCCGACTAGGATGGATGTTGCAGAAGGCCGCGGCAGCGCCAGCAGGCAGGACGATGGTTCACAAGAGCGGGCTACGGCAGCGCCAGTAGTCCGTCAAGGCTGAGTTCTCTCGGTGTCTCTCGACTCCAGGATACAACTGCCTTCCTGCTCCGGAGCTGCCCCAGTTATAGGGCAGGCGCCCTTTGATGTCCGGACCCTCGCACTTGGAGGTCGGAGGGCCCGGGATGAAGGTGTCCAGACACCCAGCAGGGGGTGGAGCCAGCGCCTGGGGGAGCTGGAGGCGATCGGCACCTGGCGGGGGAAGAGCTCTTGACACTTCGTTCTCCCATTGCCCTGCCAAGTGGTCCGCTCACCTCCTGGGTGGAGGGTGGTGCCGGGATGTCGGGGCCGGCCAGGCCCGGGGTTAGGGTCGGGCCGAGGCCACGCGGCCTCGTGGTGCAGGGCCCAAGATGGCGGCTTGAACCGGCCGTGGGAGCCGGTGGGGCTGGGCCCCGTGATGAGTAGAGGTCCGAGGGCAGAAGATCCGTCGGGAGACGGGGCACAGGTGCTTTTCGTGGGTTATGCCTGGTGGGCCGGAGCTCGGGCCCTGTCGTGCGGGGAGGGAGCAAGCCCTTCGTGTGGCCTGTCCAACATGCGTCCCCCCCAGCTGAAGGCGGGGAGAGTCACCCATCTCCTTGGGGACTCTCTTCGTCGAGGCGGAAAAAGCGGGACAGGCCATCCGCGTTGGCGTGGTCTTGGCCTGGTCGGTGCTCCACAGTGAAGTCCATTCCCTGCAGGGAAATGGACCAGCGCAGGAGTTTTGGGTTCTCCCCCCGCATCTGCATCAGCCACTGCAGGGGTTGATGGTCGGTTTGTACCCGGAAGTGGGTACCGAAGAGATAGGGCCGGAGCTTTTTGAGGGCCCACACCACTGCGAAGGCCTCCCTCTCGATGGTGCTCCAGCGCTGTTCTCGGGCCAGGAGACGTCGACTGATGAAGGCCACCGGCTGGTCATGACCCTCGGGGTTTAGCTGAGAAAGGACGGCTCCGATGCCGTGGTCGGAGGCGTCGGTCTGTACCACGAATTCCCGACTGTAATCGGGGGCCTGGAGCACAGGGGCGGTGCACAGGGCGGCCTTCAGCTTCTCGAAGGCCGCTTGACAATCGGGGGTCCAGTTAATCCGCCTCGGCTGGTTCTTGGACGTGAGACCCGTGAGGGGCCCCACAATGCTGCCGTAGTCTTTCACGAACCGCCGGTAGTAGCCGGTGAGCCCCAAGAAGGCTCGGACCTCGGTCTGGGTGGCGGGGGGCTGCCAGGACTGGATGGCAGCAATCTTAAGTTGTAGCGGGGCCACCAGCCCGCTTCCCACTTGGTGCCCAAGGTAGGTCACAGACCCTTGGCCAATTTGGCACTTGCCGGCCTTAATTGTGAGGCCGGCCCGCTGGAGGGCCTGTAGGACCTCTTGGAGGTGACGGAGGTGGTCGGGCCAGTGGCGGCTGTATACAGCGATATCGTCCAGGTAGGCAGCGCTGAACTCTTCGAGCCCCGCCAAGACCTGGTTCACGAGGCGTTGAAACGTGGCGGGGGCATTCTTCATGCCGAAGGGCATGACCTTGAATTGGTAGTGGCCATCGGGGGTAGAGAAGGCTGACCGTTCCCGAGCCCTGGGTGTGAGGCCGATCTGCCAGTAGCCCGCTGTTAGGTCGAAGATACTAAGGTAGCGGGCGGCCCCCAGCCGGTCGATCAGCTCGTCTGCTCGGGGAATCGGATGAGCGTCGGTCCGGGTGACAGCGTTCAAGCCCCGGTAGTCGACGCAGAATCTCAGTTCAGGTGCGGTGCCGGGGGCAGCGGCTTTGGGAACCAATACAACCGGACTGGCCCAGGGACTGTCCGAGGGCTCGATGACCCCGATTGTGAGCATCTTGGCCACTTCCTCCTGTATGCAGGCCCGTACCCGATCTGGTACGCGGTAGGCCCGGTGTCGGACAGGGGGACTGTCCCCGGTGTCCACGTCGTGCAAACACCAAGGGGTGACCCCGGGGGTGAGGGAGAACAGGGTAGCGAACTGCAGCAGGAGGTTCCGGCAGCCCTGGCGTTGCTCCGAAGTGAGGGCGTCAGAGAGCCGGACCCCGTCCACGGAGCCGTCATTCTCCTGAGTCTTCAGAAGATCCGGGAGGGGTTTGGAGTCTTCCTCTGCCCCACTGTCCGTAGCCATCAGGAGGCTGAGTTCTGAGCGCACAAAGTGTGGTTTGAGTCGGTTGGTGTGGAGGACCCGGAGGGGGTTCCGGGAGGTCCCCAGGTCGATGAGATAAGTGACGGGGCTTTTGCGCTCGACCACTTTGAAGGGCCCCGTCCACTTATCTTGCAAGGCACATGGTTCGGTGGGGGACATCACCCATACTTGTTGTCCGGGCTCGAACTCAACGGAGGAGGCATTGTGATCATACCACCTCTTCATGTCCTCCTGGCTGGCCTCGAGGTTCGCCTTGGCCATCTCTCTGAAGCGCCGGGTCTGGTTGCGTAGGGCCAGGATGTATTTGAAGACGTCTGGAGGGGTCTTTAGGGGGGCCATCTCCCAACCTTCTTTTACGAGGCTGAGGGGCCCTCGCACAGGGTGCCCGTACAGGAGTTCGAAAGGGCTAAAACCGAGGGACTTCTGGGGAACTTCTCGGTAGGCGAAGAGGAGGCACGGGAGTAGTACATCCCACTGGCGACGGAGGGGCTCTTCCAATCCCCCAATCATCCCCTTGAGAGTGCGGTTAAAACGCTCCACTAGTCCGTTCCCTTGGGGGTGATAGGGGGTCGTGAATCTGTAGGTGACCCCGCATTGTTGCCAGAGGGACTTCATGTACTTGGATATAAAGTTCGTGCCTCGGTCGCTGACGACTTCTCGGGGGAAGCCTACCCGGGAGAAGATCCCCATTAGGGCCCGGCCAACCACCGGAGCTGTCACGGTCCGTAGGGGCACCGCCTCGGGGTAGCGGGTGGCATGGTCCACCAGTACTAAGATGAACCTGTGTCCTTGTGCCGTGCGGGGGTCCAGAGGCCCCACAATGTCTATCCCCACCCTCTCGAACGGGGTGGTGACCACAGGGAAGGGTTGCAGAGGGGCTTTCAGCTTCCGGCCACTCTTCCCGCTGGCTTGGCATGTGGGGCAAGATCGGCAGTGGTTCAGGACGTCGTTCCTCATTTTCGGCCAGAAAAAGTGGGTCACTAGGCGGCTGTACGTTTTGTCCTGGCCCAGGTGTCCAGCCAGGGGGACATCGTGGGCCAGGTTGAGCAGAAAGTCTCTGAAGCGGAGAGGTACCACCAGTACTCGACCGGCCCCCAGCTCGGCGATTCTTTGCTCGCTGTATAGCAGGTCGTTATCCCAGTAGACCCAGTGAGTTCCGGTGGAGTCCCCTGCGTTCTGGGCGCTGGCTTGTTGGCGGAGTCCCTCGAGGGAGGGACAGGTCTTTTGTTCCTGGCGGAACTGTTCTTGGGTGGGCCCCCCTTCTTGACGCCACTGAGCCAGGTCAGGAAGGTCCTGGGGTTGCGCGTCCCCTTCGGTCGTCGGGTCTGGGAGGCTGGCCTCGTCGTTGTCTTCTACTGGGGCGACCGGGGGCGGAGGTGCTGGCCATTCCGATTCTTCTGATCGAGGGACGGCACGGGCGGCCATGGACCGGGTGGTTATGCAGGCCCAGTCCGGGAGGCCCAGCATCCCCAGGTGCTCTCTTCTCTCAACGGTGGCCCACGGGGAACTCTCGAGGTCATTCCCCAGGAGGCAGTCCACGGGGGCATCGTCCCGGACCGTCACCTTCAACAGGCCGGAGACCCCTCCCCATTCGAATGGGACGCAGGCCATTTGACACATACTTTCAGAGTTGTCTGCCGAGCGGACGGGGCAGAGAATGTTCGGCAGGATCTGCTCGGGTTTCACCAGGTGACAGCGGACGGCCGTCACACTGGCGCCTGTGTCACGCAAGGCCTCGGCTCGCTGTCCATTAATGGTCACCCACTGACCGTATTTCCTGGTGTTAGCGGGTAGGGGAGCCCGCGGGACCATGTCTCTTCCCCCTAAGCACGCCAGGACCATGGCGGCCGGTTCCCACTCTTGCTGGGCCGGCTCATACTCTTCTGGTTCCTCCGATGATCGCTCTTCCCCCAGGGCGGCGGCAGCTACCTGGCGGGGCTTGGGTGTTTGGTTCTGCGGGCAGCTCGGGTCATTGGCGTAGTGGCCGACTCGCTGGCATCGGTGGCACGTGACTCTGGCTCGGACCCCAGGACGCCACGGGGGGTTGCCCCGGCCGGCCGGAGGCGGGGTGCTGGTCACGGGTGTTGCTGGCAAGGCGTCTCTCCCTCGCCCCTGGCCCCCTCCTCCTCCCCGAGGACGGTGCTGGCCTTGGTTGCTTCTGTTCTGTTCGTGTGGCCCCCTCCGGCCCACTCGGGTGCTTTCCCATCGGTCAGCTTCGGCGGCGAGCTGCCGGGGGTCAGTCAGCTTACTGTCGAGGAGGTGCTGCCTGAGCTCGACGAAACAGTTGTTCGACAGGTGCTCCCATACCATAAGGTTAAAGAGTTGTTCGTAGGTGGTGACACGGCTCCCCTTTATCCAACCCTCGAAGGCACGGCTGAAATAGTTCACGTATTCTACCCAAGTTGTACCTGGGATCCGGGTGCAATCTCTGAACCTCTGGCGGTACATCTCGGGTGTGAGGCCGTAGCGGGTGAGGAGGGCAGCCTTCATGTGGTCGTAGGACGACATTTGGTGATCTGGGAGCTGCAGCAGGGCATCGCGACCCTCGTTGATAAACCTCCCCCAAAGTCCGGCTCCCCAATCACTCCGGTCGATCCGGTGGGAGGTCATGGCGATCTCGTAGGCTTTAAACCACTGTTGTATGTCGTCTTCTCGGACATACTCGCGGACAACATCCTTGGGGATGTGGACTTTTTTCTCGATTGGCCCCGGGGTGTGTGGTCGCTCAGGCACCCCCAGTTCTTTATTCTGTTTCCGAAGTTCTATCTCCGCTAGTTGGCGCTCGTGCTCGAGCGTTATTTTTTTCTCCTCCAGCTCTCTCTGTCTCTGCTTCTCTTCTCGTTCATCTCGGAGCCGCATATGCTCGAGGTTGAGTTTCTGTTCAGCTAACTTGAGTTCCCCATCCATCTTGAGTCGTGCCATTTCCAACTCGTGCAATCTGGTTCTTTCTCTTTCTCGGATCTCCTCCTGCGAGAGGCCCGTTCCCCGCTCCTCGGGAGCCGTGGCGTTCCCCTCTGGTGTGATGCTGCTTTGGTCGGAGGGTCCGGCGACCCCAGTCTCTGTCCACGACTCTAGGGCGTGCTTTAGATCATCCTTGGTACTCAGGCCGGTGGTAGCAATGCCAAGTTCTATGCAGAATTGTCTCAGTTCGCGGTGGTTGTATTCTTCTAATTTATCCATTTGGAATTTCTCGGTGGAGCTGCTATCTTTGGCTGACATCGTGTTTTTGTCGTGGGGTGAGCTACTCTCTGTACGATTACGCGTTGATTCGGATCGCGCTGCTGGCCACCAATGTTAGAAAGGGTAGACGGACCGGAAGGGTCGGCCGGGGTCAGGAGGAGAGGTCTCCGGGGAGAGCCCTCTCCAGCGATCGTACAGACAAGTAACTTCCCCCCCACAGACAGATACCACACACGGATAAGGTTCAGTGTTCTTTATAAGCACTTCTTAAGGTACGGTTGAATGGTACAAGGAGGTCTGGACTCAGGGGTCCCCTCGATTCAAGTCTCTCAAAGCAGGGTAAGGGGTAGCGGGACAGTCTGTCTACCAGTCAGGTAGGTCGGATGAGATGATGACTAGCTCACAATCCTCGAGCTTGGTGGTTTAGTTGGTACGGGCCGCGGCAGCGCCAGCAGGTCCCGGTTGAGATGGTCGGTACACGGTCCGCGGCAGCGCCAGCAGGTCCCGGAAAGATGGTCGATGTACGGTCCGCGGCAGCGCCAGCAGGTCCCGGTGAGGATGGTCGATACAACGGGCCGCGGCAGCGCCAGCAGGTCCCGACGAAGATGGTCGTTACAACGGGCCGCGGCAGCGCCAGCAGGTCCCGACTAGGATGGATGTTGCAGAAGGCTGCGGCAGCGCCAGCAGGCAGGACGATGGTTCACAAGAGCGGGCTACGGCAGCGCCAGTAGTCCGTCAAGGCTGAGTTCTCTCGGTGTCTCTCGACTCCAGGATACAACTGCCTTCCTGCTCCGGAGCTGCCCCAGTTATAGGGCAGGCGCCCTTTGATGTCCGGACCCTCGCACTTGGAGGTCGGAGGGCCCGGGATGAAGGTGTCCAGACACCCAGCAGGGGGTGGAGCCAGCGCCTGGGGGAGCTGGAGGCGATCGGCACCTGGCGGGGGAAGAGCTCTTGACACTTCGTTCTCCCATTGCCCTGCCAAGTGGTCCGCTCACCTCCTGGGTGGAGGGTGGTGCCGGGATGTCGGGGCCGGCCAGGCCCGGGGTTAGGGTCGGGCCGAGGCCACGCGGCCTCGTGGTGCAGGGCCCAAGATGGCGGCTTGAACCGGCCAGGGGAGCCGGTGGGGCTGGGCCCCGTGATGAGTAGAGGTCCGAGGGCAGAAGATCCGTCGGGAGACGGGGCACAGGTGCTTTTCGTGGGTTATGCCTGGTGGGCCGGAGCTCGGGCCCTGTCGTGCGGGGAGGGAGCAAGCCCTTCGTGTGGCCTGTCCAACATAAACAAAAATCCGATTGGCCGCACTCTGCTAGTCCTACCAGCGTGTTACCCCAAAGAATTGTGGTCCATGAAGTAGCGTCGGCGGGTACGCCTATGCCAAAAGTTTAAAATGAAAATAAGTGTCGCGTTAGCCATCCCTGGACACGTGTTTCGAGGTAGTTGCCTCTCGTCAGCAGGGAGTAGGTATGTGTGTAGGGTTGCTACGTAGGCTGCCAAAAAATATTCTCAGGTAAAGTACCACTCAAGGCGCGCAGGTGCGTAGCCATGGGCTCGTCAGCCCCACCGGCTCAAGGGAGCCTGAATGTAAACAAAAATCCGATTGGCCGCACTCTGCTAGTCCTACCAGCGTGTTACCCCAAAGAATTGTGGTCCATGAAGTAGCGTCGGCAGGTACGCCTATGCCAAAAGTTTAAAATGAAAATAAGTGTTGCGTTAGCCATCCCTTGGACACGTGTTTCGAGGTAGTTGCCTCTCGTCAGCAGGGAGTAGGTATGTGTGTAGGGTTGCTGCGTAGGCTGCCAAAAAATATTCTCAGGTAAAGTACCACTCAAGGCGCGCAGGTGCGTAGCCATGGGCTCGTCAGCCCCACCGGCTCAAGGGAGCCTGAATGTAAACAAAAATCCGATTGGCCGCACTCTGCTAGTCCTACCAGCGTGTTACCCCAAAGAATTGTGGTCCATGAAGTAGCGTCGGCGGGTATGCCTATGCCAAAAGTTTAAAATGAAAATAAGTGTCGCGTTAGCCATCCCTGGACACGTGTTTCGAGGTAGTTGCCTCTCGTCAGCAGGGAGTAGGTATGTGTGTAGGGTTGCTGCGTAGGCTGCCAAAAAATATTCTCAGGTAAAGTACCACTCAAGGCGCGCAGGTGCGTAGCCATGGGCTCGTCAGCCCCACCGGCTCAAGGGAGCCTGAATGTAAACAAAAATCCGATTGGCCGCACTCTGCTAGTCCTACCAACGTGTTACCCCAAAGAATTGTGGTCCATGAAGTAGCGTCGGCGGGTACGCCTATGCCAAAAGTTTAAAATGAAAATAAGTGTCGCGTTAGCCATCCCTGGACACGTGTTTCGAGGTAGTTGCCTCTCGTCAGCAGGGAGTAGGTATGTGTGTAGGGTTGCTGCGTAGGCTGCCAAAAAATATTCTCAGGTAAAGTACCACTCAAGGCGCGCAGGTGCGTAGCCATGGGCTCGTCAGCCCCACCGGCTCAAGGGAGCCTGAATGTGAACAAACATCCGATTGGCCGCACTCTGCTAGTCCTACCAGCGTGCTACCCCAAAGAATTGTGGTCCATGAAGTAGCATCGGCGGGTACGCCTATGCCAAAAGTTTAAAATGAAAATAAGTGTCGCGTTAGCCATCCCTGGACACGTGTTTCGAGGTAGTTGCCTCTCGTCAGCAGGGAGTAGGGATGTGTGTAGGGTTGCTGCGTAGGCTGCCAAAAAATATTCTCAGGTAAAGTACCACTCAAGGCGCGCAGGTGCGTAGCCATGGGCTCGTCAGCCCCACCGGCTCAAGGGAGCCTGAATGTAAACAAAAACCCGATTGGCCGCACTCTGCTAGTCCTACCAGCGTGTTACCCCAAAAAATTGTGGTCCATGAAGTAGCGTCGGCGGGTACGCCTATGCCAAAAGTTTAAAATGAAAATAAGTGTCGCGTTAGCCATCCCTGGACACGTGTTTTGAGGTAGTTGCCTCTCGCCAGCAGGGAGTAGGTATGTGTGTAGGGTTGCTGCATAGGCTGCCAAAAAATATTCTCAGGTAAAGTACCACTCAAGGCGCGCAGGTGCGTAGCCATGGGCTCGTCAGCCCCACCGGCTCAAGGGAGCCTGAATGTAAACAAAAATCTGATTGGCCGCACTCTGCTAGTCCTACCAGCGTGTTACCCCAAAGAATTGTGGTCCATGAAGTAGCGTCGGCGGGTACGCCTATGCCAAAAGTTTAAAATGAAAATAAGTGTCGCGTTAGCCATCCCTGGACACGTGTTTCGAGGTAGTTGCCTCTCGTCAGCAGGGAGTAGGTATGTGTGTAGGGTTGCTGCGTAGGCTGCCAAAAAATATTCTCAGGTAAAGTACCACTCAAGGCGCGCAGGTGCGTAGCCATGGGCTCGTCAGCCCCACCGGCTCAAGGGAGCCTGAATGTAAACAAAAATCTGATTGGCCGCACTCTGCTAGTCCTACCAGCGTGTTACCCCAAAGAATTGTGGTCCATGAAGTAGCGTCGGCGGGTACGCCTATGCCAAAAGTTTAAAATGAAAATAAGTGTCGCGTTAGACATCCCTGGACACGTGTTTCGAGGTAGTTGCCTCTCGTCAACAGGGAGTAGGTATGTGTGTAGGGTTGCTGCGTAGGCTGCCAAAAAATATTCCAGGTAAAGTACCACTCAAGGCGGGCAGGTGCGTAGCCATGGGCTCGTCAGCCCCACCGGCTCAAGGGAGCCTGAATGTAAACAAAAATCCGATTGGCCGCACTCTGCTAGTCCTACCAGCGTGTTACCCCAAAGAATTGTGGTCCATGAAGTAGCGTCGGCGGGTACGCCTATGCCAAAAGTTTAAAATGAAAATAAGTGTCGCGTTAGCCATCCCTGGACACGTGTTTCGAGGTAGTTGCCTCTCGTCAGCAGGGAGTAGGTATGTGTGTAGGGTTGCTACGTAGGCTGCCAAAAAATATTCTCAGGTAAAGTACCACTCAAGGCGCGCAGGTGCGTAGCCATGGGCTCGTCAGCCCCACCGGCTCAAGGGAGCCTGAATGTAAACAAAAATCCGATTGGCCGCACTCTGCTAGTCCTACCAGCGTGTTACCCCAAAGAATTGTGGTCCATGAAGTAGCGTCGGCAGGTACGCCTATGCCAAAAGTTTAAAATGAAAATAAGTGTTGCGTTAGCCATCCCTTGGACACGTGTTTCGAGGTAGTTGCCTCTCGTCAGCAGGGAGTAGGTATGTGTGTAGGGTTGCTGCGTAGGCTGCCAAAAAATATTCTCAGGTAAAGTACCACTCAAGGCGCGCAGGTGCGTAGCCATGGGCTCGTCAGCCCCACCGGCTCAAGGGAGCCTGAATGTAAACAAAAATCCGATTGGCCGCACTCTGCTAGTCCTACCAGCGTGTTACCCCAAAGAATTGTGGTCCATGAAGTAGCGTCGGCGGGTATGCCTATGCCAAAAGTTTAAAATGAAAATAAGTGTCGCGTTAGCCATCCCTGGACACGTGTTTCGAGGTAGTTGCCTCTCGTCAGCAGGGAGTAGGTATGTGTGTAGGGTTGCTGCGTAGGCTGCCAAAAAATATTCTCAGGTAAAGTACCACTCAAGGCGCGCAGGTGCGTAGCCATGGGCTCGTCAGCCCCACCGGCTCAAGGGAGCCTGAATGTAAACAAAAATCCGATTGGCCGCACTCTGCTAGTCCTACCAACGTGTTACCCCAAAGAATTGTGGTCCATGAAGTAGCGTCGGCGGGTACGCCTATGCCAAAAGTTTAAAATGAAAATAAGTGTCGCGTTAGCCATCCCTGGACACGTGTTTCGAGGTAGTTGCCTCTCGTCAGCAGGGAGTAGGTATGTGTGTAGGGTTGCTGCGTAGGCTGCCAAAAAATATTCTCAGGTAAAGTACCACTCAAGGCGCGCAGGTGCGTAGCCATGGGCTCGTCAGCCCCACCGGCTCAAGGGAGCCTGAATGTGAACAAACATCCGATTGGCCGCACTCTGCTAGTCCTACCAGCGTGCTACCCCAAAGAATTGTGGTCCATGAAGTAGCATCGGCGGGTACGCCTATGCCAAAAGTTTAAAATGAAAATAAGTGTCGCGTTAGCCATCCCTGGACACGTGTTTCGAGGTAGTTGCCTCTCGTCAGCAGGGAGTAGGGATGTGTGTAGGGTTGCTGCGTAGGCTGCCAAAAAATATTCTCAGGTAAAGTACCACTCAAGGCGCGCAGGTGCGTAGCCATGGGCTCGTCAGCCCCACCGGCTCAAGGGAGCCTGAATGTAAACAAAAACCCGATTGGCCGCACTCTGCTAGTCCTACCAGCGTGTTACCCCAAAAAATTGTGGTCCATGAAGTAGCGTCGGCGGGTACGCCTATGCCAAAAGTTTAAAATGAAAATAAGTGTCGCGTTAGCCATCCCTGGACACGTGTTTTGAGGTAGTTGCCTCTCGTCAGCAGGGAGTAGGTATGTGTGTAGGGTTGCTGCATAGGCTGCCAAAAAATATTCTCAGGTAAAGTACCACTCAAGGCGCGCAGGTGCGTAGCCATGGGCTCGTCAGCCCCACCGGCTCAAGGGAGCCTGAATGTAAACAAAAATCTGATTGGCCGCACTCTGCTAGTCCTACCAGCGTGTTACCCCAAAGAATTGTGGTCCATGAAGTAGCGTCGGCGGGTACGCCTATGCCAAAAGTTTAAAATGAAAATAAGTGTCGCGTTAGCCATCCCTGGACACGTGTTTCGAGGTAGTTGCCTCTCGTCAGCAGGGAGTAGGTATGTGTGTAGGGTTGCTGCGTAGGCTGCCAAAAAATATTCTCAGGTAAAGTACCACTCAAGGCGCGCAGGTGCGTAGCCATGGGCTCGTCAGCCCCACCGGCTCAAGGGAGCCTGAATGTAAACAAAAATCTGATTGGCCGCACTCTGCTAGTCCTACCAGCGTGTTACCCCAAAGAATTGTGGTCCATGAAGTAGCGTCGGCGGGTACGCCTATGCCAAAAGTTTAAAATGAAAATAAGTGTCGCGTTAGACATCCCTGGACACGTGTTTCGAGGTAGTTGCCTCTCGTCAACAGGGAGTAGGTATGTGTGTAGGGTTGCTGCGTAGGCTGCCAAAAAATATTCCAGGTAAAGTACCACTCAAGGCGGGCAGGTGCGTAGCCATGGGCTCGTCAGCCCCACCGGCTCAAGGGAGCCTGAATGTAAACAAAAATCCGATTGGCCGCACTCTGCTAGTCCTACCAGCGTGTTACCCCAAAGAATTGTGGTCCATGAAGTAGCGTCGGCGGGTACGCCTATGCCAAAAGTTTAAAATGAAAATAAGTGTCGCGTTAGCCATCCCTGGACACGTGTTTCGAGGTAGTTGCCTCTCGTCAGCAGGGAGTAGGTATGTGTGTAGGGTTGCTGCGTAGGCTGCCAAAAAATATTCTCAGGTAAAGTACCACTCAAGGCGCGCAGGTGCGTAGACATGGGCTCGTCAGCCCCACCGGCTCAAGGGAGCCTGAATGTAAACAAAAATCCGATTGGCCGCACTCTGCTAGTCCTACCAGCGTGTTACCCCAAAGAATTGTGGTCCATGAAGTAGCATCGGCGGGTACGCCTATGCCAAAAGTTTAAAATGAAAATAAGTGTCGCGTTAGCCATCCCTGGACACGTGTTTCGAGGTAGTTGCCTCTCGTCAGCAGGGAGTAGGTATGTGTGTAGGGTTGCTGCGTAGGCTGCCAAAAAATATTCTCAGGTAAAGTACCACTCAAGGCGCGCAGGTGCGTAGCCATGGGCTCGTCAGCCCCACCAGCTCAAGGGAGCCTGAATGTAAACAAAAATCCGATTGGCCGCACTCTGCTAATCCTACCAGCGTGTTACCCCAAAGAATTGTGGTCCATGAAGTAGCGTCGGCGGGTACGCCTATGCCAAAAGTTTAAAATGAAAATAAGTGTCGCGTTAGCCATCCCTGGACACGTGTTTCGAGGTAGTTGCCTCTCGTCAGCAGGGAGTAGGTATGTGTGTAGGGTTGCTGCGTAGGCTGCCAAAAAATATTCTCAGGTAAAGTACCACTCAAGGCGCGCAGGTGCGTAGCCATGGGCTCGTCAGCCCCACCGGCTCAAGGGAGCCTGAATGTAAACAAAAATCCGATTGGCCGCACTCTGCTAATCCTACCAGCGTGTTACCCCAAAGAATTGTGGTCCATGAAGTAGCGTCGGCGGGTACGCCTATGCCAAAAGTTTAAAATGAAAATAAGTGTCGCGTTAGCCATCCCTGGACACGTGTTTCGAGGTAGTTGCCTCTCGTCAGCAGGGAGTAGGTATGTGTGTAGGGTTGCTGCGTAGGCTGCCCAAAAATATTCTCAGGTAAAGTACCACTCAAGGCGCGCAGGTGCGTAGCCATGGGCTCGTCAGCCCCACCGGCTCAAGGGAGCCTGAATGTAAACAAAAATGTGATTGGCCGCACTCTGCTAGTCCTACCAGCGTGTTACCCCAAAGAATTGTGGTCCATGAAGTAGCGTCGGCGGGTATGCCTATGCCAAAAGTTTAAAATGAAAATAAGTGTCGCGTTAGCCATCCCTGGACACGTGTTTCGAGGTAGTTGCCTCTCGTCAGCAGGGAGTAGGTATGTGTGTAGGGTTGCTGCGTAGGCTGCCAAAAAATATTCTCAGGTAAAGTACCACTCAAGGCGCGCAGGTGCGTAGCCATGGGCTCGTCAGCCCCACCGGCTCAAGGGAGCCTGAATGTAAACAAAAATCCGATTGGCCGCACTCTGCTAGTCCTACCAGCGTGTTACCCCAAAGAATTGTGGTCCATGAAGTAGCGTCGGCGGGTACGCCTATGCCAAAAGTTTAAAATGAAAATAAGTGTCGCGTTAGCCATCCCTGGACACGTGTTTCGAGGTAGTTGCCTCTCGTCAGCAGGGAGTAGGTATGTGTGTAGGGTTGCTGCGTAGGCTGCCAAAAAATATTCTCAGGTAAAGTACCACTCAAGGCGCGCAGGTGCGTAGCCATGGGCTCGTCAGCCCCACCGGCTCAAGGGAGCCTGAATGTAAACAAAAATCCGATTGGCCGCACTCTGCTAGTCCTACCAGCGTGTTACCCCAAAAAATTGTGGTCCATGAAGTAGCGTCGGCGGGTACGCCTATGCCAAAAGTTTAAAATGAAAATAAGTGTCGCGTTAGCCATCCCTGGACACGTGTTTCGAGGTAGTTGCCTCTCGTCAGCAGGGAGTAGGTATGTGTGTAGGGTTGCTGCGTAGGCTGCCAAAAAATATTCTCAGGTAAAGTACCACTCAAGGCGCGCAGGTGCGTAGCCATGGGCTCGTCAGCCCCACCGGCTCAAGGGAGCCTGAATGTAAACAAAAATCTGATTGGCCGCACTCTGCTAGTCCTACCAGCGTGTTACCCCAAAGAATTGTGGTCCATGAAGTAGCGTCGGTGGGTACGCCTATGCCAAAAGTTTAAAATGAAAATAAGTGTCGCGTTAGCCATCCCTGGACACGTGTTTCGAGGTAGTTGCCTCTCGTCAGCAGGGAGTAGGTATGTGTGTAGGGTTGCTGCGTAGGCCGCCAAAAAATATTCTCAGGTAAAGTACCACTCAAGGCGCGCAGGTGCGTAGCCATGGGCTCGTCAGCCCCACCGGCTCAAGGGAGCCTGAATGTAAACAAAAATCTGATTGGCCGCACTCTGCTAGTCCTACCAGCGTGTTACCCCAAAGAATTGTGGTCCATGAAGTAGCGTCGGCGGGTACGCCTATGCCAAAAGTTTAAAATGAAAATAAGTGTCGCGTTAGCCATCCCTGGACACGTGTTTCGAGGTAGTTGCCTCTCGTCAGCAGGGAGTAGGTATGTGTGTAGGGTTGCTGCGTAGGCTGCCAAAAAATATTCTCAGGTAAAGTACCACTCAAGGCGCGCAGGTGCGTAGCCATGGGCTCGTCAGCCCCACCGGCTCAAGGGAGCCTGAATGTAAACAAAAATCCGATTGGCCGCACTCTGCTAGTCCTACCAGCGTGTTACCCCAAAGAATTGTGGTCCATGAAGTAGCGTCGGCGGGTACGCCTATGCCAAAAGTTTAAAATGAAAATAAGTGTCGCGTTAGACATCCCTGGACACGTGTTTCGAGGTAGTTGCCTCTCGTCAGCAGGGAGTAGGTATGTGTGTAGGGTTGCTGCGTAGGCTGCCAAAAAATATTCCAGGTAAAGTACCACTCAAGGCGGGCAGGTGCGTAGCCATGGGCTCGTCAGCCCCACCGGCTCAAGGGAGCCTGAATGTAAACAAAAATCCGATTGGCCGCACTCTGCTAGTCCTACCAGCGTGTTACCCCAAAGAATTGTGGTCCATGAAGTAGCGTCGGCGGGTACGCCTATGCCAAAAGTTTAAAATGAAAATAAGTGTCGCGTTAGCCATCCCTGGACACGTGTTTTGAGGTAGTTGCCTCTCGTCAGCAGGGAGTAGGTATGTGTGTAGGGTTGCTGCGTAGGCTGCCAAAAAATATTCTCAGGTAAAGTACCACTCAAGGCGCGCAGGTGCGTAGCCATGGGCTCGTCAGCCCCACCGGCTCAAGGGAGCCTGAATGTAAACAAAAATCCGATTGGCCGCACTCTGCTAGTCCTACCAGCGTGTTACCTCAAAGAATTGTGGTCCATGAAGTAGCATCGGCGGGTACGCCTATGCCAAAAGTTTAAAATGAAAATAAGTGTCGCGTTAGCCATCCCTGGACACGTGTTTCGAGGTAGTTGCCTCTCGTCAGCAGGGAGTAGGTATGTGTGTAGGGTTGCTGCGTAGGCTGCCAAAAAATATTCTCAGGTAAAGTACCACTCAAGGCGCGCAGGTGCGTAGCCATGGGCTCGTCAGCCCCACCGGCTCAAGGGAGCCTGAATGTAAACAAAAATCCGATTGGCCGCACTCTGCTAGTCCTACCAGCGTGTTACCCCAAAGAATTGTGGTCCATGAAGTAGCGTCGGCGGGTACGCCTATGCCAAAAGTTTAAAATGAAAATAAGTGTCGCGTTAGCCATCCCTGGACACGTGTTTCGAGGTAGTTGCCTCTCGTCAGCAGGGAGTAGGTATGTGTGTAGGGTTGCTGCGTAGGCTGCCAAAAAATATTCTCAGGTAAAGTACCACTCAAGGCGCGCAGGTGCGTAGCCATGGGCTCGTCAGCCCCACCGGCTCAAGGGAGCCTGAATGTAAACAAAAATCCGATTGGCCGCACTCTGCTAGTCCTACCAGTGTGTTACCCCAAAGAATTGTGGTCCATGAAGTAGCGTCGGCGGGTACGCCTATGCCAAAAGTTTAAAATGAAAATAAGTGTCGCGTTAGCCATCCCTGGACACGTGTTTCGAGGTAGTTGCCTCTCGTCAGCAGGGAGTAGGTATGTGTGTAGGGTTGCTGCGTAGGCTGCCAAAAAATATTCTCAGGTAAAGTACCACTCAAGGCGCGCAGGTGCGTAGCCATGGGCTCGTCAGCCCCACCGGCTCAAGGGAGCCTGAATGTAAACAAAAATCCGATTGGCCGCACTCTGCTAGTCCTACCAGCGTGTTACCCCAAAGAATTGTGGTCCATGAAGTAGCGTCGGCGGGTACGCCTATGCCAAAAGTTTAAAATGAAAATAAGTGTCGCGTTAGCCATCCCTGGACACGTGTTTCAAGGTAGTTGCCTCTCGTCAGCAGGGAGTAGGTATGTGTGTAGGGTTGCTGCGTAGGCTGCCAAAAAATATTCTCAGGTAAACTACCACTCAAGGCGCGCAGGTGCGTAGCCATGGGCTCGTCAGCCCCACCGGCTCAAGGGAGCCTGAATGTAAACAAAAATCCGATTGGCCGCACTCTGCTAGTCCTACCAGCGTGTTACCCCAAAGAATTGTGGTCCATGAAGTAGCGTCGGCGGGTACCCCTTTGCCAAAAGTTTAAAATGAAAATAAGTGTCGCGTTAGCCATCCCTGGACACGTGTTTCGAGGTAGTTGCCTCTCGTCAGCAGGGAGTAGGTATGTGTGTAGGGTTGCTGCGTAGGCTGCCAAAAAATATTCTCAGGTAAAGTACCACTCAAGGCGCGCAGGTGCGTAGCCATGGGCTCGTCAGCCCCACCGGCTCAAGGGAGCCTGAATGTAAACAAAAATCCGATTGGCCGCACTCTGCTAGTCCTACCAGCGTGTTACCCCAAAGAATTGTGGTCCATGAAGTAGCATCGGCGGGTACGCCTATGCCAAAAGTTTAAAATGAAAATAAGTGTCGCGTTAGCCATCCCTGGACACGTGTTTCGAGGTAGTTGCCTCTCGTCAGCAGGGAGTAGGTATGTGTGTAGGGTTGCTGCGTAGGCTGCCAAAAAATATTCTCAGGTAAAGTACCACTCAAGGCGCGCAGGTGCGTAGCCATGGGCTCGTCAGCCCCACCGGCTCAAGGGAGCCTGAATGTAAACAAAAATCCGATTGGCCGCACTCTGCTAGTCCTACCAGCGTGTTACCCCAAAGAATTGTGGTCCATGAAGTAGCGTCGGCGGGTACGCCTATGCCAAAAGTTTAAAATGAAAATAAGTGTCGCGTTAGCCATCCCTGGACACGTGTTTCGAGGTAGTTGCCTCTCGTCAGCAGGGAGTAGGTATGTGTGTAGGGTTGCTGCGTAGGCTGCCAAAAAATATTCTCAGGTAAAGTACCACTCAAGGCGCGCAGGTGCGTAGCCATGGGCTCGTCAGCCCCACCGGCTCAAGGGAGCCTGAATGTAAACAAAAATCCGATTGGCCGCACTCTGCTAGTCCTACCAGTGTGTTACCCCAAAGAATTGTGGTCCATGAAGTAGCGTCGGCGGGTACGCCTATGCCAAAAGTTTAAAATGAAAATAAGTGTCGCGTTAGCCATCCCTGGACACGTGTTTCGAGGTAGTTGCCTCTCGTCAGCAGGGAGTAGGTATGTGTGTAGGGTTGCTGCGTAGGCTGCCAAAAAATATTCTCAGGTAAAGTACCACTCAAGGCGCGCAGGTGCGTAGCCATGGGCTCGTCAGCCCCACCGGCTCAAGGGAGCCTGAATGTAAACAAAAATCCGATTGGCCGCACTCTGCTAGTCCTACCAGCGTGTTACCCCAAAGAATTGTGGTCCATGAAGTAGCGTCGGCGGGTACGCCTATGCCAAAAGTTTAAAATGAAAATAAGTGTCGCGTTAGCCATCCCTGGACACGTGTTTCAAGGTAGTTGCCTCTCGTCAGCAGGGAGTAGGTATGTGTGTAGGGTTGCTGCGTAGGCTGCCAAAAAATATTCTCAGGTAAACTACCACTCAAGGCGCGCAGGTGCGTAGCCATGGGCTCGTCAGCCCCACCGGCTCAAGGGAGCCTGAATGTAAACAAAAATCCAATTGGCCGCACTCTGCTAGTCCTACCAGCGTGTTACCCCAAAGAATTGTGGTCCATGAAGTAGCGTCGGCGGGTACGCCTATGCCAAAAGTTTAAAATGAAAATAAGTGTCGCGTTAGCCATCCCTGGACACGTGTTTCGAGGTAGTTGCCTCTCGTCAGCAGGGAGTAGGTATGTGTGTAGGGTTGCTGCGTAGGCTGCCAAAAAATATTCTCAGGTAAAGTACCACTCAAGGCGCGCAGGTGCGTAGCCATGGGCTCGTCAGCCCCACCGGCTCAAGGGAGCCTGAATGTAAACAAAAATCCGATTGGCCGCACTCTGCTAGTCCTACCAGCGTGTTACCCCAAAGAATTGTGGTCCATGAAGTAGCATCGGCGGGTACGCCTATGCCAAAAGTTTAAAATGAAAATAAGTGTCGCGTTAGCCATCCCTGGACACGTGTTTCGAGGTAGTTGCCTCTCGTCAGCAGGGAGTAGGTATGTGTGTAGGGTTGCTGCGTAGGCTGCCAAAAAATATTCTCAGGTAAAGTACCACTCAAGGCGCGCAGGTGCGTAGCCATGGGCTCGTCAGCCCCACCGGCTCAAGGGAGCCTGAATGTAAACAAAAATCCGATTGGCCGCACTCTGCTAGTCCTACCAGCGTGTTACCCCAAAGAATTGTGGTCCATGAAGTAGCGTCGGCGCGTACGCCTATGCCAAAAGTTTAAAATGAAAATAAGTGTCGCGTTAGCCATCCCTGGACACGTGTTTCGAGGTAGTTGCCTCTCGTCAGCAGGGAGTAGGTATGTGTGTAGGGTTGCTGCGTAGGCTGCCAAAAAATATTCTCAGGTAAAGTACCACTCAAGGCGCGCAGGTGCGTAGCCATGGGCTCGTCAGCCCCACCGGCTCAAGGGAGCCTGAATGTAAACAAAAATCCGATTGGCCGCACTCTGCTAGTCTTACCAGCGTGTTACCCCAAAGAATTGTGGTCCATGAAGTAGCGTCGGCGGGTACGCCTATGCCAAAAGTTTAAAATGAAAATAAGTGTCGCGTTACCCATCCCTGGACACGTGTTTCGAGGTAGTTGCCTCTCGTCAGCAGGGAGTAGGTATGTGTGTAGGGTTGCTGCGTAGGCTGCCAAAAAATATTCTCAGGTAAAGTACCACTCAAGGCGCGCAGGTGCGTAGCCATGGGCTCGTCAGCGCCACCGGCTCAAGGGAGCCTGAATGTAAACAAAAATCCGATTGGCCGCACTCTGCTAGTCCTACCAGCGTGTTACCCCAAAGAATTGTGGTCCATGAAGTAGCGTCGGCGGGTACGCCTATGCCAAAAGTTTAAAATGAAAATAAGTGTCGCGTTAGCCATCCCTGGACACGTGTTTCGAGGTAGTTGCCTCTTGTCAGCAGGGAGTAGGTATGTGTGTAGGGTTGCTGCGTAGGCTGCCAAAAAATATTCTCAGGTAAAGTACCACTCAAGGCGCGCAGGTGCGTAGCCATGGGCTCATCAGCCCCACCGGCTCAAGGGAGCCTGAATGTAAACAAAAATCCGATTGGCCACACTCTGCTAGTCCTACCAGCGTGTTACCCCAAAGAATTGTGGTCCATGAAGTAGCGTCGGCGGGTACGCCTATGCCAAAAGTTTAAAATGAAAATAAGTGTCGCGTTAGCCATCCCTGGACACGTCTTTCAAGGTAGTTGCCTCTCGTCAGCAGGGAGTAGGTATGTGTGTAGGGTTGCTGCGTAGGCTGCCAAAAAATTTTCTCAGGTAAAGTACCACTCAAGGCGCGCAGGTGCGTAGCCATGGGCTCGTCAGCCCCACCGGCTCAAGGGAGCCTGAATGTAAACAAAAATCCGATTGGCCGCACTCTGCTAGTCCTACCAGCGTGTTACCCCAAAGAATTGTGGTCCATGAAGTAGCGTCGGCGGGTACGCCTATGCCAAAAGTTTAAAATGAAAATTAGTGTCGCGTTAGCCATCCCTGGACACGTGTTTCGAGGTAGTTGCCTCTCGTCAGCAGGGAGTAGGTATGTGTGTAGGGTTGCTGCATAGGCTGCCAAAAAATATTCTCAGGTAAAGTACCACTCAAGGCGCGCAGGTGCGTAGCCATGGGCTCGTCAGCCCCACCGGCTCAAGGGAGCCTGAATGTAAACAAAAATCCGATTGGCCGCACTCTGCTAGTCCTACCAGCGTGTTACCCCAAAGAATTGTGGTCCATGAAGTAGCGTCGGCGGGTACGCCTATGCCAAAAGTTTAAAATGAAAATAAGTGTCGCGTTAGCCATCCCTGGACACGTGTTTCAAGGTAGTTGCCTCTCGTCAGCAGGGAGTAGGTATGTGTGTAGGGTTGCTGCGTAGGCTGCCAAAAAATATTCTCAGGTAAAGTACCACTCAAGGCGCGCAGGTGCGTAGCCATGGGCTCGTCAGCCCCACCGGCTCAAGGGAGCCTGAATGTAAACAAAAATCCGATTGACCGCACTCTGCTAGTCCTACCAGCGTGTTACCCCAAAGAATTGTGGTCCATGAAGTAGCGTCGGCGGGTACGCCTATGCCAAAAGTTTAAAATGAAAATTAGTGTCGCGTTAGCCATCCCTGGACACGTGTTTCGAGGTAGTTGCCTCTCGTCAGCAGGGAGTAGGTATGTGTGTAGGGTTGCTGCATAGGCTGCCAAAAAATATTCTCAGGTAAAGTACCACTCAAGGCGCGCAGGTGCGTAGCCATGGGCTCGTCAGCCCCACCGGCTCAAGGGAGCCTGAATGTAAACAAAAATCCGATTGGCCGCACTCTGCTAGTCCTACCAGCGTGTTACCCCAAAGAATTGTGGTCCATGAAGTAGCGTCGGCGGGTACACCTATGCCAAAAGTTTAAAATGAAAATAAGTGTCGCGTTAGCCATCCCTGGACACGTGTTTCGAGGTAGTTGCCTCTCGTCAGCAGGGAGTAGGTATGTGTGTAGGGTTGCTGCGTAGGCTGCCAAAAAATATTCTCAGGTAAAGTACCACTCAAGGCGCGCAGGTGCGTAGCCATGGGCTCGTCAGCCCCACCGGCTCAAGGGAGCCTGAATGTAAACAAAAATCCGATTGGCCGCACTCTGCTAGTCCTACCAGCGTGTTACCCCAAAGAATTGTGGTCCATGAAGTAGCGTCGGCGGGTACGCCTATGCCAAAAGTTTAAAATGAAAATAAGTGTCGCGTTAGCCATCCCTGGACACGTGTTTCGAGGTAGTTGCCTCTCGTCAGCAGGGAGTAGGTATGTGTGTAGGGTTGCTGCGTAGGCTGCCAAAAAATATTCTCAGGTAAAGTACCACTCAAGGCGCGCAGGTGCGTAGCCATGGGCTCGTCAGCCCCACCGGCTCAAGGGAGCCTGAATGTAAACAAAAATCGATTGGCCGCACTCTGCTAGTCCTACCAGCGTGTTACCCCAAAGAATTGTGGTCCATGAAGTAGCGTCGGCGGGTACGCCTATGCCAAAAGTTTAAAATGAAAATAAGTGTCGCGTTGGCCATCCCTGGACACGTGTTTCGAGGTAGTTTCCTCTCGTCAGCAAGGAGTAGGTATGTGTGTAGGGTTGCTGCGTAGGCATGCTAAAAAATATTCTCAGGTAAAGTACCACTCAAGGCGCGCAGGTGCGTAGCCATGGGCTCGTCAGCCCCACCGGCTCAAGGGAGCCTGAATGTAAACAAAAATCCGATTGGCCGCACTCTGCTAGTCCTACCAGCGTGTTACCCCCAAAAATTGTGGTCCATGAAGTAGCGTCGGCGGGTACGCCTATGCCAAAAGTTTAAAATGAAAATAAGTGTCGCGTTAGCCATCCCTGGACACGTGTTTCGAGGTAGTTGCCTCTCGTCAGCAGGGAGTAGGTATGTGTGTAGGGTTGCTGCGTAGGCTGCCAAAAGATATTCTCAGGTAAAGTACCACTCAAGGCGCGCAGGTGCGTAGCCATGGGCTCGTCAGCCCCACCGGCTCAAGGGAGCCTGAATGTAAACAAAAATCCGATTGGCCGCACTCTGCTAGTCCTACCAGCGTGTTACCCCAAAGAATTGTGGTCCATGAAGTAGCGTCGGCGGGTACGCCTATGCCAAAAGTTTAAAATGAAAATAAGTGTCGCGTTAGCCATCCCTGGACACGTGTTTCGAGGTAGTTGCCTCTCGTCAGCAGGGAGTAGGTATGTGTGTAGGGTTGCTGCGTAGGCTGCCAAAAGATATTCTCAGGTAAAGTACCACTCAAGGCGCGCAGGTGCGTAGCCATGGGCTCGTCAGCCCCACCGGCTCAAGGGAGCCTGAATGTAAACAAAAATCCGATTGGCCGCACTCTGCTAGTCCTACCAGCGTGTTACCCCAAAGAATTGTGGTCCATGAAGTAGCGTCGGCGGGTACGCCTATGCCAAAAGTTTAAAATGAAAATAAGTGTCGCGTTAGCCATCCCTGGACACGTGTTTCGAGGTAGTTGCCTCTCGTCAGCAGGGAGTAGGTATGTGTGTAGGGTTGCTGCGTAGGCTGCCAAAAAATATTCTCAGGTAAAGTACCACTCAAGGCGCGCAGGTGCGTAGCCATGGGCTCGTGAGCCCCACCGGCTCAAGGGAGCCTGAATGTAAACAAAAATCCGATTGGCCGCACTCTGCTAGTCCTACCAGCGTGTTACCCCAAAGAATTGTGGTCCATGAAGTAGCATCGGCGGGTACGCCCATGCCAAAAGTTTAAAATGAAAATAAGTGTCGCGTTAGCCATCGTGTCCAGGGATGGCTAACGCTACACTTACTTGCACTCATGACTTGGGCATAGGCGTACCCGCCGACGCTGACTTCAGGGACCACAATTCTTTGGGGCAACACGCTGGTAGGTGGAGCAGTGTGCGACCAATTGGACTTTAGTTAATATTCAGGCTCCTTGAGCCGGTGGAGCTGACGAGCTCATGGTTACGCACCTGCGCGCTACGAGAGGTACTTTACCTGAAAACACTTATTTTAGCAGCCTACACAGCAACCCTACACACTTTCCTACTCCCTGCTGACGAGAGGCAACTACCTCGAAACACGTGTCCAGGGATGGCTAACGCTACACTTACTTGCACTCATGACTCGGGCATAGGCGTACCCGCCGACGCTGACTTCAGGGACCACAATTCTTTGGGGCAACACGCTAGTAGGTGGAGCAGTGTGCGACCAATTGTACTTTAGTTAATATTCAGGCTCCTTGAGCCGGTGGAGCTGACGAGCTCATGGTTACGCACCAGCGCGCTACGAGAGGTACTTTACCTGAAAACACTTATTTTAGCAGCCTACACAGCAACCCTACACACTTTCCTACTCCCTGCTGACGAGAGGCAACTACCTCGAAACACGTGTCCAGGGATGGCTAACGCTACACTTACTTGCACTCATGACTCGGGCATAGGCGTACCCGCCGACGCTGACTTCAGGGACCACAATTCTTTGGGGCAACACGCTGGTAGGTGGAGCAGTGTGCGACCAATTGGACTTTAGTTAATATTCAGGCTCCTTGAGCCGGTGGAGCTGACGAGCTCATGGTTACGCACCTGCGCGCTACGAGAGGTACTTTACCTGAAAACACTTATTTTAGCAGCCTACACAGCAACCCTACACACTTTCCTACTCCCTGCTGACGAGAGGCAACTACCTCGAAACACGTGTCCAGGGATGGCTAACGCTACACTTACTTTCACTCATGACTCAGGCATAGGCGTACCCGCCGACGCTGACTTCAGGGACCACAATTCTTTGGGGCAACACGCTGGTAGGTGGAGCAGTGTGCGACCAATTGGACTTTAGTTAATATTCAGGCTCCTTGAGCCGGTGGAGCTGACGAGCTCATGGTTACGCACCTGCGCGCTACGAGAGGTACTTTACCTGAAAACACTTATTTTAGCAGCCTACACAGCAACCCTACACACTTTCCTACTCCCTGCTGACGAGAGGCAACTACCTCGATACACGTGTCCAGGGATGGCTAACGCTACACTTACTTGCACTCATGACTCGGGCATAGGCGTACCCGCCGACGCTGACTTCAGGGACCACAATTCTTTGGGGCAACACGCTGGTAGGTGGAGCAGTGTGCGACTAATTGGACTTTAGTTAATATTCAGGCTCCTTGAGCCGGTGGAGCTGAGGAGCTCATGGTTACGCACCTGCGTGCTACGAGAGGTACTTTACTTGAAAACACTTATTTTAGCAGCCTACACAGCAACCCTACACACTTTCCTACTCCCTGCTGACGAGAGGCAACTACCTCGAAACACGTGTCCAGGGATGGCTAACGCTACACTTACTTGCACTCATGACTCGGGCATAGGCGTACCCGCCGACGCTGACTTCAGGGACCACAATTCTTTGGGGCAACACGCTGGTAGGTGGAGCAGTGTGCGACCAATTGGACTTTAGTTAATATTCAGGCTCCTTGAGCCGGTGGAGCTGACGAGCTCATGGTTATGCACCTGCGCGCTACGAGAGGTACTTTACCTGAAAACACTTATTTTAGCAGCCTACACAGCAACCCTACACACTTTCCTACTCCCTGCTGACGAGAGGCAACTACCTCGATACACGTGTCCAGGGATGGCTAACGCTACACTTACTTGCACTCATGACTCGGGCATAGACGTACCCACCGACGCTGACTTCAGGGACCACAATTCTTTGGGGCAACACGCTGGTAGGTGGAGCAGTGTGCGACCAATTGGACTTTAGTTAATATTCAGGCTCCTTGAGCCGGTGGAGCTGACGAGCTCATGGTTACGCACCTGCGCGCTACGAGAGGTACTTTACCTGAAAACACTTATTTTAGCAGCCTACACAGCAACCCTACACACTTTCCTACTCCCTGCTGATGAGAGGCAACTACCTCGAAACACGTGTCCAGGGATGGCTAACGCTACACTTACTTGCACTCATGACTCGGGCATAGGCGTACCCGCCGACGCTGACTTCAGGGACCACAATTCTTTGGGGCAACACGCTGGTAGGTGGAGCAGTGTGCGACCAATTGGACTTTAGTTAATATTCAGGCTCCTTGAGCCGGTGGAGCTGACGAGCTCATGGTTACGCACCTGCGCGCTACGAGAGGTACTTTACCTGAAAACACTTATTTTAACAGCCTACACAGCAACCCTACACACTTTCCTACTCCCTGCTGACGAGAGGCAACTACCTCGAAACACGTGTCCAGGGATGGCTAACGCTACACTTACTTGCACTCATGACTCGGGCATAGGCGTACCCGCCGACGCTGACTTCAGGGACCACAATTCTTTGGGGCAACACGCTGGTAGGTGGAGCAGTGTGCGACCAATTGGACTTTAGTTAATATTCAGGCTCCTTGAGCCGGTGGAGCTGACGAGCTCATGGTTACGCACCTGCGCGCTACGAGAGGTACTTTACCTGAAAACACTTATTTTAGCAGCCTACACAGCAACCCTACACACTTTCCTACTCCCTGCTGACGAGAGGCAACTACCTCGAAACACGTGTCCAGGGATGGCTAACGCTACACTTACTTGCACTCATGACTCGGGCATAGGCGTACCCGCCGACGCTGACTTCAGGGACCACAATTCTTTGGGGCAACACGCTGGTAGGTGGAGCAGTGTGTGACCAATTGGACTTTAGTTAATATTCAGGCTCCTTGAGCCGGTGGAGCTGACGAGCTCATGGTTACGCACCTGCACGCTACGAGAGGTACTTTACCTGAAAACACTTATTTTAGCAGCCTACACAGCAACCCTACACACTTTCCTACTCCCTGCTGACGAGAGGCAACTACCTCGAAACACGTGTCCAGGGATGGCTAACGCTACACTTACTTGCACTCATGACTCGGGCATAGGCGTACCCGCCGACGCTGACTTCAGGGACCACAATTCTTTGGGGCAACACGCTGGTAGGTGGAGCAGTGTGCGACCAATTGGACTTTAGTTTATATTCAGGCTCCTTGAGCCGGTGGAGCTGACGAGCTCATGGTTACGCACCTGCGCGCTACGAGAGGTACTTTACCTGAAAACACTTATTTTAGCAGCCTACACAGCAACCCTACACACTTTCCTACTCCCTGCTGACGAGAGGCAACTACCTCGAAACACGTGTCCAGGGATGGCTAACGCTACACTTACTTGCACTCATGACTCGGGCATAGGCGTACCCGCCGACGCTGACTTCAGGGACCACAATTCTTTGGGGCAACACGCTGGTAGGTGGAGCAGTGTGCGACCAATTGGACTTTAGTTAATATTCAGGCTCCTTGAGCCGGTGGAGCTGACGAGCTCATGGTTACCCACCTGCGCGCTACGAGAGGTACTTTACCTGAAAACACTTATTTTAGCAGCCTACACAGCAACCCTACGCACTTTCCTACTCCCTGCTGACGAGAGGCAACTACCTCGAAACACGTGTCCAGGGATGGCTAACGCTACACTTACTTGCACTCATGACTCGGGCATAGGCGTACCCGCCGACGCTGACTTCAGGGACCACAATTCTTTGGGGCAACACGCTGGTAGGTGGAGCAGTGTGCGACCAATTGGACTTTAGTTAATATTCAGGCTCCTTGAGCCGGTGGAGCTGACGAGCTCATGGTTACGCACCTGCGCACTACGAGAGGTACTTTACCTGAAAACACTTATTTTAGCAGCCTACACAGCAACCCTACACACTTTCCTACTCCCTGCTGACGAGAGGCAACTACCTCGAAACACGTGTCCAGGGATGGCTAACGCTACACTTACTTGCACTCATGACTCGGGCATAGGCGTACCCGCCGACGCTGACTTCAGGGACCACAATTCTTTGGGGCAACACGCTAGTAGGTGGAGCAGTGTGCGACCAATTGTACTTTAGTTAATATTCAGGCTCCTTGAGCCGGTGGAGCTGACGAGCTCATGGTTACGCACCAGCGCGCTACGAGAGGTACTTTACCTGAAAACACTTATTTTAGCAGCCTACACAGCAACCCTACACACTTTCCTACTCCCTGCTGACGAGAGGCAACTACCTCGAAACACGTGTCCAGGGATGGCTAACGCTACACTTACTTGCACTCATGACTCGGGCATAGGCGTACCCGCCGACGCTGACTTCAGGGACCACAATTCTTTGGGGCAACACGCTGGTAGGTGGAGCAGTGTGCGACCAATTGGACTTTGGGTAAGTATAGGTGGGCTGCTAAATGTTTGTAATCTATAGGTATAGTTACATTTACTAAATCCAACAAATAAATGGCCAGGACCATGTATGCAAAAGGAGGACGATGTATTCAACACAGGGACCGGAATGATCCTATCATTTGGCACATTTCGTTCCTGGAAATATCTGAAATATTCAGTAAAATTGAAGGACACAAAATCTAACACTTCGTCCCTCAACCAGGTGTCATTTTCATGTTCCGTATACACATTCATGCAAGCGGTTGGATCCAGAGTACCGTTTGTACCTTCGGCATTTGGGGTGAATCCCTGGTGCCTTTCTATATAGGCCAGAATCAAATCATAATCCGTTTCTGAAAATCGGTGCTCATCAACCGTATAATGTTCATATATCATTGACAGTAATCTAAACCAAGCTTCACCACTGCCTAAATATGACAAAGGCATTGAAATGAATAGATCATGTTTGTGCATCACTGAGGGAAGAAGGCCACATACCCAGCAATTCGTGGCATTCGTTGAACTATGGGTTTGGTGTAACATTTCAATAAAAGCATTATTCACATAGGTCTGACGATGCCTCTCTTTATGTGGGGCAAAAGTCTGAAAACGGTGCTCCTCGGGGGCGGGGGTGGTAGCTATCAGGGTGTGCACAGGATGACGGAATTCTAGATAGATGAAAATTCCCAAACATAATATTAATAAAACAGCTATTATGACAATGAAAACAATCTTGGCACGCAAACTCCAGGTAGAAAACATCGGCAGATGTGGATACAAAGGGCGGTGTACTATGGGACGTTCCTCTTCAGGGACAAAACGAGCAAAAGGGTACATTCTCACTAAAAGTCCAGATATAATCTCTGGAAAAAGGGAATCTACAAGCAGTCCAACCTGCCGGAGGGTGCTTCTTTCCTGTGTCCGTATTAGAGCCTCACAGGCAGACTCCTATTGTTCCATGCAACGAAAAAAAGGAAGAAGGGCACAAAAAACTTCTCGCGTCGGAGTTGCACTTGACACAACTCTTGCTGAAAGGAAACTCTACCTGGGCCCCCACCAACTGATCAATGTCTCTATCTTCTTTCTGAACAGAGCTTTATCAAAAAGTTCCAAGCTCTCAACGAGTTCAGTCCAGTGTTTTTGCTTTTCCCAGGGTTTTACTCAGACCTTCATTCTCATTCTCTAGGCTGAACCTGGGATCTTTGCTTTCTGTCGGGGCCGCAGGTTGTAACGAACATAACCCGGTATTTCGGGATTAATGAAAAGAACAGGCACAGTGGGATCAGGTAAAGGACTGGGTGTGTGACTTCCCTTGTCAGATATTGCATTCCCAGGTGTCAGATTACCTGTTGCAGATGTCTCTGAACTCACAACACCCTCTTCTCGCCCATTCGTTACTCCTTGGGCTTCTGGGGAAGGTGAGTTTTCGGTAAGTTTATCACTTTCGTGCCCTAATACTTCTCTCTGGTCCCGCTGATCATCCGGCAAAGGAAGGGGAACCCTTTTCAGATGTGATACATGAATCCAATGCCGTTTCCCTTCAACTTTAACAGCCGTTCTCGTAGCCAGAAGCACTTGAAAGGGCTTGGTCCAGCGTGGGTCCAGACTCGATTTTCGTTGGTAGTTCCGAACCAAGACCCACTGTCCAGGCTCCAGGCTGTGTCCAGGACCCTCCGGCAGAGGCTGCAGTACTGCTGATATCTGTTGGTGAATGGAACGAAGATCTTTAGTTAGTGCATAAAGGTAATCCGCCAACATAGCGTACTCAATATCTCTAAGGGATTTTGGTCGTGGCACACCCCATACATTAGCGGGCCTACCGAATATCACCTCATACGGCGATATCCCACTACGGGAGTGGGGAGTAGTTCTTACAGACAGTAAAGCCAGGGGTAAGAGATCAGGCCATTTTAGTCCTGTTGTATCCTGTAGCTTTGCTAGTTTCAATTTTAAGATCCCATTATATTTTTCCACCAGCCCTGCTGATTGGGGGTGACAGGCAGCATGGAACTTCTGCTGTATTGACAGGGCCTTGCAAACATGCTCAACAAGGTCAGCATTGAAATGTTTCCCATTGTCACTCCAGATCACCCGTGGTAACCCATAGCGGGGAAAGAACTCCTTTACTAGGGCCTTTGCGGTGGCTATGGCAGTATTTTCCTTGGTGGGGTACGCCTCTACCCACTTGCTGAACGTACAGACCACTACCAAGACGTATTTGAGATTGTTAACCCGCTCAAATTGAATAAAATCCATTTGTAATACCTCAAATGGTAGGGTGGGGGGGGCACAAAGCTACCAGTCAGAACAGGGATACTACCTCCTGGATTATGCTGTAGACAAATCATGCAATTCTGGACTAGATGCTTTGCAGTCCTATGGATGTTGGTATTATACCACACAGGATCTAGTATTGCGCAAATACCTTGAATTCCCCACGTGTGCGGGACCGTGTGCCATGGACACGACCGCATTCACAAATGCATTCGGCAGCAGCCATCTACATCTTTCTGATAGATCAATCCAACATCCATTGTCATCTAGCTTCCCTATCTGTTTCTGCCAGTACTTCAGTTGCTTCTAATTGCAATTCTCTCACACTATCTATAGTGTTATTGAATGTCTCTGTTTCTACCATCCCTCTATACAAACTAGTTACAAACATGGAGGTGGTATTGGATTGGGCAGTTTCTTTAGCGATTCTGTCCGCAAAGGAATTTCCCTTACCTACATCATCAATTACAGCTTTATGAGCACTACATTTAACAACGGCTATGGCTTGGGGCAAGGTCAGGGCGGCCAACAATCTCAAAACCAACTGACCATTCTTTATTTTCTGACCATGGGAAGTAAGGAAACCTCTCTCTGCCCACAACCTCCCAAAGCTATGTGCTACGCCAAAAGCATACTGGCTATTGGTGTAGACATTTATCCTTAACCCTTCGCCCAATTCACAAGCCCTTAGTAGTGCGACTAACTCAGCAGCCTGGGCCGATCGATAAGGCACCTTGGCCGTTTCGACTACTGTCTGCAGTGTGGTGATCGCATAAGCAGCGGTCGTAGCGCCGCTAGGTAACCTAAAACATGAGCCATCGACATACAATTCCCCTTGAGGGTCAGATAAAGGAATATCTGTCAAATCTATCCGCCCCTTTGTTTCTTCTTCTGTCCGAAATATGCAATCATGTATATCTTGACTGTGGTCTTCCAGAGGGAGTGGTAGTAACGTAGCAGGGTTCAGGGTGACACATCTTTTGATAGTGATGTGTAGTGCAAACAGGGTCAATTTGTACCCTGTAAGACGTGCACTAGTTAAGTGCTGAGTCTGTGTCCTGTTCAATAATACGTCCACAGCGTGGGGCACTGTCCGTATTCAGGACGAGCCCTTCCGATTGTCGAATCCCCACCACAACCGCAGCCGTGGCTCTCAGACAACTGGGAAGTGCCCTGGCGACATTATCCAATACCGCCGAAAAGTACGCACAAGGTCTTTGCTTACCACCAAATCCTTGTGTTAGCACTGAAAGCGAGCAACCGTCCACCTCATGCACGTAGAGTACAAAAGGCTTCCGGTAATCAGGGGTGCCAAGCACGGTAGCAGAGCAAAGAGCAGATTTTAAAGAAACAAAAGCATTCTGACATTCAGCTGTCTAAGGTAAAGGCTCATGCACATCTTTAGTCGTTAGATGCAAGAAAGGTTTAGTCAGTAGGGAATAGTTAGGGATCCATTGGCGACAGTAAGAAGTTATGCCAAGCAAAGCGCGGACATCACGTTGCGTGCGAGGAACAGGCATGTTAGATATAGTTATGATGTGATCAGGAGTCAGTCGTCTTCCCTCCTTCGATAGGAGATGACCTAGATAGGTCACCTCCGGTCGACAATATTGAAATTTAGACAACGATACTTTATTACCATGGTTTGCCAAGTGCTGTAACAATGCAGTCGTCGCCGCTCGGCAACCGTGCTCGGTATCAGAGGCCACGAGGAGATCGTCTGCATACTGCACCAGAACGTTACCGGGTGGCAAATTTAGGGTATCCAATAACGTTTTAAGCGCTTGACTATAAATACTCTGGCTTTCTGTATAGCCCTGTGGGGCGCGACAAAATCTGAAGCTTCGGCCTCCTAATGAGAAGCCGAAAAGGTAACGACTATCTGGATGAATGTGAAGGGTTCAAATTAAAATATATGATTAGCATAGCGTAACTAAAATTAGCTTATTTGATTTAGTCCTGTAATAAGGCCCCTCTTCGTCATTATAGTTTAGTACGACGAAAAGGGCCGAAAACAGGACCGCGGCCATCTTGGCCCTTAACTCTTTCGTCGTGTAGGAACTACGATCACGTGGTTCCCTGAGCCCATATTTTCCCCATTTAGCACACACCAGTTTAGAAGACAGGCTGAATTGTATTTACGACCGAGAAGCAAGGTCACATCTGCTAAAAGGGAGTACCAAGCAAAATTCCTTCTGAACCTGGGACGAGAAGGGAGTCACCCGGCCGACCTTCTATTCTTAAAGATAGTAACCCTTTTTGTATCGCTGAAACTAGATACAGGATGAGCTCATTAGGAGCGTCTGGACGGGCTGGTACTTTTCCACTTGTAAGGCTTTGTATGTTGCGCTGATAATGTATAAAAGTATGAGTTTGTCAAGGAGCCAGCAGTCTTCCTCGGCGCACCTCATGGGTGAGGATCGATGAGGCTCCTCTATGTAGAGTTTTCTGTCTGGCCAATAAACGCTTGAACCTTCTACGTTGCCAACTGCTCATTATTTGACTTACATTCCGGGCCACCGGTAAGTGTGGCCCTTGGGACGAAATTTTGGTTACAACAGTTGGCGACCACGAAGGGACCCCGTGATAGGGTCTGACCTCCCCCGTAAACGGGTGGTAGGTTCGAGGGCGTCTTAGCCGGGTGAGCGGAGGGGGAGCTCGAGGGTTTCGCTCCGCGCGCTCGAGTGGGATGCCCTCTGCTGCTAGTCACCCTTCACCGGGGTCCTACGGGCTCAACCCAAGAAATGGACCGTGTTGGTCAAGAGGAGTTGGCAGCGAAGAACGGACATTCGTACCAGGGTGCACCCGGTGAGTAGAATTTTGATTTGAAGCACTGATCATAAACAGTGCACGTTTTGATTTTGAAGCACGCGAGGTGGAGCGTGTAGTTGCATTTGAAGCACAGGCTCTAGGGCGGTGCATTGATTTTGAGGCAGGCGCTGGAGAGCGGTGCCACTGTTGGTTTGAAGCCCGAATCGTATGGCTGGGCATTGATTTGAAAGTACATGTACATTTGGCACGGTTTGATGGGCCCTGTTTTCTGATTTGATAAACCGCGTGCGGAATGTAGCCCGATTGCACCTGGGAGACTCACGACCCAAGCTGGGTAGCCACGAGACATATCCGCGGTGAGGCACAGACCTCCTCGGGACAAGCCTCAGTGGTGAACCAGGAAGGCAGTGAGAGGATCTGTGGTGTAGTCGGGGATGTCTATTGTTGGAAACATTATGGATTAGTGTGGGACTGGCTCACTGATGGTGGTGGTAAGGGTTGTAACTCTTGGTTGTGGTTTATGTCATTTGTGTTTGTATTGAACCAATCACCATGCCTTGTTTTAGTAAGTTGAATTGTTTTAGCTGTTGCTGTCGGACAGGTGACTCTCGGCTGGCTGAGAGTCAGTCTGCCCCGCCGGAAGGCAGTCCTAGCCACTATATGTATGTGAAGCATGGAATTACCCCTTTATTGTTTTGTACTCTGTGGCATAAATATTCTAAAAGTAACGAAGAATTGCAATGGCCAAAGACTGGCTCGTTTGATGAGAAAAAAATTGCTTTCTTACAGGAACAACTGTTCTCCAGGCGTAGCCGTCAGGCTATGTTTGATGCCCTGGGTTCGTGGCTGAAAGAATCCAAACAGCGGCGGATAAGGGAGGAGAAGCAATCCAGGGCTAAGGCAGGACAAGGAATGTGACTCAGAAGGCCATAGCTTATGATAGGTCTCGAGCAGAAAAGGGAATAGACTGTATGAACCGTGAATTCCAATTGAAGGTAGATAAGAGCTATGTGACTCGACCCAATGCTGAAGATGAGATAGAAGACTTATTGGATATACGGCCACCGCCTCCTTATGTGCCTCAACGGCTGTATCCGGAGGTGGCAGGAGTCTCGGCTCCGGCCACGGCCGCGTACTTAGGAACCTTGGGGGCCTCAGCCCCTCCAGCTCCCCCCAGTTCCTCTCCTTTGACAGAACTCTCTCGACTGTCCACATCCGTGTCAGAGGTGATTACTATGTTACCATCACTGTTAACAGCCGCAGCAGCTGGGACAACACAGCTGCCATCCGGGTCAATGACTTCCCCTTCTGTCCTGCCCTCCTCCTCCGCGAGTACTACGCCAGTAGCAGCTGCCACCACTCCGACACGTCCGGTTCCCTTAGCTGAGGGTAAAAGGTTGTTTACTCGTTCGGCTTTGGGAACAGAAGAAAAAGAAACTATTGCTGTACAGGCATCCCAATGGATGCGGCAACCCATTTATTCATTATCAGATATTTGGAGCACCATGAGAGATTACGAGCCGGTAATGCACCAGCATGCATTAGAACATATGGCGAACCGCCTTATATCATTATGGGAGCAGGTACACACGGAGGGAAGGGCCCCGGCCATATTATACGATATCGTCACACAAACCCATAGATCCCGCCTTACCCCAGAAGGAGTGTATGGGAATGTGCAGACCTTGGTGGCATATAGAACCCGTCTGCAATCGACTAATCCTACGGGGCTATCCCAGTACCCTATGTGGGAAGTACACCCCATCTACCATCCAGAAGTTACGGAAGTGGTAGACGCCCTCGGGGTAGTTACTCGTCCCAGAGTGGAGGCGCGTTTCCAGGAACAATGGGTGTATACCCCCTGGAAATGAAGTGAGGTGTTGTCACTAAAAAGTCAGTTACCAGATCCCAGGAAGAATCCTACCGCGTATTACAAAGAGCTTACTGAGGCGGCTTCCTCCGCAGTAATGACGTTGGCGGACATTGAACTATTCTTTGCTTTATTAGTACCGGTGGACATTTGGCGCCAGGTACACGATCAGGACCATGCAACCGAATTTGGGGGAACTTGGGAACAGCTACGGGAATGGGATAGAGATCGTAAACCAGGGAATAAGCCCCGGGCGGAAATATTGGCCCTTCCTGATAGGATAATAAATTATATGCATTCGCTGATCCCTCCCCGGAAGGTGGATTGGGATAAGTTGACGGCCTGCAAGCAGAAGAAGGATGAGAGTGTATCAGATTTCTTTACGAGATTTGAGGAAGTTTTCATTGACTTCAGTGGACAGGACCTGGCCACTGAAGGAGGGGTACGTTTGTTCGTGAATCGATTCGTGACCAATCTGCTGCCGGAGGTATCGGCTCGATTGCAGGCTGCTGAAAGCACCTGGACAACTACTACCCCTTCGACGATATTGAGTATGGCTCAATATTATGAACATCGTGAGAATGAAAGCAAGGACAGGACAGAGAAAAAGTCGAAGGACTTGAAGACTCGAGTATTGTTACAGCAAGTAGAGAGAGGACGGGGGAGAGGGCGAGGGTCGCAGAATTTTGCTCCAAGAGGGGCGGGTCCAGCACAGAAGACAGGACGGACAGACTTGGGCATAAATCAATGTGCCTTCTGTAAGCAGGAGGGGCATTGGCGAGCCCAGTCTCCGTTATTATATGAACAGAACAGTGTTCCGAGAGGTCGGGGAAGGGGACGGTTTGGTGGACAGCGAGGGGGATCTACGAGACAAGAGCATTCGGCGACAGGTGAGACTGGCCAGAATTGTTTTGATCACAATCAGGGGAAGCAGTATTACAATGATGGTTATATGACAGGCGAGGGATCAGGTTATTCTCAAGCATAGGACAGCCAAAGACAGAGTGAGGGGCAGGTGTCGATTCCAATTGATCAAGCTGGACCTTATGTCCATGCACGATTATTGAACGCATCAGGTAAGTTCCTAGTTGACACAGGGGCCATGAACAGTTCTGTTTCACGTGCCCTAGTCCCGGGGGCTGCTCTGTCTGGCCAGAATAATGTGTCCGTGGGGTTTTCTGGAACTCCGGTGGTAAGCCCCATCTCGCAACCGCTTCCCCTTACCCTGGGGTCGGTATCAATAAACTCACCTTTCCTTTTGACCTCCCAGTGTGGAGAGAACCTTCTTGGCATGGACATGTTGAAAAGATTGCATGCTGGCATCTATTGTTCCCCGGAGGGGGTTTACTTGACCATAAAAGACCCTTCACCCCTCTCCGCGCAATGCTTATCTAAAACAGATTCTCTACCACCAGAACTGGCGTGCATCCCGAAAACCCTCTGGGCGACTGGAGACACCGATGTGGGCCATTTGCAAATTTCCCCAGTATCAGAATGCCCAGTTGCCGAAAACTCCCCAGTATAAAATTGCCCCTGCTGGGGAACGAGCTCTAATGGCTATCATTCATGATTTGATTAAAACCGGAGTAGTGGAAGAAACGGCCTCTAACACGTGTAATAGCCCTATTCTTCCGATTCTTAAACGAGCCCCGGTACAACAGACTCCTGATTATGCTGATACCTATCGATTTGTGATTGACCTACAAGAGATCAATAAGATCGTGGTACCCCAGTACCCTGTGGTACCTGATATTAATTCCATCTTGACGATGATTCCTCCAACCGCACAATTTTTCTCAGTAATAGATTTGAAGAATGCTTTCTTTAGTATCCCTATACATCCAGATAGCCGCTATCTTTTCGGCTTCTCATTAGGGGGCCGTAGCTTCAGATTCTGTCGCGCCCCCCAGGGGTATATGGAAAGCCCCAGTATTTATAGTCAGGCACTGAAAAAGATACTAGACACGTTGAGCTTGCCGCCAGGTAATGTATTACTCCAGTATGTTGATGATCTCCTGGTGGCCTCTGATACTGAGGAGGGCTGCCGGACGGCAACAGTGGATTTGCTACAGCATCTGGCAAGAAATGGTAACAAGGTGTCACTGTCAAAATTCCAATATTGTCGACCGGAGGTGACCTACCTTGGTCATCTCCTGTCGAAGGAGGGAAGGCGATTGACCTCGGAATGTATTGCATCCATTACTAACATGTCTGTTCCTCGCACGCAACGTGATGTCCGTGCTTTGCTTGGTATAACCTCTTACTGTCACCAATGGATCCCTAACTACTCTCTTATCACTAAACCTTTCTTGTATCTAATCACCAAAGATGTGCATGAACCTCTACCCTGGACTGATGAGTGACAAATGGCTTTTATTTTTTTGAAGGCTGCTTTATGTTCTGCTCCTGTGCTCGTCTTTATGAAGGACAAGGATACCCCTATATGCTTTTTCTCTATATTAAGTATCATTCTCCCATATGAGTCTTTGTACCTATACAAAATCATCCGCCCTCTTAAGGGCTTCTCTTTGTCCTGGACCTTCATAGGCCATCCAGAACCATTGTTCCCTTCTACACTGCTCCTGTGCTCGGCACCCCAGACTACCGGAAGCCTTTTGTGCTCTACGTGCATGAGGTGGACGGTTGTTCGCTTTCAGTGTTAACACAGGACTTTGGAGGGAAGCAAAGACCCTGTGCATATTTTTCGGCGGTTTTGGACAATGTCGCCAGAGCGCTTCCCAGCTGCCTGAGAGCCACGGCCGCTGTAGCGGTGGCGATCAGGCAATCGGAAGGGCTGGTCCTAAATACGGATCTCACAGTGATGGTACCACACGCTGTAGACGTATTGTGAAACAGGACACAGACGCAGCACTTAACCAGTGCGCGTCTTACGGGGTACGAATTGACCCTGTTTGCACCTCACATAACGATCAAGAGATGCGTCACTCTGAATCCTGCCACGTTGCTACCCCTCCCCTCAGGAGAAAGTGGCCAGGATGTACATGATTGCATATTTCGGACTGAAGAAGAAACAAAGCGCCGGATAGATCTAACAGACACCCCTTTATCTGAACCCCAAGGGGAATTGTATGTTGACGGCTCATGTTTTAGATTGCCCAACGGTACTACGGTTGCGGCTTATGCAATTACCACCTTGCAGACCGTGGTCGAGACGGCCAAAGTACCATATCATTCAGCCCAAGCGGCTGAATTAATTGCACTACTGAGGGCGTGTGAATTGGGTGAGGGATTGAGGCTGAACGTCTACACCGATAGCCAATACGCTTTCGGTGTAGCCCATAGTTTTGGGAGGTTATGGGCAGAACGAGGGTTTCTTACATCCCATGGTGAAAAGATAAAGAATGGACAATTGGTCGAGCGACTGCTGGCTGCATTAACTTTGCCAGAAGCCCTTGCTATTGTAAAATGTAGTGCCCATAAGGCTGTAACTGATGATGTTGGGAGGGGAAATGCTTTTGCAGATAAGATTGCTAAAGAAACTGCCCAGTCCGACATCCCCTCCATGTTTGTGGTTAGCCAGTGCCGAAGGATGGTAGAAGCAGACATTTTTCAAAACACTGTAGATAGTGTGAAAGAATTGCAGCAGGAGGTCACCCCAGAGGAACTGAAGTATTGGCAGGAGCAGGTGGGGCGGTTAGACGAGAATGGGTGTTGGACGGACCTGTCAGAGAAATGCAGGTGGCTACTACCGAATGCATTTGTGAATGCGGTGGTAGCCATGGCACATGGTCCCGCCCACGTAGGGGTTCGAGGCATTTGCGCGATATTGGACCCTGTATGGTACAACACCAATATCCACAAAACGGCCAGGAATTTGGTCCAACATTGTATGGTCTGCCTTCAACATAACCCGGGGGTGGTACTCCTGTTCTGTCAGGTAGTTTTGCCCCACCCACCTTGCCTTTCGAGGTACTCCAAATGGACTATATACAGCTGGAACGGGTTAACAACCTCAAATATGTTCTGGTGGTAGTCTGTACCTTCAGTAAATGGGTAGAAGCGTACCCCACTAGAGAAAACACAGCTATAGCAACTGCGAGAGCCTTAATAAAAGAGTTCTTTCCCCGATATGGGTTACCACGAGTAATCTGGAGTGATAATGGGACACACTTTAATGCTAATTTAGTTCAACATGTATGTAAGGGTTTGTCCATACGACAGAAGTTTCACGCCGCGCGGCACCCTCAATCGGCAGGCCTAGTTGAAAAATATAATGGGATCCTGAAGTTAAAATTAGCTAAACTACAGGACACGACCGGCTTGAAATGGCCCGATCTTCTACCATTGGCCCTGTTGTCTGTAAGAACAACCCCTCATTCTCGGAGTGGGATTTCCCCTTACGAGGTGGTTTTTGGGAGACCTGCCAATGTATGGGGGGTGCCCCGGCCCAAGTCATTCAGGGATATTGAGTATCCTATGTTAGCCGACTACCTTTATGCGTTAACTAAAGAACTCCGTTCTATCCACCAACAGATTTCAGCAGTACTGCAGCCTCTGCCGAAGGGCCCCGGACACAGCATTGAGCCAGGTCAGTGGGTCCTAATTCGGAACTATCAGCGGAAGTCGAGCTTGGAACCCTGCTGGACCCGGCCACATCAAGTGCTTTTGGCCACAAGGACGGCGGTAAAGGTCGAAGGGAAACAGCATTGGATTCATGTTTCCCATTTGAAGCGTGTCCCGCTTCCCTTGCCCGAGGATTGTCAGGACCAGGAGGAAAACGTACGACACAGAGGTGAGCACGACACCGAAGAATCACCCTCCCCCGAAGCCCACGGAGAAGCGGAAGGGCAGGGGGAGAGGGCCATAAGTTCGGAGTCAGCTGTGGCAGATAAGGCCCTGCCTGGGGACCAAACGCGTGACCAGGAGGGCCGCACACCTTGTTCCTTATCTGATCCCACTGTGCCCATCTTGTTCATGAATCCTGAAACCCCTGGTCACACTCGATACCACCTGCGGCCTCGCAAACGGAATGAGATCCCCGGTCCGGCCTACAATGAAAGGTGAAGTCTGAGCTAAGGAACCTGGGGATCATATAAACACTGGACTGAACTCGTGGAGGGCTTGGAACTTTAAGTGATAGCCCTGTTCAGAAAGAAGGTAGAGACACTGATTGAAAAAAAGGGGCCCAGGTGACCTTCCTCTTCGACCAGAGTTGCGTCAAGTGCAGCTCCTACGCGAGAAGTTTTTGCACCCTTGATTTTTATTTTTATTTTTTATTTTTGTTGTTGTTTGGAACACTAAGAGTCTGCCTGTGAGGCTCTAACACGGACACAGGAAAGAAGCACCCTCCGGCAGATTGGACTGCTTGTAAACCCTTTTTGTTTCCCGAACTTAGATCTGGACTTTTAGTGAGAATGTATCCCATTGCTCGTTTTGCCCTTGAAGAAGAACGTCCCATAATCCCTCGCCCTAGATACCCATATTTACCAATGTTTTCAACATGGAGTTTGCGTGCTAAAATTGTGTTTATTTCTATAATAGCTGTGTCATTTCTATTATGTTTAGGATTGTTCATTTATCTAGAATTCCGCCACCCAGTCCATACCCTGGTGTTATCCACCCCCACTCCTAAGGAACACCATTTTCAGACATTGGCCCCTCATAAAGAGAGACATCGCCAGACTTATGTACATAATGCCTTCATAGAGATGTTGCATCAAACCCACAGTTCTACGAATGTTACCGATTGCTGGGTATGTGGCCTCCTCCCTTCAGTAATGCATAAACATGATTTGTTTATTTCAATGCCTTTGTCACATTTAGGGAGCTGTGAAGCTTGGTTTAGATTGTTGTCTATGATATACGAGCATTATACTGTAGACGCACACAGGTTCTCAGAGAAAGATTATGACTTAATATTGGCCTACATAGAGAGGCATCAGGGGTTCACTCCAAATGCAGAAGGTACTGACGGCACTTTAGATCCAACAGCCTGCATGAATGTGTACATGGACCATGAGAATGATACTTGGCTAAGGGATGAGATATTAGATTTTGTATCCTTCAATTTTACCGAATACTTCAGATATTTCCAGGAACGCAATGTCTCAGAAGACAAGATTATACCAGTCCCTGTATTGAATACGTCATCCTCCTTTTGTATCCAGGGTGCCGGCCATTTGTTCGTGGGATTTAGCAGATGCAATTACACTTATCGATTACGGAATTTTAGTAGTCCGCCAATATTGACTCCTCCAAACATATATTTCGTATGTGGGGAAAATGCTTACACCTGGCTTCCCAGGGGATGGTCAGGCAGGTGTTATCTGTCCTTCCTCTATCCTCCTGTTTATATTGCCCCATCAGATTATCACAAATCCTATTCACTGAACAAAAGAAGTCTGTTATCCACGTCCACTGATAATGATGTCACTGATCAAACGGATACCCCTGCCCAACACTTTGTAGATATTATGAAAGGGGTCCTACCTATATGGGGGCCTATCCTAACTAGTAAGGAAATTAGGAGGCTGTCCAGGGTGGTGGAAGGAGTGGTCAATACCACTGCCGGGATATTGACTAATATCACTGTTGAGCTTCAGGCGACCCGGCTTGTGACCCTTCAAAATCGTCTTGTTCTAGATGTTATATTGGCCGATCGCGGAGGAGCATGCCGGGTAATCGGGAGCTCCTGTTGTGTATATATACCTGACTCCGCCCCTTCGGTTCATTTAGCCATTCAGAAACTCCACCGACTGGCATCAGAAATCCATACGGAGACCGGTACCTGGTCCCTGTCCACCTGGTTCTGGGACCTCCTGACCACTTGGGGGTGGAAACAATTCATGGTCCTATTGGGCATAGTGGGTTTCCTTTTTACCTGCTGTATTTGTATCCAGTGCGGTCCTGCTTGTTGTTCTTACTGTGCCACCCAATTTCGCTCTGCAATACCTAAGTCCCCACCTACCCATGCTCAAGCTAATGCCCAGATGACCCAGAAAGAAATTCATGATATGATGCAAATAGATGAGGGCATTTTTGAGGAGTAGTCATTTTTTTTTTTTTTTTTACTTTTATTTTAGCTACACTATGCTAAAAGGGCCGTTCTGAAGGGTTCAAATTAAAATATATGATTAGCATAGCGTAACTAAAATTAGCTTATTTGATTTAGTCCCGTAATAAGGCCCCTCTTCGTCATTATAGTTTAGTACGACAAAAAGGGCCGAAAACAGGACCGCGGCCATCTTGGCCCTTAACTCTTTCGTCGTGTAGGAACTACGATCACATGGTTCCCTGAGCCCATATTTTCCCCATTTAGCACACACCAGTTTAGAAGACAGGCTGAATTGTATTTACGACCGAGAAGCAAGGTCACATCTGCTAAAAGGGAGTACCAAGCAAAATTCCTTCTGAACCTGGGACGAAAAGGGAGTCACCCGGCCGACCTTCTATTCTTAAAGATAGTAACCCTTTTTGTATAGCTGAAACTAGATACAGGATGAGCTCATTAGGAGCGTCTGGACGGGCTGGTACTTTTCCACTTGTAAGGCTTTGTATGTTGCGCTCATAATGTATAAAAGTATGAGTTTGTCAAGGAGCCAGCAGTCTTCCTCGGCGCACCTCATGGGTGAGGATCGATGAGGCTCCTCTATGTAGAGTTTTCCGTCTGGCCAATAAACGCTTGAACCTTCTACGTTGCCAACTGCTCATTATTTGACTTACATTGCGGGCCACCGGTAAGTGTGGCCCTTGGGACGAAATTTTGGTTACAAAAAATGGGAATACTAAAGAAAGCATTTTTCAAATCAATGACAGAGAAAAATCTAGCTGTCGGAGGAATCATCGTCAAAATAGTAGTGATGTCAGGTACCACGGGATATTGGGGCACTACAATCTTGTTTATTTCGCGCAGGTCAATCACAAAACGATATGTGTCAGCATAATCAGGGCTTTGATCTATCGGGGCTCGTTTAAGAATAGGAAGAATAGGGCTATTACACGTATTGGAAGCTGTCTCCTCCACTACAACGGTGCGGATCAAATCATGAATGATGGACAACAAAGCTCGTTCACCCGCGGGGGCAATCTTATACTGCGGGACTCTAGGTAACCGGGCATTTTGTTTCAAGGTGATCGAAACAGGTGGTATTTTCAACAAACCCACATCAGTATCTCCGGTAGCCCAAAGGCCCTGGGGAATCTTCGTAAGCTCAGTGGGTAGGGTGTCTGTTTTGGAGAAACATTGTGCTGAAGGAGGAGGGGGTTTCTTGATAGTCAAAGAAACACCGTCTGGAGAGCAATAGATACGGGCATATAACCTCTTCAGTATATCCATGCCCAAGAGATTCTCACCACACTGGGAGGTTAGAAGGAAGGGTGAATCTATTGAGATTGGTCCCAGAGTAAGAGAAAGAGGTTGGGAAATGGGGCTTACCACCGGAGTTCCAGAGAAACCTGCAGACACATTATTCTGGCCAGACAGAGCAGCCCCAGGGACAAGGGCATGTGAAACAGAACTATTCATAGCCCCTGTGTCAACTAGAAACTTACCTGATGTATCCATTAAACGGGCATGCAGATAAGGTCCGTTTTGATCTATTGGAATTGACACATGTCCCCCACTCTGTCCTCGGCTATCCTATGCCTGAGAATAGCCTGCCGAGTCATCGCTCACACATCCTTCATTGTAATATTGCTTCCCTTGACAATGGTCAAAATAATTCTGACTATTCTCACCTTGTCCGAAACCTTCCTGTCTCGTATGTCCACCCCGATGACCACCAGCACGGCCTCTCCCTTGGCACCTCGGAACGCCGTTTTGCGCATACAACAATGGACACTGAGCTCGCCAATGCCCTTCCTGTTTACAGAATGCGCACTGATTTATTCCCAAATCTGTTCGTCCTACACTCTGCCCGGGACCCGCCCCTCGTGGGGCGAAGTTCTGTGTTCCCCAACCCCTCCCTCGGCCGCTTTTAACTTGCTGTAACAGGACCCGTGTCTTCAAATCTTTCGATTTCTTTTCCGTTTTTTCTTTACTCTCGTTCTCCCGATGCTCATAGTATTGAGCCATACTTAAGATAGTCGAAGGGGTAGATGTCGTCCAGGTACTCTCCGCGGCCTGATATCTCGGGTAATAGGTTAGTTACAAACCTATTAACAAACAAGCGTATGCCACCCTCCTTGGACAGATCTTGCCCGCTAAAATCAAGGAAAACCCTCGAACCTTGTAAAGAAATCTGACACACTCTCATCCCTTTTTTGTTTACACGCGGTCAATTTGTCCCAATCTACTTTCCTGGGAGGGATTAGTGAATGCATGTAAGTGATTATTTTCTCCGGCAAAATCAATATTTCAGTTCTAGGCTTATCTCCTGGTTTACGATCCCTATCCCAGTCCCTCAATTGCTCCCAGGTTCCCAGGTTCCCCCACACTCCGTCACATGGTCCTGGTCATGCACCTGCCGCCATATGTCCACCAGCACCAATAGAGCAAAAAATAGCTCGATATCAGCCAGTGTCATCACCGCCGAGGAGGCGGCTTCCGTAAGTTCCTTATAGTATGCCGTAGGATTCTTCCTGGGGTCAGGCAACTGAGTTTTCAATGAAAGTACTTCACTGCGTTTCCATGGGGTGTATACCCACTGTTCCTGAAAACGGGCGTCTACTCTCGGGCGGGTAATCGTCCCATGTGCGTCTACTATTTCAGTTACTTCCGGGTGATAAATGGGGTGTACCTCACGCATTGGGAACTGCTGTACCCCTGCGGGAATAGCAGCTTGTAGCCGCATTCTGTAATTTACCAGAGTTCTCACATTCCCATATACCGCTTCTGGACTTAACTGAGATTTATGTGTTTGGTCATGAATATCATACAGTATGGTCGGAGCTCTCCCCCCCCTATAAACTTGCTCCCACAATGAGATGAGGCGTTCGGCCATGTGTGCTAATGCGTGCTGCTGCATCACTGGTTCATAATCTTTCATGGTGCTCCATATGTCAGACAGGGTATAAATAGATTGCCGCATCCATTAGGATGCCTGTACTGCAATGGTCTCCTTTTCCTCTATTCCTAGAGCTGATCGAGTGAACAGCTTCTTGCCATCAAGAGAACCAGCCGGATGTACTGGAGTTGAAACAGCTGCAAAAGGAGTTGCACTCGCGGAAGAGGAGGTCAAGGCAGAAGGAGAATGCATGGCCCCTGGTGACAACTGGGGAGCTTCAGCTGTTGTGGCTGACAACAAATTGGGCAATAAAGCCATAACTTCCGAGACAGAGGAAGACAACCGAGAGAGATCGGTTACAGGCGTGGGGAGGGAGGGAGGCTGAGGCGCCGATGCAACCGGAGTTGCTGTGGAGGCAACTAGAGCCGGCGTAGGGCCGACTGTCCCTGCCCCAGCCGATACAATAGCCGCTGGTACCTCCGGATTTAACCGTTGCGGGACATAAGGGGCGGTGGCCGCATGTCCAGCAAGTCTTCTATTTCATCCTCCGCGTTAGGTCGAGCCACATAACTTTTATCGACCTTCAATCTAAACTCACGATTCATACAATCGATTCCTTTTTCCACCCTAGCTCTGTCATAGGCTACAGCTTTCTGAGTTATGGTCTGCCCAGCCTTAGCTCTTGCTAGCTTTTCCTCCCTCATTCGTCTTTGTTTTGCTTCTTTCTGCAAGGTGTTTAAGGCTTCAAACATAGATTGCCTACCGCGCCTAGAAAATAGATGCTCCTGTAAAAAGGCAATTTTCTTTTCATCAAATGAGCCAGTCTTTGGCCACTGCAACTCTTCATTACCTTTAGTATACTTATGCCACAAGGTGTTGAACAATAGGGGGGCAATTCCGTGCTTCACATACATATAATGGCTAGGGCTGCCCTCCGGAGGGGCGGGCTGACTCTCAGCCAAACGAGAGTTGCTAGTCCGGCATCAACAACCGAAACAATTCAATTTGCTGAAACACGACATGTTGGTTAGTAGACAGACACAAATAACATATAACTGACTTTATATCACATATAACATATATGTCAACATTATTCTCTGCAGTTCAACCTATCCAAACTTGATGCATCCAAACAAATGAACCGAGCCCGTCGACTCCTGTTCGTGGAGAATTATTCAAAAGGACCAACGGAATCACAACAAGCAGTCTCTCAACCGACTGGCAAGAGACAGTTAGACAGAGGTAACCACAAACGGTACTACGGACCACTCCGCTGCATCCCTGGTTCACCACTTGAGACTATTCCGACGTGGTCCAAGCCACACCTCAGATATGTCTCGTGGCTACCCAGTTTTGGCCACGGGTTTTCCCGAGTACAGTTCGACTGCGCGTCCCGCCCAGATAACAACCAGACATCTGACCAGTATCTTCAAATCACAAAAGATCCGTGGAGTCCCTACAGTCAGTCCCTACCGGACCACCCTGTAAGAACTCCTTAATTCTCCTGAGGTCATCACGACCCCTCAATCAAATCCAAATGTCCCGCTCAATAGTGCGTACTTCAAACAAATGCACCGCTCCACTGCGCGTGCTTCAAACAAATGCACCGCTCCACAGCGCGTGCTTCAAACAATTTTCAAATTACTCACCGGGTGCACCCAGGTACGAATGTTCGTTATCCGCTGCCAACTTTTTACGACCAACACGGTCAATTCCTGGGTTAAGCCCGTAGGACCCCGGTGAAGGGCGACTAGCAGCAGAGGGCACCCCGATCGGGAGTACGGAGTGGACGTCGGACTCCCCTCCGCCCGCCCGGCCAAGACGCCCTCAATCCTGCCACCCGAATAAGGGAGAGGAAAGACCCTATCACAGGGTCCCTTCGTGGTCGCCAACTGTAGTAATCTAAATAGTAATCCCAAGGGCCACACTTACCAGTGGCCCGCAATATCAAGTCAATAATAAGCAGTTGGCAACGTAGAAGGTTCAAGCGTTTATTGGCCACAACAGAACTCTACATAGAGGAGCCTCATTGATCCTCACCCATCAGGTGCGCCGAGGAAGACTGCTGGCCCCTTGACAGAATCACACTTATATACATAACAGATTCGACATACAAAGCCTTACAAGTGGAAAAACACCAGTTAGCCCAGGAGCTCCTAAATGAGCTCATACCATATCCAGTTTCAGCTGCACACACAAGGTTACTATCTTTACAGAGAAGGTCGGCGGGGTGACTCCCTTCTCGTCTCGGGCCCAGAGGAATTTCGCTTAATACTCCCTACAGCAGATGTGACCTTGGGCCTCAGTCGTAAATACAATTCAACCTGTCTCTAGGCTGGTACGAGCTAAATCATGTAGACGGTAGGCAGAGAGAACCACGTGAGCTAAAACACGACTGGTCATAATCCAAGATGGCCATAGTATGGCTTTTCGGCCCTTTCTATCATACAAGACACAGAAAAGGAATGGGCCATCTTCTAAAGCATGTCTCGTTGTTTATGGAGTAGAGATACAGACCAAGATACATTATGCTAACTTCACATGCTGACTTGAATCCCACACTGCAATTCACCAAGCTGATAAAACACGCCTTTGTATATTTTCAAAATTATTGAGTCAGTTCTGCTTATGTGACTGCAGTTATACAATGGCAAGCATTAGTTTTGTGAATGGCTCCTACTAATTGTTCCTCTTAGCACCACTGTACCCTGTTTTGTTTGCACTGCAAAGTAATGTTAACCATAACATATATACATACATGGAGGGCTTTGGGTCAGCACTCTTCATCCATTAGTCATCAACTTTTTGTTAAAGCCCACCACTGCCTACATCATGGGATCAGTCCCTTTCAGTCACTGGCTTTCTTGTATGATTGACAGAAATTTGTTTGATCACATGTGCACATCCACCTGTGAGAAATGCACTTCACTGTCAGAGCTGGATGCAAGTACTTTACTTGGCCACTTTTTTTCCAGTCTTCCTCCTTTTAATTTTTTTTTAGTCATCTTTGTGTACATTAAATATGCCTACAGGTTAAATAAGTGCAAACCCAATTGTATCTTTTTGCATAATTTAAGATTCATATTTTCCTATGAGGTGCATTAAAATTAAATAGGGCTTCTCTACCTGTTCTAAGCATGCCCGCGAGCTAGGAAGCACTCAATTTGTTTTAAATTATATGTGCTGATTGAGTTTAAAAAAAATATTATGGCTACCACATTTAGGCCTTGGCAAAAATATTTAAAAAATGTAACCATTGCGCCAGCTCCAGGACCTGTTTACTTTTCGAATCCTTGTTAGAATTCAAGAGTCTGGGATACTTCATTTAAATGTAAAAAAAAAGAAGAAAAAAGGCTCTCTTAGTTGCACCTTTCCTTCATTGGCACTGTGGCTACCGTGATGCACACAGCCATGTCACTTTTTCGGTTGGATTGCTGGTGATTTCACAGATCACATAAGCAAGGTAGGAAGACCTTAGTCACAGCATGTGACAAAGGGTCTTGAGTAGAAGCTCATTCCATCCAACTCTTTCTGCTGAAAGTGTCACCACCTTCTTTAAAGGGCCCTTCCAGAGTGAGGTCTCCTCTTTAAGTGCCCCCTAGTCATATCATAGGTGGGACTATTTTGGGAATAACTTGGTCGAGTGGAATAAGGGGTAGTCTCCTGGCGGCAAATGGCGTGGGCCAATCAATGACCTGACTGTTGCACTATGAATGTACAGTCATACTTTCAGTAATCAACTCGTTGAGTAACTCAGACTGCAATGCTCAGCAGAACTAACCCACAGAAAGTTTTCTCACTTGTAGCGTTGTATCCTTTGCAATATGTAGGAAAGAAACAATGTTGGTAAAGTAAAAATCCACCGTGTTGCAGTACACTTGCTGACAAGGTTTCATTGCGAGGTAATGCAAACCCAATCTAATGCCAATTGCTGTAAAAGAATTAGATAATTGAACAATGGTGAATGTAGTATATATGGATATTAGGATATTAACAAGCAGGAAATAAGTATGGAATCTAAGCAACTGTGGGGCATATGCATAAGTAAAAATAGCATGGTGCTGCATCAAATTTTGCTGTGCCATGGTGCGTCATTTTCTAAATGCAGGGATGCGTCATATTTACAAGAATACGGCGTACCCCTGTGTTTTCCCTTGCTCTAAAAATAGCTGCCTCGCTCCAGCACAGACACCCTTGCGTGATAGTGCAGGGCTACCTGCATTGCAGGGATGATTGTTTTTGCGACGGAAGGAACACCTTCCTGCACAAGAACAATCATTAATGACATTTTGCTCTTTCCGTGTGTGCTTCAGAATGCAGCACATTTAGGAAAAGAAAAAAACGAGGAGAAAAAAAGTATTTCTTCTTGTTTCACCATTCTAACGCCTGCTCTTGCATGGCGTTAGGTTTTGGCGCTGCCTCAGATTTACTGATCTTTGTAAATCTGGGACAGCGTCAAAAAGCAATGGGTGTTGCGGCAGAACACCCACAGCAACACCCATTGCACGTCCCTTTCACACAGATAGCTGGGTGAAAGGGTACCATATTTACAAAGCGCCGATAAGCCATGCAAAGTGGCTTACGCTGTTTTGTAAATATGGTGCAGGGCATTGCGCCACCAGAACGTCGAAAAAAGTGATGGCCCAGTGGCGCAGTCCACTTGTACATATGCCACTGAGTGTGAGTTGCAGAATGAAACACTGGATTACTAACTACCCATCTGTCAGGAGCCAGAGGGTGGTGGTAACTGCTTTACGCAAGGAAGAAGGGCAACTAGTGGAGTGCCACAAAAATCATTGCAAGGACCATCCCTTTTAATGCCAGAGGGGCTGACAGGGAAGCAGTGCCCCTTTGAGAGATGTCCACAAGATGATAAGATATCTGATAATGCCAACAGCAGGAGGGGACTGAAGAATCTGGATTCGAGAATAATCCACAAGTGGCCAGAGAGCTGCCAAAAGAATGTTCATTTCACCCATGTGAAAATTAATCTTACTTGGGAAGCACAAATGAAAAACTAGACAAAGGTGCTGGGGGACAGCAGGGATGGGCCTTAAGGATGAGTTTACCACTGACTACCAGAAGAAGCAAGCTGTAAAGCCACTGTATAATGTTTTTTAGTGTTTTTTGGTTGCAGTTTTATATAGCGCGAATTCGACCCAAAGGTATTGGAGCGCTTTACATTAGCACCAGTTACTATACACAAGGATGCATTCATTTTTGGTAGGCAAAGGGAGATTAAGTGATTTGCCCAGAATCACAGGCTGTTGAGCTGACGCCAAGACTCAAACCTGGTTCCCCAGCTCCAAAGTCGGCAGCTCTGGCCCACCACTGGTGGCTTTATTTTAGGAAGTATGATGACAGATACACAGACAATCTGCATAGGAGTTGAAAAGAGGACACGAGGTGTTAACCCGAAATAATAATAAGAGAAGCAACCATTTAAATTGGTGCCATGGAGGGATAACACAAGAGGGTACAGAGATACAACAGAGGAGTGTGGTTCAAGAACAAAAGATAACCTATCAGAGGAAGTTTCGAGAGTAACACATGAGAGTTCTTCAAACAAAGGCATTGGAAAATATGGGCTGCTTCCCAGCATTAGTGATTAGGGTACAGTTTGTGATTTGAAACTGGAGACTTATAGGGTTTATGGACCTGACTGGCCCTATCTTCCATTGTTTCCTTGATTTTCTAATGTATTAGAATACATAGGTCTGCATCTGGGTGGGGGGGGGGGGGGGGCTCTAACTCTGTATTTAATAAAAGTCGTAGCAGTAGTCTGTACGCCTGTGGGTTTAGACTTATGTTTTTTGAGAGGGGGACGTTTGTCCCGGATGATGAGTGGGTACATGTCAGTAGCCATGATCTAGGACAGCTGGCTGGAGTTAGAGGTGAGAATGGTAGAAGGGTGAGTGGAGCCCAGTGGATTTAAGTCCTGTTTATCCTGGGTGCTTCTTGCTTGAATGCTACACTTGCATTTAAGTAGTGTATAGAAAAACCACCACACTCTGACCACCACCAGACACAGGTTCTCGAGCAATGAAACATCCACGAAGCCCTCACAAAGCACCTCTGTAAGAATTGATATATCTGTACTGAGACATCCTCTAAGCACTCACAATACCCACTCATATGCTTGCACTGTGCACTATTTAGGCATTCAGAGCAGTCTCGCAATGAAGGCTCCCAGCACAGACCTGCATTATGCACTGATGTCCCAGTGCTGAGACATTCCCAGGGCTCTCACTATGCACCTCTATTCTCACCTGCACCATGCATATGTCATTCCAGAGGTATTCACTGGGCACAAGCAGCATAAGAGCACCATGCTTCCAGACTCAGGCATCCACAAAGCTCCCACAATGTCTCTCTATGTTGGCTTCGGCTAGATACTGAAAACCCATTATTGAGAAAGCGTATAACTTTGGCCTAATGCCCATATATCCTGACCTGTAGCATGCACAGTGGGGACCACTGTGCTACTGACACTACAAGATGCACTCAGTGAGCCTCTCTTCTGCCCTCCAGCATGTCATTCTATCTCTACACCTTGACTTTCATTTGACTTCACCTTCAGTTTACTCTTATATTCCAGTATATGGCTTAGCAGAGCATCTCTGTACCGACCTGCAACATGCATTGTTATCTCATTACTGACAGTATAAGCAGGGGCGTAGCTTGGTCGGTAAGACTGGGTGGAGGGTGAGATTCAGATTTTCCAACAATCACACAGGCATATAATGTTAAAAAACACAATACGACAAGCAGGGTGCATGAGAGGGGCTAAAGGAGTAGTGGAAAGGGAGACAAATGGGGATTGGTACAGGTACGACGTGAGACAAAACACAATGTTTTATAAAATAACTAACATGGTTGAAGGCTTTTAGGGCAGAGGGGGAGAGAGGATGTGTGCACGTTGTTATCTGTGTTTATGGAACAATTCCTGGTGAAATCTGACAGACACCTCACAATACCCAAGTGAAACCACCAGACCCTACCATTTACTAGGGGGGGTGTAACACCACAAACACCCCCTCCCGAGCTACGCCCCTGAGTATAACCAATGGCTCAGCAGTCGTACAACCCCAAATGACCCCATCGGTAGAGTTAGAGGCAATCTCCCTATGCCCTCCTAAAATGGCATCCTTGAGTGTGTGTGGGTGTTTGCAGATTCTCCTTTGGTGTCCTCGGCTGTTATTGACGCCTGCTGCTCTGTGAGAGATGAGAACTTGCACAAGTTCTATGTGACAAGCATGAGCCCATTTTGATCCCCAGTTGAACCCAAAGCCGGCTCTTGGGAGGGTGCAATCGGTGCCACCGCACCGTGCATTGACTTGGGGTAGCTGTGGTGCATCGGTGCCACCACACCGGGCATTGACTTGGGGTAGTTGTGGTGCTATCGGTGCCACCGCACCGTGCATTGACTTGGGGTAGCTGTGGTGCATCGGTGCCACCACACCGGGCATTGACTTGGGGTAGTTGTGGTGCAATCGGTGCCACCGCACCGGGCATTGACTTGGGGTAGTTGTGGTGCAATCGGTGCCACCGCACCGGGCATTGACTTGGGGTAGTTGTGGTGCAATCGGTGCCACCACACCGGGCATTGACTTGGGGTAGGGGTGTTATTTTTACAAGTATATTCTCATTTTAAAAGCACCTGCTGCCTCGTTCCTGGCCTTCAGCAATTATCAGGCATCAATTAAAATGTCAAGATAACTCCTGTGATTAATCGTCCTCCTGGAAAGAGACTAGAGGTTTGTCTAGTGGATTTTTTGACTTGTCCTAAGGTAGCGCAGAGGGTTATAATGCCTGCTGCTAAGAACATGTACCATGCAGCTTCTGTAATAAAAAGTCAATCCAATTTCTGGGATTGCACAAAACCTTTAACTTCAAGCCTATTTTTGATGAAAGAGCAAGAGTTAATTAAACCGCATGCAACATTGCTTGATGCCGCTCCAATCTCAGGCCCAATGCTTCCCTTAATGAAGGTGTCGTGTGAGCCCTCCCAGCCCAATGGTCTAAACTGGAAAGAGAAACCAGGGCAGGTACCCCCAAACAAACAAACCCTGTTAAGAGGATGGCACCCCACTATCTTACAACGAGGCCAGAGCTCCAATAGCTGCGATCTTGAGTACTTTAGGGGGTACCGTACAGGCCTCCGATTCTGACCTGGACACGCAGCCATGCAGGGTAAGTAGCCCATCTTCTCAAGGGTCAATGGCTAGCTGAGACGTGACGTAACCCGCAAAAACAGGGAGGGAGAAAGGGCACAACGCAGAGCCCAGAAATTCCCACCTACTAATGAAGGCTCCCCTTTGTAGTGGGCTTACATGGAAAGAAAATCTATAACTGAAACAAAAGTGAGAACATGAAACACATAAACAGATAAAAAACACTTTAGTGTACTCTATTGGTACAACTAAGATGGTGCTCCTAAAACAGAGCTAGGCACCTACAAAAGCGGTGTGTACACTGTACAAGGAAATCAACAGTGCGCCAGTTTAGCAGAAGTCGGGACAGCAGCACGGAGTGTCCCAATCCAGAAGAACTACTCCATAGTAGTGCAGAACTGCCCACAGAGCAAGATGTCCCAGATGGTTGTGCGGGTGCACTGCCATGAAGTGTAAATAGCCCAGCCTCCGAAGGGGCCTGGCTAGCCTAGACGTGACACGCCTGGCTATAGCCTAGACGTGACACGCCTGGCAAAAACAAGGCGGGAGAGAAAAAGCACAACCTGGAGTCCAGCAACTCTCACCTACTAAGGAAGGCTCCCCTTCCTAGCAGGCCTTACGGGGCAAGAAAATCTATCACTAAAATAAAAGTCGGAAATTGAAACACATAAACAGATTAAAAAACACTATAGTGTACTCTAATGGTACAGCTAAGATGTGCTCAGTGCTTTAAATGGAAAATTAGAAGTGTTGGTACTCTCTAATTAGACTGGGTGAGCAGTTAGGGGCGTGGCTGTGTGCCAGGAATTTAAAAATAGCCACATAAGTAAGCTTCAATGCAAATGTTCTGGTTGTCATGTAAAGCACTTAAATGCCCATGGGCCAAATTCTCGCACTATCAAACTGCCTCCATGGCAAGCATCAGCTTCTATGTCATAGGTGCAGGGTCTAATTTTTGTCAGTTTGATATTGCGCAAATTTGCGTTTGGCATTTAAGCGCTTTACATGACAATCAGAACATTTGCATTAAAGCTTGCTTTTTTTTAAGCACCACTGGTTAAGGGAGTTGTCTAGAATCACAGGATGATGAGCTGATGTCAGAATTCAAACCTGGTTCTCCAGGTCCACTGTCGGCAGCTCTGACCACATCCTCATTCTCGTTGCCATGCCAATTAGAACCTAACACTGCAGGAGCAACCCAGCGCAGGAATACACTGGCTGTTGTCTGCCAGAGCGGCACATAAACACGCTCCATCTGAAAGGGTCATTTTCAGTAGTTTTTGCATTGCATGTACCCATACTTCAGGGCATGAGTCCTGCTGCTTCTGGGAGTACCGGTACTCTCCTTGCCCGAAAATAAGTTCCGGTACTCAGGGGGAGAAAACTGAGAAGTGCTGGTACTCGGTACCAGTGAGTACCGGCCCATTTAAAGCACTGGATGTGCTCCTAAATAAAATCAAAGCGGTACAAAAGGGGGTGGTGATGGACGGAGCATCAGAACCAATCAAACACTCACACCCAGTCAACAGATCTGGGTTTGATCCATCACCGTTCTTTAGCCCACTCTGCCACCCCAGTTCAGACATGGCCATATGCGAATCAGTCTGACCCTGTGCCTCATGGGAACAGTCCAGCCCGAACTGCCAAGCCATACCTTCCCTGGACCGGAAACAAGCTTCCTAGGACCGGTTTCTGGCATTTCAGCCGTCTTCAGCCAGGCTTGCTTGAATCTAGTGGCAAAGTGAGCAAGGGACTCACGTCTGAGCATACCCTGCCAACTTATGGCGGACAAAGCGGTACAAAAGGGGGTGGTGATGGACGGAGCATCAGAACCAATCAAACACTCACACCCAGTCAACAGATCTGGGTTTGATCCATCACCGTTCTTTAGCCCACTCTGCCACCCCAGTTCAGACATGGCCATATGCAAATCAGTCTGACCCTGTGCCTCATGGGAACAGTCCAGCCCGAACTGCCAAGCCATACCTTCCCTGGACCGGAAACAAGCTTCCTAGGACCGGTTTATGGCATTTCAGCCGTCTTCAGCCAGGCTTGCTTGAATCCAGTGGCAAAGTGAGCAAGGGACTCACGTCTGAGCATACCGTGCCAACTTATGGCGGACAAAGCGGTACAAAAGGGGGTGGTGATGGACGGAGCATCAGAACCAATCAAACACTCACACCCAGTCAACAGATCTGGGTTTGATCCATCACCGTTCTTTAGCCCACTCTGCCACCCCAGTTCAGACATGGCCATATGCAAATCAGTCTGACCCTGTGCCTCATGGGAACAGTCCAGCCCGAACTGCCAAGCCATACCTTCCCTGGACCGGAAACAAGCTTCCTAGGACCGGTTTCTGGCATTTCAGCCGTCTTCAGCCAGGCTTGCTTGAATCCAGTGGCAAAGTGAGCAAGGGACTCACGTCTGAGCATACCCTGCCAACTTATGGTGGACAAAGCGGTACAAAAGGGGGTGGTGATGGACGGAGCATCAGAACCAATCAAACACTCACACCCAGTCAACAGATCTGGGTTTGATCCATCACCGTTCTTTAGCCCACTCTGCCACCCCAGTTCAGACATGGCCATATGCAAATCAGTCTGACCCTGTGCCTCATGGGAACAGTCCAGCCCGAACTGCCAAGCCATACCTTCCCTGGACCGGAAACAAGCTTCCTAGGACTGGTTTCTGGCATTTCAGCCGTCTTCAGCCAGGCTTGCTTGAATCCAGTGGCAAAGTGAGCAAGGGACTCACGTCTGAGCATACCCTGCCAACTTATGGCGGACAAAGCGGTACAAAAGGGGGTGGTGATGGACGGAGCATCAGAACCAATCAAACACTCACACCCAGTCAACAGATCTGGGTTTGATCCATCACCGTTCTTTAGCCCACTCTGCCACCCCAGTTCAGACATGGCCATATGCAAATCAGCCTGACCCTATGCCTCATGGGAACAGTCCAGCCCGAACTGCCAAGCCATACCTTCCCTGGACCGGAAACAAGCTTCCTAGGACTGGTTTCTGGCATTTCAGCCGTCTTCAGCCAGGCTTGCTTGAATCCAGTGGCAAAGTGAGCAAGGGACTTTTGTACCGCTTTGTCCGCCATAAGTTGGCAGGGTATGCTCAGACGTGGCCATGTCTGAACTGGGGTGGCAGAGTGGGCTAAAGAACGGTGATGGATTAAACCCAGATCAGATGACTGGGGGTGAGTGCTTGCAATTTTCAACACTCCGTCCATCACTTCCTTTGGTTTTTCCTAAATAAAATCAGGCACCTCCAGAAGTGGGGCGTAAGCCATACAAGGAAATCAACAGTGCGCCAGCTTAGCAGAAATGGTGAAAGCGGCAGGCAGTGTCCCAGTCCTACTGACGAGAGCGCAATTGTTACGGTCAACCCAGATAAAGGTGTTATTTTTATCCTATATATTCTGATATCACAGGGATTGAAATTTATTGGGTGCCATAAATAGCATGCAATACTGATTAATTACCAAAAAAAGGGGGTATAGCATATAGATTGTGGTGCAGTAAACATAGCAAGTTATTTACTATGCAGTTTTCCCCATTAAATTTCGGCAGGGCTTACCTGCTGAAATTTACTAGAGGAAAATGTGGGCGGGGATCGTAATTGCACTATGTACACTAGCAGGGATTACTGCACTTTTCGCAATGAAGTGCACCGACTGTAATCACGGCCTTTGACATGTATCTAAAGCATACATATATGCATACAATCATTAGTAGTGTCTAATATATAGAGTAATTGTTCTTTGTTTTCACACCTGTCCAGGGCTCTGCTACCTTTTAATAAGCAGCTAAACCAACACTCTTCCACCCGGATTGAAGGGGATCACATCTGCCTGACACTGCCGACCACATACCAAAGCCTGACCATTCAAGAGTGAAATCCCCATTGACACAAGATGCATGTAGGAAAGCCAGCTAGTTCATATGCAGGGGTCACTGTTAGGCAAGAAACCTGTAAAGCTAGAATTAAAGGATCCATTGAGGTCTACTACACCATGGGAAAGAAACAGAGCAACACTAATAAATTGGCTTTTAGAAGAAAGAACAGGGCATCTAATAGAAGGTAAGTTAATCCATTGAGAGATATAGTGAGTGCATCATGTCAGCCACTGTTTTTTTAGCTGAAAACTTTAGTTGTGATTCACCCAAAGTGGAAATTCATAAAACTCTCTCACAGAGCTCAGAAATGTACATCTTCAACATTACTTTTGGAATAACCATTGGTCTCTCTGCAATGATCAACTGCAAACAAATACAAAAACACCAATTGCCCCAGGTGGAACTTTGCAACACTTGTAACACAGGATTTCTAGCAGTCTTCGTTATGGTTAACAATTTCCAGACAGTAAGGAATTGGATTCAAAAGCAACAAGAAAGAATCAGCTTCAAGATAACAGCTTGTCTTTAGGATGGCTCCAGCTTCACCATTTCCTTAATTAGGAGGAAGGCCCAGGCCAGCAGGAAGAAATCCCCTAGGGATGTATGTCCAGTCCTTGATGCCTTCCAAAGGCCAAGCAAGAAATTATAATGAGAGAATACATGCCAGCTCAATCATTCTTGTACCAAGAACCGAGAATGTAGATATGTTCGAGCAATTATGGAGTATGCTGGAACACACCCATCCTGCCTCCATTCCAGAATTATCTTCTAATGAAACTGATGACTAACAATGGCGCTGCCTGAACTCTCCTTCGAGTAAACTGTGAAAGTAGATTCATAGCATTAATTGATGGGGCGAGAAGGTTTAGGGGAAGAGGCTGAGAGTTTTGGGTCTGATGGTCATTGTGGAATGATGAGCAGGAGCAACATAGTCAAACAAATTTAAGGATACTTATGGAGGAAAGGTGCGAAGATGGCTGCAATTCACCAAGCTGATAAAACACGCCTTTGTATGTTTTCAAAATTATTGAGTCAGTTCTGCTTATGTGACTGCAGTTATACAATGGCAAGCATTAGTTTTCTGAATGGCACCTACTAATTGTTCCTCTTAGCACCACTGTACCCTGTTTTGTTTGCACTGCAAAGTAATGTTAACCATAACATATATACATACATGGAGGGCTTTGGGTCAGCACTCTTCATCCATTAGTCATCAACTTTTTGTTAAAGCCCACCACTGCCTACATCATGGGATCAGTCCCTTTCAGTCACTGGCTTTTTTGCATGAGTGAAAGCAATTTGTTTGATCACATGTGCACATCCACCTGTGAGAAATGCACTTCACTGTCAGAGCTGGATGCAAGTACTTTACTTGGCCAATTTGTTTTCCAGTCTTCCTCCTTTAAATTTTTTTTTGTCATCTTTGTGTACATTAAATATGCCTACAGGTTAAATAAGTCCAAACCCAATTGTACCTTTTTGCATAATTTAAGATTCGTATTTTCCTATGAGGTGCATTAAAATTAAATAGGGCTTCTCTACCTGTTCTAAGCATGTCCGCGAGCTAGGAAGCACTCAATTTGTTTTAAATTATATGTGCTGATTGAGTTTAAAAAAAATATTATGGCTACCACATTTAGGCCTTGGCAAAATATTTAAAAAATGTAACCATTGCGCCAGCTCCAGGACCTGTTTGCTTTTCGAATCCTTGTTAGAATTCAAGAGTCTGGGATCCTTCATTTAAATGTAAAAAAAAGAAGAAAAAAGACTCTCTTAGTTGCACCTTTCCTTCTTTGGCACTGTGGCTACCGTGATGCACACAGCCATGTCACTTTTTCGGTTGGATTGCTGGTGATTTCACAGATCACATAAGCAAGGTAGGAAGACCTTAGTCACAGCATGTGACAAAGGGTCTTGAATAGAGGCTCATTCCATCCATCTCTTTCTGCTGCAAGTGTCACCACCTTCTTTAAAGGGCCCTTCCAGAGTGAGGTCTCCTCTTTAAGCGCCCCCTAGTCATATCATAGGTGGGACTATTTTGGGAATAACTTGGTCGAGTGGAATAAGGGGTAGTCTCCTGGCGGCAAATGGCGTGGGCCAATCAATGACCTGACTGTTGCACTATGAATGTACAGTCATACTTTCAGTAATCAACTCGTTGAGTAACTCAGACTGCAATGCTCAGCAGAACTAACCCACATAAAGTTTTCTTACTTGTAGCGTTGTATCCTTTGCAATATCTAGGAAAGAAACAATGTTGGTAAAGTAAAAATCCACCGTGTTGCAGTACACTTGCTGACAAGGTTTCATTGAAAGGTAATGCAAACCCAATCTAATGCCCATTGCTGTAAAGGAATTAGATAATTGAACAATGGTGAATGTAGAATATATGGATATTAGGATATTAACAAGCAGGAAATAAGTATGGAATCTAAGCAACTGTGGGGCATATGCATAAGTAAAAATAGCATAGTGCTGCATCAAATTTTGCTGTGCCATGGTGCGTCATTTTCAAAATGCAGGGATGCGTCATATTTACAAGAAAACGGCGTACCCCTGTGTTTTCCCTTGCTCTATAAATGTGGATTTTCCTGATCAGTTATGTCCCCTATCTTGGACCCCAACGGTTCTATGTGCATGTCACAAGTACATGTATGTTTCCCTCCAGTTCCAGTTATGAAGACGCAAATACATGTGCGTCCACCGTCAACATGTCCTCTGTCAGATCCGCCATCAATGGGCTGGATATTCAATTCCTAAGTATGAAAGGCCACCGACTTTATATGGCTAAAGTTACTCCATCTTTGCAGTTCAGGCAGAGTAGGCCCGATTCTGTCCTCAAAGCCTTTTCCTGCTCTCTGCCTCTGACAGCATCAGTTTGAGCCCGCATCTGCATCCATGAACTTTGTCCTACTTCCTGTGCAGCTAACGGTGCCTGCCTCGGCCAGTTTCGTCTGCCTGCCAAGAAGCTGTATTTCACCTTCGAATTATCTACTTTGCTCCTCAGCCGATGCATTCCTGTCTAGTAGTTTAGGTAAACATTTCCTTCAGCTCCCAAGCAAAGGGCTCGGCCTTTCTGTCCTCATGCAAGTAAATCATAGCCCTATTGCCATGGAAAGTTTCTGCCTCTCGCATCTCATATAGACACTTAGACGCTTGTACACGCACACACACAGTCAGTATAGAATAGATTCTGTCCGAGAGTCCTTCCTTGTGGATAACATAGTTCTTTAAACATAGGATGTTAGATATGATTTGGGATTAGGTTGACTTGACCCCCTAGACTTTTTGTCTCCACATGTAGAGCTAAATGTCAAGTCCCCTTCACCCCCTAGTTACACGTCAATTACACGTCATGCTGCTGCGCGCGCATCTATGCCAAGAATTATCTTATAGATCCACCTATGCACAACATCATGACCAATCATGTTTCTTTTTACTCCTTATTACGCCCATTTTCGGTTACGCACTTATAGCATCGTTTCTCTTATCAATTGTTACGCCTTCTACATTGGTTTCATTGTAATGTATGATCTATAAAAGCAATTTCCTGTCAATAAAATATTGTACTTCACTTCCTGAACCCCCGTGGTGACGGAACCTGAAGGCCGCGACTCGAGTCGGCCATTTTGGAATAAAGCCCATTCAGAAACCTCTTATACCACGGATTCTGCCTCTTATTATTCTGAGCTGTTTTATTTAAGATTCCGTATGAAATTCAGTCCAGGTAAAAGAATATTTACCACATAATGGCGCCCGAACAGGGACACTTTCTCATCTCACGCGCCGGCGGTGCGTTGCAGGCCCGGTCTCCTGCCACAGCTGGACGGACCATAACGCGTACCAGCAGGATTTCCTGTAGCTCCCTCCGGTCAAGCGGGGGCGACTGAGGCTGCGATCAACCCAGACGAGGCGGTGAGAAGTGCGAAGTATCCCGACCAGAGCCTAGCTGAGAGAGCAAGATCCGAGGTATACAGAGGCCCACCAGGTTTTCGAAGTCCCGATGTCCAGAGGGTCCGATGTCCACAGTCATCGAGTCCAGTCCATTCTCCGAGGCCTTCCGTTTCAAGGAGCTACCCGGTGAGTACCATCGCCGGGGAGGCGTGTTGACGCGCACATAGGTTGTGCCGGTCAAGACGGATTTGGGTACACGAATCCGGTCTGCACTGTTTAGCAGTGTTTATGTACTGTTTAGCAGTATATCAAGTATTCCGAAGTATCTAGTTATTGTCGAGAATTCTGCTTGGTGATTAGTTATGCAGACTGTCATCATTGGTGGTCATTTTAAAAAAAAAAAAAAATGTTTTATGTTCAATATTTAATGTGTTAAAATGTCCTGCATATTGTGGTATGAGTGATTGTTCATTATTGTGTTTTTCGTATTAAGTGTGTTCAAGACCAGGTATCAGATCAGTTGTCAATATGCCGCTCTTTTCGAAGTTAAGACAGATTACTACTAGAAAAGGGGTGCTTGAAGAAGCAGTTCCTATTCCTCCTAGGGACACTCCAGGGCATTTTATGTATCACAAGCATGGCTTAGATGCCATATTATTTCTTGATTTATGGGTAGATTATACCAAGGGATTGCCGGAAAGTCAAAGGTGGCCCGCAGCGGGAACCTGGGATGCAGAGTGCATCATGAAAGTCGAGGAAGAATTATGGAAAAGAAAGGTTAGACAGTCACAGAAAGACGCTGTTGAGTTATGGCGTAAAGAATCTCATAGACGTACAGAAAAAGCACGTAAACAAGAAGAGAAGAGTAAAGAAAGTTCAAATAAAGTTCAAGAAAATCTATTAATTGAGGAAGGTATCCGAGTGAAATCAGAACAAATAGATAGACAAAGAAATGCCCTTATGAATGGTATGTATCCCCTTCTAGCCGAAGGATTACCTAAAGCTGCTCCAGAGATACCGAAAGACTTGCCACCCCCATTATTTCCAATTAAGGTACATCCTAAAGGACATCCCAGAACCGCAGAAGATGTTTTTCTTTCCTCATATCTAGACGACGCAGCTCCCGAGTATGCTAACCCCGCACCACATAGACCGTCTGGCGGGGGGGTTCAACGTCAAGATCAGGTATCTGTCCCTGTGCAACAGCAAGTCCCGACACAAGCTTCGGCAGGCACATCCGTTTCCGCATCTGTCTCCGCAACCGATTCTACAGTGGTGTCCACACCTATAGTTGCTGTGTCACGTTCGACGAATCCATTCACACCCGACACCCCAGATGGGGCCACGGGAGGTGCTAGCAATACTTTTACGCCACCCAGAATAAATAAACTTGTTTTTCAAGAGTCAGCGCATTCACGTACACCCAAATTCGTAAGTGAACGTGCGCTTAAGGAACTTCTTATAGATTGTAGATATGACCCGGTGGTCGGTAAAGAGGACGAAATGGTTCTGGCATCATTACGCATTAGACGAGCCGCAGGGTATTTAGCGAAGTTACCAGGAATGACTGCGCATCTAGATAAAATATATCATTTTGTTCAAACAGGACGAGATCCAGAAAGTATTAATAGAGCTATGGAATTCCAGAAAGTAGAGATACAGGGGGAACTGTTACGTTTCCTCATAAACTGTGTGATCAGAAATCAAGACCGACCGGGGGTAGACCCGAATGCAATGCTTATTCTTACAAGATGGAGCCAGAATATATCAGAAGGGAGACACGATAAGCAAAATTGTATAATAGCCATGTGCCGAAAGATCCGTAAAGAAATAGAACGTATTCATGAAGAAAGATTGGAAACAGACGAGTTCGAGCAAGATGAAGTGTCCGAATCAGGGGATTCCGTCAGACAGTCAGAGACCATAGCCTATGTAGGTAGAGGAAGATCCTGTAATAACACTAGATGTTTTTCTGATCCAATACACTCTGTATGTCCAAATAATAGCAGAACGTATCCGACGCCAATAATAAATCTGAAGTCTCCTGAACATTTGTTTCAAGCCGCAGATAAAATACTCCGAGAACGAAGGGGTTACCACCTCCTCGATTCCATGGATGAGCAAGAATTAGCCAGATCAGCCGTCCACTGGATTGACAGTCCTGGAAAATACGGTGATGAGACCGTAGCACACACGTTTTTTAACCTCAGTCCAGATGAACAACGTTTAGCTGGAATCTATATGATTCAGCAACTCCTTATATTATATAAGAGCCAACATGCCGATCCTGGTCCTTTACCTGATATATTAACGGAACTACTAACGAATAGATGGAGAGGTTCTAGTAACAAGTTGATTAAAGAAATATTAGTTTGAAAAATGTTTTGGTGTAAATAGTGGTATAAAAGCAAGTAGTGAGTCGTATCCACATTTATTTGTGACAAAATTAGTGGAAAATGCATTGCCTCCAGTGAAGAATAGAATATTGAAATTCGAGAGTACCTGGCAAAGTAACACTCCGTCACAAATGCTACAAATGTTACAGTATCATCACAATAGAATTAGAGATGAACAAGAACACGAACAAAGACGTATGAAGGATACAAAAATGAAAATGCTAGTTTCCCAGACAGTACCATCGGATGGTCACAAAAAGGGTGTGACACATTCCGGAGATTCAGCAGTTCCTGTAAAAGGAACATGCAATTACTGTAAACAACTAGGCCATTATGTACACGATTGTCAAGTCCTGAAGCGTAATATAGCTATAGGTATTGCAAAAGAAAGACCACGACCACTCAGACAGGATCAGAATGAACAAGGAGCTACGCAGCATGGACAGTCCATGCCAGCTCAGCAACAGTCTATGCCAGCCTCACAACAATCCATACAGTTTGTGCCAGCTGCACCACCGATGCCTGCTGCTGCCACACAAACCACAACACGACAAATGTATCAGACTGCACAGTATGAATATCCTGAGTATCAGCGTTACGCATGAACTAGCCTAGAGAGGGAAGTTGACTTACCCCTTATTGAGATTCCTGTAGATCAAGAAGGACCTTATGTACATAGTGAATTATTAGGTCAAGATAGAAAATTCTTACTCGATACAGGGGCAAGTCGAACTACAATAAAACGTAGTGAAGTTCCAGGGGCACCCCTCTCAGGCTCTCAAAATGTTTCCCTTGGTTTTTCAGGAAAGCCTATTGTTAATGAGGTATCACAGCCACTTCCACTTACGATTGGTCCCTTGACACGAACCACAGATTTATTGCTTACCAAATCTTGTCCAGAAAACTTGTTAGGTATAAAGACATTAAAAGCCCTGGGGGCTATTATCTGTTGTTCTCCGGAAGGAGTACGATTGTTTTTACGTGATTTTAAAGGTCATTACGTATCCAGAGACATGGATCGCCGATTACAGACTTTACCAGCACATCTATGGGCACAAGGCCCTACTGATGTTGGTTGCATGAACATTACACCATACCGAGTCACATTAAAGGCAGGAGTGGTACTACCACGAATACGACAATACAAGTTACCGCAAGATGCTGTAGTGGCTTTGCTGAAAATCATTGACGAGCTAATTGCCCAAGGAGTAGTTGTAGAAACAGACTCCAATGTATGTAATTCACCGATAATTCCGATTCTTAAACGAACAGATCCTACAGCCCCGCCAGTGTATCGATTGGTTATTGATTTACGCGAATTAAACAAATGCATTGTGCCACAATTTCCTGTGGTTCCCGATATCTCATCATTATTGACAGCCATTGATTCCGAAGCAACATTCTTTACTGTAATTGATCTCAAGAATGCCTTTTTCAGCGTCCCCATAGATCCGGACAGTCAATATTTGTTCGGATTCAGTTTAAATGGGCGCAGTTTTAAATTCTCACGCGCACCTCAAGGATTCACAGAAAGCCCCAGCATCTATAGCCAAGCACTGAAACGAGAACTTGACAGTATCCACATGCCAGTTAACACTGCCCTGCTTCAATATGTCGATGATCTGCTGATCACCGCAAGAAGCGAACCCGAATGTGAAAAGGCTTCTCTGACAGTTTTACATTTTCTAGCCGACAAGGGGCACAAGGTGTCTCCTTCTAAGCTGCAATTCTGTGTCCAGCGAGTTATTTATCTTGGTCACTCGCTGTCCAAGGAGGGAAGGCAGCTTACACCAGATCGCATTCGGTTAATTGCTAACATGTCAATACCCAAGACACAAAAGGAGGTGCGGGCTTTTATAGGCCTCACTTCATACTGTAGGCAGTGGATCCCTCAGTACGCATTTCTAGCAAAACCACTCATTCAGTTGACAACACAGGAGGCAGCCACATCGACTGTCCTCCCTTGGACCCAGGAACACACACAAGCTTTTGAAAGCTTAAAGAAAGCTCTATGTCAAGCACCTGTTTTAGCGACACCATGTTACAGCAAACATTTTACACTCTTTGTTACAGAACGCGAAGGTACTGCCTTGTCAGTACTCACTCAGGAACAAGCAGGATCACGCAAGCCATGTGCTTATTTTTCCAGTACATTAGATCCCGTAGCTCAGGCTTTGCCTGCGTGCCTGAAATCAGTGGCAGCAACAGCTTTAGCAATCAGACAAAGCGATGCCATAGTGTTAGGACATCCATTGACAGTACAAGTACCACATGCAGTAGAAGTTCTTGTGAACCGAACGCAAACACAACACTTGACCATAGCAAGACTTACCGGTTATGAACTGACATTGTTTCAGCCACACATAGAGATCCGACGTTGTAATACATTGAATCCTGCTACACTTTTACCTGTAACTGGAACAGACCCACTAGCTCATGATTGTGTTGAAGTTATTGAAATAAAGACGAAACCCAGACAAGACTTAACAGACGTTCCATTGTTAGATCCAGACCTGACGTTGTATGTAGATGGATCGTGCATGAGAACAAGTACAGGAAATTTAGTGGCCGCGTATGCAGTCACAACAGACACTGAAGTTATTGAAACGAACTGTATAGATACTTTGTCAGCCCAAGCAGCGGAACTTATTGCTCTAACACAAGCCTGTATTCAAGCCACAAATAAGAAAGTTAACATATACACTGATTCACGTTATGCATTCGGAGTCGTACATGACTTCGGGGTGCTTTGGCGAGAGAGGGGTTATTTAACTTCCCATGGGACCCATATTCAGCATGGGTCTCTCATTCATGCTTTGTTAGACGCAATCCATCTGCCCACTGCTATATCAATTATGAAATGTAAAGCACACACGAAGGCTACGGATATCATTTCTCAAGGCAATGATTTAGCTGACAGAACAGCTAAACAGACTGCTCAGACTCACACATCCGACATGACAAAGCCAATAGTCCCGACACCAACACAATGTATGACAATTAAGGATCCCGCACTTGATATAATTGACATACAGTCACATGCCACAACAGAAGAAATAAAGAAATGGACTGAACTAGGAGGGATCCAGACAGATCAGGGATGGATGACGAAGGAGAAATCTGTATGGTTTCTTCCTGACTCTATGGTCCAAGCCATTATAGCTACAATTCACAGTCCGGCGCATCTAGGAGAGAAAGCTATGCTAGATAGCATTCAACACATTTGGTTCAATAAACATTTACGAGCAGCAGCTAAACAAAAAGTCCGTACCTGTATGATATGTTGTCAGTTCAACCCAGGAAAAAGTATTTCCGTAGAACAGGGTGGATTTCATACTCCTGATCATCCTTTCGAAGCTCTCCAGATGGATTATATCCAGATGGAACGATGTCGAGGATTCAAATATGTTCTTGTAGTTGTCTGCGCTCTTTCCCGATGGACTGAAGCGTACCCAGTGTCAGATTACACTGCCCCGACCACTGCCAAGCAGCTAGTTCGAGAATTCTTCCCACGGTACGGTTTACCACGTGTGGTATATTCAGATAACGGCCAGCCTTTCTCATCTGAATTAATGAAACATGTTTCACTTTTGCTGGGATATCAGTGGAAGTTTCATTGTGTCCGACACCCCGAGGCAGCAGGTCTCGTGGAACGACATAATCAAATTTTGAAAATCAGACTGTCAAAAATATGCCAGGAGAAAGGTGTTGACTGGATAGTAGCCTTACCAGTTGCACTATTTTACATAAGAATGGTAGCACACTCTCGAACAGGGCTATCCCCGTATGAGGTGATCTTCGGCAGACCACCGAATATGTGGGGGACGCCTATACCCCGTAAAATAACTGATGTTGATTGTAATATGCTGACAGATTACCTGGCTTCCTTGATGTCTGCACTACAATCTTGTCGTTCACAGGTAGCTGCAGCCATTCCTGACAACACTGAGGTGAAACCCCATGACGTAATCCCGGGCGATTATGTCCTTGTGAGGAACTTTGACAGAAAGACCCAACTGGAGCCGAGGTGGAAGGCACCCAAGCTAGTCCTGTTGACCACAAGGACAGCCGTGAAGATCGAAGGAAGAAAAGGTTGGATCCATTCAAGCCACATCAAGAAATTTCATGGACTTCCTTCAGATATAAACAGTCCCCCTCGTGTGTCTTCACCCATTGACTCAAAGCTACCTCTGGCTGAGGCCAGTAGCACAGACCTCTACAAACTAAAACTTAGACCCAGGCCGTCGGACGATTTGATTGTTTAAGTCCTCTCCTAGGTGAAGCGGTTGAATCTGTCCCGACATGTATCCCTTAGGTCTGACTCATGAACAATCAAGAACAATGTTGAAACGACATACATACTGTAAAGCACTGCGTAGCCACTGTATAGTGACATTATTAATTTTGTTTTTCTTGAGTTTTATAATAATTACTGCAAGTATATTGTTGCATATGTATTATCCTGTTTCTAAACATATTTTTAATATAACTGACGAACATTCTTTTAGTGACCTACCCCCACATGAATTATCCTATAGACTTGCGCTGCGTAATAACACTTTCATTAGTATGTTACACCATTCCCATCAGACTAGTAATGCCACTAATTGTTGGGTGTGTGGCCGACTTCCTCCCTATCAGAATAACAAAGGAGTTCTGCCTTTCTTCCCCCATCCGTTCACACATAATGGCTCCTGTGGAGCATGGTTTAGTTTACTGAATTCCATAGACTCAGATACAGCAGTTTATCAATACCATTGGATATGGGGAAATCTGAATCTAGTTTTATTCAAAGTCTGTTACCCTGATAAGGAGGGTCACCCCAGTAGAACAGGAACTGATCTAGAAAATGAAGTGTATGGATTAGGTAATTTTACACCTAATCTTATGATTCTGAATGTCGAATCCGAAGTTGAACTAATTCTGCCCACTATGTCAGTATTTCCAGTTAAGGGTGAATTATGTGTAAGAAAAGTTGGTTCCATACATATGGGCCATAGCAAATGCGTTACTACAGTAGAATATAGTGATCAAGGTAAATCTTCATTTAGAGCTTCTCGCCATTCCTACTTTATATGTGGTCAGACCGCATATATGCGTCTGCCTCTAGATTGGGATGGTACCTGTTACATAGCATTCCTTTTGCCACCTGTTTTCCTAGCTCCTCCTGATTATTATAGAAATGTTCATTTAGTACACAATAGAGAGCGAAGAGATCTCCCAGTTGTCGATTATACTGAGACGGCATGGGATAAGTATGTAGATTTCAATAAAGGGATCTTTCCCTATATAGGTACAATTTCAAATAGTAAGCTGATACGTAGGCTAACCAAGACTCTTGAAGCTGTAGTGAATGAGACTATAGCCGCCCTAGGCAATCTGACAGAGGAGCAATCAGTGATGAGAATTGTTGTTCTTCAGAATCGTCTTGTCCTTGACGTCATCCTGGCCGATAGGGGCGGAGCTTGTAGGGTCATCGGATCCAGCTGCTGCATATTCATACCAAAAAATTCGCCATCTGTATATAAAGCTATAACACGCCTTCATAAGATTGTGAGCCAGATACACGAGAATCCAGGCACTTGGACGTGGTCCGGGTGGTTGTGGAGTGTGATATCAGCCTGGGGATGGAGAGTTCTGTCCTTCCTAGGTATTGGCCTTCTTATACTATTCAGTTGCTGCTTATGCCTGCAATGTGGACCAGCGATTTGTGGTCTGTGTGCCACATCGTGTATTCCACATCAAGGTTTCCGTTCAAAATCCCGGAAGAAGAAAGAAGAAGAAATGATGCTCCATGAGCAAATCGATGGATTAATGAAGATCGATATCTCTTGAAGGGCAAGTAGGGGACAAGGAGGGAATGTGGAAATGTGGATTTTCCTGATCAGTTATGTCCCCTATCTTGGACCCCAACGGTTCTATGTGCATGTCACAAGTACATGTATGTTTCCCTCCAGTTCCAGTTATGAAGACGCAAATACATGTGCGTCCACCGTCAACATGTCCTCTGTCAGATCCGCCATCAATGGGCTGGATATTCAATTCCTAAGTATGAAAGGCCACCGACTTTATATGGCTAAAGTTACTCCATCTTTGCAGTTCAGGCAGAGTAGGCCCGATTCTGTCCTCAAAGCCTTTTCCTGCTCTCTGCCTCTGACAGCATCAGTTTGAGCCCGCATCTGCATCCATGAACTTTGTCCTACTTCCTGTGCAGCTAACGGTGCCTGCCTCGGCCAGTTTCGTCTGCCTGCCAAGAAGCTGTATTTCACCTTCGAATTATCTACTTTGCTCCTCAGCCGATGCATTCCTGTCTAGTAGTTTAGGTAAACATTTCCTTCAGCTCCCAAGCAAAGGGCTCGGCCTTTCTGTCCTCATGCAAGTAAATCATAGCCCTATTGCCATGGAAAGTTTCTGCCTCTCGCATCTCATATAGACACTTAGACGCTTGTACACGCACACACACAGTCAGTATAGAATAGATTCTGTCCGAGAGTCCTTCCTTGTGGATAACATAGTTCTTTAAACATAGGATGTTAGATATGATTTGGGATTAGGTTGACTTGACCCCCTAGACTTTTTGTCTCCACATGTAGAGCTAAATGTCAAGTCCCCTTCACCCCCTAGTTACACGTCAATTACACGTCATGCTGCTGCGCGCGCATCTATGCCAAGTATTATCTTATAGATCCACCTATGCACAACATCATGACCAATCATGTTTCTTTTTACTCCTTATTACGCCCATTTTCGGTTACGCACTTATAGCATCGTTTCTCTTATCAATTGTTACGCCTTCTACATTGGTTTCATTGTAATGTATGATCTATAAAAGCAATTTCCTGTCAATAAAATATTGTACTTCACTTCCTGAACCCCCGTGGTGACGGAACCTGAAGGCCGCGACTCGAGTCGGCCATTTTGGAATAAAGCCCATTCAGAAACCTCTTATACCACGGATTCTGCCTCTTATTATTCTGAGCTGTTTTATTTAAGATTCCGTATGAAATTCAGTCCAGGTAAAAGAATATTTACCACACTGACAAGGTTTCATTGAGAGGTAATGCAAACCCAATCTAATGCCCATTGCTGTAAAGGAATTAGATAATTGAACAATGGTGAATGTAGTATATATGGATATTAGGATATTAACAAGCAGGAAATAAGTATGGAATCTAAGCAACTGTGGGGCATATGCATAAGTAAAAATAGCATAGTGCTGCATCAAATTTTGCTGTGCCATGGTGCGTCATTTTCAAAATGCAGGGATGCGTCATATTTACAAGAAAACGGCGTACCCCTGTGTTTTCCCTTGCTCTAAAAATAGCTGCCTCGCTCCAGCACAGACACCCTTGCGTGATAGTGCAGGGCTACCTGCATTGCAGGGATGATTGTTTTTGCGACGGAAGGAACACCTTCCTGCACAAGAACAATCATTAATGACATTTTGCTCTTTCCGTGTGTGCTTCAGAATGCAGCACATATAGGAAAAGACTAAAACGAGGAGAAATAAAAGTATTTCTTCTTGTTTCACCATTCTAACGCCTGCTCTTGCATGGCGTTATGTTTTGGCGCTGCCTCAGATTTACAGATCCTTGTAAATCTGGGGCAGCGTCAAAAAGCAATGGGTGTTGCGGCAGAACAGCAACACCCATTGCACACCCCTTTCACGCAGATAACTGGGTGAAAGGGTACCATATTTACAAAGCGGCGATAAGCCATGCAAAGTGGCTTACGCCGTTTTGTAAATATGGTGTAGAGCATTGCGCCACCAGAACGTCTAAAAATGTGACGGTCCAGTGGCGCAGTCCACTTGTACATATGCCACTGAGTGTGAGTTGCAGAATGAAACACTGGATTACTAGCTACCCGTCTGTCAGGAGCCAGAGGGTGGTGGTAACTGCTTTACGCAAGGAAGAAGGGCAACTAGTGGAGTGCCACAAAAATCATTGCAAGGACCATCCCTTTTAATGCCAGAGGGGCTGACAGGGAAGCAGTGCCTCTTTGAGAGATGACCACAAGATGATAAGATATCTGATAATGCAACAGCAGGAGGGGAATTAAGATTCTGGATTCGAGAATAATCCACAAGTGGCCAGAGAGCTGCCAAAAGAATGTTCATTTCACCCATGTGCAAATTAATCTTACTTGGGAAGCACAAATTAAAAACTAGACAAAGGTGCTGGGTGACAGCAGGGACGGGCCTTAAGGATGAGTTTTCCACTGACCACCAGAAGAAGCAAGCTGTGAAGCCACTGTATAATGTTTTTTTGGTTTTTTTGGTTGCAGTTTTATATAGCGCAAATTCGACCCAAAGGTATTGGAGCACATTACATTAGCACCAGTTACTATACACAATGATGCATTCATTTTTGGTAGGCAAAGGGAGATTAAGTGATTTGCCCAGAATCACAGGCTGTTGAGCTGACGCCAAGACTCAAACCTGGTTCCCCAGCTCCAAAGTCGGCAGCTCTGGCCCACCACTGGAGGCCTTACTTTAGGAAGTATGATGACAGATACACAGACAATCTGCATAGGAGTTGAAAAGAGGACACGAGGTGTTAACCCGAAATAATAATAAGAGAAGCAACCATTTAAATTGGTGCCATGGAGGGATAACACAAGAGGGTACAGAGATACAACAGAGGAGTGTGGTTCAAGAACAATAGATAACCTATCAGTGGAAGTTTCGAAAGTAACACATGAGAGTTCTTCAAACAAAGGCATTGGAAAATATGGGCTGCTTCCCAGCATTAGTGATTAGGATACAGTTTGTGATTTGAAACTGGAGACTTATAGGGTTTATGGACCTGGCTGGCCCTATCTTCCATTGTTTCCTTGATTTTCTAATGTATTAGAATACATAGGTCTGCATCGGGGGTGGGGGGGGGGCTCTAACTCTGTATTTAATAAAAGTTGCAGCAGTAGTCTGTACGCGTGTTGGTTTAGACTTGTGTTTTTCGAGAGGAGGACGTTTGTCCCGGATGCTGAGTGGGTACATGTCAGTAGCCATGATCTTGGACAGCTGGCTGGAGTTAGAAGTGAGAATGGTAGAAGGGTGAGTGGGGCCCAGTGGATTTAAGTCCTGTTTATCATGGGTGCTTCTTGCTCGAATGCTACACTTGCATTTAAGTAGTGTATAGAAAAACCACCACACTCTGACCACCACCAGACACAGGTTCTCGAGCAATGAAACATCCACGAAGCCCTCACAAAGCACAAAGATATATCTGTACTGAGACATCCTCTAAGGCAGCACTCACAATACCCACTCATATGCTTGCACTGTGCACTATTTAGGCATTCAGAGCAGTCTCGCAATGAAGGCTCCCAGCACAGACCTGCATTATGCACTGATGTCCCAGTGCTGAGACATTCCCAGGGCTCTCACTATGCACCTCTATTCTCACCTGCACCATGCATATGTCATTCCAGAGATATTCACTGGGCACAAGCAGCATGAGAGCACCATGCTTCCAGACTCAGGCATCCACAAGGCTCCCACAATGTCTCTCTATGTTGGCTTCTGCTAGATACTGAAAACCCATTATTGAGAAAGCGTATAACTCTCGCCTAATGCCCCATATATTCTGACCTGTAGCTTGCACAGTGGGGACCACTGTGCTACTGACACTTCAAGATGCACCCAGTGAGCCTCTCTTCTGCCCTCCAGCATGTCATTCTATCTCCACACCTTGACTTTCACTTGACTTCACCTTCAGTTTACTCTTATATTCCAGTAAATGGCTTAGCAGAGCATCTCTGTACCGACCTGCAACATGCATTGCTATCTCATTACTGACAGTATAAGCAGGGGCGTAGCTTGGTCGGTAAGACTGGGTGGAGGGTGAGATTCAGATTTTCCAACAATCACACTGGCATATAATGTTAAAAAACACAATACTACAAGCAGAGTGCATGAGAGGGGCTAAAGGAGCAGTGGAAAGGGAGACAAATGGGGATTGGTACAGGTACGACGTGAGACAAAACACAATGTTTTATAAAATAACTAACATGGTTGAAGGCTTTTAGGGCAGAGGGAGAGAGAGGATGTGTACGTTGTTATCTGTGTTTATGGAACAATTCCTGGTGAAATCTGACAGACACCTCACAATACCCAAGTGAAACCACCGGACCCTACCATTTACCAGAAAATACATTTACTAGGGGGGGTGTAACACCACAAACACCCCCTCCCGAGCTACGCCCCTGAGAATAACCAATGGCTCAGCAGTCGTACAACCCCAAATGACCCCATCGGTAGAGTTAGAGGCAATCTCCCTATGCCCTCCTAAAATGGCATCCTTGAGTGTGTGTGGGTGTTTGCAGATACTCCTTAGCTGTCCTCGGCTGTTATTGACGCCTGCTGCTCTGTGAGAGATGAGAACTTGCACAAGTTCTATGTGACAAGCATGAGCCCATTTTGATCCCCTGTTGAACCCAAAGCCGGCTCAAGGGAGGGTGCAATCGGTGCCACCGCACCGGGCATTGACTTGGGGTAGTTGTGGTGCAATCGGTGCCACTGCACCGGGCATTGACTTGGGGTAGTTGTGGTGTAATCGGTGCCACCGCACCGGGCATTGACTTGGGGTAGTTGTGGTGCAATCGGTGCCACCGCACCGGGCATTGACTTGGGGTAGGGATGTTATTTTTACAAGTATATTCTCATTTTAAAAGCACCTGCTGCCTCGTTCCTGGCCTTCAGCAATTATCAGGCATCAATTAAAATGTCAAGATAACTCCTGTGATTAATCATCCTCCTGGAAAGAGACTAGAGGTTTGTCTAGTGGATTTTTTGACTTGTCCTAAGGTAGCGCAGAGGGTTAAAATGCCTGCTGCTAAGAACATGTACCATGCAGATAACAAAGTGCATATAATGCAAATAGGTCAGTGGGTTACTGCTTCTGTCAGAGAGCTCCTTTTGTTACTTGTCGTTTATAAGTCAAAATCCTAATATAGAACATTGAGCTACTAACTGTCATCAAAGAGCTGCATGCAAATTGCAAGGTATATGTGAGCGCTATATGTTTTTGTGCCCAATCTTTCATTATTCTAATCTTGCAAAAAATGTTAATTTGGGTAGAAAACAATTCTTATTATTAAAGAGGAGCCCCAACAATAATGTTATGTTTTAAATTCTGAATTTGTGCTTTTCCAGAATAAGGAATCTATTCTATAAGGAGTATATTGTTTACCAGTATCAATGACATGTCACTCCTACACTACACCTTGTAGTCTTGTCTGATGTAACATTTCCCATACACTGATTCACAAACATATGATTGTCTCTGTGCAATGTGTGTGTTATGTAAAGTGCTCTGATACCTTACACTGGTATGAGTGGTCCTATAAAGCTAAATAAATCTGCGAGGTGGTGGTTATGGAGACTTGAGGGGCTCTGTTAATGGGTGATAGTGAGGGAATCCGTGGCAAAGGTGGTCATTTGGGGGGCGCCAACAAACATTGTCACACAGGGCCCCACCAGGGCTAAAGACGGCCCTGGTTGAACCAGAAATCGGCAATATAACTCGCTATATTAAGGGGGTTTATAAGTATATAATGCTGGAAAGTAAAACAAAGTAAATAATGCACTTCTATTGTTTTGTAGCGTTCCTAACATGTAATCATCCTTTCTTCTGACAAACATTAGCAGCGAGATACACTTGGCTGAAAGTGAAATATTTTCTAGTGAATCGATGACCTGGTAAAACATTAGAATGCTTTTCTGCCTTCCATTGCTTTCTCTGGCACAGCCATGCGAGCATTCCTCGCTCATAAACATAGTAAGGGGCCAAAACTGTTTAAATAAGAGTGTGTCATCTCTTTGGCATCTGTGTTATGCCTTTACAGTGACTTGCTTGCCGCACATGGCTGCTGCCTGCTAAAACGCTCTTGTTTTTAGCAATACTCCCATCTTTTCAGTTTGGATCCCGGTTTGGGGTGCTTGCTCGAGCTTTGAAGGACAATCAAGCTTGGTTTTAATAGGATTTTAATTTAAATACTGCACTGATATTTGCCGCAATACATTTATATCTATTTTTTTATAGTTTACTATAGCAGACTAACAAGTGACCTGTGCAGAGAGTGGAAGGAGTACAATCATCACAAACATATTTTGTAGTTAGAGTACATTCTGAGTGTGACGTGTCCCACCAATGCCAAAAGTGAGTTCTCTACTGAAGTGTCCCTGGCCCACTGCAAAAAACATACAACCTGATCTAGACCCAGTGCACCTAGTAGCCTATAGACCCTTTACCATTCCTTCGGTCTACATGAAAATGAAAAAGAAACATCTGTCTGGCCCAGTGGATATCACATTTTCCACTAAAGTGATGTGTTTCCAATATATAAGTATAATACATGTAACATGGCCACATGCCATGAAAGACACATTTTTCCCTTATATTTTAGGTTTACATTTCTTTATTAATTTCAGCATATTCACCGAAGATAACAACAATACATTAAGTGCACTTAAGTACCGCTGAGGGATGGCTTGTAGGTAAAAGAACAACCCCCCCAACTGCCCCCTCCTCCTAAAGCAAAGGAAATTAAGCTACTCACAAGGGGCCCCTCCCCCCTGATCCCTATTGGTGCTGTGCACTTGGGTCGTGTGTCCACTAGGATCCTGCTTCTCCTCGTGGTGCTGTCTGCGGGGGTTCCGCTAGTCGCAGTAACCTCAGATATCGGGACATGTGAGTTCCTTAAACTCTGAGGTTAGAAGTGAGAAGAACGGTTTCCAGAGGTCCCGGACCGAGCATTTCAACTGAGTGTTGACATGAATGGGAATGGTATCCGGGAGTAGCAACCCTTGGTCCTGATGAATTGCCTTGGGATAGGGCTTGAAATATGTAGACCTGTGAAACTCAGGAACATAAGCCATAAAGGTTTTACTTTTTTAACCATACCGGATAGAGGTACAAATAAAATATTTTTCCTACTAGCCAGGTATTTTTTAATCTTCCACAACCCTCAACTCCTATTTTTCCTTCATCTGTTATATACACTTCACCAAAAGAGCTCCCACGTAACTCGTAGGTCGCAGCACGCCCATTCCGCAGCTGAACCTGAAAGAATACAATGATGAAGCATGCCACCATGGGGAAACCCTGGTGGGTGAGGGTTATCTAAAGAAATCTTTCTATATTCCAATATACCTGAAGTGGAAAGAAACTCTCACGAGATGATGGGCTCTGTTTGTTTACAGTCCAGCCACTTGGACAGACAAGCACGGAAAGTGGGAGCCTTAAGCGTCGCTACACTAGACTATTATAATGCTGTCCATATGGGTTTACCAAAGGGCCATATCTTTGAACCATTAATTGCTACATTGGCGGCTTGTCAAGCAGTACATTCAACTTGAGATTTTGTCACACTCTTCTAAAGGCGCCACGTTTCAGGAAAATCTGCAGGAACTGTAGTGCTTTCAGGGTTCTCAGTCCTTAGCTGTGGTAATGACTGCCCCTTCAGATGTTTTTAGGTCTCACAGACCTGGGTTGCAGCGCGCATGTGCTGCTTGCGTCTGCGAGACATATTGTGGGTAAGTATATTTCAGAAGGGGGCTTGAAGCCCTGCCCCTCATTTTCATTGGGTAACGTCACCATTTATGGTAAACGATGGCTTCCCATTGAAAATGAGGCTTCTGTGTTACCGCCCTTTATCCTTTTGGGACGGCCCATCCGGACTGGGTCTCCTGCTTCACGGCTGTTGTGAAGCAATTACTTATCTCAGAGGCGTGTTATGTACACAAGCCTCTGAGATCCAGTCCTAATGGGCCTCCCAAAAGGAGACAGGGCGCTGGGTGTTTATTTTTGCATCACGCTTTCACTAGTGAAAGCGCGATGCAACAATAAACAGCGGTAATGGCGAGCGCATGTTTTTAATCCAGTGGAGGGGGCTGGGATTAAAAGTGACCAGTTCGCCACCCATGTTGTGGACATCATGTTACATTTTGAGATCTGATGTGATGATTATGGCTACATCATGCCCCTTTAAACTCGGGTCTCGCAGTTGGCGCGTCTCCCTCGCAGCGCTATGGCATCCCAGCCAACGCGAGGCACATTAAAACATCTCACGACTGTTGATCACTGAACACGTTTTTGTTTACGAAGCGCTTCAGATCCGGGGTGCATTCAGGCTTCCTAACAGCAGCTGTTACTCGAGTCAACGTTACTCCATGTCGCAAAGATGAAACCTTGCTGCGGCTGAAGTTGACTCAGCGCTTCTGAGCCGCAAGTGCCTTATCCTGCAGCATGACGGTCACCAAGGCCTGCGGTTCCCCTCAGAGTACCTCAGGAGCGAGCTGCTGGGAACGGAGACGGCTCGGTGCATCGAGCCTGGGGCGCGCTGCGCCCAAGCTCCGTGCAGAGTGACTTTGCCGTGTGTTATTATTGAGAGAACTCTGTCTCTGTCCTGATGTGAGAGATTGTCCTGTGCTTTCTGAACGTCCTTGCTTTCCAGCGTATAGTGTTCCCACCGCAAGCAAAATTGAACTGACTGACGCATGTTGGACCGACTTTAAGCATTAGTCAAACTTTTTTTTAATGAGAACTAGCCTTACCAACATTTTTTAAGTCCACGGCCTAGGACAGCGAACCAAAATACAAATGTAGGGGTTATCCCCACTGCTGGAGGATCTTCTGCCCATTTGTAAATGCTTTCATATGAAGTAGTTGTTGGACGGTCTATTTGGTTGTTTGTCAGTGCAGGTGAGCAGTGTTTTGTAGATCTCATAGTAGGTATGATACTGGTTAACAGTTTGCCATCTAAATGTGTTCTTTTCCTGGGTCTGGAGAGCTTTGCCCATCCCCTCTAATGGACACAATTTTAAATTAAAACAAGTTATGGAGTTAAAACGTGACCCTTTCTTGACCTACTTTGATGTGCCCGGAGAGAACAGGCTTGCAGCTATCCATATAATAAGAGTAGCTGTAATTGAGCCAGGAGGGTAGACCAGTTTGCCCCCGTTCCGGTCCGTGGCCACCGAAGTCATCTGCGGCGTCCCGCAAGGATCCTCGCTCAGCCCCACCCTCTTCAACGTCTACATGAGCCCCCTCGCAGCCATCGCACGCCAACACAACCTCAACATCATCTCCTACGCCGACGACACCCAGCTGATCCTCTCCCTCACCAACGACCCCGCCACAGCCAGAGCCAACCTCCAGGAAGGAATGAAAGACGTCGCGGAATGGATGAAGCACAGCCGGCTGAAACTGAACTCAGATAAGACGGAAGTCCTCATCCTGGGAACATCCCCCTCCGCCTGGGACGACTCCTGGTGGCCTCCTGCCCTGGGCTCCGCTCCAAAGCCAACGGACCATGCTCGCAACCTGGGCTTCATCCTGGACTCCTCCCTCACGATGACCAAGCAAGTCAACGCCGTCTCGTCATCCTGCTTCAACACCCTGCGCATGCTCCGAAAGATCTTCCGGTGGATCCCCACCGACACCAGGAAGACGGTCACCCAGGCCCTCGTCACCAGCCGACTGGACTACGGAAACACCCTCTACGCTGGAACCACAGCCAAACTACAGAAAAGACTCCAGCGCATACAGAACGCCTCTGCACGACTTATCCTGGACACCCCCCGCTTCAGCCACATCTCTCCCCAGCTAAGAGACCTGCACTGGCTCCCCATCAGCAAGAGGATCACGTTCAGACTCCTCACCCATGCACACAAGGCTCTCCACGACATGGGACCCACATACCTCAACAACCGCCTCACATGCTACACACCCACCCGCCACCTCCGCTCTGCCAGCCTCGCCACCGTCCCGCGCATCCGCAAGACCACCGCCGGAGGAAGATTCTTCTCCTACCTGGCGGCCAAGACATGGAACTCCCTCCCCACCCACCTACGACTGACCCAGAACCATCTCTCCTTCAGGAAACAGCTCAAGACCTGGCTCTTCGAGCAGTAGCGGATCCCCCTCCCCCCAGCGCCTTGAGACCCTACGGGTGAGTAGCGCGCTTTACAAATTGATTGATTGATTGATTGAGCTGTCACAAAATGTTTCGATCCAGAGAGTCCTCCATTTAATTTTTTTTAGGAATCATAAGTGTTTGAAGAGCAGGCAATACGTTTCTTAGCAAGTGGAGAGTTGAAGCCAACCCACTGCATTAAAGAACAAAGTGTATCGCCGAAAGAGTCAATGTGCTTTTCATAAATTATTCTCTGCTTTTACCAGTGTGTAGTATTATTCATCATTCACATTGTTAGTTTGGCACCATTTGTCTGTTAGATAGGCATCTAACATAGATACATCCTTGTCTGTGAATTGTGTGCTCCTGGGAGGTTGTACCATGCATGCTGTCTATAGCGCTTTCTGATCGCTAGTTAATGAACTCTGCAGTGGTGGTGCTTGAGAATGGAATCAAAGGGACCTCATTTGTAGCAATACCCTAGCTGCCCTTACTGTGATTTATTAGACATTGCTGTTTCCAATTCTTACACCAGGAAGTGACATAACACAGAATTGAGGACCTCAAAGGCTAAACATCTCATGCGGACCACCTCACAGATATACATAGACATTGAGCTTTGCTGGGATGCCCTAGGGATGGAGACCTTTTGCGCCACAGGGATCCTGACAACACTAACATGCTACATAGCTCTCTGTTTTACCTTCGGAGTGGTGCACCTAGTTTGCCTGGGACCTTCCCTTTGAAGGTAAATGCAAATAGGGATTACAGCTGCCATACCAGGGCAGAACATAATCTTTCACTGTTTCCTAGGATGGTGCACCCAATTTGAATGACGTTGGTAGCATTAACAGTAGAATATGATTCACCACAAATTAAACACATCTTGGGAGATGTCTCAATGGAATAAACACAGATCTAGGAGTATTAAATGTCCTGTAAGAAATGCCAGCTAAATAAAGAGAAAACGCGAGACCTGTACAGAACATTACAATTGATTTCATTTTTTTCTACAACCAAGTATGTTTATCTTGTCTAAGTTGGTTTTTATTCTTTTTGTGTTTTTACTGTCTCGCCTCCTCTGAAGAATCAAACAAACTTAGCAGAAGTTTAGGGTGTTTATTTAAGCTTCTATACATTTCACTTCACCAACTAAAGTGATCGCTGCAGCAGAAGTTTATGTATGAGCGCTCTTGCTGAGACGCTGATACTCCTGTGTTGGCTGGATCAGGTTCTGGTACAACAATTGAAGCAGAGCATTGCACTGGCCAAACTAGAACAGCAAGCTTTACCTTGTGCCTGACTCTCTCTCCCCCCCCCCCCGCACTCTCCAATTCGCCCAAGTCCACAGAAGTTGAATTACACCTTCAAATGCTGGAAAATATGTCAAACATGTTGAAATATTTTGGATTCATGAACTACCTGTTGCAGGCAGAACATAGGGCCATATTATCAAGGAACGGCGATAACATTATTGCCGCTTTAGCGGCAGGAAACTGCCGCTAAAGCAGCGATAATGGGCTTGATAATATACCCTTGTGAATTCCCATAGCAGCCCATGTTCACACCAGAACCTGGACTTCTATGGGAATTCACAAGGGCATATTATCAAGCTCATTATCGCCGCTTTAGCGGCAGTTCCCTGCCGCTATGGCGGCGATAATGTTATCGCCGTTCCTTGATAATATGGCCCTCAGTTTGCTTCAAACCCTCTGGTATTCTGCTTGGTATTCTGCCTGGTCTATTCTCCATATTGCTTTTAAATGTACAAATGCTGTAATCTTTCTCCGTAGAAACGGAACTGTTGCCTAGTCAAACAAAGCTCAGGCATAAAATAAACCTGGAACAGAATCAGTAGGAACTCCAAATGCACACACTAAACAAATTGAATGCGCCATTGAGTTGTCTCACAAGGTTTGTTTTCATGGCTACTCGAAGTTTATTTTGCAGAGCTAAAGAAGATCCTATTGGTAGAGCTAATTACTTTGTGAGAGATAAGCAAGCCTGCCTTTCCCTCTTAAGCTGATGGAGAAGTTGTTGCTTACTGATTTCTGAAGGAGGTTCCAGCTTACCTGAATAATTCTCATCCCGCCCCTCTGTGCCCTGAAATTAGAGTCTCCTTGAGCTGCTTTAAGGAATCCTAACAGAAATCTCCTTTTCATGTCCTTGTTGTAAACCTGAGAGCCTGTTTGGAATAATGGCCTTGAAAACTTCTTCTGCCCATTGAAAACACTTGGGATCCTGGTGAGCTGCGATCGGCGGATTCCATTTCTTTCAGCTAATTAAATATTTTAATTGCTTTCCATGGTTCTTTAATACAACTTGGTTTGAATCACCTCCCCACCCCCCTTATCGGAGTGTCAGGCTAATTTTTAAGCATTTTTGCAGCACTAAGAGCAGGATACAACATCTTCATTCGGCTGACGTGGCTGCATACTTTTACCACACAAAGCACATAGCCCTCTGTGTCCATCAACAAGTTTATTGCCCAACAGATGTCCAAAGTAGTGCTGCCAACTCCATGACATTGAATCCTATACAATCTAAATTTGTTGCCCCAGACTTGTACAGGCGCATAGTTCATTCTTTGGGCCCTTAACCATATAGACCTCGTAGGAAGCACAGAAGGACTTTACTACACGAGCCCTGTACCTTCGGTTCAAAATGCGGTCAAGTCAATATGGCCAGGTGCGGCCTAGACCCCCTCCTCCCTTATCAATACTAAGACAGTAACACGTTTACCACAAGGACATTTTTGGATTAGGGAGTCGTTAACCCCCGGCTGCATTTATTAACATAAAATTAAATAAACAATTTTTATATACATTATTTACAAAATACGCAGAAAACCATTGCATTACATTGATTATCTGGATAGGTACAGATGTCATATTACTAACCTTAACATATCTCTAATACAAAGATATTCCTATCCGAATCTAAACATACCATAATCAATAATCATAATAATAACATTTCCTTTTCTGCGTATCCCTATTTGAGCCTACGGCAAGGTCAATAACTCATCCCCCGTATGCCCTTATGTCCGCCCACCAACAGGAGTGCGCATGCGCAGAGGGCCCGTTCACCGTGAGGGTACTTTCCCCCCAGGTCACCCCCGTACGCCCTGTAGATTATCTCCATAAGGGGCCCTTGCAGTTATGCTCTGTTTACTTGCGCCATTGTGCATGTGCGGGGTGGCCAAGCAGCTTACTGGAAAGCGTAACTCCCACTCCCCCGTACCCATCCAGCCAACCGGCTGTAACCGCCCCTGGAGTTCTATGAGAGACCACTTGTCCCTCCCCCTTGGGTGACCCTATTCAAGAATGGCGCCGCCATCTAAGGACCTTAAATTTACTGCTCACCAATCATGACCTTACCGCCACAGGCCTGCATAGTTGCCCGACTATCAGACCCCCCCCCCCAAAAGCTCACTGAAAGGTCATGCCCTGTCCCTATACACAACTAACCAGGCCAGAAGATCCTCTATGAAGATTTCATTACCTAATTTGGACAAATAGGTGCCGTCTTTTTAAGAAGCACGACTCCCCCCAAATGCACCCATGGGCTATAGTCTGCAAGTGTAGAGCCCTAGATAGCCCAAACAAATTTGTTTAAAAAGTATTTTCCCGAGTGGATCAATGCCCTCACAGACTCACCTCCCCACCATTGGAATCCCTGCACCATCAGTGACTAGACCAGGGTGTACCCCGGGCATAGACGTGCTAACCAACCCACTTCAGTGATTAGTGTTTCGACCCGCCCCCCTTCTACGCAGGCGTACCAAGTCATTCCACCCCCCCAAGTGAAGGATAATAATGCTAGGGCTGGCTGACTAAGAGGAGATTGACATACCATCTCGGAGCCCCTAAGTGGCCAAAATTGATAAGAGCACGATGCGCCTGAGAGACACGTTGCCCCAGACTCATTGCTGGTGCAACTGCACCCATCTCAAGAGGGTTGGTGCCTTATTGGAATAATCAACTGACTCCTGAAATTGTAACATTTGGAAGACTATACAGAGAGTGCCCCACAGGCCCCAAGATCTCCCATAAACATAGCCATGGATTGCGCGAACAACCTACACTTGGCCACTATGTTCTGGGATAGGCGCCGCGTAAGTATCTCTCCCTACTCCGGAGCATCCCAACTCTGCACAGTATCCGCTAAGATGGCACCTGCGTGCACAAGCGCCGTAGTGACAGAATACGTCTTCAGTACAGGGGTCTAGAGGTGTTGCATCCTCCCGTTACCCCCGGATTGGGTCAAGCTGGTAAACCTACACCTGTAAAGCAGCGTACTGCTAAAGTACCCCAGCTGACCCAATATATGATTGTCATACCTATACCCAACCAATACAGTACATGGGCCGCACCATCTCACCCATGCATGCTGGCACCTCTAGAGACCTTGAATTGATCGCCCATCACACTTGACGCCGTCGCTTGCCACTCACGTTCCGGATCTTCCGGTCCCATTGCCTGTCCACATCTTGCAGTCATTGCGGTGTGGAGCACTTCCCAGTTATCACAGTCATGGATCCAGCCATACATAAATGAAAATCAAACACAAATGATTAGTTCTTTTGGCCTTTGGATACAAGATACAGTTTACATGCCAGCCCTATCGACTACTTCATGAGACTGTACCCCTCCTTTCCACCCACACCCCCAGCCCAGGGTGCATAGGCACTGTGTGACACAACACAAACTTTTAATGTGCCGGTAAACGGATGAATCGATACTGCGTGACCCTACACCTGTATCCATTGCAAGATTGTACGCGCCCAATGGTGCACAGGTACTGTATGCCAACATAGGCATCCAAATGCACCAAATGTGCACAAGCTCCAAGGGGAATAGGTACAGTGTGACACAACACAGGAATAGAATGCTTAATTGTACAGGCCCAAGGACGTCGGTAATGTGTGACCCCACACGGACATCTCAATGCATAAGTGTTCAGGCACAAGGGTGTAGAGATACCACGTGACAAACCACAGGCGTATAATGCTTCATTGTACAAGCACAGGGGTGCACCGGTACCGTGTGGCGCCCCATGGACATCCCATGCACAAGTGCTCAGGCACATGGGTGCAGAGGTACTGTGTGACACAATACATTATTGTGCATACGTGTATGAGCATGAGGGTGCATAGGTACCGCGTGACAAACCACCGGCATATAATGCATATGTGTATAAGTGCACCAGTGCATCAGCTGTATTACATAAGGAACATTGAAATCAGACTTTCAGTGAGCGCGCCTAGCTTAGAACCAGTGGCATTACCATCAGACTTTCAACTGAGAGCGCTTAGCCTCGCACCAGTTGTATCACATCAAGAACATTGAAACTAGGCTTACAGTGAGAGTGCTTAGCATAGAGCCAGTTGCATTATATGGGGACACCTTCCTATATTTCCTCAGGAGACTAAATGATTTGCCCAGCATCATCTTCGTTCTGGGTCATTGATATGACCCGATAAATGAAACCTCTGAAAGGAAGGAAAACTGCCATCTCCCATCTTGGATCCCTATGAGAATGAGCTGCAAACAAAGTGAAATGCCCATGGCTAAGCCCCCCTTGTCTGATGGGAGGGCGAATGCAATCCACTAATTCCATTATAGAACGGGCTAATATTTACCAACATACCATGTACCCGGCTTCCCTGACGGTGTACACCAAATGTGCGCACCCCCTAATTAAAGAATGGACCTGATGAGCAAAGTTGAGTGTAATAGCGCATTCATGGTTACTTAAGGAATGCTGAAGCTAAAACGTTTGGCCGAAATCAAGGCAGAATAGACACATGATGGGTTACCTAGTGCGTGCCTTTTCAGTGCACCTATTACATTTCTAACCACTATCGCCTGCATGGGGAGGGGGGTTGGCCCTCCCCGTGTGACCATTTTATTATCTCCAGATCTAAAAAGAAGTCCATTGGACATGACTGCTCATGCAAAGCTCGTGAATGGTATGCTCCATGCCTCTTTGACCAGCTACTCGCAATTATCTTTGCCCTTTTGCCTTTGTCTAACCAAGGCTGTTGGTAATCAAAATGACTGCTCAGGAGATTAGAGGAAAGACAAACGTAAAGACGTGGCTACTGTGCTAATAAGGCCTTTGAACCCTAGAAAATCCTTCCTTTGACTATGTGATGTTTGCGAACACATACGTGTAATACTTTATTCAAAGACGGCTTACCCATGTAAGAAGGAGGTGTAGGTAAATACCTATATAAGACTGCACGTTTCTCTTACGCTACCAGTTGCAGCTCTTTCAACGTGTTAAATTGTTAACATTGGGCTTTACGTAACATTGCGTTACTTTTTCAGTAAATCTATTCAAAGCATTAGTTTTAGACTTGATACAATAATGCGATACCTCAATTGAATAGCTACACTTGTAAAGCAGCTCCGAAATCCTTATTACAATGGGATTGCTGTGCCATAAATTGCGGACAATGCTCCATATATCAATGAACATTAGTATATCTCGAGGGCAGATGTAGTCCACTCCCAACCCGAAAGGTTTCACGCCACTCTAAACTAATGTATCTATATAGAATGAAGCCACCCTAATAGCCTGTTAGCAAATGACCCAAGAGTGAGGTATTTGCATCTAGGGTACCAATGTGTTTACTGCGCAGTAGACAACACTAGCCACAAGCTCTGCAAACACTCCATTCTCCCATATCTCTACTTATGTAAGGAGATGGGAGAGCATCTGAGATGTATTAAGTGCCAACCAGCAAACCTGTGCAACACAAAACCTGAAAGAAAACAGGCCTGAAATGAACACCCCACCACTTTCACAGTTTAATGTGAAAATCAGCAACTTTTGAACCCAGCTATTAGTTGTATAGCTACACTTGTACAGCAGCTCTGAAATCCTTAATACTTGATTTAGTGAATTATTAAGTGCCAATATGAAAACCCCGCCTTTCTATTCTGCCCTCATGAACATACTTGCCAGGGGTCTTAATGGCCCACAAAGTAGGCCTCTAATCGTTCTCGTAAAATTTTCCATCAGCCCCGAGGTCTATGGAACAAACACGTTTCAGGTTGTATGTAGAAAATATTTGTTTAATGTTTTAAGCATACATACAGTGCATATGAAAACAGCATATAAAACATCGCTTCAAGGTTGACCACGAGGTATTCAACTCATGAATACTAGGGTATCCCCGTTTGGGTCAACAACTATTCAAAAATATGGGCCTTCTGATGCAGATATGTAAGTGCAGGCCAAACATTCTCTGCTTGCATCAAATCATAGGGCCACTCTGGTTTACATATTAGCCAGCTCTGTATGTGAATGCACAGCGTACATAGGAATCAGGTCCTCGTGGAGAGGTGTGTTAGCTAGAACTCTTGAGGCATCAGGAAAATGGAGCTTCATAATGGAATATACAATGCACAGCTCTTAGCACAGATGCAACAACGCAGGACTTGTGGGAAAAAAGAGGCTGAAATTGAAAGTTACAGCAAAGGAGAGGGGTGAACCAGAAGCCAAGAATCAAGGAGGATGGCTGGACAGAAATTAGTAGTGGGGAGGAGAGTTGAGAAAGGGGAAGAGATCAGAGGTTTATTTAAAACTTATTCTTCATCAGCTAGGAGGGCCGGTTGTTCCAAAGAGTGTGGGCGAGCCTTTTTTTTTCAGATTTTTTTTATTTGGGTATTTTGAGGGTCATGATGGTTTTGCATGTTGTTTGAGGACCTCCCGTTTGAGAGACTTTTTCTAATAGTGTGCTGGAATGCAGGGCCTTCTGAATCATGCACAGCGATTTTGGTTGGATGTGGTTATCCAGAGAAGGCCCAAGAGAGTGGGGTTGATGTGATCACATTTCACTTACCAGGGATAGGGTGAGTCACTCTATGGGAAGCAGTCTTGGGAGAAATGAGAGTGCTGTCGGGGGTGGGGGGTCAGTTAGAACTGGCTCCATCAGTATGGGAGAGGTCAAGTGATTTTAAGATATCTTTGTAGGCAGCAGATAGAATGAAAGTATTGATCTTGCAAAGAAAGTTGATTTGAAAGCTTTGGGCTTTTCTGTTGACAGACTCTTGGAAACAAAGCAAAGGGTGCATATGAAAGCCAAGAGATTGTAATCATTTTGCCGCTGCTTTGGGTGAGCAGAGAGATATTTGCCTTTGCCTTTGCCTTTCCTGAGAAATTGTTATTATTTCCCAGATTATCCTCCTATGGTTTCCAGAGTCTTCAATGCACACAAGGGTGTCATCAACATATTTCTAAAACCATAAGTTTAATACTAGCCTTACTTGGTAAAGCTGTGCCACACTGGCCTGTTTGATTATTAGTGGCCTGCGCTTGCGTTTCTCCAGTGGACTGAACAATTTGTAAGTCCTCTGGAGGTGCTGATTTGATATTTTTTAAACAAATCTGTTTAGTGAAGTGTCTCTCAAACAGCAACATGTACAAATGGTACATAACAAAACCAAACCCACTAGGTTGCTGTGGCGCACACAGACAAATGACTTGCCAATTGGCAATGGCAGTCTGATCAGACTGTAGGCAAAAAAGATGTTTGACTGTGTACTCTATGCTGTTCTGGCTAGTGTGCACACAAAGGGGACCCATCTACATTCATGAGTGTCTACTTCACATGTATACTAGCCAAGGACTAATGGTGGACCAGCTGATCTATAGTTGCAAGGGCCTGGGTCTTTTTACATGTAATCCTGGATTCGAGAGGATTTACTGATGTCCCCTGTAAAATCCACTCAATCATCCTTAACTGGGGCCCTTTTCTTTACTCTGTGGTGTGTGGTATGCAGTGGTTTGTATTACATATATGTGGGTTTTGTTGCGCTAGGGTGAATGATGCCCATTGAGGACGCAGTGTGTACCTGAATAGAATGTGGATCTCTGCAGCTCACAGTTGTTCTACTTTTCATGTATCAGCAAATATGTCCTTTCTTTCCTCAGTCACTGCTCCAAAACAGTAGCTGCATCTGAAGATTCACTGCCACCTTTCCTGCAATATGATGAGTGCTGCTAAGCAACAAGGGCAACGTGACAATATTAGGGAAGGGGTACATTGGCTGAAACCGATGGCCTTGATTCTGGAACTATTGGAAACAAATCTATCGCCTCTAGGGTTCCAAAGATGTTACTCATGTGGCTGCTGATCCTACATTCCGGTTCCAACTATTGCAACAGTGGGTGCTGGGGTTGCCTCTCACAGCTAGAAATCTTTACAGCAACTGACCGTTTTCGCTACATCATCTCCTGATGTTTGGTACATCTGGCTACACCCTTTTGACTGAGAGCCTCACGTCAATAATAAACCCCCAATATCTGATTGTAACATCAGGTGATCACTAACTACCCATTCTATTGTGGCCCCATTAACATGGACACCAAGACTGTTGAATGAACTAGCACTATTAAGATCTTTGCACTTGGATGGAGCCCCTCTTCCAGTTTCTGGTGGTGTGCTGTTGGGGTTATTGATTTATGAGCTATTTTTGGGATATTCAGCCACAAGTGCTCCACCCAATAAGCTATCTGTTCTCATATAAAGGGATAACAAGAAACAAGGCCAGACTGCAGATTCATGGTATCCATCTTAATTTATTGGGTTCTCTCTGTTTAGCACCTGAGCTCCACTGACTGAGTGAAATCCACCATGACTGCTGCTCTAAATTAACACAAGTTCAGCAAATCCGAAAGGGGTGAAGTTTTCAGCAGACAGCTGGGTCATTAATATTTATATATTCATTTGTGTCCTTAGCTGATGGAAGTTCTGACCCCTGGCATCTTTGCATGGTGATTGTCCATCAGCCAATGGTTTTACCATCAGCAGTCTGAAGCATGGCACACATGAGGCATGGCCATCAGAAGACTAGGGAGAGAGAAGTTGTGAAGGCTGAGCCTCATTGCCCTATCCACTAAGCCGAGAACACCAAGGAGAAGATTAATTGCTTGTATTTAGTGCTAAATAAAACCTGGTCGTTTTCATAATTTCCATAGGTAGTAGAGTTCTAAATGGGCTTTTATTTCTAACAGTGCGCAGTGTGTGCTACCTACGTCACCTTGCCTTCACTTGAGGCTGATGCCTACAGTGGTGACGAGCAGGGCATTTGTGAAGGTACTTTTGTACTATAAAGAAGCAGAGGTACTTAAAGCTGTCAACCAACAGACATGTTTCTGAGTACTCTAACTCATTTCATGGACTTAGAGATTTGTACATTGTTGGGTGGGGAGGACTTAGGGCCTTATTCAGTCTTTGGCGGACCGGTTACTCCATCCGCCATACTGCAACTGCAATAGGCTATAATACACTAGGAATAGGGTGGATGGGATATCCGTCAGGTTTGTGAGGGAGTATCCCATTTGCCGAAGTCTAAATAAGGACCTCAAGCTAAATCAGCTCAACGGGACCAAAAAAGATGCAAACAGTCCATGAGACCTTGAGCGAGTTAGCACGTCGAGTGGATCAACTCTTCAATGGGGTTTATTTCAGAATATTGTCGGTCACAAATGGTGTCATATAGTGCTTCATGAAGAAAACGTTTCCAACCAGATTAGCTAGAAAGTGCAATCTTTTAAACAAACGCCAGAAGGAGAGCTCTGGAAATGATGCAAAACTTGAAGATCTGTCTCATTCCCCCAGAGTTGAATCCACCTGTATATATAACTAGGGTTTTGAGTTTAATGTAAGTAAGGGGTGCACAGAAGAACAATTCTTGCACTATTGCACTATTGGAGAAATAACTGCAATCTGGAAAATGGTGTCAGAGTAACAATATTCCCTGTGAAATATCATGAGCCACAATTCATACTGCTCGTCACACATTGTGTGTTAAAGGTCTATGAAGAGATTATTTGTGTAACAAACAGGGCGATGGACTGGAATAGATTCTTTTTGGCAGTGAGGACACCAAAAAGTTTTATTTCACCAATTTTATCACAAACAGGAAGCAACTTGTTGTTCCCTTGAAAAATCTGTGTACACCATACAATTGCACTTTTTGTGTGCTACCCTGTGTTATTCCTTCTGTGAGCTTGACAATCATCAGAACCCACTGAAGATGTTTTGTATTGTTTCTGAGTTTTCTTGTCTCTGGTGTTAGAGAGAGAGATATCCTAAGTTTACTCCCTTTCTAAGTCTTGCTCTACAAACAACTTACCATAACATGGAAAGAGAAAGATTAGGTTCATAGACATGCGTGGAGACCACTTGAAAATTCTATCTTCCATTGGATCACTGCCAAGTATGTATCCCGAGCTGAGCTTGGGCAGAAAAGACATGTAGATTGTGCTATCTATTGGGTAATTCTGATGCCTCCTGCCACACTGCCTTCCCCTGTATTTTTTTTTTTTGTAAACAAATGTTTATTAGCATTTATGATAAGACATGCATAACAATATTAAACAACTGCCTTCCCCTGTAGTCCCAGTTTCTTTGGCATGCCTGTGGAGGCCTGAAAGTTAATACCTCAACCACAGCTTGTATATTTATAGTTGCGCATTCATCCTCTGTTCAGGACTCTATTTGTTCCCGCAAGAGGGGACCATTACCTTCATACTCATAAGTAGAAGCAGAATTCCTAATTGATATTGTTATGATGTTAGAAATCCCCTCCTACTCTTTTCTTTTCCTGTATGAAAGTTGTTTTTGGGGTGGGCACACTAAAAATCACTTGGAATGGTGCACACATGGGCCACATTTGGGCTGCCGAAGACTTTAGAGGCAGACTCCTTGATGTTATGGTTCACCTGGATAACACTTGATTGGTCCTCAGTTGGGGATCATGGCCATATCCAAGGCGACCCATGTGCCCAATATTGTGGTCAAAACCTATTCTTTCTGCCCTTAAATGTTAAGGATATCTATTTTTCTTTCCATACACAGTCACCCTATGGTTCATAATTGTTCTTTGCACACACCCGCAGTGTGTCTTTTGGAAGGAGTAGCTCTTTCTTCCAGAAGGTAAAGCGTGGGCCTCACTACCAGACCATGGTAGATTGAGACACTTGGGGTCTCATTTATAAGATTTTGCCATAGGGCAGCGCTGCAGGCCTTCCTGCTGTGCTGTCCTACGGCACAAGAAAAGGGCAGTAATGCGTAGTATCTATCAGATACAGCGCATTCCTGTCCTTATCCCTGCGCCAGTGCACAATGGGCTGCAGTGAGTCAACGCAGGCACCTTTGCACCATGGTGCAGGGGTGCCTGCGTTGTGGGGATGATTATTTTTGTGCAGTAAGGTAAGCCTTCCTCAACAAAAACAATCACAAGAGGCTTTTTCCTTATTCTATGTGCGCTGCAGAATGTAGCACACATAGAAAAAAGAAAAACGTGGAGAAATAAAGATATTTCTCCTCGTTGTGCCTCCCTTACGCCTCCCCTGGGGAGGCGTAAGTTTTTGGTGCTGCCTCAGATTTACAGTTTCTATTAAATCTGGGGCTGTGTCAAAAACAATGGATGTTGGTGGGAACCTCCCCCCCAGCAAAACACACTGCACGCCCCTTTAACAAAGAAAGCTGTGTTAAAGGGAACAAGATTTACCAGGCTGCATTAAGCCAAAAAACGTGGCTTAGTGCTGCCTTGCAAATATGGAACAGAAAAAAAGAGGCACCGGCGGCGTAAGGGGCTTATACGTGAGGCCCTTGATCCTTTCCAGTTCCTCAAAGTTCTAAATCAACTTTAAGATATAGTCCGCTCTAGAGCAGCAGCGCCCCAAACTGACTCTTTCCAGATTGAGAATGTTGCTCTGAGACAAACACTAGCTGCACGTCCACCATTTTTTTTATTATTGATGCTTGAATATTATTTTTCCCTTCTTTGCATTTAATGAAAGCTGCTTGACTGTGCTTAATTAAAGCATTTACTCTGCTGGGTCTGCATTGTGCCTGAAGGGGTGTTTTGTTTGCTATCAGAAAGCCAGGGCCACTTCACTTCGTCAATTGCCTTTTCATGTGCTGCAGCCGGGTTTTGGTGGGAGTTTGTGTTTAGTGTTCATCTAGGCCATCTATGCCCGCACCAGCACTACAGGCGCAGGGCTGATGTGAACCCAGACCATCCATGCCAAATATGACTTCATTATTCTGCTACTAAGCACGAGTGACTATACAAACATTGACGCACTCCCTCCGGATGAAGACACAAACACCTCCAAGGAAAAAACCTGCAAGCAAAGGAAGTTAACTAAATAACTCATGTGAGAATAACAGTCAATATAAGTGAAGCACAGGATTGGATGAGCTTGTCACCTCATATAGATTGTTTTTCTTTCCCCACCGTTGAACAGTTTGTTCTCAGAGGCTAATGTGAGAAGGAAGGGCTGTAAACTGTTTTATATCTAAAATTAATGAGTATTACATGTTTAAAATACACAGAACAGCAGGAAGCAGCACAGATTAGGTGAAAAACAGACATAAGAATACAAAAAACATTAAATAGTTGGATCAAACATAAATTAGAAGGATTGTCTCAGTGGCAAACAAAAGGAGGATTTGGACCAGATCAGATGTGCATATCTTGACACCGCTGCCTGCGCGCTAAACGGTATTAAGACTCTGGGGCTTATTTACATTTTTTTGATGCACCAGCGGCGCAATGGGCTTACTCATATTTACAAGGCTACGTAAAGTCAACCTGCTTGACTCTTTATGGCATTGTAAATATGGACCCCTTTCACGCATTACTCTGTGTGAAAGGTGCAGTCCATGGGTGTTGCTGTGGATGTTCCCAAGCAACATCCACGGAACCAGACACATTCCCACATTCTCTGATTTATAACGGTTTGTAAAACTGGGAATGCGTCAGAATCCTACGCTTCTCCAGGGGCGGTGTAGGAGTGGTGCAACAAGGAAAAATACTTTTATTTCTCCTCGTCTTCTACTCTTTCCGTGCGTGCTGAATTATGCAGCATGCATAGAAAGAGGAAAATGCCATCAATGATTGCTTTTGTGCACGAAGGTGTCTCTTGCTGCACAAGAACAATCATCCCCGCAGCGCCGGCACCCTTGCACTATGATGACGCAAGGGTGATTGCGCTGGCGCATGGCAGCCAACTGTGCGCCAGCACAGGAGAAAGCACACAAATGCGTCATATTGTTGTTAATGCAACGCATCTCTGTGCTTTTAAAATGATGCAGCTCGGCACAGCAAAATGGCTTACAGCGCCACGCCATTTTGTAGTGAATGAGGCCCCCAGGTTTTACCAGGTAAACCGTAGTGCAAAATGTTTGGGAAAACTGCAAGCAATCCGAGTTTGTGTATATCAGAACAGGGGAAAAACATGCTGTTAGCACATTATTTCCTTTCTCAGGGCTGGTATTTAAATTATGATGCACAAATTGTGCACCCAGTGAGTACCATACCTCTTGGCATCACTGTATAGTGGGTGAGGAATTACCAGCAGGGATTCCATGGGTGAGGGATTGAGCTCGATTGTCACTGAAAAATCAAAACCTTCCTTGGGCAGGACTGTGTAAATTGTTTGATAAAAGACTGAAATTAGTTTATCGTGGCTCTATGAAGTTTCATCAAGGAAGGCTGGCTTTATATATATTTTTTTTTTTTTTTTGAAAGACCTTTATTTAGCAAAGTAATGATTACACTGCGTCACGCCAACAACCCGGAGGCAGGCCGCGATATCGACAAATGTGTCCAGTTAAGGCGCACCATGGCAGAAGTCATAAGTAATGTCAGCATCTTAACATACAGGGAGATACACACCAATGACATTGATGAGCGGTACAATGGCGTAGTCAGTGAAGAGTGGAAGGTCTTACATTTGTGGGCTTCGTGGACTAAAAACAAATCCTAGGCACCCGGTCCCGTCCAGTCGCTCCAGCGAGTACCGGGACCGCAGCTCATGTAAAAGGCAATGTATAGATAGATCACCCACTGCCACCTTTTCTCCCAACCCCCCCGCAACAATCGGAGGGAAACAGAAAACTTTCGGTGCAGAACTAGTGCAATAAACCAACAGACATCACAGCTCGCTCACGCAGGGGCTCACGTACTAGGACCCGTCCGTCCTGGAGGGACGACCACGAGTAGCATCGGTGGCTGTAGGAGGAGCACAGGGCAGCAGCCATAGGGCAGGGGGGGGGGGGGGGGGAGGGGACGCAGCAGGACAAGGCAGCAAATCTCCCGGATGGGGAGGGGAGGCAACACGACAAATCCAACAGGCATGCGGCAGGCACGGGATCCGGCAAGAGCAACACTCTCCGCTACCCCCAGGCGCACCCACCAAGCAGGCATCCATCCACCCATCACAGTGTGGATAGGGCTCACAGGCCTACCCCATGTCATCCGAAACGCCCGTCCCGGGGGAGTCCACAGATGCAGCCGAACCCGCCCGCTCTCTTGTCCACTGCAGGAAGGGTTCCCAGATGTCATTGGGCCTAGATGCGGTGGGCATCGACTCCCAGTAGGTCGTGAGCTGCGTCTGACCATACGCAACGTCACGAACCCATGCGGCGAACGTAGGCAAGGCTCCACGGCCCCAGTGTATCGCCACCTGACGTTTAGCGTAAAGTAGCAGCATCGCGTGCAGTTTCCTGTCAGCGGGTTCGGTGTCTTTAACGTATCCCAGGAGCCCCAAAAGCGGAGAGGGCTCATCAGTCCTGTTTAAAATGCGGTTGATGGCCTCAAAGATGCTCGACCAGTACTCAACTAGCCTAGGGCAGCTCCACGCCACATGAATGAAGGACGCGTCAGCTCCACCACACTTCCAACAGGAAGCGTCAGTGCGGATCCCCATGCGATGCAGCAGCACTGGTGTGCGGTAGTACCGGTGCAAGAATTTAAAATGGACCAGTCGGAGTCTATAGTTCGGTGACAGCGCTGTGAGTTGCTTACAGCAATATTCCCACATGGCATCTGACAGGGCACCGTCCAGATCTGTGGCCCAAGCCTGTTTGGCCCCAGGCACGGTGAGCGGTGCCTGCTCCTGCATGCAGTTGTACAGTCTGGACACCAGCTTCGCGGGGGAGGGTCGTGACAGCAAGTTTTGAAGGGCATCCAGTTGTGGGGGTTCCTCGGGGAATTGAGGCCACATCTTTTTGCAGGACTCCCGGAGAGAGTGATACAGGAGCTCGTCCGAGAACGAGGTAGGCTGGCCGTCCGAGCGGACACCCAACTCCCCAAACGTCCCATCAGGGTAAAGGTCAGCGAAAGTGGCCACCCGTCTCCCCTGGAGCGTAAGAGTATCTCCCCTAGCGCTAAGGCAAGGCAGCATCGGATTGCTTCGCAGCGGTATGGCCGGCGCATAGAGCAAGGGAAGGCCCGCCCTCCGGCGTAGCTCCTTCCATGACCAGCGGATCATCTCAACGGTGTCCACCTCCTTCGAGGGGCGGGAAACCCTGCCATACAACGCCACCCGGAGCGGCAGCGGGGCAACCGCAGCCAATTCCACCGCCACGTGCGGCTGGTAGGGGGTGGGGAATGCCCAGAAGTGTAGAAATTGAGCCTGAGCGCACAGCGAGTAAAGCTTAAGGTCAGGCGCTCCAAGGCCCCCCTGCCGCAGCGGGAGCGTGAGCAAAGCCCAAGAGGTCCGCGCCTGCCGCCCAGCCCACACCAGAGACACAAGTAGGGAGCGGACTCGTGCGTGGAAGCATGCAGTCATGGGCAACGGGAGATTAACGAACAGATAAAGGAATTTCGGGAGAACTACCATCTTTGCCAGCGCCACCCTCTCCACCAGGGACAGGGGAAGTTTGTTCCAGACCTCCACCCTCCGCTCCAGCCAGTCGACCGCTCTGCCGAAGTTGAGAGACCATAGTTCCTGCGTGTCCCGACTAATCCAAATACCCAAGTATTTGACCGCATCAGTCTCCCAACGTAGGGGGTAGTCCGAAGGAGGTGGAGCTGTCTCGTCAGTGAGAGGGAATGCAACGGACTTGGACCAGTTTATAGACACGCCCGCCAGTCCCTCGAAACGTACAAATTCTCGGAGCAGGGGATTCAAATTCTCTGCGGGGTTGGAGACATACAGAGTAACGTCATCTGCATAAAGCGAGATCAGCAGGCTGCGAGAGCTGAAGCCTATCCCCCTCGCCGTGTGGTGTTGGCGTATTCTGGCCGCCAGTGGTTCCATCGCGATAGCGAAGAGGAGGGGCGACAGAGGGCACCCCTGTCTAGTCCCCCTGGAGATGGGAAAGGGTTCGGACACCAGGCCATTCACTCGCACCCGAGCACGAGGTCTGTCATATAGCAATTGGATGAGATTAATAAAGTTGCGACTGAAGCCCATCCTGCTCAAGACACGAAAGAGGTACGGCCATTCTAACGAATCAAAGGCCTTGGTCGCGTCTAAGAACACGACCGCGGCCTGGACGGAGGGGTGAAGATAATGTAGGATGGAGAAAAGTGTTCTGAGGTTGTGCGAAGTGGCACGGCCAGGGATAAACCCCGACTGGTCTGGGAGAGCAATGATCGGCAGTAGCGGCTGTAGTTTGTCCGCTATGACCTTGGCAAAGATTTTGGCGTCTACATTTATGAGAGAGAGGGGACGATAGGAGTCCAGATACAGTTCGTCTTTGTCGGGTTTTAAGAGAGTGACAATGAGTGCCTCGCGCATGGAGTCTGGGAGGGCATTCAGCTCTAGCGCCTCCACGAATACAGAGTGCAATTTCGGAGCTAGTTCTTCAGCGTATGTCTTGTAAAACATTGTGGTAAGGCCATCTGGGCCGGGAGCCTTATTAGCCGGCATGCTTTTAATGACCTGAGCTATGTCCTGAGCCGAGACAGGCAGGTCCATGTATTGCCTATGGTTGTCATTGAACCAGACAAGGGCTATAGAGTCAAGAAAATCGTCCAGGGAAGTCGGGGCAGCCGAGTGTTTGGACGTGTATAGAGAGGCATAAAAGTCAGCAAAGGCCTTCAGCACCGCCTCCTGGCCCGTGACCTGCGTCCCCTCACTGGACATGATGGTGTGTATATAGTGCGCCTGAGCCTGGGGAGCAATCAGCCTAGCCAGTGTTCTGCTCGGTCTATCACCCTCCCCATATCTACGGGCTTCCGCCTGTTTCCCCAAGAACTTCACCTCTCTCTGCGCCTCCTCATTGTATTCCAATAGTTTTGTTTTGAGACTACCTGCATTAGCCAACGTCGGGTCCCGGCAGAAGGCCGAGTCCAGCTCCTTGAGTTCTTGCTCTAACTTAGCCAGTGTCCGGCGTATGGAGTGTAGCACCCCCGCCCGCCGAGCTATGCACTGGCCCCGTATTACCGCCTTAAAGGCGTCCCACACCACGGCCTCAGAGGAGGCTGAACCCTCGTTGTCCTCGAAGTACTTAACAATGTCATCCCTAATTTCTTCCGTGAACACCTGATCCGTAAGAGCGTGGGGCGGCAGTCGCCACGAAAACGCCCTAGGGGCCACGTTGGGTATACGCAGTTCTAGCATGCAGGGGGCGTGGTCCGAAAGCGACCTAGCCTGAATCTCCACCTCCCCCACCCAGGTAGCCACCTCAGGGGACAGCAGCCAAAAGTCTAGACGGGACCAAGCGTCGTGGTGGCACGTGATACAGGTCCCCATTCTCTCTCCGGGGTGTCGGAGTCTCCACACATCAGTCAGTCTCCCCTCCTCCAGCACATCCAGCAACGCCTGTCTCGCCTTCGTATGTGTAGGCCTACTAGTGCCCCTTCTGTCCAATTCGTCATCCAACACCACGTTGAAATCACCCCCCACCACTATCAGGTCACAATCAAGCAACACAATTTGCGCCCAGACATTACGGAAAAATTCAGGGTCATCCACATTGGGGCCATATACAGCAGCTAGAACCAGTGGCCTACCCTGCAATGAGCCATGAACCAGTACATAACGACCCTCCTTATCCAGTACACAATGATGTTCTCTCCAGTCCAGCCCCCTCCGTACGAGGACAGCCACCCCCCGGGCATAGTTAGAGTATATAGCGGAATATACATGCGACCACCTGTGGTGTTTTAGCCTGGGCGATGGGGCAGAGTTAATGTGAGTTTCCTGTAACAAGCAAATGTCTACATTGTGTCTAGTCAACATAGTATGCATCAACCTGGCTTTTTTATAGTCCCCAAGGCCACAAATGTTCCAAGTCCACAGTTTAACTCCCCCCATGTTGACGGCACAGCCAAGGCGACCAGGCCGCCTCCCCGCCCCCCCACACCACACCAACAGGCCCAGACCACCGCTCGCCCCCGCTCAGCACGGTCATGTAATGATAAATTGCAATGCATTGCACCAGCACCGGTAAACAAACAAACAAAAGTCCCTCCCAACCCCCACCCACGCCAACCCCCCAAATAGGTTGCGCTAGAATCCCATACGTGCTCTGAAACGCACTTGAGTCAACCGAGAACAAAAACAACAGGAGATTCCCCATGGGGCGAGGTGCTCCTAGCTGACACCCCTGAATGCACAGGGTGGCCGCACACTGAAGATCCTACGCGACACCCGAGGGGCGCCCAGCGGTATGGAACACACAGCACCGGAGTAGTATGCCGTCCAGTGCGCCCCAGACCTGCGACACAATCAGCAACCAAGACCCACCCGGCACGAGCGGGCCAGCTCCAACAGGTCCAGTAGCGGCCCCAGTGCACATCTAGAGGGGACCAAACAGTCCAGCAAATGTCAACTTTAGTGGAAGGGACCAACCCAGATTACTACACCCCCTGTACCTCAATCGTTGTCGCTTATGCGGGCCGCGTCCTCCTCCAACCTCGGCGATTTGCGTCTGGCACCAGGGCCTCCGATGTGTTTAGCGAACTTTAGGGCCTCCTTGGCGTCAGTGAAGAAGTGAGCAGTTCGTTCATGAAAGATTTTCAGTTTTGCTGGGTAGAGCAAGGAGTATTGGACTCCGGCCTGCATCAGGAGCTTCTTCGCAGGTATGAACTCCTTTCTGGCTGCCTGGACCAGGGGGGTGAAATCAGGGTAAAATGAGATATGATTCCCCTTATGGATGATCTTGCCTTTTTCCCGGGCCAACTGCAGGATGCGGTCCCTATCCTGGAAGTTGAGTAGCTTGACCAATATAGGGCGTGGGGTGGCGCCTGGTGGCGGTCTCTTGCCCAGTGTCCTGTGCGCCCTCTCCACCGTGAATACCTGGGACAGGTCCGGATCGAACAGCTCGTGTAACAAATCAGACACAAAGACCTCCATCTTTCCGGTGTTGTCCGTCTCTGGAATGCCCGTAATTCGGACATTGGACCTCCGGGAACGCGCTTCCAGATCGTCCGCCTTAGCTCGCATGGCCTCCAGTTCGCGCTCAATATTTGTGATGTGGTTTTTCGCCTGCTGCTGAAACTCGGCACATTCGGTATGCTTGTTTTCTAGGCAGTCGAGCCTCGTTTCGTGCACTTCCACTTTGGATTTTACCGCCTCTAGTTGTACAGCCATGGCATCCAGCTTTGCGTCTATGCTCTTTAGGCTTGATCTGACCTCCATCATCAAAGCGCCAAAATCGACTTCGGCTGCGGGGCTCTTTGGGGGTGACGACGTGGCCCCCGTGTCCACCGCCTGTTGCTTGGCCCTCTGTTTGTGGTCGAAAGACAATTTGGACTGTTTTGCGTCCTTCGTGCCCCCCATCTCTGACCCGTGCAGGGCGCGAAGCGCAGTCCGCGGCAGGAAGCGCTCACCGGCGCGTTGCGTAGGCCCCCAGGACTGGCCGGCACAGCTCGAGGCGTCGCAAGAGGGAGCAAGGGGACAGAAGCTCCAAAACCAGTGGGCTGCCCAGTGTCCGACGGTGACCCCTCCAAGTGTGGCCTACGGTCTCCAAGTTGAGGACACAGAGCGTGGGAGGCTCCAGCGGGAGCAGGCCGAGGCCGTCAGCACGTCGTTTTATGCCCGGGAGCGGAGCCCCTGGCGCCAGGGCGCGATCAACGCCCGTACACCCAGCGGTGAACAGCCGGGGCCCCAGGGTACAGCAAGCAAGGGGCATGTACAGCGTGGGCTATACAGCGCAGCGGGACCACAGTTTCTGCTCGGTCGCCCCAGTCACACTGCAAAATGGCGGCGTCGCTCCTCGGCTGCAGCCCCGACCCTCCCCCGATCCGCTACCCCTGGTGGATGGCCGCTCCGCTCCCGCACTCTGCGCACAGGTAGCACCACGCAGTGTCCGCCGGTGGCTCCCAGCTCCGCAGCAAGGGCGTCAGGGTGGCCTCCTCTCCACCGATCTCCGCGGGCCTGGGAATCCCCGGGGTCCGGTCAGGATTCACAGCCGCCTCGGGCTCCGCCGTGTCAGGCGGGCTCCAGCCGGCGGGCCGGCTTCAATCGCGGTCGCCAGGTCACAGCGCGCAGCCGTTCGCGAGCGGCCAGGATTTAATCGGTCGTGCCTCCGGGTTGCCGCATCAGTTTCTCACGGAATCCGGGCCCCTCAGCAGCGTCGCGCAGGATTATGAAGGATTAATTTGTGTGCAGCCGGCGGAGCTCACTCAGAGAGCGGCCATCTCGCTGCTCGGTTAGCCACACCCCCCAAGGCTGGCTTTATATTAATGGCACATGACCAGCCTTGGATTGGCAAGGCGGGCAATCGGCCATCGGCCGATGGGACTCTGGCTGAGGCCAGTTGGTGGGCTGTTTTTTTAGGTCTCGCCTGACCCAGCGCATGCGCTGGTCTGGCAAGACTTATTGAGAAGGCTCCAAAAAGTGCTACCAGGCCAGCCTAGAGCTACAGTGCATGTGCGCGGGCTTTACCGCAATTACTTTCACTTTGGCGGACGCAAGGCCGCTTTGATGTTTGATCGCGATCACTTTCACTTTTGCGGCCCCACGGCCGCTTGGCATAGCCATTTGGGACCTTATAAGTATTTAGTTATGCAACTGTTGCATGGCTAAACACTTATAAGGTCCCAAAGGCGAGACATATTGGCTATGCCAATGCTTGTTTGGTCTACCAACCCCTTCCCCTCAGTGCATAACATGAAAGGTTGTTGTTACAGCCTTAACAAACATATATTGAGCCTGTCCTCATGCATATGTAGTCAGGCTTACGGGCTCTGTCAGAGTCAGAATGTCAATAGGGTGTTCCATCTGTCACATCACGAGGTGTGCCTGCCCTCTGGCTCCGAGAGAGGCCACAAGGAGCTGCTAATGGGAAGCTGTTAGCGGCGGCTTCTCTGCTATGGTGGAGGAGCATCGTCCCCCCTGCCAGCAGCAAACAAATGGAAAATAAAATGATTATAAATCCTAATTTATTATCGCTTTATTTTTGCTCTCAGAATCGAGGCTTGGGGGCGGGGCCAGGGGGAGGACAGGCACTAGGGGGTGTTTTGCACTGTTATCAGTGTGCCTGACAGTTTTGCCCGCCATCTCATGACGGCTAAACCATCATGCACACTGAAGCTCTCTCCAACCTGAGCTGCGTTGCCAAGTTTGAGCGAGCAAGCATAGGCTCTCAGTCTAACTGGGAGTGCAAATCAAGGGTGCTCAGGCCAATGCTAGCACTGCTCTCATGCTGCCAGCATCATCAAAGCAGCATCAGGATTGGCCGCAGTAGACTCTCGGAGCCTGTGCCTGCAGTGAAGAGGAGCGCAATGCGTCAGGTAAGTGTTTTTTTTGTTTTTGTTTATTTGTCTTGTCATCCGTTCCCCTTCCTCCCCTGCCCCACCACTCTATCGAGGCACCGGCTGCTACTGGAAGCCTTTAGCACTTGCTTTGCGGGGGACTGCAGTAAGGAAGAGGACTGGGGAGTTGGGGGAGTTGGTGAGCGCCAGCGAGGGAGCTCCTCAGTTTACTTTTGACCCCCTCCACTCCATGCAACAGCCAGGGATAAATCAGTCTCTGCTCTTCTCCCTTGTCTGCCAGATATCAATTACTGCAGTCAATAGTAACAGGTTGTGGCCTTTGAATTTGGGAAACCAGGTTCAAGTCCCAGGGTTAGCTCAACAGCCTGTGATTTTGGACAAATCACTTAATCTACATAAACTTAGAAAAAATAATTTGACCCTCTGCAATGTTATCTGGTGCCCACGAAAAGCGCTCCAATGCCTCTGGACCAAGTTCGTGCTATATAAACTGCATGTAAGAAAGGTAACACCATTTTTTGTTTTTTAATTTTCTATTTACACACTGGTACCATCCCCTTTCTTAGAACATACACCTGATGCTAGCAACAAGCAAAACTGAAAAACAGATTCAATGTTCTAAGGTCTGTGAGCATTGGAGGGCATCTCTTATCAAAAAAGTCCAGTGTGAGTATTAAAGGCGGTCTAGGTCAATGCCGTGTTTCTCAGCGTACATTAATCAAAACACCCACAGCAAATGTATGGATAAAAAAGTAATTAAAAGTGAGTTCCTGGTATTTTTGACAATTCTGTGCTTCTAAAGTACATATTTTTTTACATTGGAATGTTCATTTCCTATTTAAGTACTGACCTCACTAGCTATAAAATACTTCTTTTTACCGTAAATGTTTGCCATCATTCAGCTCTATGATCCTAACCTAGCAGTGTATTGCGAAAGGTTGCGATCTGTGAATGTAGGCAACTAATTGTGGCCCCAATCCAACCCTGCACATGACAGGACTGTTTTGAAGGAAGTTAGTGAATCCAGATGGCATAATCGACTGGATCTGGAAAAAGTTATCAAGAATGTTAGTTTGGGTGCTGAATCAGAAACTGCTTTTTCAAGGGTGTGCGCGGACAAGTCTAGTAGAACCTTAGTCTAGAACAACCTGAGAGCCAAGTGCCGCTGAATGATCTACCTGGTCGAAGGCAGAAAGTGACTTGGAGAATATTCACTCATATGGGAACATTACAGAATTGTTGATGATTCATCAATGAAACCAACTCAATTTTACAATTAAGTCTTGCTCTAATAGAATTAGTGAGTTTGCTTGGCTGGCATGGTACAGCTCTTTCATTTTTCATGCATATATTTGGCTGTCTTGTCACATAGCAGTTGAGAGAACATAATCTTCATAACCGAAGTCGTAGAATTACTAAAATCTTCCCTGAGTTTGCTAAATTATTTTCTTTTTTTTTTGTTTGATCTGTTTATTAAAGATTTTGTTGATATGAACATGAATACAAATCGATACACCAACAATGAGATCATCATACAGAGCCAGTAAATGAGCATTTGATCTAAATCACAAGTCAACAGCTCAACGGCATGGTTACATCAGTTAATTTAGGCATGATTGGTAACGACACTTGGCATATCCCAGCCATCATGGAATCTCCTCCCTCCATCACAAAATGCTGCATAACCACGTTATAGCACATCAAAACTGCAATTTTACAATATTTGACAGTTACATAAGCACAGTTCTTATGGCTTCACTCCGCCATATCACATCTATCTAGTCATGGAGTCAAACAATTTTATAAAACCTTAACATGGGGGAAACTATCAGGAAGGGAGGTGGAAAGGGAAACAAGAGCCGCAGAGAAGTAGAGGAAACACGAGTCCCAGTTATTACAAACACCGGAACCTATCAACTATCCTAGAGGCGCACAGTCTGACTGCCAGGAGAAATGACCGTCCAGTATAAGGTACGAAGGACTCTGTCTGTACCACAATTTAGGGCTCGGACCATAGGTCTACCCATATAGGTCACTCTATTCATCTGGAGTGGGGACCTCCATTTGGTCATCTGGGATAAACAACCCCTGTAATGCACACAGCATGGTGTTCCATGCAGCCAAAATGGGGAATTTACGCAAACCCATCACATCCTCCCGTACCAGAGAAACTGCTTCAGCTTTCACCCAGTTCAGCATGGAGAGAAACCAGGCTTTAGTCGGCAGGGGCTCCTCTGCCCTCTACCTACGGGTAATCAATCGCTTGGCCACAATGAAGCCCAGATCCAGAAACCGGGTGGAGGTTTTGTGCATTTTATATCCAGTGATGCATGTCTCCCATGTCCGCAGCACTTCCCTATCCGTGCAGGTGGTTAACGCTCCGAGCACCTCCTCCCAATAAGTGCACAAAGCGGGGCAGGACCAGAGCATGTGTAAAAGATCCGCATCCGCCATCTTACAGCACGGCAACACTCATCCTGTCTATGAAAATATTGGTTGATTTTATCCGGGGAGAGATAAGCCCTATGGACAATGTAAAATTGGATTAATTTAAAACGAGCGTTTCTAGGGACCTGCTTGGAAGTTTCCAAGACCATGGACCATTCCTTTTCCAAATAAGGCCTATACCCATGACGTGCACATATTGCACAAGAAGATGCGCCGGAGGTTCTTGAGCAATGTTTCCCCACCATCGCCTCATTGCAGCCATCCAGGTGGCATGATTTAGGAACTGTCCTGGGGAAACTCCATCTCCATTTGCGATAGCGAGGAATGGCTGCAGTGCGCCCTCTCCGTATAGATCCCCCAGGGTAGTTATACCAGCCCCCTCCCAGTTGGTAAGGGCCGTGCTTCGCACGTGTCCCCGCACAGTCGGCATACCCAATAGGGGCACAGCTGGTGCATACGGTGTGACGTGCCTAGTAAGATGAAGCGCTCTATGGAAACATTTCTGCGCCGTCAAGACTAGTAATGGGAGTGGTTCATTCAATCCATTACAAGGGTGGAAGAGGGAAAGGATCTTGACCAGAGAATATGAGGGGTCATGCTCCACTGAGTCTGATAAGTGTAGTTCCCCTACCCATTTTGCCACCATCAGGATTTGTGACGCCAAGAAATAATGTTCGAAGTTTGGTAGAGCCAGCCCCCCCCTTGAACGAGGTAGGTACAACTTCGCCAGCGCCACCCTACACAGTGAATTGCTCCAGATTAAATCCTGAACGATCCTCTCCAAAGAGCGGAAGAAGGACACGGGCAAGTAATGCGGTAAATTAGCAAAATATTAAAGGAGATGCGGAAGCATGACCATTTTGATTAATTCCACCCTACCTATGACTGAAATGTTAAGCGTCTTCCAAAACTCAATCTGAGACTTGAGCGCTGTGACCGCCCTCGTGATATTACCATCCAGGAGATCTTGATCATTGTGGTAAATGCGGATCCCCAGATATCTACACGCCACTGGCTGTCATTGCACTATCGTCACGTCCACCTCCCAACCCGGATCTTCCCTATCAGGGTTAAAAGGGTAGGAAGGATTTGCCCCAGTGTACCCTCAACCCAGACAAGGACGCAGAAGAGAGTCCCAAGCCGCACCCGAACCATGGGGGCCCCATACAGTAGTTTGATAAGGCTTAAAATATAGGGCTCGAATCCGAATCGATGAAGCACAGCAAACATGAAGGATCACTCAACCTTGTCGAAGTCCTTTTCCAGGTCCAGTACAACACAACCGGCCGTCGGCCACTCTCTAGTAGTACAATCGATCACCCTGAACAGCTGACGTATGTTAAGCGACGTGCTACGGGCCGGTACAAACCCATTCTGGTCCTGGTGAACCAATTGAGTGATCAGCGGCGCCAATCTATTTGCCAGGATGCCCGCTAAGATCTTATAGTCCCTGTTCAGAAGCGCCAAGGGACAATAAGCCCCTGTGGAAGTGGGGTCCCTCCCCGGTTTGGGGAGAGTGATCAACGTAGCCTCCGTCATCGAGGCCGGGAGGGCCTTGGTCTCGAGTGCCTCGAGACCGTGAGCAGCTGTGGGCCTTGAGGGTCTGCGCATGACTTATAAAATTCATGGGGAAAACCGTCGGGGCCAAGAACTTTTCCCAGATGGCAACGCCCTCATTGCACCTGAACCTCATCTAACGTGAGCGGAGCATCTAATTCCTCCTGCTGCTCGCTCGATAGAAACGGGAACAGAAGTTTTTCTAAGAACTGCCGTATTGCCCCCTCCGGGGCTTGTCGACCCGCTTTGTACAGCTGTGTGAAATGTGCAGACAATTCGCCATGAAATTCTAGCTGTGTATATTGAAGGTCTCCATCTGAAGGGTGGAGAGCCGTAATTAGCCCACCTGACTGCTCCTGCTTAATCAACCACGCAAGTAGGGGCCCGAGCGATCTGCTTTAGCGTGCACGGACGCGGAGTGCGCTGCAAAATTAAGGCAGCGCTGTCGATCAAGGAGCTCTGCATGTTTCTTGCGCACCTCTACTAGGTCACCCAATCCCTCACATCTACCACAGCCTTAGCTTCATACGGCAGCAGACATCTCTCCACATCTAGCAGGTCCGATGCCACCTGTTGTCGCAACCCACAGCCCAGACCCAAACACTTCCTTGCTAAATTATTTTCATGGGTTAGTATAACTTGAAACCTAGTCCGATGAATGACATTTTTTATTCTAGAAATCTGAGTTCTGTACTGTTGAGTGAATGCGCAAAGTTAATTCTGTTGCTATTAGAATGTTGTCAAAATTTTCTGTCTCAGATCTTTTTTAGCAGCTGCAATTTCCAGAATACCTAGTTTAAGTTAACTTTCTTCTGATGATAGTGCATAGCTTTAAGGGCATGATGCAGCGTGGACTCGTAGACACACACTGATGAAAGAATGGCACCAAAGCCCGTGTGATGTATACTATCAGGGGGTTATCAGATATGGTAACTGTTGGAGCCTGAGATCGGGGTGTGTACTGGTGATGCATCCCAGCAGGATCTCCAGGAGAGGGTCAGCAAACGTCATCTAGAAAATGGAAGCTCACAACCTGTTTGTTGTATTGTCTAATTTGCAAGGATCTGCCCTGCAATGAAGAAGCCACTTACTCCGATAAGGACAGTTGAGGTTGCCATCACTGCTATTTATTTACATCAGCTATAATATTCAGCTTCCTATACCACAGACAGTCATAAAGGCCAACACACTCAAATGCTCCTGTGTGCGTAAGCTTCCCAAAAGGAGATCTCAGGAAAAGAGCCTTATGAGTTTGGCGGTGCGGGAGCAGGACCTCCTCGCTCCTGCACTGCCAAACCTATGCTTGAACTGCCTGCCAGATTTGGAGTTTTCTCCTGTCTAGCGGGCTGTTTTTGGTGTTCCCACAGCAGTGCTTATGAAATAGGCACCACAACGGCAACGCCAAAATCAGTACCTGCATGGCATGGACTGCTGCAGTCCATACCGTGCAGGTAATGGTGTGCATGCATATAGCCACCTACATGCACCCCATGTTGCAGAGGCACAAGGGGCTCTTGTAGGGCCCCTCTGTTTCCTCACCACCACTCTTTTCATGGTGGTTGCACAGCCATGAAATGTGTGGCGGTGAGGAAACTTGTAATATGCTGCGGCCCCGGCAAGCATATTGCAGCCTCAAGACCGCCGCGTCACCACCAGGGATTGCGGTGGTCACAGGGTGGCCCAACCGCCCTGCCCATTATAGGGCAATCGGAAGACCATCACTGCCCCCGCAAGTTTGGCGGATCCCTGGACCGCCAGACTCGTTATAACGTCCAAAGTGTCTTGTTAACTGTGGGCTCAGTGTTCTAATGCTCCACCCCCAGCTTCTCGCATGCACCTCCACAATCATGTGCAGAAGGGGCAGTGTGACTCCACACTTTGGGAAGCAATGCGGTGGAAACCAGGACAATAAACCCACCCACAACTAATGCTAAAGTTTAAATGTGAGTATTTATAAAGTGTACATCAGCCCTGTGCTGCTTCCACCCACTCTGAACAAGGTACACTTCTGGTTAGCTAAAGGACAGCATAAACGTTGTTTGGATGGTGGGAAGCAAAATATATTTTTTTTAAACTGAAGATAACTCAATTTTTTGTATAAAAATACAGATATCCAGTGAAACGTTATTTGAAAGTATGCTAGCAAACTTGAGTTGTATAAAATAGTAACTTTACTCTGTCACATCTTTATTCTTCATTGCCATTCTTCATCAGCACTCAGTAGACATGTGTTTGGAAATTAGATCTTGAAATAGTTCAATTAGCCCATAGTATGGAGTAAGCAATCAGAAGCTGTGACATTTCTTTTAGGCCGAGAAGATATATCAAACAAGGTAGGTAGCTAAGTGGGAAAAAAGAACAAGAGGAATTATAGGCTTGTGAAGTAAAGGATGAACAGAGAGGAAACAGCTTCAGGTATAAGGGGGAAGAGGTGATGATTTCACATAACTTGGCATTTGATTACCAGAGTCAATGTCTGCATGATCTGAAATGTTCATTTAAGCTGTGCAGCCTTCCCCAGAAACGTCCTCAGCATCAGTTAGTTCTTCAGTGGACGTCAATTGTCTGGAATCACCATACAGTGTTCAAAACTTTAATGACGTGAGAGTGAAGGTTCAACCTTCTACCCAGGTCATAATCATGGATCTCTTTTTGTCAGTGATCTCTAATGGAAGTGGGTCATAATGAGAATCATCTTTGCTAGCTCTGTTGGATTTAATGAGCACTAAGTACTCTTGACAGAGATGTGATGGTCAAGCATGATGATGTTTGTTGACATGCAGTTGAATTTTTTTTCTGAGTAGCATCTCAGGATTGTACTTCCAGTTGAATTGGATTAATCTGCTAAATGTAGAATTGTTGTGTGGATTTTTATTTCAAACATGAGTTCGACGGGCGAAACACGTTATGCTGTGAGGTGTGTCTCAATCACCAGTCAGTTTCTGGCATAGCATTTCAGAGATGGGACTATGTGTGGATTGGCAATCAGAGGTGCCTTCTTGAGGGTGGCCACGAAATGTTCAACCACACCTATTCTTTAGGCCAGAGTGGTGTTAACTTTTGATTCTGTAAGTCTAGTCTGGTGGCAAAGTCCTTAAAATGTTCTCCTCAGAAAGGAAGGCTACTGTTGATTTTACTATGGATAGGATGGCAAATGTGTAGAAAGCTGTGTTGAGTGCCGGTATGACCCCCTAGGTTGTAGCACTCGGAACAGCCACAACCTCAGGTAAATATGAGCATGCTACAAGTAGTGGTTTCCTGTAGTAATAGGACCAAAGAAATTGACTGCAACTTCCTTCCATACTTTTGTTGGAAGTTGTGGAGTTTGCAACAGTACTGGAGAGCTGTCTTTTCCGAGAATGTAGCACATATAATTTACACTTACTGTTTTTTTCAATGGTTCATTGGTGAAATGGTAACCACACCTTTTGGCATAACAGTCTCTTAATAACCATTATAGCTCTGTGGCCTTTGCGTGCTAATTCAATCACTTGCCCTTGACGTGAGCAAGGGATGATCAAATGAGTTCCTCTTTGTATGAGTTCACTAAAATCTTAGGTGAGCTTGATCTGAAGATGTTGGAATGCCTTGACATCTCGGTCAATGTAGTTAGTGTGTACATTGTAGATTTTTCCACCTTTGTGTTTCAAGAAAGTCAGCCACTACTCCTTAGCTAGGTCATTATATTGGCACTTGGATGATATACCATTTTCTTAGAAAACACAAGCTTGAATTCCCAATGATATATTGAAAGAATTCCTCCAATGATAACAATCGGGTATCAGAGGTGGCAAGGGGAAACTGGGAGACAAAGTCAGCAGTTTCTTTTATTTACAAGGCCTATGAAGTATTTTATATTTGTACTCTTGTTAAGGAAGTCCCCAATGTATTCTCGATGGCATCTTAGCTTTGATGATCTGTGGCATATAAGAATAGGTAGGAATGTTTACACTCCGGTTCCACAGTGAGATTCTCCTTTTCTGCTTGTGAATAGTCCTTTTTAGGATTTGTGAGACTGTGGTTTACAAGTATATCTACCTGACATGGGGCTTAAGGGCCTTTTCCCACAACAAGGGCCTCCATACCACCGGGACTTGTATCAACCACCAGTTCAGTGTGTACAGTGGGGTTGAAGTAAGTGCGATTTTCGGCTTCTGTGATTTTTAAACGTATAGTCTCAAATACATTTTGCCATTTTCTGGACCATTTGAAAATGCATAACTTTCTTTGTGAGGTCTCTCAGTGGTGCACTGACTGATGCAAAATCAGAGATTAAACTTGAGCACTAAATGGCCAACTCTAAAAATGAATGAAGTTGATGAGACATTTTCCAGTGGAGGGGCAGGACTAGTGTAATGGCAGTGTATGTCTTCTTATGAGAATATATGACAGTTGATTTTCTGCAAGTTCTTTACAGAATGTCGAAGCCATTGCAAAGTCGGAGACCTTTTCTGGGTCAGAGTGCATGTCTTCTCTCAAGATATGACCATTGAATTTCAGTGATTGTTTTCCAAATGTCACTTTGCTTTGTAGATGCTAATTTTACTTCGTTGAGGGCTTGGCAGGCTTTGATCGGTGTATCATAATGATCTTGTTTTGACTTGCATTAAAATCAAAATGTTAGCACAGTGGTGTTGTCAGCTTGGTATTCCTAGAAATGCATGTCATATTTCCTCTTGGAACATCTCTGCGCATGATGAAACACTGAGGATGAGGCATTTGTATCTAAACATGCCACAGTGGCAAGCAAACATTGTATGTATCTGAATACATTTTCTAGTTCACATTGATGGTGTCCTTTGTTTAAATCCAAGTTGGAAAACATAGGGCCCCATTTAAATGATGACTCATGTCTTGTATTCTCGGTGACAGATGTCTTTTACATTGAATAGATAGGATTGGTTGGCACATATCAACACATATACTGATTCTGCACTCAGCTTGTGTTTTGGGGACAGAAACTGCCAGTAAGACAAATGGAGTCAGAACTTATACAGGTCCAGTGATGTCTTGCTTGAGAAGATTTAGGATCTCTTCTTTGAATTGTTTCTGAATGCATGGTATACCATGCAACTTTTGGACAAGGGTTTCACCTATGTGTAGTTCTGTCTGAACAGCATTTCCTTGTTACATTTCCAGTTGTATGCCATGTGTACCTTGGAAATGTTGGGCTTAATGGTTTTGTCTATGTTTATTTGGGTTTGCCTGAATTTGTTGATGCCATGGGACAAATCTGGAAACAATGTGTACATATCAAAATTTTCTTCCGTTGATACGCTGTGTATGATTTGACAAAGAACTTGCAGAAGTCTCATTCTGATAATTGAATTGAAGCTCAGAAGACATCTCTTATGTGTATTTGTAATGTCAATCAATCAATCAATATGAACTTTATTCGGATAAAAACAACGTATCCATAAAAGTACAGCATAAAATAATATACAAAAATGCTAAAAAAGCCAGAATATACACAGATTTTAAAAAGGTTCATTAATCAGGGTGCATAGAGTTACGTATACGCATCACTGTTTTAAAAAATGATCCAACTCTTAAGCATAGTTCATCATCAGTAATAGCTAGTACCTTTTCATAGGCCACTTTATAATCCATAATGTGGCGAGACTTAAAATATGGGATCAGGAATTTTTTCGTAGGGGCTGAGTAGTAACTACAAAAGAACAGGAAATGAAGCATTGACTGCCCATGGGTATTATTACATGGACACGGTAATGAGTTAAGGTTATGTGTGAAACCAATGGGGAATGACAGCAAGTATTTCATGGTGTCTGTCCTTAACCTAAAGAACAGGCCCCTTTCCCAACAACTGATTGGTTTAAGGAGGTATATAGGCATAGCAGGGGATGCATCTATCAGCATGTATCTAGCAACTGAGGTTTTATTACACTCAGTTGATGCTCGTGCTACTTTATAGGAATCATACAAAGTTTTTTCCACTTTTTTAATATTGACAGAATTGATTTCAAGTGGAGTTGAAAAAAGATGTTCCATATTTAAGCTTCGTAGGCTTTTGCAGACCCCTGCTAACCACGGTATGTCCATCCCTTTATCACATTTTAGGCAGTCAGTGATTATTTCCCTAGTCAGCTGCGCAGCCGGATTCTTCCAGATTCTTAACCAAAATAGAATAGGACGAGCTTTGATGAAGTCCTCCACATAAGGTAAATTAAGTTCGCTGTGGACAGCATATGTTGAGGAAGAAAAAGGTGCTCCTAGAATCTTGCGGCAGAATCTATTCTCTTCACGTTGTATGGGTACACTAACCGTATTCCCCCATACCTCCGCCCCATATGTTACTGTTGGTATGCATTGCAGTCTATACATTTTGATAATGGATGATACAACCTCTATATTCTTTGGCTTGGGTAACCTGAGTATGGTGTTAATAGAGTTAATAAACTTTCGTTTACAATACGCTATGTGATCATTCCATAGACCATTTGATGCAAAAGTCAGACCAAGATATGGAAAGGTACGGGTACTCAATAATTGATTAGAGTTTATTGCTATTGTAAGGTTGGAATATTTCTTAGACCCACACGACATTAAAAAAGATTTTTTAAAATTAGTGCACAGATCCAAAGATGCCATAAACTTTACAAAATCTTGGACCAGGCTGCGTAGGGCTTTAGGGGTGCGCCCCATCAGGACTGCATCGTCAGCATATAACAATGCAGGGATTTTGTTACCACCAATTGTTGGGACGTCTATTGTTGAGATTGTCAATGATTTAGTTAAGCCATTAATATATAAGATGAATAGGAGAGGGGCCAGTACGCAGCCTTGTCTAACCCCTCTGCCTACTTCAATAGCTTTGGAGATCTCACCAGCCATACTAATACGCACCCTGGCTTTTAGGTCTCTGTGCAAGTAAGCTAAGAAAGAAACTAAAGATTCATCCAGCCCGAGATCCGACAAGATTTGCCACAATCGCGATCTGTTTACGAAATCAAAGGCCGAGGTAAGGTCCATAAATGCCAGGTACATAGGGACTTTCTTGGCTACATTGTATTTACCAATGATTAAGTTAAGGTTGAGGCACTGTTCCACAGTGCCAACCTTACTCCTGAATCCCAACTGGCATGGATGGAGCACTTTAGAATCCTCAGCCCATGAACTGATCTTATTAAACAGCACCCTTCCCAAAATTTTAAGGGTGTTGTCAATCAGCGATATTGGCCTGTAGCAACTCGGATTTGAACGGTCGCCCTTCTTAAAAATTGGGACAATAGTGCTACAGGACCAAGTTTCGGGGATGGATGAATTGGTCAAATTGTTAAAAACATTGGTAAGTAATGGCGCCCAAAATTCAGGGTGACTCTTAATGAGGTCGATAGGAAGACCGTCTGGGCCGGGGGCTTTTCCTCCCAGACTTTGGCTAATTGCTTCTTCGACTTCAGAGAGATCAATCAAGATGTTAGCAGTGTATGTGAGCTCCCTGGATTCGCAAACAATGGGGGCGGCGTAGATTTTACTAAAGTGAGCCTCCCAAGCCTCACTGGAAATGTTGCAGCTAATTGGTGTGGATGTATTTCCCACAAGTTTCATGTCTTTGACAGTTTTCCAGAAGTTTTTACCATTGTTTAGCTCATTAGCGCGCACAAGTTGAGTCCAGTGATCATTAGTGATCTCCTCCTTCCTGCGTGTGGTAGCCTTCTTGTAATTATTTCTCAATGTTGACACAAGAAGACTATCTCTAGGTTTAATTTGGAGAGCCTTTCTTAACGCTCTATTAGCCGCAGAGCACTCTGCGTCAAACCACCTAGGATCTAGATTTTTATTCTTAAATGGCTTAGACAATATTTTTCTAATACCGTGGCAGAGCTCAGAAAACGCATGGACTACCTCGCTATTATTTTCACTATATGTCAGGCATACATTAATTAGGTTATGGTGTGATTTAACCATTGTTTGAAATAATGCATTATTATCGATGCCACGCCACACAAGTCGGAGGTTATCAGTTGATATCATTATATCCCTTGCTCCATGCGTGTATTCATACATTGGACGGCGTGTGAAACTTAAAATGGTACTAATGGGATTATGATCACCATGTATTGTCGGGATTACTTCTGCCTTTAGCACATAATTAGCGAGGGGTGCTGATACAAAGATATAGTCGATGGTAGATGTTGAACCCCGACTTCTATAGGTTGGTACAGTACATCCATCTATAGTTGCTATTTCCATAATATCTGAAAAATTCTGCGAGGATAGGTGGTTCATTAGCTGCTCACCTCTCTTACATAACGTGCTTATAATGTTGGACCGATTATCAGAGTTAATAGTTCTAGGGAGCCTGACATTAAAGTCTCCACCTAGACATATGCCTTTATTTAGAGCGCCATATTCTCTTTCTAACTTTGAAATAAAATCAAACAACTTAGAGAAGTTCATATTGGGAACATTTTTAAAATCATTGTTATAAAAATTGATTATATATAAAGAGGCCCCCCGGGTATAAAGGGATACTTGGAATATATCGCTGTTTGTGGGCACAACCCTAGTGCGACCACCTGCCTTGATGTTTATCCAAGTAGAAAGGCCACCAACGGGCCTTCCTGCAATAGGAATGGGGGATAGAATGTTAAAACACTCAAAACCCTCCATAGACAGCTCCTGGGTTGCCCAGGTCTCTTGAAACATTACAATGTCCTGACCACTTATTAGCTCCCTCCAATCTCGTAGATTTAACTTGGATGCCAAGCCGGCGATGTTCCAACTCAGAATCTTAAGTGTCGAGTCTGCTGCTATTATGACCGGGACATCCTGTGAACTGGCCTGAGTATATATATCAGTCAGTGCTGATGATGAAGCATCGCTTAACACTTCCCTTGTTGACAGGGATGGCAGTCAATCTTGACAATCCAGACCTGACAGCGGTGTGAATCTATTATTAATTGGGATAGTGTTACGCGGGTTGAGAGCGAATGCTTCGAAAGTCGGTTTATAAAAGTAACCTAAGGGTAGTGCCCATATACCAGTGCTATAACTGGCCTCTTCTCTCTGTGGCGATAGAATAGCTTTTGCCACTGATTGTCTGCGAAAATTAATAATTATACAATCCCCTTTAATAGATTTGGGGGATGTTCCAAGCCATCCTACCCGTCTGACCATAATAATGTTATCAATTAAAGATGGCCTAAACCGCTTATGTTTAGATAACCAATCAACGCATTTACAACGTAATTGCTCCCAAGATTCTTTCTGATCCTGTCTTAGAAAAGGGACGCCAGCCAGAACCACAACGTATGGACAGGCCTCCGGGGGTAAATCAAGTAACTCTTTATTTGCCTCGATGGGGATGCTAGGATTTGAATCAGTGCCTACATTGTACTGACTATTGTGTTGCGTATTAACTAGACCATCACCATGATGTAAGGGGATGGAAGCATTAATAGAAATTTGCGAGTTATTTGGTGGATTGGCGATGTTGGTCCCAGTTATACTTTTCAGGGGGATTATGCCCTCTGTAATTCCCGGAATTCCCTTATTGTCTAGACAGGAACGAATTGTATTACATGTCATGCAATCACTAATTCGCAGATTAGTAGTGGGGGGAGCAAGAGTATTTTGGCATTCTGTAGGGATTTTAGCAGTGGATTCATTTTGAGCCGAGTTTCTAGTGTTTGCCAAAATAGGTGACTTGTCTACAACAGGGGGAGCGATGTCCATTGATTGAACAATTAACCGTGGATTTGGAACAGACTGAGCAACTGAAGTACATTCTTTCACTACAGCTAGGAGGTTATCAAACAAGGGTTTAACACAATCAGTAATCAAACCAACCAAAATGTTAATGTCAATAGCCCTAGTATGGTTTCCATTGTCCATGGTGATTGGGAGCAAAAAATCAGTCTCAGTCTGAGTTCCGATTGAGTGAGAACAGGGTTTGGGCAATGCGATATGCATGGTTGGTGGGTCATGCGTTAAAACCTCCACAGATGTTTGATTTGCGGATGAACGAATCCACGAGTTTAAAGTTGTGCGAGTAGAGCATGGGCGTAATGGTTGTTTTCTTTTTACACAAGTGGGCTTCCCGGTTTTCCTTTTACGTTTTGCCCCCAGAGATGGGACATTAGATGATACATGATTTAGTTCTGGCGAGTCCACTGTAGTAATTTCGCATGTCTCTTCGCAAGCCACAGTAGGAACAGGAACGTTAGTATTACTTGCGGTGATATCAATAGTGTCAATAGGCAAACCTGAGGATAGAATTGATTTCCCTAAGCCAAGGGACAGGCGCCTCTCAGTAAGTTCGATCTCATTACTTACGATACTAACAGCTCTTTCCAGCATGTTCTCAATGCTTGTAGTGGCAGATTTCATAACAGGTAGGATGGTTCGCTTCCCCATTTGTGAAACTGATCAAACTCTCACAAAGGCAGCTACACAAATGTAGTATATTAGAGTCAGTGTATTTGGCTCACCTGATTGTAGACATGAGGATGGCTGCAATGAAAGAGGGGTGGCCCAGCCCAGTCTCCTCCGGTCGATGACGGGCAAGGACGGGCCCGCCCTTGGCCCGGGCTTCGCCCGGGCGCGGCCCGCGCTGCGGTGGTGCTGGGGGCCTGAAGTAGGGCCCGGGCGCTGCAAGATGACGTGTGCAGTGCGCGCCGGGCGCTAAGGCCGCTGGGTAGTGTAGTTTTAGCCCGAGCCGTTCCCCTCACGGCGTGGATACAGGCAGAGACCGAGGCAAGGGTGTCAGGGCTTAATAACCCCCTCAGAAGAGCCGTTCCCCTCACGGCTGACTCGGATTATGCAGAACAGGAACAACCAGGTAAGCGCGCGTAATGTATACTATCACCCGTGTGAGTAGTCTGATGCTCAGCAGGTGTGTGTGCCTAGCTCTACCCATGGTAGGTTGGTTAATTGTAAAGCCAGGTATTCAGCTTCTTGCGGAATTCAAGAAGAGAGGAGGAGGCTCTGCTGTTGCAGGGGGAGGACATTCCACGCTTTAGGAGCAATGTAAGAGAACGCTCATCCTCCTAACCTGATCTGGTTCTGTGTATATGTGAGATGTTGCAGAGTAGGAGTCTTGTGAATCAGAGGTGTTTGGATGGTTGTTGGAAGGAGATGTAACTGCTCAGGTAGGTGGGGCCAGGGTTGTGGAGTGCTTTGAATGTGTGTGTGAACAGCTTTAATTGAGCTCGTTTGTGTATTGTAAGTAAGTTTAGTGCCCTGGGGTGTGATGTAATGTGAGTTCTGTGTGGGAGGTTGAGGATGAGTCTGGCTTCTAAGTTCTGGATGGTCTGTAATCCGTTAGTGAGTTGCTTGGTGAACCCGGCTTAGAGGCTATTCACTTTCAACTATATTCTTTAGCTTCCTCTACCGTAATACTGTAATGTTCAGGCGTTCTTAAGGTCAGCACGCTCAAATGTTTCTTGGTGTGCAGGCTCCATGTCCGAAGCATTCAGGCCAAGCACCTTGTTATCTGGGCGTTAATGCTGCCTTTCTGCCTGTCTGGCCCCTTCCATGAGTAGAGGCGGAAACACATCCCCGTATATAGGAAACAATGCTCTGCTCAGGCAGAACCCAGGACCCTACAAGCTTAGATCCAATTTTAGTTATGTAAATGAAGCATGTGACTTTGGGCCTAAAGACAATGTGATGCAATATTAAAATTAAAGTTGCACTAAGGCAGTACTAAAGTTGCACTGGCATGTTTAGGAGGCATCATCAGCATGGTGGAGGAATGTTAGTCAGTTGGATGTCAAGAGTCTTTTAAAATTAATAGACTCCACACTGCAAGTTAATTTTAATAATGTATGCTCCATTTCTACTTTGTAATCCTTGGGAAATGAACAGCCCAAAAGCAACCAGCTGGTACTGCAGTTGTCCAATTGACAAGTGTATGAATCGTGCCATAAGCTCTCTGCAAGTGAATATCAGTAATACACACTCATTTGTATCATTTTTTCATTTCTAAGAACATCGATTCATAGCAAACAGCAGCGGGCTCTGAACAAAGAACTGAGGAGTACCCCTGGCTTCAAAGGTGTTCAGAAGTAGTAGCACTAATCTTTAGGCCCGATTCACAGAGGTAAACTGAGACAAAAGTCTAACTTTACGACTTTTGGTATTCAAAACAGGCATTTACGTGTAGTAAAGTTAGACTTTTGTCTCAGTTAAACTTAAGTTTTGGTCTCAAGTTTCCTGAGACCAAAAGTTTAAGAACTTTTGGTCTAAGTTAAACTTAAGACTAAAACTTAAGTTTAACTGAGACAAAAGTCTTTGTGAATTAGCCCCATAGCTAAGTATTACTGAGCTCAATTGTCATTGCTCCTACCTCTTTGAATGTGTGTTTTGATGCATATGTACAACAATAACAAACTATTTTGTGCTTTATGTAAATAAAGTACTTTTTTCCATAAATGGATAATTATATATGACGTCGAGACACTTGGGTTGGTACTCCCATTAGAAACTAGTGTTTTATAATAAACAAATCCTCTGCAGACAGTGTGTGTTTTAATTGTAGTCTTTGAGCCCAGTGTCCACAATTGGCTGCACCTACCACCATAGGTTTCGTGCAGGTTTGCAGTAAAAAACAGAATAAAAAAGATACAGTAATAAAACCGTAGCAACAGAAGAGGGAAAAGTAGATAATTAGATTACAAAAATGTACAAAAAAATACTAAAAATCATTGGGTTGTGGTTGATGTAAGAGACAGAGTTAGCGCAAAGTTTAGGAATAGGTTTAGCGTACGTTTAGGAGTCAGAGTTAGGGACAAGTCAGCTAGGGTGCAAGGCTTGATGTAAGGTAAGGTGCATGCATTAGGTTATTGGAAAGTATTAGTTTTAGGATTTGAATATGGGTTAGAGATAGGGTAAGAGATTGTGTTTGGGCATGGTTTACTTTACAACTGGGTAAAGATGAGACTAGGACAATAGATGATGTAAAGGAAGGTGTTACGGTTACGGTTAGCGAAAGGTTGGGAGTAAGGATTAGTTTTAGTACTGGGGTACCTCTTGGGGCTTGGGTAAGGGATAGGTAAAGGTTAGATTTAGGGTTTGAGAGTAATAGAATGTTTATGTGAGGTGCATGGAATGGTATAAGGAGAAAGTGCAGAGAAGGATGGCACAGAAGGTGGTCTTGAACATATGTGGGTTTTATCCTCTAATACAAATGCAGAGACAATGTGGTGTAGGGAAAAAGTATAGGGATAGGTTTAAGGAGGGAAGTAACAATTACAGTTTAGGATAATTAACAAATCACAAATGTAGTCGGAAAAATATTGACCTCGAGCTTTCTGCATTTTCCATAGACATACATGTTAGCTATTATTTTTTACCCCTACATTTTCATCTTCACTCTTTTGCAATCCTCTTTTTGGTATTCTTTTTTGGATAGAATCTGGTTACAGTGCCCATATCAGACTCATGACCAAGGAATTTGGGCTTAGAGGACCCAAATGCGAAAAGCTCCCTTGTTCGAATGTGTCCTTATTCCCAGACAATTCACTTACGTACAGAACCTGATCATTGGAGGCATGTGGAGGTATGTTGGGAGTTGCCTAGAGTGAATCAGAGACCACCAGGGAGAGAGAATTGCCTCCTTGGTCCACGATGATCACTCTCGTCCCTGTGACTGTCAGGATATCTCCTAATGGCATTTCTATATATATCATTTCAGAGTACTTGAAGCAACCATAGCATGAAGTGGTTTTGCTACACAACACATCTAAACAGAAGAGCAAACAGGAAAGCACAGTAATGCATCAGACAAGCAATTGCAAGAAAGTAAATGTCATTAAAAACAATGCAGGTTTTTTCCAGCATGGAATTGGGTGGGATAAATTGCAATTTGTTTACAGTTAGTAAATTAAAATTAGGGTGTGATCATGCAGAGGAGTAGATGCTAGAAGTGATATAGGGGCATGCCTAAATGCATTTAAGACCATATAGCCTTATTTAGAGTTTGGTAGGTGGATACTCCATCACAAACATGGCTGATATCCAGTCCGTTGTATTACAAGTGCTATAGGTTGTAATGCATTTGTAATATAGTGAATGGTAAATCTGCCACATATGTGATGCAGTATTCTGTCCACCAATCTCTAAATAAGGCCCTTGGTATATAAACACGAAAACTAGATAAAGGTAGAATGTCGGAATTTGTACCGACTATCACCAGGATGGGGATGCTATCAAATTATAGTTACAAGTTAGAAAATGAAGTAGAATTAAATGTAAGGGCGAGGGTAGCAATGAAAACAGTGATGACATAAGTAATAGCAAATTATGGCAATAGTAGTACCTTGAGGTAGTGGGCCAACTTGCAATGCTAATGGCCAAAATAATTTAGTTTTTAAACATTTAGCATAATTTAGCATAAAAGAAAAAATAATGCAATAGAAATGGGAAATGAAAGTGATAATGGTATGCAGATATTTCACCACTACTAAAAAGTCATCTGATCGCCGTCCTGCTTTTTCCCCACTTTTTCTCCCTCGACCTTAAAAGAACAATGCAGGGAAGGGAGGTAGGGGACATACCTATTCACAAAAAAAGATAGAAATCAGGGTCATTAAAAAAAAAACTGTGGGAGTCGGTGGTGTGCACCCCCACACATTTTTTAATAACAAAAAAAGGAAGTGAGGTAGTCGTGTGAGTGCCACACCCTAAAAACAAATTAGACCACAACAGGGCGGGCAAGAGTGCTGGGGCCACCCGGTGCGAAAATGTTTGTTAGTCTCCTCCAATGACCTTCTTCTTCACAGATTCCCTCACTACTACACACTAACAGTGACTTTCATCTCTACATAGCCTCTCTCCCCCATGTATTTCATTTGTTTTATAGAGCTACTCGTCTCTCTCTCCCATGTATTTCATTTGTTTTATAGAGCTACTCGTCTCTCTCTCCCATTTTTTTTTTTTTTAAACCGTTTTTATTGCAGAACCATAGGATAATCAGCTCTACATATATAATGACCCTGCACTGCAAATGCCAGTGCCGTTTTCTTTCTTGGCCATAAGGCTTCCATACACAGCTTATAAACCCACATCCCAGAGGCCGGGCAGCGATAACATGTAGGTCAGTATACGTAGCCCAATGGCAACTTGCACAGTTGTTTATATCATTATAGGATGCCTGCGTTCCGCTTTAAAGTTTTCTCCCCCCTTCCCCCCCGCTCAGTCATTCCCCCTCCCCAGTCCCTATCCCCCTATCTCCCTCCCTCTCCACCCTCCAGTGCCCTCGCCTACGACTGGTCTCGGCCTTAATATGTAGTCTTGGGTACGTATCAGAAATAAATGACTATCTACTGTGTGTGTGTGGTTGGAACTGCTCGGGGATCACCATCAGGTTCAGAGGGCTCCCTTTCCTCCTCAACCGCGCTGCTGCGCAGGGCCTGCACCAACACCTCCAACTCTGTGGCCGTCTCTAGCACCCTGTCATCTGCCCTACGGCTCGTCTCTCTCTCCCATGTATTTCATTTGTTTTATAGAGCTACTCGTACCAGGGTAAGGTGTTACTGCACTTTACATCACACACACATTATATGGATACAATGAATTATACATGTGTAAATCAGTGTATAGGAAATCTTACATAAGATAATGAGGATTACAAGGTGTAGGAGTCTAGTGTCATCCATACTGTGCATGCTCTGGAGAAACACAAAGGGATCTAACTTTTCATTCATCCTCGTGTATTTCTCTCTAGTGTGCATCTCCTACAAACAAAGAAGAGTGCTCCATTGATGACCTTTCATAACAGGGAATGAGTGCACCAGGCTTAGCTTGCACACTGTGCAGATATGGTCACTGTGCCAGCAAGCGTTCTGCAGGAAGTCCTTATGGTACAATGGCTAGTAAATGGTTCATCAAACAGCCCTCGATGAGAGAGGAACGCTCCTCTATACACCCTATAAGACACAGCACATCAAATAAATCTTTATCTGCATACATGTCGGGTCACTAGATAGGTACACCTACCAAGCAATAGCCGAAAACAGTAGGATTTTGACTCCTGCTCTAAGTCGTTGTCCTTCATCTATTGCTTTTCTTACCTAACACGTTATTACTATATTTCTATTAATTGTTCTGGCCCAGTCTTCCCCTTCTGTTCCATATGGGTGGTTCTGTGCTTCTCTGCCCATGTCATCTTCAACTTTTCCTGACTACTGCTTGTTTTTACTGTGACCTTGTTTTATTTTATGTCTGTTGCTGTGTTACTCATCTTTGCATGAAAGGCTCTGATGGGGTAAAGCGGTGCACTAAAAACTTTTTTAACTTCTGGTGAGATCATTCAGTGTTTTATTACAAGAGGTTTGACCCATGGCCTTCTCCAAGACCAAGTACTCATCAAATAGATGCTGTATTTCGTATACTATTCACTATATTTTGAGTCACGAATCAAACCGAGGGCCTCATTTATTAGTTTTTGCAGTAGGGCGGTGTCACAGGCCTTCCTACTGCGCTGCCCTACAGCAAAAGAAAAGGACAGGAATGCGCTGTATCTATCTGATACGGCGCATTCCTGTCCTTTTCCCCTGTGCACAATGGACTGCCTTGCGCCAACGCAGGCACCTTTACACCATGGTGCAAGGGTGCCTGCGTTGCGGGGATAATTATTTTTGTGCAGGAAGGGAATCCTTCCTGCAAAAAAACAATCACAAGAGGTTGTTTTCCCTTTTGGATGTGTGCTGCAGAATGCAGCACACATAGAAAAAGGAGATACGAGGAGGAATAAAGATATTTCTCCTCGTTGTGCCTTCCTTACGCCTCCTCTGGGGAGGCATACGTTTTTGGTGCTGCCTCAGAGTTACGATTTCTCATAAATCTTGGGCAGTGTCAAAAAGCAATGGATGTTGCTGGGAACTCCCCCAGCAACACCCATTGCACGCCCCTTTAACACAGAAAACTGCGTTAAAGGAAACGATATTTATGAGGCAGCATTAAGCCAAAAAAGTGGCTTAGTGCTGCCTGGTGAATATGGAGCAGGCTCATGCGCCACTGGAGCATCACAGAAAGTGAAGCACCAGCAGTGCATGACTTACAAATAAGACCCCAAATGTGTACATGAAAGGTTCATTTGCTCGGAATGGGGAATATCCTCAATATATAGGTAAATTACTAATCAATCATGACTTCATATTCTCTAATTAACACTTCCAAATAAAACGGAAAGCTACTCTCTTGCATACTATCTTTTTGCGGGTATATAGCCTCTTTATGTGTCTAATTACCTATGACAAACACATGTACATACATTGTGAATGTATGAAATTACCAACTCAGATAGAAAAATACAATTATGATTTAAGTGTATGTAAATCATGTTGTATAACAAGTAAATAATAAATAAATAGGAGGAGTACGCTTTTTAGGGCAAGCCTAGCGGCAGCACTCATGCACTGCTTGCTCTGCGAGACTGCTGTAGTAGAGTATTGGAGAAAATCTGCGCCCACTCTCCTCCCACATTTTTCATTGGATTGTGTAATTTGTTTTTGTAAATGATGCACTCAGATTTGTTAATAGGCTTGTTAATCCCTTCTTAGAACGGCCTTGTCTTCATTTGTAACCTCCCATGGTTACTGGCCCCTTTACTTCGGTTGTTACATGGGACCTGTTATTTAGTCTGTTTCAAATCCCCCCACCCCAAAGTAAAATCGATTTAGAAATGATTAGCAAATTAAGTCATGTGAATTCCAGGTAGCACATAATTATGTGCTAATGGGCTGAAGCTGACAACAGCACATCTGTGTTACATGTCATCTGCACAAAGCCACCGGAAGGGTTGTTTTCAAAAGCCTGTTTTATTAACAACAACAACACCACCACCAATACCACCACCAATATCACCAATACCACCAACATCAATACCACCACCTCCACCACCACCAAGACCACCACCACCAATACCACCACCACCACCAATACCACCACCAGGACCAAGACCACCACCACCACCAATACCACCACCACCAATAACACCATCACCAATACCACCACCACCAATACTACCACCACTACCAATACCACCAATACAATACCACCACCACCAATACCACCACCACCACCAATACCACCACCACCAATACAACCACCACCAATGCCACCACCACCAATACCACCATTACCACCAATACCACCACCACCAATACACCACCAATACAATACCACCACCACCAATACAAATACCACCACCAATACCAATACCACCACCACCAACACCGCCACCACCAATACCACCACCACCAATACCACCAATACCACCACACATACCACCACTAATACCACCACCACTACCAATAACACCACCACCAATACCACCACCACCAATACCCCACCACCAATACCACCACCACCAACAATACCAAAAATACCAGCAATACCGGTACCACCACCACCAATACCAATACCACCAGCAATACCAATACCACCACCACCAATACCGCCACAAATACCACCATCACCAATACCACCATCACCAATACCACCACCACAACCAATACCACCACCACCAATACCACCATCATTACCAGCACCAATACCACCACCACCAATACCACCAACACCAATACCACCACCAATACCACCACCACCAATACCACCACCACCACCAATACCACCACCAATACCTCCAACGCCACCATCAATAAAACCACCAATACCACCAATACCACTGCCAATACCACCATCACCCTCACCAATATCATTAACCAATACCACCACCCCAACACCAATATCACCACCACCACCACCAATAACACCACAACCACCAATGCCACCACCAATACCACCACCTCCACCACCCATACCACCAAGAATACCACCACCACCAATATCACTACCCCCAATACCCCACCACCAATACCTGCTACCACCATCACCAATACCAATACCACCACTAATACCACCGCCACCAATACCGCCACCAATACCACCACCAATACCACCACCCCCACCACCGATACCATCAATGCCACAACCACCACCAATACCACCACCACCAATAACACCCCCACCAATACCAATACCACCACCACCAATACCAATACCACCACCTGAGCTCCTCTCGCTCATTAGTAATAACAGGGGCACTGTACGAGGCCGGAGCTGCAGCCGAGACCATTCTTTCTCCCTCCATGCCTGCCATAAAGCACAGCCCGCCCTGCACCTGGAGGGGAAGCCAGGGCCCTACTACAGCTGGAGTGTTTTTTATTAGGCCACATATAGCAATGACATTACACAATGCTACACTGCACACTCAAATCACAGAGTGTGCAGGAAATAGCTCCCGCCTCCCGCTCTTCCTCCTGAATGCGACAGTGTAATCACAGAGCGAAACGTGTTGGAGCACTTTGTTAGTGTTTACAGCTTGGATCATATGTAACTCTCACTTCACACTTTGGGTCTGTGTAATTCACAACACTTACACATCTTCTTCACTGCACTGTTTATCACTACTTTGAAGACGTCGCAGGCTGGTCTCTTCCTCTGATATTTACAATCTAACAAGCGGTCGAGAAGGCCCTTTATTCCAATGCAATAGGTCTCGCCACCACCAACACCACCACCACTAATAACACCACCACCACCAATGCCACCACCAATAGCATCACCACCAATACCACCACCAATACCACCACCAACAATACCACCACCACCACCACCACCAATACCACCACCACCAATACCACCTGCACCAATACCCAACCACCAATACCACCACCACCAATACCATCACAACCACCAATACCACCACCACCAATACTACTCCCAATACTACCACCAACACCAATACCAACACCAATACCACCAATACCATCATCGCCACCATCAATCCCACCACCACCACCAATACCACAACCAATACCACCACCACCAATACAACCACAAATAATACCACCACCACCAATACTGCCACCACCACCAATACCACCACCACCTCCACCACCAATACCAACACCAATACCACCATCACCACCACCAATACTACCATTACCAATACCACCACCAATACCACCACAATTACGACCACCAATACAACTAACACCAATACAATCACCACCAATACCACCATCACCACCACTGCCACTACCACCAATACCTCACCACCAATATCACCACCACCAACAATACCAAAAATACCACCAATACCGGTACCACCACCACCAATACCAATACCACCAGCAATACCAATACCACCACCACCAATACCGCCACCAATACCCCCATCACCAATACCACCATCACCAATACCACCACCACAACCAATACCACCACCACCAATACCACCATCAATACAAGCACCAATACCATCACCACCAATACCACCAACACCAATACCACCACCAATACCAATACCACCACCAATACCTCCAATGCCACCATCAATAATACCACCAATACCACCAATACCACTGCCAATACCACCATCACCCTCACCAATATCATTAACCAATACCACCACCCCTAATACCAACACCAATATCACCACCACCACCAACACCACCACCACCAATAACACCACCACCACCAATGCCACCACCAATACCACCACCTCCACCACCCATACCACCAAGAATACCACCACCACCAATATCACTACCCCCAATACCCCACCACCAATACCACCACCAATACCAGTACCACCATCACCAATACCAATACCACCACCAATACCACCGCCACCAATACCGCCACCAATACCACCACCAATACCACCACCCCCACCACCGATACCACCAATGCCACAACCACCACCAATACCACCACCACCAATAACACCACTACCAATACCACCACCACCAATACCAATACCACCACCTGAGCTCCTCTCGCTCATTAGTAATAGCAGGGGCACTGTGCGAGGCCGCTGCTGTAGCCGAGACCATTCTTTCTCCCTCCAGGCCTGCCATAAAGCACAGCCCGCCCTGCACCAGGAGGGAAACCAGGGCCCTACTACAGCTGGAGTGTTTTTTATTAGGCCAAAGATAGCAATGACATTACACAATGCTACACTGCACACTCAGATCACAGAGTGTGCAGGAAATAGCTCCCGCCTCCCGCTCTTCCTCCTGAATGTAATCACAGAGCGAAAGGTGTTGGAGCACTTTGTTAGTGTTTATAGCTCGGATCATATGTAACTCTCACTTCACACTTTGGGTCTGTGTAATTTACAACACTTACACATCTTCTTCACTGCACTATTTATCACTACTTTGAAGATGTCGCAGGCTGGTCTCTTCCTCTGATATTTACAATCTAACAAGCGGTCGAGAAGGCCCTTTATTGCAATGCAATAGGTCTCGCCACCACCAACACCACCACCACCAATAACACCACCACCACCAATGCCACCACCAATAGCATTACCACCAATACCACCACCACCACAAATACCACCACCAATACCACCACCAACAATACCACCACCACCACCAATACCACCACCACCAATACCACCTGCACCAATACCCAACCACCAATACCACCACCACCACCACCAATACCATCACAACCACCAATACCACCACCACCAATACCACTCCCAATACTACCACCAACACCAATACCACCACCAATACCACCATCACCACTACCAATACCACCAAAACCACCATCACCTCCATCAATACCACCACCACCACCAATACCACAACCAATACCACCACCACCACCAATACAACCACCAATAATACCACCACTACTGCCACCACCACCAATACCACTAACCACCATTACCAATACCACCACCATTACGACCACCAATACAACTAACACCAATACAATCACCACCAATACCACCATCACCACCAATGCCACTACCACCAATACCACCACCAATACCACTACCACCACCAATACCACCACCAATACCACCACCAATAAAACCACCACCAATACCACCATCACCACCAATGCCACTACCACTAATACCACCACCACCACTATTACCAATACCACCAACAGTACCACCACCACCAATACCACCACCACTAATACCACCAATACCACCACCACCAATACCACCAATATCACCACCACTAATACCACCAATACCACCGCCACCAATACCACCACCACCAATATCACTACCACCAATACCCCACCACCAATACCACCAATACCACCACCAATACCAGTACCACCATCACCAATACCACCACCAATACCAACACCACCAATACCAATACCTCCACCAGTACCACCACCATCAATACCACCACCACCACCACCAATACCACCCCCTCACCACCAACACCACCAATGCCACAACCACCACCAATACCACCGCCACCAATACCAATACCACCACCACCACCAATACCAATACTAGGAGTGTGGCTCAATGGTTAGAGCGGCAGACCCTGAAGCAGAGTTCTGGCCAGGGACCAGGGTTCGATTCCCGCCTCGGCGGGGCTCGGGCTCAATTTCCTTGGACCTGTCTATTCTCGCCTCGGTGCCTATTCTAATCACGGGCCCCACGCTGCAACTCTGGGCAATAGCTTGCTTAGCCTCCACACCGGCCCCAACAGCGATAAGGATGCCTGGCTTCAACCTGGGGGTGCCCAGGAGTGGACACTTCACAGGGAAAGCCAGGAGGGGTTCCACAGCTGTATGAGTATCAGCGCCAGGAAACCGCAAAAGGCGACACCGCAAGGTGGCCGTCTGGTGACAGTGCGCTCTATAAGTACCTTGACATTTACATTTACCACCAATGCCACTACCTGAGCTCCTCTCGCTCACTAGTAATAGCAGGGGCATTGTACGAGGCTGGAGCTGCAGCAGAGACCGTCCTTTCCTCCCTCCATGCCTGCCATAAAGCACAGCCTGCCCTGCACCAGGAGGGGAAGCCAGGGCCCTACTACAGCTGGAGTGTTTTTTATTAGGCCAAAGATAGCAATGACATTACACAATGCCACACTGCACACTCAAATCACAGAGTGTGCAGGAAATAGCTCCCACCTCCCGCTCTTCCTCCTGAATGCGACAGTGTAATCACAGAGCGAAAGGTGTTGGAGCACTTTGTTAGTGTTTATAGCTCCGATCATATGTAACTCAAACTTCACACTTTGTATCTGTGTAATTTACAACACTTACACATCTTCTTTACTGCACTATTTATCACTACTTTGAAGACGTCGCAGGCCGGTCTCTTTCTCTGATATTTACAATCTAACAAACGGTCGAGAAGGGGAACAACCTTTACAACGCAACTTTTACAACGCACTACCATTACAACGCATTTTTTACAACGCATAATCCATTACAACGCATGACATTACAACGCATGACACTACAACGCATTTTTAAAAACTACCTTTACAACGCATTCCATTACAACGCATACTACCATTACAACGCATACCATTACAACGCATAATATTACACTATACTATCCAACACTTACCCTACTGATGCACCCCCTGGAGTTAGAATAGTAATTTTTACCCCTACACTATCCAACACTTACCCTACTGTTGCACCCCCTGGAGTTAGAATAGTAATTTTTACCCCTATACTATCCAACACTTACCCTACTGTTGCACCCCCTGGAGTTAGAATAGTAATTTTTACCCCTACACTATCCAACACTTACCCTACTGTTGCACCCCCTGGAGTTAGAATAGTAATTTTTACCCCTATACTATCCAACACTTACCCTACTGATGCACCCCCTGGAGTTAGAATAGTAATTTTTACCCCTATACTATCCAACACTTACCCTACTGATGCACCCCCTGGAGTTAGAATAGTAATTTTTACCCCTATACTATCCAACACATACCCTACTGATGCACCCCCTGGAGTTAGAATAGTAATTTTTACCCCTATACTATCCAACACTTACCCTACTGATGCACCCCCTGGAGTTAGAATAGTAATTTTTACCCCTATACTATCCAACACTTACCCTACTGATGCACCCCCTGGAGTTAGAATAGTAATTTTTACCCCTATACTATCCAACACTTACCCTACTGATGCACCCCCTGGAGTTAGAATAGTAATTTTTACCCCTACACTATCCAACACTTACCCTACTGTTGCACCCCCTGGAGTTAGAATAGTAATTTTTACCCCTACACTATCCAACACTTACCCTACTGATGCACCCCCTGGAGTTAGAATAGTAATTTTTACCCCTATACTATCTAATACTTACCTTAAATGTAATTTAATATTATGCGTTGTAATGGTATGCGTTGTAAAGGTAGTATGCGTTGTAATGGTAATGCGTTGTAAAGGTATTTTTTAAAAATGCGTTGTAGTGTCCTGCGTTGTAATGTCATGCGTTGTAATGGATTATGCGTTGTAAAAAATGCGTTGTAAGTGCATGCGTTGTAAAAGTGTGCGTTGTAACGTCATACATCCGGTCGAGAAGGCCCTTTATTGCAATGCAATAGGTCTCACATTTGCAAGAGTTTAATCTATTAGTATTGTAAATTACATTGCCTTTTATTTATGTTTTAAAACCCAAAACATAAATAAAAGGCATTGCCATTTACAATGCCAATAGCTGCAACTTGCGTGAATGCGAGTTCTATTGAACTGCAAATGCTTGTTTGTGTTAGAGCCCACACTGTTTAACCCGTTCTGTGCTTCGGACGGCCCCTGGCCATCCGACGTCACAGAGGGTGTGTGCGGAGGACGGCCAGGGGCCGTCCGAATCCCGGCCACCTAATAAATCACCCGAACCGCAGGGAATTCGCGCCGCGGTCAACGGGTTAAAGCTTGGAATATTTCACTTGGACGAAATGTGATCAGATCCAGATAAGACAAGCATTGGCAAGACAAATAGGTCTAGCTTTAGAGGAATGTTGAACGGTAATGTGAAGCATTACAAGTAAGTAGCATGGTAAAAGATATGTATTTGTGTGGAAGCAAAGAACTGTGGACAAACATTAGTGTAGGTTAAAAGGTCAGGTGACCATTGCAATGTCAAACAGACAAAAATCCTTGTAGGTTAAAGACTGTCCCCCCCATTTGTGCTGCTGCCAGAGAAATTCAATAACATTATCTAGTTATCTAAGACACTTTAATAGCATTCCAATGTCATGTGTGTGCCCCTGAAACCTCAAGCTTGAGCAGCTGAAGAAATAAACAAAGTAATCACACACGGTGATGGGCAAGCATTTTTTTGTGGAAGCACACAATGTCTGCCCAATCACAATATGTACTCCCGGCTCCCAACATGTGGGCGGATCCAAAGCCCCTCTTTACTGATGAACACATAATTGTCTGGGGACAGCATCGTTGTCAAGCCGGCCCATGAACATCTCCTAACCTACATGACTATGTCTATGTGATATCTCGTTTGATTTCTGATGAGTTTATTTTCTCTATGTTCCCTGTGTCCCTGCTCAGCACCTAAAATGTATGTGGTGTGTGTAAACTGCAAATGACATCACTTTATCTAGAGGTGTGAGCAGAGAAGTACATATCTCCTGGAGAAGAATCATCAGGTCTTACATTCAATACCTGATCACATTTTTACAACTTTTGTGAGTAGTGAAATTTTCCTTAATCGTAACTGTTACTTCCCTCCTTAAACAATCCCTATCCTTTATCATTTATACCACGCTGTCTCTGCATTTGCATGAGAGGCTAATACCCGAAATGCCTTAGATCACCTTCTGTGCCATCCTTTTGCACGCTTTCTCCTTGTACCATTCGTGCAGCCTCACCTAAACAATCCATTACCCTCACCCTTATTCTAACCCACCCCCTAAATCTTACCTTAACCTGTCCCTAAACACCGTTCTAACAGGTTCCCCAGTCCTAAAACAAATCCTTACTCCCTTCCTTTCTCTGATTACTGAGTTTAGTGAGTAGCTTTGCAGTGGTAACGAGGATTGAAAGAACTACATCTACCGCAAGAAACAAAAAAGCCATGGCAAAGCCAATGGTCCACTTTGTAAGTCAACGTGTTTCTGCATTGATGTGCAAGTTTTTTGTGTTTTGTTTTGTGAATGGGTGAATATGACAATGATTAAACAACTTCATGAATAAGTGCAGCGCTTAACAAATGAGTGAAAGAGCACCATATTAAATAAGTGAGTGCGCGCTTGGATGGATTCATGGGTGAGCACATGGATGAATGCTTGAGAAAACGAGTGCATGGAATAATAGTTGAATGAATAGCACCTGCACAGATGAATGGATGAGTGAGTGGAAAGTTAGCTGCAGACAGGTTAGACCAAACTTTCTAGCAGTAATGCTAATGTTATAAGCATATGAAAAACTGCTTATATTATGCCATTACAAGTGTTATATCACATTTAGGTTTTGCTGTTCCATGACTGTCAGTAATCCAGGGGTGGACACCATTGCACCAAGAATGTTAACAACATTTATGAAGAATTGCCTTCATTATGTCAGTGTTGGATACCATTCTGCCAAGAGTATTTACAGTGTGTTAAGAATGACCACCATTATGCCAGTCTTGGCTGGCCATTATGTCAGAAATGCTCACAATATGGCAAGAATTAGCATCATTATGCATGTTCTCCTAGCAGTCCTTAGTGCATGGTCAGACTAGCCTCATCACTAATTAATCCAAACTGCATGCTTAGATTTGCCCCATTATTCGGTAATGCTGAGTGTATGTTTTAAATGTGCCACCTTATTCCATAGCCTTTAGTGCACACTCAGATGTGCACCATAACTCAGTAATAAGGAATGCATACTTGTATTTGCACCAAACTCAGATACCTTGAACTTGTGCCTGTATTTGCACCAGTGGTGTAGCTAGTGTGCCATCGGTCCTAATGCAAGAAAGAAAATGGGAGCCTGGATATTGTTTGTACTGTGAAGTACAGCACTAATCAGAGCTCAGTGGGACCCTCTGGTCTCTGGACCCCAGTGCAACTGCACCTGCTGCACCACTGGAAGCTGCACCCCGGATTTACACTTTTATTTAGAAATCCGCACTGCAAGCCTGGATTTGCTCCACTGCTCATTCATTCTTGCTGCATGTTCATATTTGCCCGATCACTCAGTGATCACGTGACTCGAGTCTAGATGGCCCATTGCGCTCTGCACACAGCATGATCACGATTAAGCCTGGGCGAAGCACTACGCTACGCTCGCGTAGTTTGCGAAGTTCACGCGACTTCACACTACGCAAACTGCACGTAGCACAGTGCGAACACGCGTAGCGTAGTGTTGCGTAGTGCTGCGGTCATTTTTTGCTTGCTCGCGGTCCTCAACGTCAAGTTGGCGACCGCGAGCAAGCAAAATGACATCCCGGCGAGACTTTTTCCTTGTTCGCGATCAGCAACATCAAGTTGGCGATCGCGAGCATGGAAATTAAACCTCCCGGCGAGATTCCCAACGCGAGGAGGTCAGGTTTCTCATTGCGAGGGGTCGCGTATGCTCGCGACCGCTCGCGATGAGAAACTACCAGTTCGCGTTGAGAAAGCTGCGGCTCGAGTAAAAATCTACTCGAGCAGCAGAAAACTACAGCTCGCACTGTGCAAGATGCCATTTTCAATGATTGCACAGTGCCGGTTGCTTGTCCGCACTGTGCAATCATTGAAAACAACATCTTGCACAGTGCGAACATGTTACTACGCAGTTTGCGAAGTGCTACGCGTAGCTCGCGTAGTGCGAACTTCACTTTGCGTAGCTTCGCGAAGTGCTACTTCGCAAACTACGCCCACCCTTAATCACGATATTTACTCCTGCAGTGTCTTGTGAAGGGTTTGAAAGGCCCTCAGTCATTTGAAGCATAGTGAACCCCCCACAGCGATGCTTAAGTTAGGTTCAACCACGCACCTTCATGTTATGAAAGAAAAGCCCGCAAGCACCATCATGCTGAACTCTGATGGCAACTGCATGATTCCTTCATGTTACCAGGGACACATATTAATACTTCTATATTAAATCATTCATTAAGAAGCTACTTTTCTTTACCCAAGAAAATTATTACAACCTGTTTCATCATTTGCTTCACAATGGTGAGTAGTGCTCAACAAAAGTCAATGACAATGTTTGCTCTTCTGTGTAAACAAGGCAATATATTTTTCAGTTGTGCAAATACAAAGGACACACTGAGAAGGGATCATTGTTTATTAGGTCAGGCGTTAGCCAAGACGTTTTCATGATACTAAAATTATAAGTATTCTATACTTATTAAGGGGCTTTGAGCCAGCCCTCATAATCCATTGGTCTGTTGTGCCATTTACATTTTTTTCCTGCCTACCACAGCATACAGCGTGGGAAATATGTCATCCCATTTCAGCCACTGGCTAACTTCATCGTAAGAGGTGACATTCATCTCTCTCACAATGAGCACATTCACACATAAAGTAGTTCCCTTCAGTGTCAGGAACTACTATGGCAATATGTGCTTTTTAAGAATAAAATGTATATTTGTCCTTTTGCCATTTTTTTTTATGTTGGTGAGGGCCAGGCAGCTCCCCTAACAATAAAGTTTTGCAAAAACCATGACACAACTAAACCAGTATTGACAAAGCCAAAAGGCCGTCCGACAACGCCAGACCCATTGGCTTTGCCAATGACCTATTTGTTTAACAGGTACCTCTATTATGGGTACAGGGCACTTGAATTCACAATGGCATTAATGGGTGCTCCTCCAAAAACTTTCTGAGGCTGATTTACAAGCCCTTGTGCCGACGGTGCGTCACTTTTAACATGGGGAAAAAATGGCGTACCTGCGTCACAAGAGGCTTATATATAAGCCCCTCTGTGAAGTTAATCGGATGTGTTTAATCCCAAAACGAGGTGACAATGGGGAATAGAAATCTCCGATTCTAATGCACGCCACCACAGTCTGGCTTTCTCTGCACGTAATAGGTAATAGCTTTACAGAATCCCCCACTGTTACCCCGGCCCTTTTTGGAGGTGAAGCAGACACATAATGCTGCAAGAGGCATAACAAACAACCGAGGCCTCTGCATACCGTGATTTCATATGCAAACAACTGTGGGGTTGGGGCAGCAACTGATACATGGACTGGGCCTCTTCTCCCTCAGTCTTTGAGGAGTGAGCCCCCCCTCTCTTAATATAGTGGGGGGCTCCCAGAGAGGCGTCCACTCCTCACCAGAGCCCTGAAGCATCCCCGCACTAGATCACATGGTGCACGAAACGTATTTACAATCCACACCTCAGCGTCTTTGCCTCAGCTGGGACAGTAACCTGTTTGATGCCATCAGCAGCAGACCTCAGCCCCGGCCTCCCGCGGATGGAACCAGCAAACAAGCGTAACACTTTTGGATGTGTTCTCCACACAGAGGTATTCATGGGGGCGCTGCCTGGACATCAATGTGCTATTCAGCCCCACACACAGATCGGCTCTGTAAATGGGACAGTTGCCCTGGTGCATGACAGCGAAAGATTGTGCAGTATATTTGCATCTGACAGACTACTTTTAGAGCAGCGGGCCCTTTTGTGTTACATTTTCTGGGTTATTTTGGAAGCACTTTCTGCAGATGCTTGTGTAATAAGAAGAGCAGTGAGCAATGGCAGCGACCCAAAGTGCAGACAGAGAAAAAGAAATATACGTTAGTGATGCAGAGTGGCCAAAGCCTGCCAGGTAGCACTAGTGTCAGTCATCTCCACGTGGCCGCACCATTTGAACAAAGGCAACTCAAGTGTCCGGCGGACGGCGCAGGGCTACTCAATAACTAAAGATGACGCAATCAATTAAATTGAAACTAAAACTCAGCGGCTTATTTACTCGTTTTTGACGCAGGGCAGCGCAAGTCACTTTGCTGTGCTGCCATTCGTCAAAAGAAAAGGGCAGGAATGCGCCGTATCTATGAGATATGGCGCATTCCTGTCCTCTTCCACTGCGCTGGTGCACAATTGGCTGCCTTGCACCAACGCACGCACCCTTGCACCATGGTGCAAGGGTAACCATGGTGCAAGGGGGTCTGCGTTGTACGAATGATTGTTTTTGTGCAGTAAGGTATCCCTTCCTGCACAAAAACAATAAATGGAGGCGTTTTCCTCCTTCTATGTGTGCTGCAGAATGCAGCACACATAGAAAGAGGAAAAAACGAGGAGAAATAAAGCTATGTCTCCTTGTTACGCCTCCCGTGGGGAGGCGTCGCCTTTTGATGTATTTCTTTGTACAAGTCCTTGTAAAACTGGGACTGCATCAAAATCCATGGGTGTTGCGTCGGAACACCCACTGCACGCCCATGGAACGCCTCTTTGACGCAGAGTAAGGCAACACAACGGCTTGAGCTGTTTTACCTTACTCCATATCTATGAGGCCATGAAAAGCCACACAAAGTGGCTTTGCGTGGCCTTGTGGATATGGGTCTGCACTCTGTACCCCCGGTGTGTAAAAAAAATGACGCACCTGCGACCCCTTGGGCTTGTAAATAAGCCCCTCAGAAGTTAAGTTAAAGTAGGTACAGACAGTGAGCTTTCAACACGCGTTAAAATAGCAGCGTCTGGTTCCCCGGAGCAATCACAAGCGCATGAGACCTGCTCGGCAAGGACAGCACTGCCAGCCCGGTTTCGAACTCTGTAAAGAAATTTTTTCTGCAAAGACCCCAGTATTGTCCTCTTCTGTATTTAACCTCAACATCACAGTGTGCATTCAGAGGACACAAAACAGGTACAAGAACAGAAGCCCAGATTTACAAATAAATAACGCAATGAAGCACATCAAATGAAGTTGCTGCACTACGTGAACGTGAAAGAGCAAAACAGCGCCATATCTTGTTAGATGTGGATCTGTTCTGCTTTCTCCCTAGCACTGGCTCACTTTATGCTGCCCTGTGCCAATGCAGACTCCCTTGCACCATAGTGCAATGGTGTCTGCGTTGTGGTTAGCATAATTTATGTGCAGGAAGGGGTCCCTTAATGAATGAAATCTACGCTGGAAGGAATTTCTTCCATGGATGTATGCTGCAGAATGCAGCACACTTACAAATAGGAAAAAACGAGAAGAAATAAAGATATGTCTCCTTTTTATGCCAGCCTTATGTAGGTGCAGGATTTTGGCGTACATTTATGTCTATAAGTCTTTGTAAATATGGATTTGCGTTAATATTCATGGGTGGATGCATAAAAACGCCCATGCTGCGGTCATGGAATGCCTCCCTGATGCAAAATATGGAAAGGCAGAGCATTGTGCCGCCGTGGATTACTTTTTGTTACAAAGCAGTGCAAATCTTGAATTGCGTTGGTTTATAAATCTGTATAGAATATATTTTGTCGGGTCTGCATTGAAAAAGAGCGCAAACCAGATACAACCTCTTTGTAAATATCGGCCTGAGTTTCCTAGCAGCAGGAGGCAGTTCCCCTCAGAGTTCCCCTCGTGTGCATCAGGATGCCTGTCAGGTGCAAGTTCTCCCAGAGGACGCAGCAGTGCAAGTGCTCGCTCAGTTAACCAGCAGCTTCAGCTCCTAAAAGGGGTCCTAAGGAGCTGCTACCTCATCTCTGTGCTTAGACTGTGAGCTCCTTCACCTTTTGCCTGCAGCAGGGGTGTAACAGAGGAACCTGCAGCCCCTTCTGTGCATGGAGGCCCTCAATCCTTCAGGGAGGATCCTGTTCAGCTCAAGGCCAAGGAGTCAGATAAAGGAGTCTTGGGAGCTCCACTCCACATTCTGCAGGGGGTAGAGAACCATTTTATGTTACGCTACTGGCCGACAGGTGGCGACCTGCCAAGCGGCACACTACAACAACCGGAAAAACAGAGCAGCCCAACATGCTGTCACTGATCTCCCAGCAGCACCGCAGCCCTGCTGCTTTCGACATAGGCAGAGTTTGTGGTGCAACCTGTAGTCTGTCATGGACTCAGGGTTGGGCTGGCCTACGTGTCACCTGTCAGTGCTGCCAGAAGGGCTGTGTTAAGTTTGGGGATGAACCACCCCATAATGATGAATCACGCAGGGGTGTTCACGACGTGGAGTTGTAAAATGGTCACAGCCATGACGTTAGGGACCAATGTAATGAAAGTGGCCAGGACCTGACCTTGTGGTTTCTTAGCCAGTAAAATACCTTACTGTGTCTGTGCTTCCTTATTGAAACGCTGTGAGACCTAGCCCCTACGGCCTCTGTGGCAACCCAACAAGCTGGGAGACAGGTCAGTGTGTGGGCATGTTTTTGGGCTGTTTGCGGGCCTGGTTTATGGTCTGGTGGGCTGATTTTTACTGTTGATTTTCCTGATACTACCACAAACAGTGCCCGTAGCAGGCACAAAGCTGCGTACAGTTTCAAGTTTAAAAATGCCCTGATTTGAAAATGTAGGCTCTTTTTTAGCTATCTGATTTGCTAAGGGGGGCACTTTTATTTTCGTGCCAGGCCTATGCTTGGACTGGCAGTCACTGAAGATGTTGGTGATGTCTGTAGTTAACGTCCATGTGCAGGGCAGTGGTGCTAGCTCCTGTCTAACTCCTGGGCCACACAGCTGCATTGAGTGCCTTTTTCCAGTGTGAGGGAGTGTAGAATCTGACTGCAGCAGCAGCCTGTAAGCCACATTGTTCACGGATGGTTTCAGGGCAGGACTGGCCGTAGCGGGCACCAGGCGTTTCCCCGGTGGGCCGCCAGGAAGGGAGCTGGTTTTGGACCCCTGGGGGCCGTTTTTGTTACCGGGGGCCCAGTGTAACAAAAGCAGAATTGGTGAGACAGGAGTGGTGCTTCCAACTAGCTGCCTGCACCCCCCACCCCTCAGGTGGCCAAGCTGTTTGCCAGGGCCGGTTTCGGTACCCAGTCCGGCCGTGGATGGTTTTACTGCTGCACAAGGGACAGGGTTACTAAGCGCTACAGCGAAAACTATTTGCACTCTCACTTTGCCAGCATTTATGTGTGGCTAAATACTATCGTTTTGTGAGTTGCAGTTTGAAGACAACATTGAGCATTTGTGACTTTATTTTTCCTTAGTTTTACACCAGGGGCGAATTGTTAAGTGCCTGATGTGTTATTTCAGGTTTGATGTCGGCTGATTACAATTCACCTACCATTTAATTTGGTATTCATTCATGTATCCTGCTCTTGCACTAGCCTCTGTATGTACTGAGGTCACCTGTGAATCTTGGCCTGCTGTCCGGGCAATGGGTCTGTTGGCAGCAGTATAGTTACAGGGACATACCCATTAGGTGTAGGTTGTGCAAATCTCTCAGACTGTTTGAAAGACACTTGTGGCCCTTATTCGACGGTGACTTTTAGCATAGTTTCTGCCTGTACAAGCTGCAATCCCTGTTCTCGCACTGCTAGTGCTGAGGGAATGTGATTAGGAGACTGAAAAAGAAAAGTGACTTCTTAATATAGTCTTAAATCTGGCTGCCGAGGGCCACACCGGTCGTTATCCCGCCCTGAACCCGCGTTACAGTCCCGACTACTGGCGAAGGTCTATAATGAGGGTGAGGGCCTTTAACAACTGGTATAACCCGAGGCAAAAGGGCTATAAGAACATTTCACTTACTAAGGGTATAAAGTTCTCAATTAAAAAGGGAGAAATAGAAAAATAAACATTGAAATGTTGGAGCTCCCGGCTTGTACCAGCCATTATAAGCCCAGAGCCACTCCGCTGTCTTCAATGGAGCTCTCAACATTCAATTGCTGTAATTTCGGTTAAAAGGTCAAGTTCAGCTTTCACTTGGGCCACTTTATAGTTGATGAATTACGCGTGGCCATACTTAGGAACTACAGGATTATCTGCCTAGCTTTACATGACAGTGGGTGCTGGGACAGCTTTATTTTAGTTTTTTATCAATCATGTCTGCCCTACACTGAAATATTCTGAAAAGCATGGCTGGCAAGTGTAAAGCCCAAGTGATAATGAAGTTAGTCGGCTTGCTGGATCGTCATAAGACCCAAAGTAAATAGTAACAGTGTCCTGTTCCAAGAGGGATATCACTGGCACCAAGCAGATCCCACAATATTTGGGCAAGCACTGTATCCAGTGCATAAGCCTTGCTGTGTTTCAGGTCCATGTTGTTGGGGTTGGGTCCCATTGTGCTGCTGGAGGTGTGGTGTGATGATTCTTGCTGTGCAAACTTTGCACATGGCATTATACTGTCTTAGAAAACAGTACATTAAATTTGAGCACATCTCAGTGGCTTGTGGCTGGAATCAGCATCTTTTAGCTTTTTCTTACAGGATGGCTAGAAAACACTAGACGCGAGTCAGAGGGAAAAGTGTGTTTTATAACATACCCATATCAAGTTACTGAATAAACCCTTAGAGAAGGATTGGGTCAGGATGGAAGTTATCCTGTCCTGAGTCTATGAGACTACCTATTAGGGAAATAGGCTCAAGTTGCAAGAAACCTAGTCCAAAATTCATGAGATACCATAAGAGATTGGCGGGCGCATGTGCAGTTGTGAGATTCTTGGTTCAAAATGTATGCGATTTATGCCTAAGATAAACATAAGTACCCTGTCATGAGACATTAAATGCATGGAATAAAAGACGGATGAGTGCAAGATGTGAAGGCGTGGGTTGCATGTTGCCGAGTCATAAAAGTGTGGCGTGCCTTCAGAGAGAGAGAGTAGTGCAGATCACAAGAGATCTGTTCCAGAATACAGAATGATTACTGTAGGGTTACCAACTGTATCTGTTATGAGTGGATAGAGACTCAGGGAGTGGTGTGGGCTGCAGATGATGTGAGCTGACGTGGTGTAAGAATTTTCAGCACTGAGGACCCATTTGCATGGTCGGATGGCTGTGTGCTCGATGCTGATTGTTGGTTATAGCACAGTGTTTTTGGTCCTGCCTGGAGCTCCATTTTGGTCTTTAAGTTATCTGGAATGCTGTCTTGTTTCTGTGGTGCATGTTGGTTTTTGCTAGCGCTGGTCAGTTTTTATCTTGTAGTCTTGTAGTGGGTGTATGAAATTCCTTGAGGTTGTCACTGGTTGAGTTTGTTAAAAAAAGAAGATATGTTGCGTCTTACCTTCTTCTGTGTTCTGTGTGTCCACCTCATCCTGAATGCTGCTGCTGCTTTAGAATTTCTTCATACCTTGGTGAATGTAAACAGGAAGTTACACCACATAAACTAAGAGGTTTAACAGATAAGCACCTTGATCCTGGCAGGCCATACCATATGTATCTGTCTCATACCTAACCATCAACTGTAGTAGTCCTGATACTGATCTTAAATAAAGAAGCATCCCTGTTCATACTTTGCCTGGCGATTGAGTCCAGTACAGTTTAGCAGTTCCTCTTCCTGCAGTGCCCTGTTGATTGCTGGCAGTTTAGTACAATGTTAGCTTTATAAGTAATTTCACATTCATAACGGTATTCTGTCAGCCATCTAGCTGGTTTGTCTAATCCTAGAAGAAAAGAATGCAAAGGCCCGGCCTTCACCTTTTTTTTCGGTCTTGCTTAGCCAGCGCGTATGATGACTCTTTGAGACATTTTGTGTACTGTTAGTGGGCTTGGAGCCCTACCATTCCGTACCACTGGTGCACTTCAATACGACTCTCAATTGCTTGCTTCCGGCTGGTCAGTTCTGCGGTCAGCACTTCCTTCTTCCTGCAAGTGACCCTCCCCAAGACCATGGCCCAAGCGCTTGTGTCCTTACACTGATGGCACTTTTGAGACCTATTTTTTCTTTTTGTTGTGCCACTCTACTAATTGCATCTTTCCTAGCTAGTTCTGTTGTTTGCTTGTTGTTTTCGGCTGTCCAGCTTGACTTTGTCTCTCCCCTGAGTACTCCTTATCCGTAAACAGGGCTTTAAATCTTGTTCATATCGTGTCTGATTTTCTGTGCATTGACAGAGGTCAAATGTTAGGCCTTGTGTTTTGAGGGAACTTGGTGTGTACTTTTCTCCCACTGACTTCAAAGTGACAGACTTTATGTGACAATTCATCCTGCTGAGTGCCCATGTGAGACGACAGGCTGTAGGATGTTATCTTTTCTAGCACACAACAAAAATTAACTGTGCTGCTATTTCAGAATACATCACAATGAGAACAGTAGAAATGAAGCACATTTTATTTTGTAATTCTGAAGTGTGGTGGAAACAAATATTTTAAACAAATCAATACACTTGGTGATGACATTACCACACATTATCATTTGTGCGCAGTAAAACTCTATGTCTGTGCAAATGTAATGGCCTTTTTCAATTGGAAATGTGTTGTCTGTAATGGCAGTGCGCTATCACACCATATATACTCCACAATACACCACCCCATTTTACACTACTCCTCTTTACAGGACTCTGCATTACTTCACTCTACAACACTCTGCTCCACTGTATGCCCTTGCCCTCTATGCCATGCCCCTCCACACTATGCCATGCTACTCCACTCCACTCTACGACACAGATCACCACTCCACACCCCTCCACTCTATGGCCCTCCACTCCACACATCTCCACTCCATTCTACTCCTCTTCATTCTACCCCATTCCACTCCAATCTACCCCAACCCAATCTACCCCAATCCAAGCCAATATACCCCACTCCACTTAACTATAATCTATCCCACTGAACTCCAATCTACCATACTCCAATCCACCCAATCTAGTCCACTCCAATGTACCCCACTCCACCCTAACCTACCCCACTCTACTACACTCCAATCTACCCCACTGTACTCCACTCAAATCTACTCTAATCCAATCCACCCAATCTACCCCACTCTACTCCACTCCAATCTAGCCCACTCCAATCTACCCCAATCTGCCATGCTCTACTCTACCTCGAATCTACAACACTCAACATCACTAAAATCTATCCCACTCCAATCTACCACACTTCACGCCAATCTAAGCCCATGTCACCACAATCTACCCCACTCCAGTGTATCCTAATCTACTCCACTACAATCTACTTTACTTCATTCTACCCTACTCCACGCTACTCCACTCCACTCCACTTCACCCCACTCCAACCTACCCTACTCCATTCCACTCCAATGTATCTCAGTTCAAACTACCCCACTGCAATCTACATGAGTCTACCCTACTCCACTCTACCCCACTCCATTCCAATCTACTCTAATTTAATCCACTCAATCTACCCCACTTCAAGTGCCCCACTCCAATCCAATATGCCCCACTCCACCCCACCCCACCCCACCCAACTCTATTCCAATCACCCCAATCCACCCCACTCCACTCTTCCCCAATCTACCCCATTCCAATTCGTAATATACCTCACTCCACTCAACCCCAATCTACCGAGATCTACCACACTCTACCTCAATCCACCCAAATCTATTCCTCTCTACCGCAATCCAACAACATCGTCCCCACTCCACTCCAATCTACCCCACTCCATTCCACTCCAATATACCCCATTCTACACCACTACAATATACCCCACTCTACACCACTACAATCTACCCCAATCTACCCCGCTTCAGGCTGCCTCACTTTACCCAAATATACCTCACTCCAGTCTACCCCACTCCACGCTACTCCAATCTACCCCATTCCACTCTACCCCAATCTACCCCACTCCAGTCTTCCCCACCCCACACCACTTATGTTTAGCCATGCTGAACAGCAGCCACACTGGTGTACAACATGGCTAAGCACATTGCAAAGCCAATAGTTCGTACATAGGCGAGACATATTGGATTTGCCATTGCTTATTTTCTTGTGCTACCTAAATCCATGCAGCAGCTATAGGGCTAAATAATGACTGTCGGAAGAACCTAAAAGCGGGAGGTGTTTGTGTTTGTGTTAGTGATGGAAGAGTATGTGACAGGCCCTTGATATCTCACACCCAGAATAGCAGCACCATTTCCTACAAGTCAACATTTATGTTATACCACGAGCAATGGGCCTTAACTGATTTTTCAGGCGACACAAATCAATACCAGCCGACTCTCAGGATTCAGAATGACTTGCCCCCGAAACAATCAGAAAGTCAAGGCTCTGGAAAAGTTTCGCCACACAGTGAATCCAACTTTAGGATTGGAGGTCATTATTACAGACAGTGTGATATCAGCTGCCACAGCTATTGAAAAATAAAACCCTGTCACCTGGGATCAGATTTCAGACCACAATGCAAGCCCGGGCCTTTCATGTGGATATTGGCAATGGTCTGTTCGCTGACAGCCTTGGATTTACTTAAGTCCGGTTGTGGGTCTGTTTGCATGCAACAGTTCATCTCATTAAAGGACCAAAGTCATTTGACCAGATCACTTCACGCTAAATGATCTGCGCTAGCTACCCTGGAAGATCTGTACCATCTTTATGACCTACCCTATCACACCCAAGGTTGGAATGATCAACACACCGCCTTACCTAACAGAAATACCTATGATCTTCTGAAGCTTCTGCAGCCCAAGAAGACAGATATTGTTGGACTGGAAGTCAAAAAGAGCAGAAAAGGGAAACCACGTTAGTCTTTCTTCATTGCTCCTGCACTGTGGAAGATAAGGGATACCCTCGCCCCATTCAAGGAACTCTACACCCTTACATGTTAAGAATTCCAGTCCTACAGCCCTATAACGGGACCTAAGGAGGCACCTCATCCAACCCGCAACACCCATCCTATTATATTCCATTTATGTGCAATATTCCCTATCCTTTCCTGCTATCTTGAATCCCTATCTCTTGTTCCAACCAGGTTCCCACTATGTAAGTAGCATTCCTACATCCTACAAACATAATGTGAGTTAGATAGGGGCAATGAAGACATCTCGACGGTTGGCCTCCCCTTCACATGGGGTATAACAACAAGCACTGATAGCTAAAGCATGGGTCCCTGGTGATGAGACTCCAGAGAAGTTGCCTTCCCAGTATAATGCATGAGCATATCACCCAGTCCTCTTTTTCTTTGACTTAATGGACTTGTATACATGTTTATCATGTTAGGGACAGCAAGTACCATAATGGGAAGACAGAAACCTGGACAGGATGAGCTAGTCAAAACAGGAAATTTGGGAGCTCAGTACTACTCGTGAGATAAATTGACATACAACAGTTCCCAAAGGGTTAATTTGTGTACTAATTTCTTATGTTAAGAAATGAGTCAGTCTTGCTCTTGAGGACCCTTAGCACAGAATCATAAATCAGAGTGAGTTTAGTCATGAAGGGTGTTCCATTTAATCTCAAACATCGCCTAATATATTGCTTGCTTGGGATACATCCCAAGTTAGTTCATATTTTCTTGGTATTACATATTTTAAGATCCTCAAAGTATATCTTTGCCAAATATGATGTTTTTTTTACATGATGAAACTTCTTCACTATTGCTTGACAGGGGCATAACCTTATGGCGAAGCAAAGAAATGAGTTACCAGTATTTTTTTTATTTTTTTTAAGTAACAGTGGTAAGTATATCACCTGCCACCTAGGACAGCCAATGTGGGTAGAGAAGACCCAAAACCATGCTGCTAAGGATGCGACAGACATTTTGTTGTTTAAATTAACTTTTAATTTTTCTGAGAAATAGCCCATTTAACTCCTCTTCCTGCTTGGTATTTTTTGAAATAACTCTTGAACCCCTCCGTTTGCTCTTTCTTCCTCCCCCAACTCTCGCTTCTCAATACTGCCCGCCATCCCTGTGTTCATTAAAAAATATGTATTTTTATCAAGAGGGCCCGTCAGCTGTGAAATAGTGCTGGACCACTAGTAACGTTTTTGAGCTTTGCAGTACTTTCTTAATCATTTTTCTAGTATTTAAATTTACCGATCTAACATTGTAGCTCCCATTTTAACTTTGCAAAGTAAAAATGGGAGTAGGCTTTACTGGGAAACCCGCTCCAAATTTGCCATCACATGAATGCATATGCATCATTATGCATGTGCACACATGCAATTACAAAAAAGCCTTAGCAAATCCTCATTTGAGAGCCAAGACACATTGACTTTGCCAATGCTTTTTATCCATGCAATGAATGAATAGTTTATGATAACAGCAACAGCTTCCAGAAGAGACTCAAGCTCAATTTAGTAACTTGTCTCCTCATAACAGTACATTTTAATGGTTCCTTTCTGAGCTGAGGATATCAAGACATGAAAGCAGACAATGTGGGAGACCTCCCTTTCCCCAACACACCAGGTAGATGCACACCACAGAGGTGTGTCCTGAGCTTTGGATCAGTGGATAACAAGCATGTCATGGACCCTAATGCAAGGCCTAATCCCACCCTGCATTGGGTAGTAAAATATATCTATAAATGGGGGGCAGTGGACTCTTTGGATCTCTGACCCCTTATGACTGTGTCTTTTGCGCGAATATTCCATTGCTAACCCCTTGCTTCAACACCTTCCAATTCTGCCTTCCAGATTCAGGATATTAAATTTAGTTCTGCTATTTTCTACTAATTTTAAGACTTTCTTTTACAGAAACATAGAATAGGTAAAAAAACAAGTTCATGGCAAAGTCTTCCTATTCTGACTTAAAGTCTAGGGGCCCGATTCACAAAGGCTTTTGTCGAAGCTTGGGTATGCAAAAAATCGTGCTCGCCAGTCCAACTTCAACAATTTGAGGTACAGAATTTAGATCATTGATATTAGAACGCTGGAATTTTGGGAGCTCCTTTGAAGATAGTGAAGTGGCTCAGTGCAAATAACCATCACCTTAAGCCTTCTGCTCTAAGATTCCAATGTTTGTCATTCTGTTTTCTCCCTTTTTAATTTTCAACTGGGTGGAATGGTCTAATAGCCTTATAGCCGTTTTGCTTCGGACAATACCAGTTGTTAAAAGCCCTCTACCTCATTGCAGGCACTTGCCTGCTGGCTCGGGTCTTTAAATCGGGTTCATGGTCTTTAACAACCGGTAAAGCCTTCAGCAGCAGCCTATAAGGCCATAATAAAATTACGAAATTATAGTATTGTAAACTAAAGGGAAAATCTGCAAACATTGGAAAGTTTCTGAGAAAGGGTGCTCATCTGTCCAGTGGAGTATCCACCTGATTAATTAAAGAGGAGTCCTCTAAATCTGTGACTGCTTTAGATTTTCAAGAGTACTCCCTGTGATTTTTGTGAATACCCTAAATGTTGCAATCTGTTTCCAATTTAGGAGAAAACCTACAGGAATACATTTCCAACTTTTATTACAGGGTTTTGGGAATCAGAGCCTAAATCTCTATTTCAAATACAAACTTACTTATTTCTTTGGAAGATAGACAAGATTCAAGGGATGCAGTATTTTCATATATTGAGTAGTAATGTTTCAATAGTCTATTTCCAATTTCTTGGAACAAACGGAGTACTTTTTCAGTGGTTTGCCCTTTAGCCTAGCAGAGGAAAAAAGAGTAAAATATTTGGCTTTTCTAGCAGTTAACATCCTATGGCTTTGATGCAGTCCAATTAGAGGTCATACTACTACTATACCAGTTAACTTTGGGCAGGTAAAAGGCAAAGCTGTCAGTGCTGTACATTTGAATCATCAGCCATCAGATTTCAGGCAGATTTTTGCTGAAGGGGAATTCATTAACAGAGATCTGTGATGAAGGAGTGTAGGGGATAAAAATGCAAATCCGTCACTCTGTAAGTATTCATCTCTAAGAGTCTTTCAAGCTTGCAAGGTCTGTGACAAATATGGGCAAAATCACGAAACGCTTTCTTGGCATAAGTATTTGATACATTTATAGATTTATGAAGCGCACAGCTACCCAACAGGGTTTCCCGGCGCTGAGCAGGACAAAACACAAGCCACAGGTTGCAGAAGAAGTTGCAGAAGGATTATACTTGGTTGTAAAGGAAGGGCTTTAATTTCTTGCGAAAGACTAAAAGCGGGTGACACATCCTAAGTTCCAAAGGAAGAGAATTCCACAGTTTGGGGCCAAGATAGGCGAACTAGCAACCTCTCAAACGAGTGAGACGGACTCTGGGAACAGAGAACAGAGAAAGGCTTGCTGATCTCAGCTGTCGAGTGGGCGCGAAAGGACAGACCAGGCTTTGTATGTAGGGGGGTGCCAAGCCATGTTTGGCCCGAAACATGTAGCATAAGGCCTTAAACTCAACGCGCTTGTTCACCTTGAGCCAATGGAGCTGATGGAGCAAAGGTGAGGCTGAGGCATATCAAGGCAGATGAAAAAGAGGGCGCGCAGCTGAGTTTTGTATAAGCTGTACGCGATGGACGGAGGCTTTATCAGCGCCTAGGTACATAACGTTGCCATAATCGAGTCTGGATATCACCAACGCCTGCATTACCGTTCTCTGGGCAGCAGGAGGAATTAACCAGAGGATTTTTTTTAGCCACTTTAGAACCACAAAGCAGGTCACGGTGACCCCAGACACCTGGACTCTAAGGGAGGGATTGTTCTCGATAGTAAAGCCCAGATTCTTAACTTTAGGGACCGGAGCAGGTAAAGGAACCAAAGTGTTAGGCCAATGGGTTATTCCCCAGAATTCGGGATTGTTTATGAGGACGAGGACCTCAGTTTTAGAACCGTTCAGCTTCAAGGTGTTTCTGGACAACCAAAAAGAGATATTACTCAGTCCGAGCAGGAAGGGGTACTGATGCTGAGCGGCTGAAAGAGATAAGATAATCTGGGTATCACCTGCAAAGGAAACAAATGGTCAGTCCAGACTTCTTCGCAATGTCCGCCAAAGGGTGAACGTAGAGATTGAAAGTCAAAGGACTTAAAATCGAACCCTGCGGCACTCCTGATGTTAAAACTACTGGATTAGATTTTGAGGTGTGTGAGAAGACTTGGAATGAGCGATGTTTTAGAAAAGAGATCAGCCACCTCAAGGCCACACCCACAATACCTGAGGCTTCAAGACAATCAACCAAGATGGAATGTGAGACCGTGTCAAATGCCGCACGCAAGTCCAGTAAAATGAGAGCTGCTGTGCCACCTCAATCAAGCTGCTGCCTGAGATATTCAGTGACCCCAAGCAAAGCTGATTCAGTGCTGTAGCCAGATCGAAAGACAGACTGTAATGGATTAAATAAATTGTGAGTAGCCACGTGAGAGGAGAGTTGGGAATTGATATGCCTTTCCAAGACTTTAGAGAAGACAGAAAGGGGGGATTTAGGGCGATAGTTTGACCAGCAGAGAGGATCTAGACCAGTCTTTTTTAGTAAAGAGAGCACCAGAGTGTGTTTCCAGTTCTGAAGAACATGACCTGAGCTTAAGGAGGTGTTGAGAAGATTATGAATCATGCTAAGGACCAACTCTTCCAGAAGTCGGAGCTTGGATGGGGAAGAGGATCAAGTGCGGAGCCGGGCTTGATAGTTCCCAGCGAAGATTGAAAAGTGAACAAGTCCAGTGGGAGCCAGGTCCTAATTTGTTGAGTCTCATCAAATGAGGAAGCCTGGGAGAGTGAGTCGGCCTGATCAACATGACAAGTAGTCGGAAGGTAAAGTTGTCTTGAAGGGATGAGTCTGAATCAAGCTAGTGGTGAATAGACTCTACTTTATTAAGAAAAACCAACTCTAGCTCGTTGCGCTGACGTAGCAAAAGTGAAGGAGAAGGCAGAAAAATACTAGCAGCCGAGAGTTTCACAACCTTAAACAGAGTTTTCTAGCAGTGTTGGGAATTTGTGATCTTTTCCGTAAAGAACGTGGATCGAGCTGATCTACACCGAGCGTGGGGTTTTTTCAGTGCTCTCATGTAGGCTAACTTAGCCTGTGGCGCATAGTGCTTCCTCCATTGTCTCTCTAAAACTTTGCAGTGTTTTTTAACTTGTTTTAGGGAGTCAGTGAACAACGCGGCAGGAGGATGCACTCTGAGTTGAAGTTTGGATGACAGAGGAAGGTTTGAGTCAATAGCCTCTGAGAGCCAATCATGCACAGAAATTTGATCAGGGTTTGGTTGAGATGTAAGGATGGGGATACTGTTTAAGAGCCGCTCATTGAGTGCTGGCATACCAAGTTTGGACCAGTTCCTGGCTTTTAGCGTTAAAGTTGGACGAGAAAGAGGGTCCAGGAGAGATTTGATAGTAAAAGGAACAGCAAAGTGGTCTGACCAGCTAAGTTGGATAGGAGGTGCAGCAGACAGGGTTAACAGATTGGAAAAGATGGGGTCCAAAAGGTGCCCCGCTGAGTGAGTAGGTGAGGAGTTCATGAGCCGGAGGTTAAGAGTCTTCAGGTCATCTATGAAAGCTGATACTGGTATATTGTTGGAGTCCTCAAGATAAAAGTTGAGGTCACCAAGTACTGAGAAATTAGACACCCAGAGAATACGGGGGGCCAGTGAGTCAGCAAGAGCTGAGCCCCAATTGTTAGAAGGCACCAGGGGGGATAGTCTCACTCCATAAATATGCTCAATTTACACGTGCACATTTTGCGTGGTCAAAAAGTGACTAGATCTAAAATGTATGCAAGTGTAGCAGAAACATGCATTACATATGCACATCATGCATACATTATGCATGTTCAAATTCTTAATAACCAGTCTATTCAGGGGAGTCTCAATTAGGTTTCTCTTGAAATGCAATGCAAGTTTGGTTGCCACCAACAGCACTGATTGTTTTTGAACATTTTTAGACATTGAACAATGTACGGACTTTCTACACCTATCTGAAGGTCAAATTCACACCTGAATGGAGCTGGAGTAGACAGTACAAAACGCGTGGCTAGGTCACCAACCAGTCCACGTTTTTCTAGGGATGTCTTGTATGAAAAAACAGAAATTGACCCAGAAAACAGGTTAAACGTATCCACTTCCAGCATATTCCTATCCGTGAACTATATATGCAATGCATACATTACAGTCAGTACCATTGTGTTTGAATATCACTCTTACATATGCTCACAATACAAAGTGCACAGACTGCATATGTGTCACAAGGGAGCTTACATGAATAGGCTAAAAATTACAAAACACTTACCGAAGTAAGCATAAGTAATCATTTGCTTAATTTATAAGCCTCTACCTGTATCTTCATGAAAGGTTTAGTTAACCTTCTGTAGAATTAATTTTCTCATTTCATTTTAAAAAAAGTAACTGCTTTGTTACATCTTTATGAAACATGGGAGGCGATTCACAAAGGTATTTATGAGCATGGGCAGTAGTACTACAGCAGTACTCTTTTGTATACTCTTGCATGCCTGGCTCTGCCCCTAAACATCCAACTCCATATCAGTAACAGGGCAAAGAGGGAACAGTCCATTCTACTTGTACTAATTGTATATGAATATTCCCTGAATATTGCCATGTTATTCTCATTTTATGTATTGTATGCATGCATGAGTACGTGAAAGAATGCTACAGGGGTACTACTTTACACACTACAAAATGCCTTTGTGACCAGGAGTCTTAATCATTAAAAGTGCATAGATGTCAACATCTGTTTTCACAAGAATCTAAGAGACTTTGCGCTTGAACCTGGACGTGCCATGTTGAGCTGTGTGTATTCCACTAGTGAGGGAATCGACTATGGCCATTTATCCACACACTGTGTTGTGGGTATAAAAGCGTAAAATAAATGGGCACTTGTTGGTATAAATTTGCGGTTTCTCCTAGTGGCTCGGTTTACTTTTAGTAGGCTGAAGTATGATTGTTTTCACCGGACTAACTAGGAAGGCTTGGTACCAAAGCCGCTTACACCGATAGAGCCTAGCTACCCTTGTTTACTGTTTAGAGACATCGTTACTCAACGAGGGAACTGGCACAGGCCCACCGGGCCATCGCAGCTGTTTCACACTCCCTTCCAGGAAACTCCTGTCTCCTTTCACACAGGACAGGATAAGCTTTACCTGCAACGTGTCCCCCCGTTCAGCCTCCAAGAAAGGGGTGCACTAGAAATCATAATAGAAGTATTAAGGTCAGGAGCAGTAGTAGTAATATAAGTAGCAGTAGGAGTAGCACTTGTGGTAACGTGATAGTGTTTGTAGTACGGATACTGTTAAAAAATTTACTTCTTGTAGTGGTACCAAAATGCAACTACAAGTAGTAGCATGAGGAGAAACTAATTGTGTCAGTAGTATGGCATGGGATTGCAGGGTAGCTATGGTATGGTATTGTATTTTATGGTATAGTATGGTGCGGTGTAGTGTGGTATGGTTAGCTATGGAATTGGATGGGATGGTATGGTATGAGTACTTTTAAGCTGCTTACAATCCTGATAAGGTACTGAAGTGCTTTGCGAAGGGAGCTCAGTGTTAGTGATTACGCAAATCATAAGAAGTACAGTTTGTGTTTTAGGACAGAATGTTGAGAACAGCAATATTGTGAGACCACAATATCGGTAAACTCTATTGTCTACAAAAATATCAAGTTTACATACTTTGTATGTAAACTCCCAAAATATAGAGTCAATAATATGGTGGAACAGAATTTTGTCAAAAAAACATAAGTATATTGAAATATTAATATATAATTATGCATTCACTGAAAACCACAAAGATTAAAGAGATGTTAAAGTTAGGTGAAAATATCAATTAAAATGTTACATGTTAAACTATACCAACCACAGAAATACACCATTTATATACATATATATTCTAGCTCGGTTGAGGCACAAGTCTCCATATGGCCGTGGAGTAATATATACTATATTTAATAGCCTTGAATGCAGCCCACTGGAACATAAGACAAATAGCAATGTTGGTAGCTATTGTTTCAGTCCCTGGAGTTAGTCCACATACATCATCGTTCTGAATGGCTGAGATACTTTGGCTTAACATGTTAAAAATGAATGTATATCCTCACACACAGCCGAGTGGCAGGGATGTATTTCATACAGATTAATAAATAACCTAACAGGGGCATATCAAACTGTATTCATTTACTTTGCCTTAATGTGAGACCCTAATCAATGCAACAAATCTGGACGTACTCTGCAGCACAGAGGGCATAAATAGCAATACGTAGCAGCACCTTACAAGACAATATATGACATATCGAGAAAAATGTTAACTCCAATTTCTTTATGTTCTAAATTTCAGAAAATATAAATGTAAATGAATGGTAAAGATACTATATGTATTATGGTTGTAATTTATAATGAAATTAGACTTTATTTAGTAAATATGGCAAGTATAATGCAGGAGACTAGGAGAGTCTTGATTCCTCTTTTTATTAAACACTGCACAATGTAAAATGAATAAAAAGAATAAGGGTATTTATAATTAATATTGTGTATATCGTTTTTACTGTTTTTAAATGACTAAGGTGTAAATAAACATTATTTTGACTAATTGATAGAATCTATGAAAAATAAAAATAACACAAATAGAACAAACACAATATTTTACTTTGAGGCTGTATAAAAAACATTTTGATTAATAAGTACACATTGTTGAAATCATTGTATTTATAAATAGACAGTGTGGCAACCATTGACTTAGATCTTAGAGCGGAGTAGACATTTAGAGGAAAGTAATTATATTTCCTTTTCTTTTGATAAAACAACATGTTCAATCCATATGGTGCAGAAAATGTTACAGCACAAAATTATAATGTCATATTGAGGGTATATTTTAATATAGAAAAGGATCACAGATATCTGTATCAAATGGGTTTGTATTTGTTTAATGTCTCCATTTATGATATTTCCTTCAAGAATTTAGAAGAAGAAATGATTGTGTGGAGAATTTCTTTTTGCATTAATTGTGGTACCATCTTGGTGTGACATATAACTGTTTATAAGTATGATTATTTGGAAACATGTTTAGGTATGTGTAAATTAATTGATACTGTGCAATAGCTGCACTACCAATCCAGGTTTGCAATGTACACATATTCTGCAAATGCTTGGAATGATGATCTAAAATAAGTTCGATACTTTAGGAATTGTATTATTGTATAATGTGTTTAGGCATATTTAAAGTGAATAATACTGTGTAGTAGCAGCACTGTTTACTGAGTTTCACTCCGTATAAATATTTTGGGAACATATTTCTGGAAATTTTTTATTAATCCAGTACTTCTCTTAATGTTTGATCTTTCCTGAACAGACCTTACTGATATTAGATACTGTATATATGTCTTTTAAAAAAACTCACCACTTAATTTACTTGTTTGTGAATCAAACAAATTGTTGACAACACATCTTCCTTTATGTATAGAGAGAAAATATATGAACACTTAAGGTTTTTAAATTTAAATTTTATGGAGGACTATATTAGCAGGAAGACTCAGTTATTCAAGTAAAACACAATGATATTGATTTTTTTTAATTAGTCAGATGCTATAAACAATTACTTAATTCAGAAGGGATAAAGATACGTGTACCTAAAATACGTACTATTGTTATGCTGATAAGTATTACATTTCTGAGATGTAATATTAATTGTTAAATGTTTCCAAAAAAGGATTTCTTAATTAGGAACCCATAATGTGATGATAAATAGACTTCTTTTAAGAAAACCAATAATCAGGTAGTGATTTTACTTTGTTGTATAAAAAGACACTATAAGGCTTAGACTTTGCACACCATCCACATGTATTTATCCTTTTGATTGGTTCTATGCACCTCCTGTGTGCACACACTGTTTCATCTGTACTTCAAGAACTTTAAAGCTTAAAAAGCAATATTGATGTCCTATTTGTGTAGAGTAGCCCCTTATAATGTGTTTGATATGTTTCTTGCATTCATACAATTTTTCATCTCTCCCGGAGAAATATTTGCAATTCAGAGTCTGTATTCAAATCAGGTTCTACTATTTTTAATTCATTTATCCAAAAGGTTTCACGCCTCCTTCTTAACCTGTATTCTCTATTGTCATGTCTCCTAGGCACAGGAAAACAAGCAATGCCACACAACATCACCTTATTTCATTCACTTCTCCTATGTTGTATGTCCATATGTAGAGACATCAGGTACTTACAATGCCCATTTCTCAAGGATCTCAGGTGTTTTCATCACCTATCTTTCAGCATTTTCTTGCTAGAGCTTATATAGCTTTTCCACAGATGCACGTGATCATGTAAAACTAATATGGTGTTTTGCAATTAATAATGTAAATACTGCACACTTGTTAATTTAGTGAAAACCAGATAACAAAGTATTTATCATCCAGAGGTTGTTAAAAAATATTGCATTTTGTATTCTTTTATTTGAGTAAGTGAGAACACAGTAGATGGCAAAATATGAGGCTGTGGGTTATGCACAGCAGGTATTTCAAGTTATGCAAATTTGCTGATGCCAAGGAAGACATATGTAACCTTTACACTGCCCTTTTACTCCTGTAACAAATCTGCAGACTGCATTTCCTGTAACATTTCATACAAAAAACTGAAAAAATATACTGGGTAATACTTTGCTTTTCATAAATTCAATATAAATTATTTGTTAGGTCTTGCTTGACAGTGCAGCTGTCTTCAGCAATTATTGTTACCAATTATTTAATTTACACATTAAATGGGTTTTGGCTCCACCCAGAAGAGTATTTCTGTCTCACGCCATGCTATTGGCTGTTTGGTGTTGTCACGATCACCAACACTGGTTTTCACTTACACATGGGTTTGTCACTAGACATAATGTACATTTATCGCAGTAACATTTGAATGATTACAGATGGGCAATGTTAAGAAGAGGTTCATTTAATAGATATGCTTGTCATTGTGATGGAATTACTTGCTTTAACCAAGGTTTTCTTCAGAGAATTAAATCTTTACTTTTCCTCCAACACTTTCCAAAGGAACTGCAGAGAAGACACTGACATTAAACACTGTAAAACAGCCGGAACTCTTGTGAGACAGAATGAGAACACATCTCCCAAAACTAGAGTAATTAGCATGAATTCTGATGAATGTAAATAGTGGTCGCCACCTTTAAGGTAAAAAAAGTTGAAGGCAAGAAGTGCCTCACTCTCTAAAAAGCATCTTGCTTAAGATGCTGATTTGCCAACTACAGTTTCAGAAGGATTTTTTTCATGTTTATGATCTGTCTTGGTAAAAAACAAATCTGTTTATTTAATTTGTGTGTACTATTTCCAAGCTATTTGTGGAGCATTGACACCTTCCAGAAATGATACTGTGTGTCATTTTATGTGATTGGCCTCGGCAAACTGATGGTGCAATAGATGAGCCAGGCAAAGGAAAACTTTAGGCTAGCCAAGCACAGATAAAGGAATGGTATGACTTGAAAGCTATGCTAACTGAGTATTATGAAGGTTAGGAGGTGTTGGTACTGAAACCTATTTGTCCCAAGGCTTTGGAGGACAAATGGTGTGGCCCATGCAAAGTAGTGCAGAAAGTGTCTGAGGTCAACTACTTGGTGGACACAGGTGCCACAAGGGAATCCAAGATGTGAACAGGCTGTTGCTTTACCTCCGAAGAGACTACACAGTAAATGTCATGGCTATGGCAGAGGAAGTGAAGGAAGACAGTGAGCCTCTTTCTGACTTGCTGCAGAGTGATTTGAAAGATGGCACTGCAGCCCCTGAGTTAATGCCTGAGCAGCAGAGAGAGTGTAGAGAGGTGTTGGGATGGTTTATCAACCTCTTCTTGCTGACTCCAGGGTTGACACCTGTCAATGTGCAGACACGGATGACAGTCTGCCAGTGAGGGGAAGAATGTACAGAATGCATGACCAGGTACAGGGATGCATTAAGGTGGAAGTTACCTGAGTGCCAATGAGAGATCTCATAGTCCTTGGTCTATTCCTGTTGTTCTGCTACTAAAGCAAGGGTCTACTGACTTGCGGTTCTGTGTGTACTACCAAGCCCGCAATGAGGTAACCAAAACCAATGCCCATCCAATCTTCACAGCGGATGTGCTTGTGGATCAGCTATGTGCTGCAAGGCACTTTGGCATCTTGGATCTGACCAGTGGTTATTGACAGATCACTTTGGCAACAAATGCTAAGGAGAAGACTGCCTTTTCTAAGCCAGGGGGGCTTTATCAGTTTAAGGTGATTCCCTTTGGGTTGAAATATGCTCCTGCCACTTTCCACTGCCTTGTGAATCATGATCATGTAGGTTTGTGGAGTTCTGTGTGGCCTACTTGGATGATATTGCTGTGTTCAGCAATTCATGGAAGGACCATCTGAGGCACCTGGAACAGGTGTTGAGGAGGATACATGAGGCAAAACTAACCATCAAGGTAAATAAGTGTCATGGTGGGCAATCCCCTGTAGTCTACTTTGGGCATGAGGTGGGGAATGGGAAGATTTGCCCATTGAATGCCAAGATTCAGTCTGGGATGGAGTGGGGGTACCTACTACCCAGGCTGAAGTGAGGGCCTTTTTTGGGCTCACCAGGTATTACATGAATTTTTGGCCAACTATGGAAGTATAGTTGTGCCCTTCCTAGGCTGCGTTGTAGAGGTCAACTAGGAAGCAGCCCAGAAAGGTAATATGGACTGCACCAAATGCATTTGAGGATCTGAAGAAAGCACTATGCACTTCATTGGTACGGAGAGCACCTAACTACAGTCATCCTTTCATTGTACAGACGAATGCCTCTGACAAAGAAGTTAGAGTTATGTTATGTCAACTGGATGACAAAAGTAGAGAGTGTCCGGTACTATTCATTAATAAGAGATTACTACCAAGAGTCCAGAGCTGGCAGCTTTTGAAAAGAAGTGCTTTGCCACAGAGTGGGTCTTGCTTAAATTTTGCCCATATTTGTTTGGAACTACTAAGTTTGTCTTGCAAACAAATCGTAAGCCACTGAAATGATTGATGGGTATGAAGGGAGAAAATCCCAAGTTGTTTAGATGGTCTATTTCTTTGCAAGGCTTAGAGTTTGTATTGGAGCACAGAGCTGTATTGAGCCACGGGAATGCTGATGGACTTTCCTGCCAGTTTCACCAATCTGACTGCCCAACCTCTCCAGGTCAGGAGTTGGTTCGGGGTGTTCTGATCTGGAAGCACCATCTGTGGGGACAGAAAAGTGGTTAAAGAAGTGTACCCCTACCCTGAGTGTCCAACTGTACTGTTGTCTGGATCGCTAATTCTTATTTATTGTCATAGGTGACCACGGATCATGCACTATGACATAGGACTGTCTCACCGATTGCGGTCTTGAGGTGCTAGGGGGTTCCAAAAAGTGCTACATTCATAGTGGTGGAAGGCTACTGCCTTCACCAGGAGTTAAGCAGCAGAAAATCTGTGGTTGCAGCATACCGTGTAAGGATCAGTAGTAGTGAACAGGACCTTTTACCTTGTGTCACTGGAGTGAGGCCTACAGGCTCACTCACTTTTTAAATAGTCCAGCTGTTGTGTGCTTAACTCAATCTTGGCTTACATCAGATAGGTGTGGAGTGCTGTGCAGCACAGGAGTAATGACTCTGCACTGGATGTATGTGTGCCTGGGAAGGGTACAGTACAGGGATAGAGCAGTGCTGAGTAGTATATGTGTGGTTAGTGCATGTGCTGAGGGTATGTATGCCTGCTGGGAATTCACTACATGAGAGATAGTACAATACATGAAGGGTGAAGTATCATGCAGAGCTCCGAAGGTGAGAATGTGTGCTGGCAATGTTGTGTTTACACATAGCAAACCCTGGTACAGTATAGAAATCCTTCACAGCCGAACAGTGCAAGCATACTGAATGTGTGTACTCAATGTATGTGTCATTGTAATGGTACAATGCATGGAGGTAACAGTGCTGGACAGTGAGTGTGCTGTAAATGTACACTGAGTGCATGTGTGCTCTTCCCGCCGTGACACACTTAACGATCAGCACCATGAAACCTTATGGTGACCGTGCGCTTTATAAGCTCTTATTAACATAACATAACATATTAACATAACAATGGTACATTACATGGAACACCCTGGGTTCCATTTTGGGAAGCCCAGGCCTGCCTGGTGAAGTCACGAGGAGGACAGGAATTCCCCCTGACAGATTTGTGTATTGCTGCATTCCTGTGAGCTGGGTGGGACACACTGGAGGAAGGGACCCTCCCTTTCCACATCAAAAGGTTGTTCTTTGATTTAGTGATTGAACACAAGGAAAGGGCCTGGCCACATCGCCACATCCCTGGAAGAGAGATGGGCCTGAGTAGGGATGGCAGCTTGGGAATATTCTTTTGATGCACATATCATTGTGGCTAACATCCAGGTGTGAACTCTGATCACTTCCATGAATTGTGTTATGAGCCAATCAGCTTTGGAGTCTTACCTACTGTGACAGACATGCTTTAAAGAGAAAGGAAGAAAAGGAGAAACGTACTCTTCAAAAGAAGCATAACCCCAACATAGAACTTCAAAGACTCAGACCCAAAGTCACATTTGCTGTGTGGAAAAAGACTATGAGAAGAGGTGGTTAAGACCCCGAAATGTGTCATCTGGCAAGCAGGCAATGTGAGGAGCGGAAGCTCTGCATGACTTTCCATTTACATTTACATTTACTTCTGCCGTTGACCAGGACTGGGACTGTTAGTCTCCCTTTTGGGTGAGAAGACCACCCAGGAAAACCAAGACCAGTGTGCCCTGGGAGGAAAAAGAGAGCGTTGGAGAGAGCGAGGTCCAGTGGGGAGCCCTACCATGAAGAATCCATGTGCTAGGTGTGAGGATTCGCCTGTGCACCAATTGGACCAAAGCCTGTCTGCAGGAGTATTGGTTTGGTAACCCCCATATGCCAGGAGATAGCGACCGTGAACTGAGCCATGAGATAGCATTGGGTAGGACTTGCAAAATGCATACTGCCATGCTGGGGTGATCCTGTATGCCAGGAGGAGCCAATGGTAAAGCTGTTACTGGGAACATACTGATACTCATAAGCCCTGTGTTGGAGGAGTTTGCACCAGAGGAGGGGCTGCCAATATCAACTTTGCCAATAAGTTTTAGGCTGAGACTGCGCTTGGCGGGTCAAGCCCGCACAGCAAGAGAACTGCCCCTGATGAACCCTGGAGTACTGCAGAGGATGTTGTATACATGTGAACGAGAGAAAAATTAGAAAGTTTCGACGTGACACGATCGATTATAAACTGGGAGAGGTTTACAATTGGGCGGAGATATATGCCCGGAGAAGACAGTTTAAACCAACGTCAAAAACTTCTGACACTGATACATCTCCAGCCTCCAGTGACTCCGACACTTCTCGTCGAAAACCGAGAACCTTCCCTCAAAAAGATCAATCACAACCGCAAACAACTACAGACACTGAAATTCCAACAACTTCAACCTCTACCCCTTTACCTTCTGCGGTCCCTTTTTTAGGGACAGGCCAAAAAGATCAAGGAGACCCAGGAGGGGCAAAAAAAGCAGCCCCACCACTAGACAAAAGAACTACAAGGAGTCAGCGGTAAATGACTGTGACAACTTGGTCATTAACATTTCCACAACTACCTTTAATAAATCACAACTACACTTACTACAGAAGGGGTCATCTTTTGTTCCCACCTATTCTAGCAACCTCATGGAAGCAGAAGTAAGCCTTCACAAATTCATGCGGAAACTTAGACTTAGACATTTCTTTGACAACGTTCTCACTGAACCTACAATCAGAACAGAAAATACACTAAAAGCTCTCACATCCAAGAGTACCTTTGTAGCTCCAGTGAGTCACAAGATTCTCGATACTTTTGAGACTTTGGTTAAACAAGATCTTCAGTCGGTTTTCAAACATCGCAAACCTAGACATCCAAACATCACCACAAAGGATAAATCAATGCTTAAACAACTGGCGAATAATCCTGATATCATCTTCCTTGATGCTGACAAAGGCGGCGCACTTGTCGCCATGGATACCACACATTACACTCGAAAACTAGATGAACACGTGCTAGACTCAAACACCTACTCTAAACTTGATCATAATCCCACATCGGCTATTTTGAAAACATTACAGAATCTGGTGGACAAAGCAGTCCTATCGGGCACCATCGGTGATATGGAAAAGAAATTCTTGATTTCCAGATTTCCCAGAAGCCCATCTCTACGTATGTTACCCAAGATACACAAGAATCTATTGGATCCTCCCATGCGGCCCATTGTTTCCACCAGAGGCTCGCTCCACGAACCAGTTGGCAAATATCTAGACAGGCACCTTCAACCTCTAGTGCAGGCCATGTCTACCTTTGTCAAGGACACCACGGATTTTTTGAACATTCTCCTAAAATTCAATACCCCATGGGAAACTGACATGTATTTCTGTACCATAGATGTGACTTCCCTGTATACCTCAATCCCCCACGACATGGGGTTAGAGGCCACGGAACATTTTCTTTTACAATCACAGACTTCTCACGATCTACAAGTTTTTTTAATGGAGCTTTTACACTTCACACTTTACCACAGTTATTTTTGTTACAACAATCAATTTTTCCTTTAACTAAATGGAACTTCCATGGGCAATTGTGCTGCCCCTTGTTATGCCAACCTGTTCATGCACAAGTTTGAGTTGGACCACATTTTGCACACCACACCTTGGGAGAACCATTTGTTACTGTTTGTTCGTTACATTGACGACATTTTTTTAATTTGGAGAGGTTCCAAGACCATCTTGAGCGAAGCGATTGAGGATCTGAACACCATCAATGACAGATTGAAATTCACTTTCCATATCAGCGACACACATATAAATTTTCTTGATGTTTCCATCTATATTGTTGATCAACACATTCAAACCACACTGTACAGGAAGAATACGGACAGAAACAACTTGCTACACTACCTCAGCTTTCATCAGCCATCACTCAAACGCCATTTACCATACTCGCAAATTCTCAGGATAAAACGAATCATCTCTGAGCCGAATCAGCTTATCCAGCAAACCTTGGACATGGAACGACGTTTTACTGAGCGAGGTTATCCATCACAAATTTTAGAAAAGGCCATTGAGAAATCATTGAACAAACAAAGGAGATCATTATTGGACAACCAACCAACATCCTCAGAACCACATCCTAGATTGGTTATGGTCACCAAATTCTCAACTGAAAGTTTCAACATACGAAAATCCATTCTCAGGCATTGGCCCTTGTTACGAATGGAGCACGACATCAATCAGATTTTTTCAGACCAACCGCTGTTTGCCTCTGAAAGGAGCAAGAATCTCATGGACCTATTAAAACCTACACGCTCCCCACAGTGCATTTCTCAATATAAGGGTACCACACCCTGTCACAACTGTGGCAACTGCAACAACATCATTAAAGGCAACAACATACAGCATCCAACCAAGGGCCATAACATCAAACTTTTTGTGTCAGCAACCTGTGATTCTAAAAACGTCGTCTACATGTTGAAGTGTCCATGCGGCCTTCCATATATTGGCAAGACGGAAAGAAAGATGAAAACACGATTAAACGAACATAAAAGCAATATTCGCAATAACAACCTCAAATCCACAGTAGCAACACACTTCAATGAACACAAACACAATGTCAGTCAATTACGCTTCCTGGTGTGTGAGACAGTCTCATTAAGAGAAGGATGTGATAACCGGAAACTTTTGATCCAAAGAGAAACATCTTGGATATACAAAATGAACTCGATGGTGCCCCACGGTCTGAATGACCGCCTTGAACTTAGTTGCTTCATTTGACTTTGTATTGATGCCTACGTGAATGTTTATACATCAAAGTTTTCACCTAATTTTATAATACTTTGACTCTATCCTATCTTTTCCAACGTTAGTTTTTTCAACTTATTCCTTTTTGTGTTTCTATCTTCCACTTAAGATTTTTGGATGATTGTTGCCTTTAACCGTTTTCTTCCAAACCTTTTTTCCAACCTTTTTTCCAACTTAATATTTTTTCCAACTTTATTTTCTTTCCAACTTTATTGTTCTTGACATTCCTTTTATCCAACATCTGACATTTCACACTTTTAAGCTGCATTTAAACACAGTCACCTTACTAATCTTCCGCTATCAGTTAAGACATTCGTTTTTCCTTTGATTCGTTTTTCACCTGCCATATATTCGTTCACACTTGTCATTAGATTCTATCACAACAAACAGCACATCCCGCTTCTCAAAGATGGCCGCTGCACTTTGAGTCCTCTTTTCCTGTCAACCATTTACTTCCCTATTTAACATGGCGACCCTCACAACTAATGGTCTTCCGGATCGGCACATTTTCGCTATGCCCGTTTAACTACGAACCGAGGTAACTTTCCTCTCTAACTTTGGTGTTTGATCTCGTTCCATTCACTATCAAGACCACAGCGCCCGAGCACTCTTTTTATGCGTTGAACCCACTTTAGCATCCATATACGTATAATTTCACACGCGGTGTTTTTCACTATCAAATTTCACTCGTGCACTACTGTCTGATCTCGTTCCATTCACGATTACAGCGCCTGAGCACTCTTTTTATGCGTTGAACCCACTTCAGCATTACATACGCATAATCTCACACGCGGTGTTTTCTACTATCAAATTTTACTCGTGCACCACTTTGTAAGTTACTATTACTACGCTTTACTTCGCTGTATTATTTACACAAGCGAACTTTAGCACTGTTACCTTTTAGGATACACCTTCGGGTGACTCCTTACAATTGCGTGTTTCCATACTTCGATTATTCTTTTATTTTTGATATCTTGGATGGGATATGTCACACACTCATTTGCATGGTTTGTTAAACCATATAATTTTCCAAGGGGGCAAGCCACATGATCTCCCATTTTTGTTGTAGGATTCCTCCTGATGAAGGGTTTCCACCCGAAATGCATAGAGGATATCCGTTGGTACCGTTGTGATTCAACACATGAAGTTTATAATATGGCGAACATATTTTCATCATGAATAAATGAACTTTTGATTCAATTTCCGTTTGAGAAGACTGGTAACTTCGTTACCCCATAGCGCTGTGCGCATAGAGGGACACCACCCCGGATGGGGCAGTGCAACTAACGTACACAACGTTGCACCATCGCTGGGCTACAGTCGAAAGTTGCATAAAGGATTCTTCCCCGCGGGCAAAAGGTCAACTTACCACATCTTCGCGAGCTGCGAGCTGCTCCAATAACTCGAAGACTCCGGCTCTGAAGCTCAGGAGAGAGAGCCTGTGCCATCACGTGCTACAGAATAGGCTGCAGCCAGCCCATCTTTTGCGAACAGGATCAGACCTCGCAAATGTGCGTGCTGAGGATACTCTCTACCCCGCTGAACTCTTCCATGCTGCAGGAGTGGGTAAGACTTGAACTGGGCCTTTTGGGCCCCAGGGGATTTGCAGCTAACAGTGTTGCAGCACCATAGACACTATTGACTAAATCCTAAGAAGTCAAAGAGGAACTCTTGAGTACGGCCTACTAATAAGCATTCCCTGAATGCAGCCACCAGTGAATGGGGACCAACCCCGACCACGTTATAAGACGGAGGGTCAGGCTCGGATTTGCCTGACAACTACTAGTGCCCTGACCTCAAGGGGATTGTGTTATTGCTAATGAATGTCGTTATTCCTTTGCATGTGTAGTTAGATATTAAATACTTCTCTTTCTTATTAAAACAAGTATTTGACTGGACATTGATCTATTATTTGTACTGTTTGCACTTTAACTTATGAGTCGTGTTCACTTACCTGTATTTACACTTTCCCCAAGGTGGGAGCTTTTGTCTGCTCATTCCCAGCTAACACTGAGAGCCAAGTGCAGAAGGAGTACTTGGCCCCGTTGCTCAGGAACCATAGCAGGTTGGGCCACAGGACATCAGGAGTAAAGGGCCTCAATAACCACAGTTGGGCCCAGTAGACCCTGCATGCCCTAGACCCTCTGAAAGGGGTTCTGGCGTTATACCTGCAGGAAGAGGCAATAGGGCCTCTTATAAAACACACCAAGTGGAAGACAGCATCATAATTTCAGAATCCGTTTCTACCAGCTGCTGTTCTCTCCCTATCCACATTTTCCTCCTGGGGAATCCATCCTGCTATTGTTTTCTTCAGAAGGAGAGTGGATTTGTTGGTGGGAGTGTTCGAAACAATCGTCAGTGGCATAACAGAAGACAAGTAAAGTACAGGCAGTGACAGTTTGGAGAGCCAGTGTGTGCTGTCTTCCTGAATGCCACGAATCTGAACGCCATAACCTTGGCTGGCCGTGAATCTGCTGTAGGCACGTTACTAAAAGATGTATCTTAAGCAAGTACAGCTACAACTTTTAGGATAGTCCCGGAGAATTGACAGAATACATGCAGCTCAGATGCCCCACCCACTTCTTCTATGAACGTTGAAAACCTGCAAGAGCCCCTCGGTCTCCCCATCCTTAGAGACTCAATGGTTGAGAAGCTGAGGCAGGTATGTGAATAACAGAAGTGAGGAATAACCCCATCTGTTGTGCTTCAGACTCCCTCTCCAAATAAGGGTGATCACACTGTGCTTGGAGCAATGGTGTAAATAAGGTGCTCGACGAGGTGGGCGTAATCTTATGTAAATGGGCCCAGGACTGGCAAATCTATATGGCAGTATCATCAGAGGGGGAGGCAAAGAATTCCCCATATTGCTTTTGCTGAGTGGTGGGGGAAAAGGGCACGAATACATTTATGCCTGTGGCGCACGTACTCCTCACATCATTCCTGGCACAAGTACTCAATCGAGCAGCATCCACACCTTGTCTGCTTTCTGTTCCGAGCAGCAACGTGCAAGCGGCAAGGAAGTTTCTTATTTTAGATTTCAGTTGGCCCTAAAACAAAGGCCATATTCAGTCCTCCTTTTGTTCGAGTATAACCCTGGCTGGAAGCTCTGTGGAGATAAACACCTAGACGCCAATGCAATAGAGGGAAACAAAGGCAAACAGATTGTTATCACTTCACAGGTACTTAATAGAAACTACGATTTGGAAGTAGGTTTTGTGTCTTTGTTCAACCCCCTTGAAAAAAAGAGATGTGCTTGCAATGTAAAAGGCCTGATGTATCTGTGTGTATTACACACATAACAATTTAAATGGCACTTCATAATTTATTTAATTTAATTCTTTAATAGTTTTACTCATCCTAATGTAGGATAGCTGAGCTCTTTACATTACACTCACACATTATATACTGATAATAAATCATACAAGTGTGTAAATCAACGTACAAGATGCTACATAAGACAATGAGGTTTTCAAGGTGTAGAAGTCACACATGGTCTTTACTGGTAGGGATTATGGGGCTTATTTATGAAAACTGTTGCATCGCTGCATGAAAACGGTGAAGCAACAGTTTTCACTGCGCACACCTTGAGACACGAAGGATGCGCCGTATTTAATGTATGGCGCTCCATGTCGCAAGGAGTTACAGATATGTCAGCATTTCTGACATATCTGTAGGCGCAGTAATGACGCATTGCTCGAGAGTGTCGCAAAAGTGACGCAACTCCAGCAGTGTGTCATTACACATCCCATGTTAAATGTGCCTGCGTCAATCTTATGCCTGCTGTGAGGAACACCTGAGATTTTGACGCAGTGGCGTCCTAGAAGTGGTGCAGTAAAATCTTATAGATTTCCCTGCCCCGAGGGAACGCCCACCTTGCATACATTATACCTGACACAGGTATAATGTGGCAGAGGGCTTTACAAAGTGACGCATCTGCTTAGATGCGTCACTTTGTAAATAGGGCGCAACATGGCACTTTTTTTATGCCGCCGGTGCGTCACAAAAAGTGTTGCAAGGCCTCATAAATAAGGCCCTATATGTCAGTAGTGGAGAAACACAAACTCAGGATGTAAAATGTAACATAGTTCTTGGGTTTGTCTGTACTGATAAACGGATCTCTCTGGCAAAAGCTGTTGCCCAATTACCTGTCTACATAAAATAAAAATCTGGATCTGCCTGTTACACCATGTGTCAAATCTGTGACTAGACAAAACACAGATCTCTCCAGTATATGCAGTAACCACCAGTTATATTACAATTAATACTCCACCCTTCATGACTCCACCCCCTTTTTGTTGCCACACCTTGACCCCCAATGCGAAGTTTTTTCCAGCACTGGTTGAGATGGAAGATTGCCTGCCTTTCAAATGGTTAAAAACTAAATAGTTCGTCCTAAGGTGTCCCTTTTGTGCGTATACATTGCCAAAAGTTGAAGAGAAATTGTTACTAGCTCACTGACATTATTGTGAACTTCCTGTTCATGCCAGCTTCAATCCCATCCCATCCTGTTCTCGCGGCCTCGAGGGAGCTGGGATGGGGGGGACTGTACAATAGAAAATACGGTTGGAAAAGCTTGCTGACAGTCTTTTCCAGCCGTATTTTCTGTTGTACAGCCCCCCCCCACCTCCCTGCTGGGTGTGGGCGGCTGAGAGCTCAGAATGCAGCGCTACAAAGGTCTTTAAACTGGCAAAGTTTAAAGGCACTGCCTCATCTGCCAGAGGGCAAGAACCAAGCCGCCCTACCGACCGAGCCGCTCGGCGGTAACGTTTCTAGACTCTTCTAGGCTTCCCTGAGTCATCGCCAGTCAATCTGTCAGGCCAAAACGAGCCACACTGACGTGCTTGTTCGTGCAGGTTTTTCCTGAGGAAAATAAATGCGCCCTGATCGTTGTAAACGTGCCTGGCATGAGCTGCGTGCTTCGACTTTAAAATCACGCACACGCGATTCCTGCAACAATTATATCTCTACTGGGAAACTTTTTTTTTACTTTTATTTATTTTACTGACTTTTTCCAAAAACAAATCACAAGTACTGTACAATGTAACAGGGTTGTCAGAGGATTGCATGGCATAAACATTGCGACCTAAATATTGTTTACAAAAATATTGCCACATTGAAGTTAATAATGGAAAAAAATACACTCGGTGGACGCTATTTTTGCATGATATTCAGGACATTTTAAAGAAATTTGAAGAAAACTCAATCTCATGTTTTGGTTGAATCTGAAAAGTGTTAATTGTAAAAATTAGCAGTCTGTGAGTTACAGAGTCTGCCAACAAGGGGAGCTCTAAATGGAGACAAGCTCCCTGGGTGAAGACGAGTAGCACATTTTTATTCTGCTACCAAAGGTTTGCAGCATTGATCACTTGACAAAATGTTTACTACGAACAAGAAACAGGTGCGTGGCTGAGCTCATGAGAGAGCTTGTAGATGACCGTCACAAGTAACAAGAGTGGAGAGGATGTGGTCTCAAGGCTAGACTGCCAACTTTGGAGCTGGGAAACCAAGGTTCGAGCCTCGGGGTCATTTCCCCATCCTGTGATGATTCTGGGCAAATCACTTAATCTCCCCGTGCCTACCAAAAAAAGAAAATGAATGTGTCCTTGTGTATGGTAACTGGTGCTCATGTAAAGCGCTCCAGTACCTTTGGGTTGAGTTTGCGCTATATAAATCTGCACCAAAAAAAAACAACAGTGTCCACAATTTTGGTTCAGCAAGCTGGTTTGCAAAATGTATTTCTTGAGTTCCAAGCCATGCCTACAATATCTGCACATATAGTGAGCAGAGTTATAGTGACCAGAAAACTATGGTGGTTACCGGCTACTATGGTCAAGCATTAATATTTTATTTTTTCAGAAATATGTCCAGTGACAACGATTATTGTGTTAACGAAATCGATGTATTGTTGACACTGATATTCTGATGTACAACGCCTCTGACATCATTAAAAATGCTGTCTTAGGCAAAATGGGAAAACAGAATGTGTGACCAATCTTGAAAAAATTGCCTATGACTTCGAGACCGTGCGTAGAATTCATGTGATGTGGTGTGTGAGAGAAGGGATCTAAGTAACCAGGGATTCGCAAATTTAGTGTATCATCTAAAGACTGAATTGGTGTTTCTTGTCGAGCCAATTTAGTCATTTATAAGTAGGGCTCCCAGTTTTATGGTATTTATTTTTTTGCCATTTCCGTCTGTATTTATCCATATTTATTTTTTGCAATTTTTTTCTGTATTTATCCATGTTTATTCTGGGTTTTGTGGACAAAGTAAACTGAAATTAGTATATTTCCACATTTATTTACCCAATAAATATGCAGTCATGCTTGAATGTCTGCCAGATTTCAGTGCTGTGAACACCCGCAGAAGATAAATCAGTGCACTTACATGAAAATATGCAAATTTCAGTATCAAACTTATGCATATCTACTGCTGTTAAAGCCTCTATACTAAAAACACTTTCTTTTTTAACTTCTTATCTATCAATCCAAACATCTATTGGCCTGGCAGTCATGGCAGACAGTATTTTGAATTACTCAAAAATCAACCCAATTTCCATTTTTATCCACATTTAAAAATAAATAAAGACAAGAAAATGAATGTTTTTTGTCTGTATTTATCTGTAAAAATCAGTAAAAATGGAAAACAGGGAGCCTTATTTATAAGTCGTTACTGTCTTGGAAATATTGAAAACGGTGGTATTAGCGTGACAACAATATAAGACCCGGGTTACTATAAGGAGATGGGGTCACAACAATGAGAAATTCTAAAACTCAGACAATATAGCATTGGACTAACTACCTTGTCAAGGTTTAGCTAGATGTGTTTTATTAATATGTTTCAATCTCCTTGCATGGCCTTGGAGCTCAATGATTTTATAAACAAAGTCAGCTGTTTGCCTTGTTCCTCTACTTGGTGAGAAATCGCTCAGAGACTTGCAATACCCTTTTACAGTAGTTGATACTTTTTTTTGTCTACATTGTAGCATCTGAAACAGATATAAATGTAGATGTATCTATATGTTGCCTGGCAATGCTCTAGACTGTGGAATAAATGCATATCTAACATTGTTTGATTTACCTATTTAATTAAATGCAGCAGAGTATTTCGTTTTATTACTCTTCCAAAGCCAATGTCTAGCGCGCTGACACTATTAACGCCAGATCATTCTGGAAGTGACTACAATCCAGCTAGCTACCTGTTACCCAATTTGAATGCACAGTTTGGACTGTTGCATCCTAGAAGAAGGACTTTGCAGGTAGATTTGCACCAGTCCAGCTTTGAAGTCTCTTTACGTCGGTTGGTGTTGTAGATCCTCTGCCTACTGTGTTTGCTGCCATCCCCAATTTATGAACTTAAGAAAATATAGAGCACATGTATAATAACACTCATTTAGCTGAATGCTGAACAAGCTTGCATCTAACTTCTCCCAACCTAAAACTCTGAAGCACATTGGTTTCCTATTAGACTGCCAAATAGGCCACCTCTCTATGATGATTTATTTTCATCTCATATGCTATGTAGATGGTCTACGTCCATGTAAGACACTGTAGGAATAACCTCTTTATTTGCTATGGGGAGACTTCCAGTCATATTGTCCTTCCTAGATTTCAAATACGTGGGTAAGCAGGAAGTGGGAAGTGTCTCTCTTCCACCATAAGTCAAGGGTATTCTTCTGTTTGTATGTACAATTTGGGACCCATCAACTGGCTCTTTATAGCAAGATGTTTCATCTACATATGTAAGATCATTCGTGTTTTCTGTGATAGTTTTAGCCGCGGATTTGGAGGACAACCTTATTTTATCTTTTATTTTTTATTTTGCAGAGTTTTATATAGCGCAAACTTGACCATAATAGGGTATCAGAGCGCTTTACGTAGCACCAATTGCATTACATTTTTGTTAGGCACGGGGAGATTAAAGTGATTTGCCCAGAATCACAGGATGTTCAGTTTCATTGCCGAGACTCGAACCCAGTTCCCCAGATCGACCGCCCTAGCCGTTAGGCCAAGGGCATTCACTAATGCTGGTGACAGGGCATCACATCCTTTTCAACAGAAAAGTGTCTCGCTCCCTTGGAGATCTCATGCTGGAGCTCGCGTGGACCTTGCAGGTCCATCACAAGTCTGGCAGCATTCAGAGAAGCCTTTATCACCCATCCCAGGCTCTAAGACTAAGGATCTGTTTATCATGTATTTTGCAATGTTTATTCAAGCGTTGTGTTACAATATGGCACTGTATGTGTAGTGCGCAAGTCTCCCATTGAAATGTATTCCCGGAATAAGAAAACAACCCCATACACTGATTTGAAATGGGACCCTCCTAATCTCCAGCCTGCCATGGTAGCTCCTTCAACTGTACTTGGAAAGCAGGTGCATTTCAGCACCCTGGGTGATACAGGAGTGACAAAGGCCTGCTCTTAAGGAATATACAGAGGTACAGTTGAATGAGAGCGACCAACTAGTGGGATGACATAAATGGGCAAGTTAGGTCACAGAAGTTACCCTGACCCCGGAAGAGATCCTCAGTTAGCCATGTCTGACCTGGAAGCCCTTGATTCCTAAAGATCTGTCTTCACCCGGAAGTCACTCATGCTCATGTGCTCTAATTACCACATAATAAAGCAATTCAATAGCTGATTATTTAATCGGATCTCCTTCCATGTATTGCATGGTGTTATATAACCCTATGAACTATTTTAGCCCACGAAGCTGATGCTGAGTCTTCTTATTTCCGGGGACATTAACTAGGCCTGTGTTTCTGTCTCAACCTGTAATGAAAAGCAATGCTTCCGCTGCATGCACCTCGTCAGGAGTAGTAAGCACTATATAAAATAAATGTGAACAAGACTGTTAGACCTGGTACCATTGGCGTGAGTCTCCCTTCCATTTTTTCTGATTGCCTCCTCTCTTTTTTATATGTTTTGCTGGTTTAGATGCTTTGGGCACTGTGCCACTGCTATTCAGTGCCACAGTGCAAGTGCTACCTATGTTAAATTGATGTATTGATTAGTGACTCCATGATTGGGTTATTTGATTTACTTGTAAGACCCTAGTAAAGTGCACCATGTGGGCCCAGGGTTTGTTAGTCAAATGCTGCTGGTGGGCTTGCAGCACTGGTTGTGCCACCCACAGAAGCAGCTTGTAAAGTGTGTCTCAGGCCTGCCACTGCAAAGCCTGTGTGCAGTCTCTGACTGCCATGTTGACTGGCCAAGTGCCCCCACTTGCCAGTCCCTAAACCTTCCCTTTTCTTCATATCAGACACCCCTGTGGTAGTCCCAAGGGCAGGGTGCATTGTAAGCATAAGGTAGGACATGCTCTGGTGTGTGTGTGGCATGTCCTAATAGTGAATTACAGTCATTTTCGTTTTTCACTATTACAAGGCGACCTGTTCCCCATAGGCTAGAATGGGCAGTTTGATTATTACATCTTATAATGCTAACTGACCCAGGGAACTAGGTAGAAATTCGAGTTTAGTATGCCTGAGCTCAGAATGATAAAATACATCTTTAGTGAAGTTGGTTTTAACATTCTGTGTTTGAAAATACCACTTTTAGAAAGTACGTATTTTCTTTCTTAACTGTCCAAGCCTGCCTCTGCTAGGTTGTGTATTGTGTGTCTGGTACTGTGAGTGACAGGGGCTGGGGGATAGCAGGAGAGAGGGTGAGTCAGCACAGGGCTGAATCGAGAGATCTGCATGTAGATGGGTGGGAGGAGCTGCACCTGGGACCTGAATAAGGCTGTGCCTTCCCTCCACAATGCTGGCTCCACCTCCTGTGGTGCGTCTGATGTCCCTGGCCTGCACTGTGAAAGGAAAGAAGGAGTCTTGTCAACAAAGTGCTCCAGGACTGACCAGAACTGGTTTGGACTAGGCAAAGGCCTCTCTGCCTTCAGAGAACAAAGAGGATAGTAGTATATATATGGGGATCCAGACCCCAAGACTTGAGATCACTTCTGGAACAACAAGACGAACCTCTGCCAAGGAGAAGAACCAAAGGAAGCTGTAAGAGTTGTACTGCCCCCCTGCCAGTGTGCTGTGTTTCTGGGTTGGCCTACAGTGGTGTATTCAGTGCCAAGGAGAGGAGAAGGAACTTTCAAAGGACTTTCATCATCTTGCAGAATATTACTCCAAGGGCTTGATCTTGTGCTTGCTTACTGCTGAAGTCTCAGGGACAAAAGACTTCACCACCAGCTGCCCTCTGAATTTCCTTGCTGGGAATTCTATCTGCAGAAGCCTGCATGTCGCTGGGAGCTGGAAGCGCGACGCAACAAGAAGAAGCGTGTTGCCGCCGCAGCTGTAGTTGTCGCATCGCCGGAGAAGCGTGCCATCGCCGCATCTCCCCAGAAGCGTGCTTTCATCACAGTTGTCTGCTGTCGCATCCCGGAGAAGCGTGTCGCCACCGTGAGAGTCACCGTCGCATCACCGGAGAAGCGTGTCGCAGGGCCTGTCACGGCTCCAAAGTACAGAGTCACCGCAAGGCTGCCAAGGCGTGCACGCATCGTCTCAACATCATCGCATCAAGGGCGCCATCTTATCCCATCGCACCGGATTGTCGAATCGCATCGAGGCGCCATCTTACTGCATCGCAACCGGACTGCAGCACGAGAATCTACGCATCACCTCCTCGACGGTAAGGATCAAGACGCATCCCCTACTCTGCGCAAGCATTGAGGCGCGACGCATCGTCTCCCCACAAGCAAGGAACTGACGCATCTCCAATGCTGTGAGCCTTTTGTTTATTTTGCGTTACGCATCCAGGTACTTTTGTGAGAACTTTATCGCATTTACCATCAACTTGAACTAAGTGAATTCTACCATCTTTAAGTCAATTTTGAGTACCGTATTGTGGAGTTTTGTCCTTTGTGGTCTTGTGTTAAGTCTATACAAAGAATACTTATTTTTATAAAACCTGTGTGGTGTCCATCTGTAGTGTTTTCACTGTATTACTGTATGTGTTCACAAATGCTTAACACACTTCCTCTGAGATAAGCCTGTCTGCCCATGCCAAGCTACCAAGGGGGTGAGCAGGGGTTATCCAGTAGTGTAATCCCCTTTCCCTGACTTAGAAACAAGGGTCCCTATTTGGTCAAAGGTACCTACCTCTGCCAACCAGAGACCCCCAGTTCTAACATTGGTGGTCAGTGGTGAGGACTTGAACCTGCATTTGTGACTCATATACAGTGATTGGTGTACCCTAGTAGTGAGTGCAGACCAAACGCGACCACATACTTTTTGGTAGCATTTTTTTTCCTTGGACTGTTATTTTTCCTGAGAACTACCAATTCTTACTGCCATGAGTAGGCCAGCATCTGTTGCATCTATGGATCTAGATTTTGAGGTAGGGAGATTGGAAACCTACACTTTGAAACAGCTCAAGCATCTCTGCAAGAAATTGAAAGTTGCTACACCAGGCATTTCTAAAAAGGATGACTACCAAAAGGCGCTGAGGGCCTGGGTAGAAGCAAGAAATGCCCCTGAGTCAGCGGTGGAGCCAGCCAGTGTTTCCAGTCAGGGGAGGGGTGCCGTCCCCACCTGGCAGTAGTGTCTCTTCCAAAGACCTATCTCCCAGAGAGTTGGAAGACAGGGAGAGAAATAGGGCACACAAGCTGGAGATGACTAAGCTTAAGATGGAGGTCAGAGGGAAATAGAGAATAACAAGTTGTCCTTGGAGAGAGAGGGAATGAGAATGGAGCATGAGAAGATGTTGAGGGAGTTAGAGAACGCTCCCTCTGGTGGCAGTGCACCATCTGTGCCTTCAGAAAGCAGAGTGTATATTCCCAGGGATGTCATCAAAGATTTCCACAAGCATGAGGATATTGGGCAGTGGTTTGCAGCCTATGAGATAGCAATATTGGCCCAACAGGTCCCTGAGAAAGATTGGGGAGCTAGGTTGTGGGGCTGCTTTGTGAGTGAGGGGAGGGATACTTTGTTAGACCTGCCCAGTGAGAATAGGATATCTTATGCCCACATGAAGGAAGCCCTGATGACAAGGTATGGTTTCACCCCAGAACTCTATAGACAGAGGTTTAGGAGTTGCAAGAAGCAGGAGGGAACCACTTGGGTGGAATATGTGTCTTTCTGTTGCAGAACTATGAATGGTTGGGTGAAGGGTAGCAAAGTGGATACTTTTGAAGAGCTCTGTGATTTGCTTGCATGGGAGCACTTGTCTGCTAACTGTTTTCCAGAGCTACGCCAGCACCTTATTGATAGCAAGTTAACTAACCCTAGGAAGCTTGCTGAGCAGGCGGACCGCTGGGTCAGTACCAGGGTCCACAAGGGTCATGTGGGAGATTCCGTCAAAGGTGGGTAGGGTCCCCAGCAGAAGAGTAGGGGGACAAGGGTAAACAGAGGGATTTCCAGAAGGAGCCCCTAAGTAATTCCCAAGGGAACCAAGGGAAGGGTTGCCAGCCTCCCCTTGAGAAGAAGCAAGAGGCCCCAACAGGTAAACCTGTTTAGAGGGGCCCCTACAAGTGCTTTACGTGTGGTCAAGTGGGCCACGGTTGGTTTGATGCACAGTGTCCCATGAAGGATTCCAGAGTGCCACCACGTGCACTACCCCGTCAGATGGCGAGTGTAGCCCTGGGAGGGGAGGAGAAGGGTGCCCAAGGTAGGTGGGGTCCTGCAGAAATATCCCTTGTCTCATTAGGAGACTTTGAGATGGTCCCTAAGACTCAGCTGCCTGATAACACTAAGAAATACAGGCAGTGGATGACCATCAATGGCAATAGAGTGGAGGCTCTTAGAGACACAGGAGCCAGTGTGACAGCTGTCAAGTGTCACCTGGTGTCTCAAGAGCAGGTTGTCCCCAATGCCTTTTACCCAGTTGTTGCTGCTGACAACACAGAGAGCCACTGCAAGGTGGCTCAGGTTCCCTTTGAGTGGGGGGGGGGTCTCTGGTACTCTCCAGGTAGCTGTGAGGCCAGCCATGACTGTGGATTGTCTGTTGGGCAATGATTTGGAAAGCTCCCCTTGGGCTAAGGTGGAGAAGAAGGCTCATTTGAAGATGTTGGGTCTGCCTGAGTGGGCGTGTGTAACCACTTGGTCTATGGCAGCTAGTAAGGGTGTTGAAGAGGTCCTGGAGGCTGAAAGTATGGCCGAGGAACCTGCCTTGAAGAGAAGAGGTAGGGGGCGTGGGAATCCAGCCCCCATTGTTCCCACGGTCCAGGAGGAGGCAGACCTTGAGGGGGATGCCCTGGAACCTACAGGGGAACAGGTTGCTGAACTGGGGGACCTGCCTGAGCTGACCCATTGGCAGCAAGAAGGAGCACCCTCCAGGGAGATATTTTGTACAGAACAGAAGAAGTGCCCTTCTCTTGTGGGCAACAGGCCACAAACCAGGCACCAGGTGATCAGTCTAGATCACATTAGATCTACTGAGATTACAACCTCCTGTATACAGACCCTAAGGTTGCTGAGCCCGGGTCAGCCCTTGTTCTGGTGGTACCCCAGCTCTTCAGAGCCTTCCTACTGGGATTGGCTCATGATGTACCTTTAGCTGGACATCTGGGGCAGGACAAGACCTTTGAAAGGCTTGTCACCCACTTTTATTGGCCCCAGATGTGGAAGAGTTCAGATACTCATTGTAGGACCTGTCAAACTTGCCAGGCAAGTGGAAAGAAGCAAAAGGCTCCTCTCCAACCTTTCCCTGTAGTCAGTACCCCCTTTGAACAGGTGGGCATTGATATTGTGGGGCCACTGGACCCCAAGACAGCCATGAGCAACAGGTTTATCCTGGTCTTGGTGGACCATGCCACCCGGTACCCTGCAGCCATCCCGCTCAGGATAGTGATATCCCCCGTGGTGGGACGTGCACTGATGGGGATATTCTCCAGTGTGGGGTTCCCCAGAGAGGTGGTGTCAGACCTTGATACCAACTTCATATCCCATTATATGAAGTCCCTGTGGAAGGAGTGTGGTGTTACATACAAGTTCACCACTCCTTACCACCCCCAAGGTAATGGGCTGGTTGAGAGATTCAACCGGACCCTTAAAGGCATGATCATGGGTCTTGAGGAACCAATGAGGCGTAACTGGGACGTGTTCTTGCCATGCCTTCTTTTTGCTTACCGTGAGGTGCCACAAAAGTCCCTAGGGTTCAGTCCCTTTGATCTGTTGTATGGACACCCGGTAAGAGGACCTTTGTGTCTGGTCAAGGAAGGCTGGGAGCAATCTCCCAGGAAACCTCCCCAGGATGTATACAGTTACATGCTGGCCTTCAGGAACCAGACTCGGCAATTCAGACAGCTCGCTCAGGTGAATCTGGAAGCCAGCCAGGAAGAGATGAAGCGGTGGTACGATCAGAATGCCACTCTGATGGAGCTTCAACCTGGACAGAAAGTATGGGTCATGGCCCCTGTAGAGCCTTGTGCACTCCAGGACAGGTGGACCTGTCCATTTGAGGTGGTGGAGCGCAAGAGTGATGTCACCTACCTGGTGAACTTGCGGTCTCCAAGGAACCCTTTGCGGGTCCTACTTGTTACCCGCCTGAAGCCCCACTTAGAAAGGTCCGAAGTAGGCATGCTCCTAGCGACAGATGATGGAATGGAAGAGGAGGCAGAGCCTCTTCCTGACCTCCTGTCTGCAACAGAGCAAGATGGGTCAGTGGATGGTGTCAGCCTCTCTGCCACACTGACCCCTGATCAGCAGCAAGATTGTCACCAACTGTTGGGACAATTCGCTGATTTGTTTTCCTTGGTTCCTGGTGTCACAGAGGGGTGCGTCCATGATGTGGACACTGGGAACAGTCCTCCTGTGAAGCACAAGGCTTACAGAGTGACTGACAAGGTCAGGACTTACATCAAGGAGGAAGTCTTCAAGATGTTTGCCTTAGGGGTGATTGAGTCCTCCAACAGTCCTTGGGCCAGCCCAGTGGTCTTGGTCCCAAAGGCTGACTCGCCTGGTGCCACACCTGAATTCCGGTTCTGTGTGGACTACCGAGGACTCAATTCAGTCACCAGGATTGACGCGCACCCCATCCCCAGAGCTGATGAGCTCATTGATTGGTTAGGGGCTGCACGGTACCTCAGCATGTTTGATTTGACGTCTAGGTACTGGCAGATCGCCTTAACTGATGGGGCCAAAGAGAGGTCAGAATTGTCCACACCAGATGGGCACTACCAATCCCGGGTTATGCCCTTTGGGATGAAGAATGCCCCTGCCACCTTTCAGAGGTTGGTCAACCAGGTGTTGGCTGGACTGGAAGATTTCAGTGCTGCCTACCTGGATGACATTGCAGTGTTTAGCGCCGGTTGGAAAGAACATCTGCGCCACCTCTGGGAAGTGTTGATGGCACTGCGCAAGGCAGGCCTCACGATCAAGGCGAGTAAGTGCCAGATCGGGCAGGGTTCCGGGGTGTACTTGGGGCACCAGTTAGGGAGCAGCCAGGTGGCGCCCCTGCAACCCAAGATTGATACCATCCTGGCATGGGAACCTCCAAAGATTCAGACACAGGTGAGAGCCTTTTTAGGACCCACGGGGTACTACAGGAGGTTTGTCAAGGGGTATGGCAACATTGTTACACCATTGACTGAGCTGACTTCCAGGAAGCAGCCCAAGAAAGTGAACTGGGCTGACACCTGTCAGAAGGCTTTTGACTCCCTGAAGACTGCCATGTGCACAGCACCCGTGCTTCAGGCGCCCAACTTCTGAAAATAATTTATTGTTCAAACAGACGCTTCGGAGCATGGTGTGGGGGCTGTTCTATCACAGATTAATGGAGAGGGCCTAGACCAACCTGTAGCCTTCATCAGTAGGAGATTACTTCCATGGGAACAGAGGTGGAGTGCAATTGAGCGTGAGGCATTTGCTGTGGTCTGGGCACTGAAGAAGTTGAGACAATACCTGTTTGGGACTCACGTCCGGGTTCAAACAGACCACAGGCCCCTCAGATGGTTAATGCAGATGAGAGGTGAGAACCCAAAGTTGTTGAGGTGGTCCATTTCCCTACAGGGAATGGACTTTACGGTGGAACACAGCCCTTGTACGGAACACGCCAATGCTGATGGTCTGTCCAGATTTTTCCGCCTTAGTGAAGAGAACTCCCAAGGGGAAGGGTAGTTCTCCCCACATTTCAGCTGGAGGGGACACGTGTTAGACCTGGTACCATTGGCGAGTCTCCCTTTCATTTTTTCTGATTGCCTCCTCTGTCTTTTATATGTTTTGCTGGTTTAGATGTTTGGGCACTGTGCCACTGCTATTCAGTGCCACAGTGCAAGTGCTCCCTATGTTAAATTGAAGTATTGATTAGTGACTCCATGATTGGGTTATTTGGTTTACTTGTTAGACCCTAGTACAGTGCACCATGTGTGCCCAGGGCTTGTAAGTTAAATGCTGCTGGTGGGCTTGCAGCACTGGTTGTGCAACCCATAGAAGCAGCTTGTAAAGTGTGTCTCAGGCCTACCACTGCAGAGCCTGTGTGCAGTCTCTGACTGCCATGTTGACTTGCCAAGTGCACCCACTTGCCAGTCCCTAAACCTTCCCTTTTCTTCATATCAGACACCCCTATGGTAGGCCCAAGGGCAGGGTGCATTGTAAGTATAAGGTAGGACATTCTCTGGTGTGTGTGGCATGTCCGAATAGTGAATTACAGCCATTTTCGTTTTTCACTATTGCAAGGCGACCTGTTCCCCATTGGCCAGAATAGGCAGATTGATTATTACATCTTATAATCCTAACTGACTCAGGGAACTAGGTAGTAATTCAAGTTTAGTATGCCCGAGCTCAGAATGATAAAATACATCTTTTAGTGAAGTTGGTTTTAACATTCTGTGTTTGAAAATACCACTATTAGAAAGTAGGTATTTTCTTGCTTAACTGTCCAAGCCTGCCTCTGCTAGGTTGTGTATTGTGTGTCTGGTTCTCTGAGTGACAGGGGCTGGGGGGTTCCAGGAAAGAGGGTGAGTCAGAACAGGGCTGAATAGAGAGGTCTGCATATAGATGGGTGGGAGGAGCTGCACCTGGGCCCTGAATAGGGCTGTGCCTTCCCTCCACAATGCTGGCTCCACCTCCTGTGGTGCGTCTGATGTCCCTGGCCTGCACTGTGAAAGGAAAGAAGGAGTCTTATCAACAAAGTCCTCCAGGACTGACCAGAACTGGTTTGGACTAGGCAAAGGCCTCTCTGCCTTCAGAGAACAAAGAGAATAGTAGTATATATATGGGGACCCAGACCCCAAGACTTGAGATCACTTCTGGAACAACAAGACGAACCTCTGCCAAGGAGAAGAACCAAAGTAAGCTGTAAGAGTTGTACTGCCCCCCTGCCAGTGTGCTGTGTAGCTGGGTTGGCCTACAGTGGTGTCTTCAGTGCCAAGGAGAGGAGAAGGAACTTTCAAAGGACTTTCATCATCTTGCAGAATATTACTCCAAGGGCTTGAACTTGTGCTTGCCTCCTGCTGAAGTCTCCGGGACAAAAGACTTCACCACCAGCTCCCCTCTGAATTTCCTTGCTGGGAATTCTATCTGCAGAAGCCTGCGTGTCGCTGGGAGCTGGAAGCGCGACGCAACAAAAAGAAGTGTGTCGCCGCCACAGCTGTAGTCGTCGCATCGCCGGAGAAGCGTGCCGCCCCCGCATCTCCCCAGAAGCGTGTCTTCGTCACAGTTGTCTGCTGTCGCATCCCGGAGAAGCATGTCGCCACCGTGAGGGTTGTCATCGCATCACCGGAGAAGCGTGTCGATGGGCCTGTCGCGGCTCCAAAGTACAGAGTCGCCGCAAGGCTGCCAGAGTGTGCACGCATCGTCTCAACATCGTCTCATCAAGGGCGCCATCTTATCGCACCGGATTGTCGCATCGCATCGAGGCGCCATTTTGCCGCATCGCAACCAGACTGCAGCACGAGAATCTACGCATCACCTCCTCTCCGGTAAGGATCAAGACACATCCCCTACTCTACGCAAGCATTGAGGCGCGACGCATCGTCTCCCCAACGCTGCAAGCCTTTTGTTTATTTTGCATTACGCATCCAGGTACTTTTGTGAGAACTTTGTTGCATTTACCATCAACTTGAACTAAGTTAATTCTGCCATCTTTACGTCAATTTTGAGTACAGTATTGTGGATTTTTGTCCTTTGTGGTCTTGTGTTAAGTCTATATAAAGAATACTTATTTTTATAAAACCTGTGTGGTGCCCATCTGTAGTGTTTTCACTATATTACTGTATGTGTTCACAAATGTTTAACACACTGCCTCTGAGATAAGCCTGTCTGCTCGTGCCAAGCTACCAAGGGGGTGAGTAGGGGTTATCCAGTAGTGTAATCCCCTTTCGCTGACTTTGAAGCAAGGGTCCCTATTTCGTCAAAGGTACCTACCTCTGCCAACTAGAAACCCCCAGTTCTAACAATGACATTAAGGGGGATATTTACAAGAAAATGCCGGAGCGCGGTGTTACGCCAAATTTGGCAAGGCCTAGCTCCAACATTTTAACAATGCAGGGATGCGCCATTTTTACAAAAACTGGGTGCACCCCTGTGTTTCCCCTAGTGCTGGTGCTAGAAAAGCTTACTAGCGCCAGCGCAGGCACCCTTGCACTATGTTGCAAGGGTGCCTGGCAGCTAGGGCGATTGTTTACATGCAGAAAGGGACACCTTACTGCACATAAACAATCAATATGGCGATTTGCTCTTTCTATGTGTTCTCCTTGTATCACCATTTTAAGAGCTGCTATTACCTGGCCTTAGTTTTTGGCGTTGCCCCAGCCTTGTAAATCTGGGGCAGCATCAAGAAGCAATAGGTGTTGCTGTGGAACGCCCACAGCAACATTCATTGCCCTCCCCTTTGCCGCAGCAGACTGTGGCGTGAAGAATCATATTTACAAGGTGGCATTAAGCCACGTTAATTGGCTTAGCGCCACCTTGTAAATATGGGGAATGGCGCAACGCCACCGGAGCTTCAAATAAAAAGTGACGCTCCGGTGGTGTTAGGGGCTTGTAAATATATGCCCCTAAAATGTCTATGAACCCACGCCCCTCATCACTTTTCTAACACACACACAAACCCCCCCGCCCCCCTCTCCTTCAAGAGTTCTCTGATCGGACACACGTTTCCGACACTACAGCGCCAAACCTCCGCAGTGCTATGTAAATATGTAATCCCTTTGACCTGAAAGCTGCTTGATGTGACCAAGGAAACCCTTCAGACAAACCCTTGGCGTTCACTCCTAGAAATCGCCCCTGTGCAGCTGCAGACGCTCTGACTGAAATACGCTCATGTAATACGAGCTCCCTCGTGCCTGGGGCAGAAAGAACTACAGCAAAATATTTCTAGGAATCCCAGAACAGCCCGGGTTCTAAGAAATATTTACAGGCTTGGGTGGCAAGACAGAATGTGACACAGCCAGGAATAATGAAGCATTGCGTGTGGGTCACTCATCTCCAAACAGGAATAATTTTTTTACGGTTAGGCCTTGGTGTGTGTGCTCGTGACACATGGGTGACATATTAAGCTGACTGGAGTTTGCGGTCCCACACAGCCAACCTTTTACAGCACCGCAGGTGTCAGGCCGCTGCACAGGGGCTCCCCGCCCCTTCCTCGGCAGTGATTGATGTGTTTTTATAGTTAATATACAGGGAACAAAATTTACTAACTATCCACCCACTCGGTAATGGGCTGAACTCTGTGCCGTCCGTAAGGCGTGCTCTGAAATGTAAGAATAAATAACATCCAAATAACCTCTTTCTTAATCCAGAACGCGGTACCCCACACAGACACATTGTGTAGATATGACCTTAAGAGTCTCTCGGAACGTGTCACCTGTTTTGCCTCGTAGCGTTCCGTGCCCCATGTCCCTGGCGGGTCTCGCCGCACGCGCCCCACTTGAAATTCACTTCCGTCCAGCTTCCCATGTCATGCCAACAACCGTCGCACAGTCCGGACCCTAACGGAATGCCGATTTCAAACCCTTACACATAATAACTTCTCCCACGTTAGTACCATTGCAACTTCCTGAAACTGTGGTAACCCCGTGGAAGCCCTCCATAGCAGGGGGCGTAGCTACTGATGGTGCAGCAGGCGCAGTGGTACCAGGTCCCAGGGGTGTAAGGGGCCCACTAAGCTCCAATTACAGCCGAGTTTTGTTACTTACCCGGGGCGCACGGAGCTCATTTCCTCATGGCCCATGGCGCTCTTCCTACGCCACTGCTCAGCCAGTGCTTAATTTGTGCCAATTGTTTCCCGCACCGGAACTTAATTGTCAGCACCAGCTCTAATGACAGTCCACTACATGATGGTACTGTCTATTTTAATTTTGATATGATCACAACAACTGTGTTTATTAAGTCAATATACATTGAAAATGAATAATAGCAGCTTCTCAAGCCATTATTATAGTTTTGTGTGGTCTGAAATACTCTATATTGTCACACTTACATTAGGGAGATAGTTAGGTGTTACGTTGGTACAGTCATTGGGAGCGCTGGCAGGGTGTTGGTGGTGCAGGCAGCAGTAGCCTTCCAAGAAGTGCCATGGCACTTAATTTTTGACAAATTAAGCACTGTCTCAGCAGAGTCCAAAAAATGAAGGAGCATTCGCCCTCCTCTCCTCCGGGTAGAGCCAGGATATTCCCAATTGTTGAGCAAATCAATAAATGTTTCTTTAGCTTTACCCTACTTAAAACCTTCCTACTCCAATGCATCTAAATGGGAAAATCGAGTTTTCAGATGTTTTCTTTCCTCTATATCTCGTTCTTATCTGTTGCTAAATGTTAGCATGTGTGATTGATTGTGAATTACTATATAACACACGTGACCGATTATGAAGGGTTACTGGGGAGGAGCCTGAAAGGCGCACCCTGAAGTGGATGACTACAAACCGAGGGCACTAAATCTGGCACTTTTCAGCAACTCCATACCCTAAATCCTCCACCCCATGAACACTCTAAGTTGACCCTAACCACAACACCTACTGGGTTCAGTAGGGTCCTGTGCTTGACTCCAAGGGGTCTATTAACTAAGATTTAACGCAGTGTTTACATCAGAAAAGTAACGCAAAACGATGCTAAATCATTTTTCACCTATTTAATTTCCAGCGTAAAAACCTGTTTTACGCTGGCAAATAACTTGAAAGGTACGCGAAGCAGCACATGGCTCTGCATTGTATTACTTAGCGCCAAGTGAGTGTACCATGGGTGGTGCATGTGTGTTCCCATGCAGCCACCCAAAGTTACTGAAGCTAAGCGCTATTTACGTAAAAAAGTAAACAATGTTTAGCGTTATAAAATAGCGCACATTTCAGACGGTCGCCATGAAAGAGAAATGCTTTTATTTCTCCTTTCTTTCTCGACTTTGTATGTCTGCTGCACTGTACAGCACATATACAGAGTGGGAAAAGGTTTAAAGTTAGTCTATGCGTAGTATTTTTTACTGGAAGGGGAATCCTTCCAGTACAAAAACTATGCTAGACTCATGGAGCCACCTTTCTGCGCCGGCATTAGGGACAGAGGAGGAGAGTGCCATATTTCTGTAAATATGGCATTCTCCTGCTCTCTCCTTCTCACTCAGCGTAGCATTCGCGGCTGCTGCACTGCGCCGTATGAGAAACTGGTAAATCTGGCCCCCTTGTTTGTCGTGCCGGATATCTTCTCTCTCAATGGACAACACACAGTCTACCAGCCACACCAAATTTTGGATACACAAAATATGCTTTGTCTACTTGCCATCCACTGACCAAAGTACATTAATTTTGGGATAGTTCTCTCCATGGTCAATGCTCCTCCTTGGGGAACTCTCTTTCACTTCCTTTCCATCTTTGACCTGCCTGACTGAATGAAGTAGTGGTGGGCTGAGAGTTCAAAGTAGCACTGGAAAATGCATTCACACCAGCCCCTACACTAAGTGAGTGAGTGAGTGAATGAAAGTGAGTGAGTGTAGGGAGTGAGTCCAACTATTTCAAGGAGGATTGGGCAGTGGCCAAATGATGTATTTGCTACAGGAAAAGTGTGCACGTTCCCTTAGGGCTATTCATCAGGCTGGACAGGCGGGGTGAAATTCAAATTACACCACCGGTGTAATTCATGTAATTTCAGGAATTTCGTGTTACGTTTATTACACGAAGGTGCCATAATTATGCCATTAAGTCGCATCACGTAAATATGCCACAGTTTGTAGAAAAATGATAGTGTGAGAGTGCGGAAACAAACCTGAACAAACAGAACGCGAGCAGCTGTTGTTGACAGCACTTTTGTTTTTGGTGTGATTTAATTTTAGTGTGAAATGCATCATCGCCTGAAAAATTGACACAAGGATGCATTTACACAAAAATATAGCACCATGGGCCAGATGTGCAAAGCATTTTTAGGTCGAGGGACCGTCCGGTCTGCCGAAGGCAGAACCGGAAGTCCGGAGATCTTATGATGCTTAGAGTGGCTATTTAGCCCGCCTCTCTTTTTGGCTCTCCTCCATTGGCTGGCTTCCTAAACGGAGGCCAGCCATTGGAGGAGAGAGCCGTCCCTCCAAATAGGCTCCGTCTTTTTCAGATTCGGGGGCGTGTTCCGTGCTCTTCTTTCCACTTTTTAGCCACGCCCTTTTTAGGTCTCGGCTCGAAGGCTGCGCTTGCGCAGTCTCGCTCCGAGACCGAAATTTAATGTTTTGGAGAAGAGGGGCTTGAACCCGCCCCTCTTCTCTCCTCTTCTCCATTGGCTGGCCTCTTAAATGCTGGCCAGCCATTGGAGAAGAGTCTTTGTCTCGCAAAACAAGCCCCGTCCTTTTCGGATTCGGGGGTGTGTTTTTTCGCTACTTTTCGCTGGGCGTGTTTTTCTCTCCTCCAGCCAATGGCAAGAGGAGAGAAAAGAAAAACACGCCCCCGAATCCGAAACCGCCTCTGCGTTTCTCCGAGGCATTTCTGCTTCGCCTTGGAGAAAGGCGGCGGTGTTCATGGCTCTCACTGCCCTATCCTCGCAACCTGGAGCTTGTGGTGAGGTGTGCTCTGATGTTTACGTTTCCGACTCAGGTTACAAACCATAACACGTTTAAATCCTGGTTTCTCCACTTGACACCAACCGTGTGATCTTGCGCAAACCACTTTAACTCCCGGTGCAAAGTTCCGGATTCCCCGGGAATGGTCTAAGCTCTAATATTAAGCCTTATCTTGGAAGACTGCATCCTCCTGCACTGGAGCCGCACTGTTGGGGTCCCCCGTACCTCAGGATGTCCTCGGTGCCGGCAGAGCTGCAGAAAGGAGGTCCAAGGGTCCGTCCCTGCCGCGCCGCTCCTTATGCGCCCTTGGCTCCTCTGTGCACTGCACCCTCAGGTGCAGCGGGTGGAGAACGAAGGATCCGCTGAAGAGTGGGCGCGGTGCCCTGGCACCCCCGGGTCCGCACGGGTCCAGCTGGGAGTGCGAGGTGAGTGTGTGGGGTGCCACAGGTGTACTCTTCTTCCCCTGCAGTTAGCCTTGCGCAGCTCTCAGCTATGGCACAGTACCGGTGCTTGACACGGATCCTCCCCCCACCTTTAAGTACAGTGCATCCACCCTATCCAATTACAGCGCTATTTCCACCCCCGCAGCCCCTCCCGGCCCCTTGTGCGCTCTATTGTTTGCTAACAAGCTTCTGATGCAATTTAAGAGCTGCCAGACTCTGCCAGGCCGGGAGGATGTGCCTTACTCATGAGGCGCTGCGGTGGCGAACCTTCAAGTCTTGGCACCTCCCACAGTGCCCTCATGTGATGGGCAAGGCGCTATAGGTCACCCCTCTAAAGGCAGCTCAGTGTGTTGGGACCCTACTGCAAAGAGTTCCGTTAAACCCAGGCTGTCATGATTGGGCAGATATAGGCCACAATCCTTACGAGGTCGATATATTTACAGCCATATGTGAAACTCAACCTGTTATCCTTCGGAGATCTATATAATCAGGGCCACTTGAATTATGCGATTCTGCAGCCGCAGCGTTTTCCACATAATTATAGATTTGCCCCATTTGCCACTTGATCCATCCACTGCTGTATCTGCAGATTTTAACCAAACAATGCGTCTAGCTGAATCGCATCAAACGTTACTAAATATGTGGCGACCCCTGTTTCCGCACAATAGAATGCCACCCGCAAAGGTTGACTGGTTATCCATCCTTCAGTTGTTTATGACCGTATTTGGTTGTTAAACTGGTACCAATGAGGTCAAATCTTTTGCCAGAAAGTGTTAGCAAGTATAAAAAAAACACAAAATAATGAAGCAATACTATAAAAAAGTGCCTCATTATACTGCATAGTTGCCTTTTTTGCCTCCTAGTTTGGTCCTCCCTTTCTGTGTCATTCGAGTGGCCTAGGAGATAATAAATATCATAATTCAAATTAGGCATGTCATCTTTCCGAGGTCGATAAAAATAGTCCTGCAGGTGACACAGCCTTTAATCCTTCTGAGGCTGCTAAAGTGAAGGACATTCTACTCACTCCCTCCACTGTTCAACAGCAATCTAGATGATACCATGAAAGGGGCGGGGGAGGGGGACAGTAAATGCTCTATAATTGTATTATCTTAGCTTTTATTTGTCTCGAGGATTGTATTCACAATGTTAGCATACACTATACATTGGTTCTTTTCTCTCCGGCAGATCTAGCATCTTTGAGCTTACCCCTTTACTGCACCTCCTTTCAGCACTGAAGTTGGCAGACATAGCGATTGTGGTGCGGCTGTGGTGGGAAGGGAACGTTTGGGAGTACTTGTGAGGGGGGAGATTAAAGTTAACAATCTCTGACTGTTCGGGGCAACGCGTTCTGCTTACATGATGAGTGTGAGCTCAGATGCATGATGGGTCGTGTAGTTTCCTTGGTCCTTGCGAGGGTAGTTAATCCTACCCAGATTGTATTTTTGTTACAGGTTCGGATTTATAATTCTCCTGTAAGAATGAGTTAAAAGTAGGGCTACAAGTCTTAGAAGGCACAGCGAAAAACCTGAACTCGGCGAGCTGCTCACGCATGGATCAGGGCACACGAGAACTTAAACAAATTCGCCTTCAAAGTCTCCTAAGTGGTCGAGGTCAAGAGGCAGGTCAGTGGGTCCTATAATTCAAACAGAGGACGTAGACTTAGGGCTAGAGCAGCCGACTTTGGAGCTGACGCACAGGGTTCGGGTGTCGGCCTTGGTTCAGCATCCTGTGATATCTTAATCTTCCCGTGTTTATAAAAAATGAATGTGTCTTGTGTAAGGTAACTGGTGGTCATTTAAAGCGCTCCAATACCTTCGGGTAGAGGTTGCGCTATATCAACCTGCAAAAAAATAAACAATGGATTTAGGAAGAGAAGGGGGCCGCAGAGGTGAGTGTTCATAGCTCTTTGACTTCACAGCCTGTAAGCGCTTTGTGAATATACACATCGTTAGTTTAAACAAGCACACGCCTCGCGCTACAAGTGAGAGGGGTGGGGGGGAGTGCAAGAGCACACAAAGCGTTTCCCTTGCAGGAGCATTTGAGAGTGATTAAGCTATTGACATTGTAAATAACAATGCCGTTTCTTTAAATCTTTTAAAAACAACAAGATAAACAAAAATAATGTCATTAGCAATGCCAACAGCTCTAACTTTAACAATGCCGAGACCATTGCATTGTAAATGCTTGTTACTGTTTGTGACTGGGAAAATGCTTTTTCAAATGTACAAAATGTGAATCAGTAACTTGTTACCAAACCGCATTTTGCATTTGCGATTCAGTATTTTTAAGGGGTGTGTTTAGGCCGTCCCTTCCAAATACTGAATCAGTATGGTATGTATCAGGGTTTTGCAACCGAATTCTGGTGGCAAAACAATAATTCTTTACCACCAGTTTAAAACTGGTGGTAACCCATTTGCAAAGGGGAAGGGGTCACAAGGGGACTCCTTTCCCTTTCCGAATGTAAATAATAATATTTTTTAAGAGCAGGCAGTGGTCCCACGGACCACCACGTATGCTTAAAAAAAGAAACTTTGAATTTTCATTTTTGTTTCTTTTTAAACGCATCCTTTTTTTCTTTACGGAAAACAGGCTGCAATTAAAACAAGCATTTGCAATGCAATAGATCTCGCATTTGGGAGAGTTTAAGCTGTTTCCATTGTGTAAATGACAATTCCTTTTATTTATATGTTTTGATAATTAACACATAAATAAAAGGCACTGTCATGTATAAAGCCAATAGCTCAAACTCTTGTAAATGCAAGACCTATTCAAAGAAGCCGCCACCATTGTCCTGGGCTGCTTAGAAAGTGAAAGCGTGCATGGCGCCCTGAATCTATGGACGGCACGTCATGCCTGCAGTAGGAGAAACAAATTAAAGAAAATAGTGCTTAGAGACTAAAAAAGACATAGTATGTAACAAAAGTAAAAGGGCCAGTCCTCATGGGAGGTAACTAATGAAGACAAGGCAGTACTAAGGAGGGCCTAACAACCTACTAAAGAATCAGAATCCAGCATTTACGAAGGACAATGACACATGCCAACGACCTCCAGATTGGAGTCACCAGAATCAGATCCGCTGCCTGCCATTTTGTTTATGCAGAGCCCCTCGCTATCATGTCAAAAGGAGCAACACATATATTTAAGCTCTTCTCCATTCCTGCAGGAACGCATCCACTGCACTCGCCCTGGATCTGGCCTCCAGCCGCTATATATATTTCCTTTCCTGGGTCTGCCCTGTGGAAGGCCTGCCCTGCAAATGGGTGACCTCAGGGCTTGAAGTGGGATGAAAAACCTGGGGGGTTCAAAGGGGCGTGGCTGATATAATTAAGGGCGTGGCTTAAAACGTTTATGCTAAAAATCTGTACTCAGCATAATGTGCCACCCGACTGTTATTTCGCTGCTTCTCTTATTGCCTCCACATATATAATACAACAAGTAATATTACACCTTAAACAACCCAAAGCGATTGGCTTTGTCAAACGTTATCAGTTGCATAAGATAAATATACTACATGCATACATACAACTGTGGCTTCATTGTTTATAATATTGAAAATTCTTTAGTTCTTGCACAAGAGGTTGTGGCGTAATGGCTAGAGCTGCCAACTTTGGAGCCGAGGAACCAGGTTTGAGTTCAGCATCGGCTCAACATCCTATGCTTCTGGGCAAATCACTTAATTGCCCGTGTCTACCAGAAAATAAATGAATACGTCCTTGTTGGTGCTCATGTAAAGAACATCGAGTTTTGCAATATAGAACTGCAAAAAAATAAAATGTACAGAAAAAGCAGTGAACTGCTGCAGAGTTAAGATTTTTTTCCCATTCTGGGTGTGAAGTCGAAAATGGAGAGCCCGATAGGGACCCGTCTCGGCACACTGCTTTTAATAAACTGCCGGCGCTGAGCACCGGCAGGACCTCGCCCACATAAAGCCCTGGCTGACCTTCTGATGCACCTCCCAGCCCATAACAACTTCAGAATGAATGTGCAATCCTGAAAAGAAAAAAACCCCACAGAAACAGATTAAAACAATAATAAATAACCTGACGCGTTTCCAGAAACAAACTTTATCTAAACTGAATATTATGCCTGGGGTTGGAGATCCTGTAGTCTGTATTTAGTGTGTCACTGCGCGAACCTCTCTTCAGTCAGTGAAACTGTAGTCTTTGGATATCGAAAACTAAGACTGACAAAGCCAACAGACTGAGCTTTAAAGCACTTTCCCTTGCACGCACCATTGTCTGCTGGTGTTTTACAGTAGTCGCATCCGTTGGCTTTGCCAGTGCCTGTTGTAGAAGAAGAGACAGTGGTTTGAGCATTCCAAACTCTTAGCCCCTCTTCAGTTACCATGACGAATATCCCATTTTATTTTATAACTGGGATGGCACAGCTCACGGTGCAATACGGTAATGAAGATGTTGTTTCCCAGCAGTTTTAGCGCGAACCAAAGACTTGATAGAGGACCAGGTGATAAAAGAAAGTGCAATTTGTTCAGTATGCTTAAACCCGAAGGTAGTAAGTTTACATATCTTTGTGGATGACTTCTAACTGCAACATGACATGCAACTGAATAATGAATGGGCTCCGAGTGGATTAATTAATGGGCTCCGAGTGGTCTGATGCTTGTAGAAACCGATTTCAATGACACACTCCGTGCACTTTCAGCCTCTGCAGTGCCCAAGGCAGTCAGGACCAGTGGGGCACGCAAATCCGTAGTGGCGACCAGAGTGATTGTTTCTGTGAAAGACATTGGTCGCTCATGGGTGATACGCTTTAAGTGACTTTAAAAGTACTGGGCACATGGGTAGCGGTGCCCAGCGACCACTAGTGCAATTACGCTACTGCAGGGGATGTGTATGGAGCGGGGTGGGGGGTACATTTTAAAGGTCACGACGAGACACCATAAATATACTCGCTGGGAACACTGCACGTCGACTGCTTCGGGCCAAGGTACACTGTAAGCATGGAGTACAGTTTAGTTTAATTTCTCGACCCGTGATAATCTGAACCCTCCCTCACAAACTACCTCTTCCTCCAACACAGACCCTTTTCCCTAACCCTTACTTCCCCCATGTCCAACATCATCTCCAATCCAGTGGTCTCCCTCCCCCTACTACCACTGCACACTCCCCCGCCGATGTCCCACATCCACAGACACAACCGGTCTCCACCGATTACCTCACTGACAACCCCCGCGACATCCCCATGGCCAACGTCGTCACCAATCCTTTAAACTCGTTCCCCCCTATTATCACTACACGCTACCCCTCCGCCGTCGCACACCCACATACACAACCTGCCTCCACCGCTAATCTCATTGACATTCCCCGGAAATCTGACTTCTTACCTAGAATTTCTCTCCCTCCTCACTTGAACAGTAGACCCTCGACTCCTCCTTTGAACCCCTTGAATGGGAGCATTACTAATCCGGCTCCCCGCATCAAACCTCTCCCCTCTCCTAACCACACTGATTCTGTCCAATCCCCGACCCCTGTTCACTCTCCCTCCAAAGACCCAAGTCATTCTCGGCCCCTGCCTAAAACCTTAAACTTTTTCAGCTCAGTAGCACAGCAACTGAACGGAATGGAGCTGAAAATTACCTCCCTTGCTGCTGATTTCCTATACTTACAACAAGATCTTCTCAACAGGTCCAAGCTGCCGTGCTCCCTCTCCCCGGGTAGATTTCCTCCCACCCCACTCAATACCGCTCCCTTGGCCGCTCAGTGCACCCCTCGTCCCTCCAGTCCGTCAGCGAGTCAGACACTTCGACCCAACCGGGATCGCCAACCCTTTTCGATACTGAAACCTGATGAGACCAACGACTCTTACCTCACTTTGAGCCAGAAGTCAGCCCGTTTCCCCATCTCTGTTATTATCGGCACTAACAGAATCCCTAAAAATGTCCACTCGCCTAGACCTCCTGCTCAATACTCCTCTATCCACCTTACTCCCCCCATCATCGAGGCTCCCCGTCCTCTCTCTTGCATGCTCCTCAACTGCAGATCAGCAGTACAACATGCCACATACATTGCTGAAGCTCTACTCGCTGAAGAAATTGACATCGCTTTCCTCACTGAATCCTGGCTCAATGTCCACTCCAAACCCATTTTTGACATTCTCACCCCTCCAGGGTACACCATCAGACAAGACAGACAGATCAAAACGGGGGGTGGACTAGCCATCATCCACAAGGCAGGAATACAGATTACCAAACTTAAACCTGCCGAAAACCTATCGTTTGAATACCTGGGTGTCGAACTCAATGCCAAGGGCACCTCACCCATCAAATTCCACATCATCTACCATCCTCCTGGAGAGCGTACCCTTTTCCCCGAAGAACTAACAGACCTAATATCACGGTTCTCCATGACAGACACTAAAGACGTGTTCCTGGGTGACCTCAATATCCACTGGAACGACCCAGAAGACTCCACTGCCCAGAACCTATCCAACCTACTTGAAATATATAACCTCAAACAACTCTGCAATAAACCAACTCGCATCAAAGGTGCAACACTGGATGCGATCATTACCAACAATGATCTGGTCTCTCTGACAGCGATTTCCCCATTGACTGGCCCGACCACCACCTCATTCTGTTCAAGATTGATGCACTTGTCTTCCACCAACCTATTCGTGATGACAAACCTAAACACTGGACCAGAAATATCAAAGCAATCCCTTTATCCGAACTCGAATCCAAGATTCTTGCCCATCTTCAACTCCAACCCTCATCATCGATGGCCGATGATCTCACTACTCACTTTAACTCAAAAATGACAGAGGTTCTAGACCAAGTAGCTCCTCTCAAACTCAAACAATTGAGGCGAACCAAATCTAAACCCTGGTTTAACGTGGATCTGTATAAAGAAAGGCGTCAACTCAGACAAACGGAAAGGTCTTGGAGACTAAACCCCTCGACCTTACACCTAGCGCAACTTAGATATGCTCGGCAAGCATACAAAAAAACCATTTTCAGTGAAAAGGCGTCTTTCTTCCGCAGCCAACTAGATCTGGCAAAAACTGACCGAGAGAACTCTTCAACATTGTCAAAAGCCAAACTAACTGCACTCCCTCTCAAGAAATCAAAGCCACCAATGAGCATTGTGAAGAAATTGTCTCCTTCTTCACAAATAAAGTCTCGAAAATTGATCAATCTTTCATCCAAACCTCTAACCCTCCTTCCCTCTTAACCTGCCCCACTATAACCACCACTGATCATTCAGAAAGAATTCTTACCAAGGACAATCAGGTCTGCCTCCAACTAAAAAACAATGCGCATTGGTCCGACTTTGAGCTAATGTCGGAAAATGAGGTTTTCAGTATAATTTCTAACCTAAAACCTTCCTCCCACACTATGGACTCCATCCCATCCACAATCATAAAAGAACTTAACCACATCATTTCCCCTTTCTGGACAAAAATCATCAACGCGTCTGTCCCCTCAGGCTGTGTCCCAGACTCCCTTCAACTTGGACAAATCACACCCATTCTCAAAAAAACAGTGGCCGACCCTAATAATCTCAACAACCTCAGACCTATCTCCAACCTCCCATTCCTTGCAAAAACATCGGAGAAATGCGTTCTCCACCAACTCAGCAAACACATTGATGAGTTCAACCTCCTCGACACCTTTCAATCAGGATTCAGGAAAGGTTGTAGCACGAAAACAGCTATGCTCAACGTCTCTGACGATATTCACAAGGCTTTAGATGAAGGTGATGCCTGCCTACTCATCCTTATTGACCTATCAGCGCTTCTGGAGACCATGTCGAAGCGCTCCCGCATCAATGGCACAGTACTAAAATGGTTCACCTCCTTCCTTCAGCACCGCTCGCAACAAATTAAAATCAACTCCTGTCTCTCGAAGCCAACAAAAGTCACACTTGGGGTCCCGCAAGGCTCGATCCTCTCCCCGGCCCTCTTCAATCTTTTCATGGAGCCCCTCACAATCATCTTGAAAAAAGCTGGAGTGAATTACCACCTTTACGCTGATGACACCCAAATCTATTTCAAAATCAAGTCTCCCAGCGACATCCAACACCTCAATGCCACTCTAAACGAGATCCAAACTTGGGTTAACGCTAACCACTTAAAACTCAATCCAGATAAAACAGAACTAATCCTATTCTCGCCAAAAGGCAACCATCGTCCAATCCAAGAGTGGCTCAAGAATCTGGTCACCCTAAACTGCCCCATCGTCCTATCCGACTCAGTTAAGTCTCTAGGCATCACCCTTGACAAGAACTTATCTTTGGAGGCTCACATCAAAAACTCTGCAAAAAGTGCTCTTTTCTCTCTAAAACACCTCAAGAAATTGAAACCTTTTCTTCCCCATGATGACCTCAAGGCAGTAGTCCAATCCCTAGTTCTCTCTAAAATCGACTACGGGAACGCCATCCTAACATGGACTCCAAAAGCTCACCTAGCCCTTCTAAGGGCAATGTTGAACATGGCCGCTCGACTCGTATCTGGAGTAAAATGATTTAATCACATCACTCCAGCTCTCAACTCCCTCAACTGGCTTCCCATGGAAGGGAGATGCATTTACAAACTGGCCTGCATCACACACAAAACTCTTCACTCTCTGGCCCCTAACTACCTGAACAACAAACTGGTAAGAGCAGGTCAATCCAGATCGCTGAGAAGCTCCAACTCACTCCTTAGTCCTCCGAAACTGAATAAGAAAACCACACAATACCGATCGTTCTCTGGCAACGCTCCCAGGATGTGGAATGCTCTCCCTAGATTCCTCAGATGCAACCCCTCCTTCTCCTGTTTCAAAAGGGACCTGAAAATCCATCTCCTTAACATATTCTTTCCTGACCAACGTCAACTAACCTAGGGGCATATCAACAACAACCGGCGATAATTATCGCTCAGCGCTCTTAGCGTGAGGATAATTATCGCCGGCTAGCGTGAATTTTTATCGCTGAGATAGCGTGCTATTAGCAACGCTTATCTCAATAGCGATAAAAATCTACACGCTAACAGGCTAACGTGAGATTATCGCTGGAAACCCAGCGATAATCACACGTTACCTTGTTGATAGGGACAGGCAAACTTAGCCATGATATCCTCCTTCCATAGGATATCATGGCTAAGTCTGAAAATTAGCAGACGTAAAAAAGCAGCGTTAACCGCGGTTAGCGCTGCTTTTTTTGTCTCTAACAGGGTTAGCGACATTCTTGATAATAGGAGAAATGTCGCTTAGCGACATTTCTCCTATTATTTTACTAAGGAACGCCCCCTTTGCATCTCATTAGAGATGCAAGGGGAAGCGTAGAGTAAAAGGGTGCTAACATGCAAATTTGCGTGTTAGCACCCTGTTGTTGATAGGGTGCTAGTTTTATCTCTGCTTCTTTGGCTTTTAAAGCCAAAAAAGCAGAGATAAAGCCCTTGTTGATATGCCCCTTAGACTTTAATATCAGATTTAACTCCTCTCTCTTGACATCCAAGGATAGTTGGTGACCGGACTGTGTTAACCACCTTATCTTCCATGCTGTATTTTTTTTATTTTTTATCCCTGGTTGTGCTTCCTTACTGCCTGCCTACTATGTAATGTAATTTCCGTCTGTTTTTCTTTACAGTATGTATGTAAAGCGCTCTGATACCTACGGGTCAAGCTAGCGCTATATAAAACTTTTAAAATAAATAAAAATAAATAAATACTGCCTTTCAAGGCATTTCACAGAAAGCGCAACTAAGGTCTCCATATCCCTATCAAGTGACCACTTGCAGAGTGCAGTGCAAGGTCGTCTGCTGCCCTCATTTGTCATTCACGGGTGGTGAGCTTGAATAAAAAAAAAGAATAAAACAAGCACTGAACAACGATGGCGCCCGTGCACATAAACGTTTCTCCTACACCTTAAGTTGCGCGGCAGCCCGTGAAGCGTGCTCCATGGTAGGCAATTAAAAAACAACAAATAAAGGAAGCAGTCCCTGAATGAAACAGAAACAGACCTATAGGGTAACTAAACGGTAGTTGGCCGGTGGTGCTTGCTTAAAACAGAAGTGACGTAGCAGGAGCACCAACCAATAATGACCCAGGAAAGCTGCGCAACGGAGGAGTGAGCCAATGCCAAGCGGCAGGCAGAATTTCACTCCGAATTCTGTTTACTACAGGTCTTGCGACATCGTTGTCTAGGCTCGACCTAAAAAAGAGATTGCTTTATAAAAAAACACAATCACAGACATGGTGGTCTGCTGGCCTCAGCAGGTCACCATTCCTGCGATGGCTGTGATTCCTAATGGGTCAAAAACTGCGACCTACATCATTAATATTCATGAGGTAGGTCGATTTGCGACCCTCAAGGAATCCCTAAAGGAAACTCAATGAATTTCATAATTTAGGAATACCGATTTCTTAACTGCAATTCAGATAGAGTCGCAATTAGGAAACAGGTAGCAGTACCATTTTTTCTTTACTTCTACAATGAAAATAAATATATTAAAATAATGTATGCTAATACTTTACATAAAAATATTTTAACAAACTTTTTTCAAGGTGAGTAAACATTTGAACTTTTCTCTATACTCTACCATAGTGAGACTCTGCAGTCGGGGAGGAGATCTCTGTATAGTAAAGTACAAGGAAAAGAAAACTCTGATTTAACATTCTGATGGTTTTCATGTATTTTTATACATCCTTCTAAAATGAAACTACACAGCTGTTGTAACAGATAGCATGTGTAAAGCACTAATAATAATAATAATAATAACTTGTTTTTAGGTCTGGCCTAGAGGTAGCTTGTGCTGTGATGGCTGTCTCAGATTATAAAAAATCGTAAATAAAAAAAAACCCATACATTTATTCACATTTAGAGGGGCTTTATGTTAGTCCTCTTCATCCACTGATCTTTTTAAAAAGTAATTTACATTGTGCTTCAGCCCCTCACAGCAGACAGTGTGTAGCAATAAGTCAGTCCACCTCAGTCATTGGCTCTATTGTGCTGTAAGTGTCAGCATTTTACATGATCAGGCACATCTGCCTAAAAAAAGTGCTTTTTAGTGTCAAGGGTGGAAGTCCAGTAATTTACTTTACAAATGCTTTTTACTTTCTATTCTCTTTTATTTTTCTACTCAGCCTTATGTGCTTAAAGTGTGTTTTTAGTGTACAGTATTCTAAATCCAATAATACATTTTCCTAGCAACAATTATATTTTTCAATCATATGTATTTAATATAAAAGGGGGTTCAATACACTGTTCTAAGTCCACCTGCTTAGTAGAAATCTCATTTATTTACTCTTCTATTAATATTATATGCAATGTTTTTATTTGCTATTTTAAATTTTGTATTGCAAGCCTACTGCTTTTACATTTAGGCAACGTGTTTTCCTTGTTCTCTTTTTATTTTTGTGGCATTTGTTTACAATAACAACTACAAAATAACAATCTCACTGTCTTGCCAATGTCAAACCTATTGTCTTTGTCAATGCTTGTATAATATTGTACTTCATACCACACCCCTTCAATGTCTAAGCAGTGAAAAATGTGTGTTACAATTAGTCAGTACTCATTTTAATGAGCTGAAAAGAATGGACGGCGTGGTTGGCCCTTCCTAAATTACTCCTATTGGCTTGCAGGTCACAACAGAAGTCATCATGGGGCATTTAACTCAGCGAGTCGTGTTCCCGCCAAAACACTATCAATAAAAAACTACAAATGGGCCATTAGCAAGCAAATTCAAACAATGGGTGCAATTTTGCTCTCCAAGAATTGTTTCCCCCAAGAAACATTTCTATCCTTCCTTCTTTATCTTTTCCCACTTTACTTTCCTTCTTCTCTTTTTTCTTTCTTACATGTCGACTGTCTCTAACTCCTGCTTTCTGTTTTTTCTCCATTTTTCTTTCCTTTTTGGCATTCTACTCCATTCTTTTGTTGCTTTAATTCTATTTGCCTCGCTTACATTTTCCTTGCAATTTTTATCTTTCTTCTTTCTCTCTGTAACCATGTTTGGTTCTTTTGACTTGCCTTGGCCATCACCTCACAACTGTTTCATGTTATCTTATTTCTGTTAAATACGAGGCATTGCTTCTGTCTTACATCCGGGGGTCTCAGATCAAAAATAAAAAGAGCTATACATACCAGCTTAGCCAGTCCAGTGACACGCCTGCCCAAGTTGGTATGATGGGTTCATCACTACGCCATTGGGCAGGGCTGATTGAGCACCCTGGAGATCCATTACTCACTCACCCTATATATGACCTGCCCCTCTGTCTTGCGAACGTCCATGTGGCCCAGAGGCGGGCCCAGGAACCGGTTTCCCTGTTCTTCCAATAGGTGTGAATTGTCCTTTGTATAGAATGGAGAGCACAAAAAACTGTTTTCTCCATTAAAGAAAAATAGAGTCAGGTCAAGTCACAAGTAGAGCCCTCTTTTGCGTAAATTACATTTTTATATTGTGGTTATATCACAGCCATTATTGTTGTATACATTCATTAAGTTTGATTTGTTCACTTGTAACATATGGGTTTCTTTGACCAGAAAATAGATCATTTGAAACTATATATTCATTATGACGTCTGATATTTCATGTATATATAGATTATCATTTTGCAGTAGCAATGAAGGTACACATGAAGGAAAACAAGAAGCTGACAGCTTACTGTGACAGCTGTGAAGATAAGAAACGGGCTCACAATGCAAAAACTAGAGGCCTATCTCCCAAACTGAATATAATCTATGTTGTGGGTAGTCCTGAGTTCCTATGTGTGTAATCTCCACATGTTGCACTAAAACAATGGTTAGCAGCTAGGATGGTACACGATTGTCATGATTCGCAAAAATACCGGTGGGAAAGGGCGGTCAAGGGGAAATTTAAAGACCTGCACGGAAAAATTCCCTAATCACTATGTATCAAACAACAAGGAATCCGTGGGTCTAAAGCAACGATACTAAATGCTAATGCCAACAAGTCTAGATGCTTAAAGAAAAACAGTCCTCATAAAGAGGACGAAGTCCCATCACCCACCGAGGTGGCATGCTTCATCATCTGGGGCCTCAGATGGTGAAGCATGCCACCTCGGTGGGTGATGGGACTTCGTCCTCTTTATGAGGACTGTTTTTCTTTAAGCATCTAGACTTGTTGGCATTAGCATTTAGTATTGTTGCTTTAGACCCACGGATTCCTTGTTGTTTGATACACGATTGTCATGGCCAGAAAAACATTAACTATTGATGGTAATGTCATTATCACACAGTATACAGGTATTCTTTGCTCGAAGAACTATCAATGCCCTCTGAGTAAAACCAATATTGCCTTCCATTTTCATGTCTCAATCTCCATATCCCTAAAGCCCAATGCATCTGCCAGTCCCAAAAGTCCAGTTCCCACAAGTTCACTCATGCTCAGTGTGTCTTAGCCAACATCCATAGCAGTGTTCAAATCCCCTCTTATCATGTTAAGCAAGTTAGGGGCTTTAGCTGGTGGTCCAGATTTACAAAGGCTTTGCACCAGTGCAAATTTACACAAAGGGGCCGATTCCGATCCGGGTCGGAAAGCACTCCGACCTAGCCGGATCCGGAGTGTTTTCCGACCGAGCCGGAGTCCTGCAGTCCGACCGAGCGAGTACGATGCGGCCGTATGCTGCCGGACTGGGTTCGGTCGGACTCCCATAGAAGTCAATGGGAGCCGGTCGTACGACGCGTACATGGGCTCCCATTGACTGAATGAGTACGTCGCGGACAAGTGCGCCCCCTACAGTGGGTACGTGTCGGTGCCATCTGCACCATACATGCCTGTGTTGGGGAGACCCATGGGTCTCCCCCTGTGTCCGAGTCGTAGGGCTGCGGGTGACAGAGGGTCCGACACGGACCCCCAAAGGCAACCACCCGGACGATTTGCGAGCCGGACACTCCAGCTCGCACAGGCTGTCCGACGCGTGCATCGTACTGGCTCGGTCGTGAATCGCATCCATTGCATGCCACGGTTAGCTTACGACCGAGACGTACGGAGCGGTTCGGACCCAGTAACGACTCGGTCGGTGAATTTCATGTAGCTCGCATCGCACTTGCTCGCTCGTACAGCTGTACGAGTCAGCCGGAAAACACGCGTACGGCTCAAGTTCGGTGCCCTTCCGACCCAGATCGGAATCGGCCCCAAAGTGTTGCAAATCAGAACAAGGTCTTGCAAGGGAAAAGTGACCTTTTCTCGATGCAAGCACTGTCACTGCTTTGTGCGATGTTTCGTAAAGGGGCTGTTCCATGGGTGTACCGTGGGCGGATCTGCACAAGCACCTATAATTTTTTATGCAAAGACAAATCTACTAAGATAGGCAAACTGAGCTTTGCATTAAAAAATAATTAGTTCTTGAAGCTGGCACTAACGTGAGAAAATGTTTTCATTTCTCCAAGTATTTCAAACATTGACCGTGTGCTGCACCAAACAGCACACATCCAATGTGTGAAATGTTTTACAATGTGTTTAGGTACCTTAGGGCATGAGTTACAGTTACTTGCACTAACCATAACTACAACTGCTGAATTTCTATGGTTTTCTGCGAGTAAATTCAGAACCTAACTATAACATCCCTGTAACCTTTGTTTTTTCAGTAAATTTATATATTCCAAAGGGATATTATAGTTCGGAAATCAAATTAAAAAAACATTACAAATTCACTAAAAAACTAAAGGTTAGAGGGAGGTTATAGTTAGGTTCAGATTTCAAATGCACAAAACCATAGAAATTCAACAGTTATAGTTATACTTATTTCAAGAAACTATAACTCATGCCCTAAGGTAACTATAACTCGTGTCCCGTAATGCACAGTTTTTTCATCAATAGTTTTATTGCAAATGTTGCAGTTATATTATGAATGATGTAATTGAAGATGTAATTACTGATGTAATATGGGGAGTAAGTAGCAGTGCACGTCGATGGAGCAAGGTATAGTTACTTGACATAAGTATAACTATAACTGCTGAATTTCTATGGTTTTGTGTGTTTAAAATCTGAATGTGAGTGGCGGGGGTGTAGCCAGGTCCTACGGCCAAACTCCCATAGGCACCCTACCCTGCGCCACACACAGCCTTCAGTTGTGTGCAGCGAAGGTTTGCAGCAGGGCCTAGCCTGGAGCCAGGCCCTGTGGTCAACACCCCGCAGGTCCTCAACCCTGGGACAAACACGCCCTTTGTCCGTGTGCGGCAAGGGTTGGCTGCAGGCCCTGCGGCCAACTCCCCTTAGGCACCTAACCCCACTCCATGCACGGTTGAGGTGGGTGGGCTGCAGGGCCTTCAGCCAACCCCTCTGCAGACACCCACCCCGCACCCCATATTGCATACTTAGGTGGGGGGTCGGCCGCAGGACTTGGCCCCACTCCCCATATGTAAGCAACCTGAGAGGGGTGGCACACAGCCTCCCTCTCCGGGCCAATTACTACCCCAGGGACCCCATCCCCTGGGGCCCAGACAATTACTGCAAAGGGAGCAGGGCCGCGCGGCACCCCTTCGGAGGCGGTTTTGGCCCCGGAGACCCCCTCCACCATGGCCCAGCCAAATACTGCAAGGGGTGGGGGGCCATGCAGCCAACCCTCCCTAGGCTGATTTTGGGCCCAGGGTCCACATCCCCCCAGGCCTAGCCATTTAGTAAATAGGGGGTCCATGCAGCCCCCTCACCGGGCCGATTATGCCTCGAGAACCAATTCCCGGGGGCCTGGCAACTTCATGCTGGGTGCCATGGCCCACCTAGGGCACCCAGTGTGCATTGTTGAGAGCCGCAGGGGGAGACTGAATACCAGGTGTTTTTCTGCCGGATGGTGGTAAATAAATTCCCCTGAAGAAGTTCCAAGCATGTGTCGGACCCATTCTTTAAGGAAGGGTGGGACTGGTGTTTGATGTTATTGCAGCAGTCGGAGCTGCATTCCGATGCGACTTTTGTTCTGGAGCTCCACTGATGGCCGACATCTTTCCTGGTGTGACATGCGGTATACACACAATGGCGCCCCCCCGCCCAAGACAATGTTCAAGGTATCGGGGAGAGAGCAGCAGATTCCTGCTGATTGGGACACCTTCGGGAGACAATTGCCGCCATATGTTCACGCAACAGAGAGTGGGCGGACTCGCAAGCTGACATTGTCAGGGCATTGCTTAATGCATGAACCGGTCACTGAACCTGAGCTCACGACTTGGGACTGCCTACATGGCCTGTTTGTATGAACTTCTCAGACTGCAATGCACTGTGGGGACTACATCTACCAGCAACCTTAGCACATGCTGTACACAGAGGTGAAAACATCGCGCCTCTAATTGGAATATTCACGCTCCAATGGGAACACAACTAGCAGTAGGTTAATGCCCCGTGCAAATCACAAAGACTAAACACAAAGCTGGCAATGATTAAGGCATTTGCCGAAACACGTCTGCCAGGTGTTTTTCTGCCGGATGGTGGTAAATAAATTCCCCTGAAGAAGTTCCAAGCATGTGCCGAACCCGTTCTTTAAGGAAGGGCAGGACTGGCGTTTGATGTAATTGCAGCAGTCGGCGCTGCATTCCGATGCGCCTCACGTTCTGGAGCCCCGCTGATGGCTGACATATTTCCTGGTGTAACGTGTGGTGTGCACACAGCGGCGCCCCCTCGCCCAAAACAATGTTCATGGTATCGGGGAGAGAGCAGCAGATTCCTGCTGATTGGGTCACCTTCGGGAGACGATTGCCGCCATATGTTCACGCAACAGAGAGTGGGCGGACTTGCAAGCTGACATTGTCAGGGCATTAGTTAATGCACGAACCAGTCACTGAACCTGAGCTCGCGACGTGGGACTGCCTACATGCCCTGTTTGTATGAACTTCTCGGACTGCAACGCACTGTGGGGACTATTTCTACCAGCAACCTTAGCAAATACTGCACACAGAGGTGAAAACATTGTGCCTCTGATTGGAATATTCACGCTCCAATGGGAGCACAACTAGCAGTATGTTAATGCCCCGTGCAAATCACAAAGAATAAACACAAAGCTGGCAATGATTAAGGCATTCGCCGAAACGTGTCTGCCAGGTGTTTTTCTGCTGGATGGTGGTAAATAAATTCCCCTGAAGAGATTCCAAGCATGTGTCGGACCCGTTCTTTAAGGAAGTGCGGGACTGGTGTTTGATGTTATTGCAGCAGTCGGTGCGGCATTCCGATGCGCCTCTCGTTCTGGATCTCCGCTGATGGCCGACATCTTTCCTGGTGTGACGTGCGGTATGCACACAGCGGCACCCCCCCGCCTAAGACAATGTTCATGGTATCGGGGAGAGAGCAGCAGATTCCTGCTGATTGGGACACCTTCGGGGGAAGATTGCCGCCATATGTTCACGCAACAGAGAGTGGGCGGACTCGCAAGCTGACATTGTCAGGGCATTACTTAATGCACGAACCGGTCACTGAACCTGAGCTCGCGACATGGGACTGCCTACATGCCCTGTTTGTATGAACTTCTCAAACTGCAATGCACTGTGGGGACTACATC